>NC_072482.1:97087990-97716324 GCF_027574615.1 Eptesicus fuscus
AACATCAAAGATGAGAGAGAATCACGGATCAGCTGCCTCCTCCACAATCGGGGATGGAGCCTGCAACCTGGGCATGTGCCCTGACCGGGAATCAAACCGTGACCTCCTGGTTCCTAGGTCAACGCTCAGCCACTGAGCCACGGCGGCCGGTGAAAACAGCGGCTCTTCTAAAACAGCGGTAGACGCTCTCTGTTAATGAGGCGGATGGATTTCATCAGGGGGCACCTGAGTCTTTGTGCCTTGAGTTTAGTGACATCCTGGGCAGCCGACGTCGACTTCTCCTAACCAGAAAAAAGACGGACTTCTCTCAGTCCCACCGGGGAGACTAAAGCAACCCTGAGTGGAGGCACCCTGAGCCTGACTATCAACGAGACGCTGTGGACACGTCCCGCGTTAAGTGTTCTTCACGTCTACGAATCCGACTTCATTTCCAACTACGTTACTCACTTCAAATCTCCATAGCCAATAATAATGGCAACTGCGTTAGGAACTACTCTTAAATCCGTGTATAGTAACGCACTCCTCTAGCCGCAACTTGCGCTCAATGGATAGCTTCAATTCCACGTTCGTGAAGAAGGCCTCACAGCTGACGACATAATAAATCCAAACACAAACAAAATGTCAGCGGTCTCTTGCTTGAAGACACAAGACAAGACGTAATAAATGCGTCGCGTGGAAGTACAAGCGAAACAGGATGACCATGAAGTGACTAATAAGCCGTCCCTGGAACCCGCGTGAAAGAAGACCCTTCCTGCCGACGCGGACGCAGCTGGGAGCGTCAGGAAATCCCGCATTTCTGCAGGAAGGAAAGGGAATGGAAGGTCATCGGCGTGAAGAACCGACGGTCGGATGCTACCAGGGATGATATTCCCACACTCTGAGCGCCTGCGGCTCTGGGCTGCCCCTGCTTCATCTTTGACCCCTGGGGCTCAGTTGGGAAAGCATCTAGAAAAGTCTCAGGAATCGCGGGAATCCTGAATAAAGGAGATGATAGATGAAGAAGCAATCGCTACGTGGTGGTCGCCGTCTCTCCGGCACCAGGAGTGGGCCTGATGCCCAGGGTGGACTTCCATTAGCAAAAGCATCCATTCAGGTCCATCACTGTAACAAACACGGGGTGGTAACAGGGAAAGTGTGGGGGCAGGAGTGGAGGGAGGGTGTGTGGGGATGCTCTGAGCTTCCTGTCACCCAAAACTCTAAAAATCAAAGCCTGCCCTGGCCGGTGTGGCTCCGTGGACAGGGCGTCGGCCTGCAGACCGAAGCGTCCCCGGTTCGATCCCGGTCAAGGGCACCTACCTCAGTTGCAGGCTCCTCCCTGGCCTGGGCCCTGGTCGGGGCGCGTGCAGGAGGCAACCCATCGATGCGTTTCTCTCGCATGGATGTTTCCCTCTGTCTCTCCCTCTCCCTCTCCCCAATGTCAGTGGGAAAGTCCGCGGGTGAGGATTTTCTCAGAAATTAAACGGTGGGGAGTCACAGCTGCAGGCGCGGCGGCCCCGTGGCCTTGGTCCCGGGAAATGCTACGATCTGGCCAGTGGCGAGGATCCATCGTGCAGCCCCGTCCGTAAGCTGAAAGCAATGCCCGTGACAATAGTCCCCGCGAGGCTTCAGGCACGTGAACCGCACGGTCGACTCCTAACCTCAGACACGGCTCAGACATGGCCAACACCTTGCTGGAGCGCTAGTCAGCTCACCCATAAATCTCCTCTCGGCTTCGGCAACTGAAAAGCACCGGGACTCGGTGCCGCCCGCAGAGGGGACCCTCGGATGTGCCGCCCAAGGAAACGCCGGCGGCCCGTGTGCAGGACGCACCGCCCCCGGAAGCGCCGTCCAGGAGAAGCCTGACGCGCGGGGCAGAGAACACGCCCAGTTGACGACTTTGCATCAGAAGTCAGCGCCCGGGAGCCACGCTCAGGCCCCGGGGACGCCTAGCTCTCCCGCTTCCGGAGACGCGCCAAGGATTAATTCCACACGGAAGCCAGCTGCCCCCAAATGACACACACACACACTCATGAAACACGCGTGTCGGCCCCGCCGTGCGGAACTGCAATGAGCTCCTTCGCAAGCGGCTTCCTGCGCCGCGGACCCTGTCGAAGCTCCGTTAGGAGCCAAGGCGCCCCGGGCGACCCTGTGACATTGTTCGTGACCGGCGCTCCTTTCTCTGTCCCGTGCCCCCCACCCACACACACACACCCCGACAGGAAGCCCCCGGGAGGCCTGGGTCCTATTCGGATCACGTCAGGAGCAGCTCGCACACAGCCAGGCAGAGCAGGTGCTCAGTAAGTCCTTGAATAAACGGTGTAGCCCCGGGAATTGTTCTGAGGAGACGCGATGTCCCGTCGGGCGACGGGGGAAGATGTGAGGTGCCCTAAACGTCCCTTTGTTCCTCGGCTTCCCCCTCGCCCTCTTTTTAATTTTTTATTGATTTCAGAGAGGAAGGGAGAGGGAGAGAGAGATAGAAGCATCAGTGATGAGAGGGAACCATGGTCCGGCTGCCTCCAGCACGCCCCACACTGGGGATGGAGCCCACAACCTGGGCCTGTGCCCTGACCGGGAATCGAACCGTGACCTCCTGGTTCATAGGTCAATGCTCAACCACTGAGCGCGCCGGCCAGGCCAGAGCAGACGTGGCAAACGCATTTGCAGGAGGCTGTGCACACGGGGAGGCTGTGCACACGGGGAGGCTGTGCACACGGAGAGGCAGGTGCACACGGGGAGGCGGTGCACACAGGGAGGCAGGTGCACACGGAGAGGCAGGTGCACACGGGGAGGCTGTGCACACGGGGAGGCGGTACACACGGGGAGGCTGTGCACACGGAGAGGCAGGTGCACACGGGGAGGCGGTGCACACAGGGAGGCAGGTGCACATGGAGAGGCTGTGCACACGGAGAGGCAGGTGCACACGGAGAGGCTGTGCACACGGAGAGGCTGTGCACACGGAGAGGCAGGTGCACACGGAGAGGCTGTGCACACGGAGAGGCTGTGCACACGGAGAGGCAGGTGCACACTGGGAGGCGGTACACACGGAGAGGCTGTGCACACGGGGAGGTGGTGCACACGGAGAGGCTGGGCACACGGGGAGGTGGTGCACACGGGGAGGTAGGTGCACACGGAGAGGCGGTGCACACGGAGAGGCTTTGCACATGGAGAGGCTGTGCACACGGAGAGGCTGTGCACACGGAGAGGCAGGTGCACGTGAACGGCCAGCGCTTCCTTTCCCGCCGCAGAAACCGAGACGCAGCAAACCGGCCACCGGGTTTGTGACGGCCACTCTACTAATTTGCTTGGAGTCCTGCGGTCCGAGCGCAGCCCTCGGCAGGGGCAGACCGTCTGCGCCCAGTGGACTCCTGGCCGGGGGCCTGGCTGAGGGCGTGTGCCCAGGGGACCCTGGTAACCCTGGGGAGAGGGAGAGGGCGCCGCGGTTTAGACAGCGTGCTCTGTGGCCCGCCTTCCAAGCTCCTAACACCTCTCCCAGCCTTCCCGCTCTGCCCCAACCTGCAGCTCACTGTAGCGAGAGGCAGGCGACCCTCGGGGATCTGGGTGGGGGGCCGGGGGGCTCACGTCCCCGCTATTCCGGGAATGAAAGACCTACGGGCTGTGAGGGCTCCGTCAACGCCCAGAGTTGAAAGGGAGGACGCGGAGCCGCAGTTGATCTCGGACCCAGGAGCTTCCGGTCCCAGCGCGGCCGAGCGAGCGGGTTCAGCCCCAGAGGGGGCGCCGCAGCTAGCATTCGCCTCGGGGTTCCGCCCTCACCCTCCAGCCCGCGCCCGCGCCCTCCTGCCCTTTGCCCTCTCAGAACAAAGCCACAGCCATCACCCTGACAGCCGAGCAGAAGGGGAAGCCGCCCCGGTGCCGAGGCTGGAACGCTAATTACCGATAATTGTGATCCTGCGGGAGCTCGGGGAGGCGGCGCTCCGCGGGGAGAGCGTGAACCTATGCTAATGCGCTACCTCGGCTGCCATCTTCCCGTGACAGTCACTCGCGGACCTGAGGGGCTGCGGGGTGGTCTCCATCTCTTGTTGTTGCTGGTAACCCTCACCCGAGGACATTTTCCACTGGTTTTTAGGGAGAGGGGGAGGGAGGGAGAGACAGAGAGAAACACGTCTGTTGGTCGCCTCCTGCGGGAGCCCCGACGGGGAGGAGGCTGCCACCCAGGAGGCGGGGTGTGGGGGGGAGGACAGGGAGCGCCTGGCTGTGCAGGGATGCCCGGCAGTTGCCCCTCCCGGTGGCCAGGCCGCAAGCCGAGAAAAGAACTCTCCGGAAAGTGCGGCAACGCGCCTCTACCTGCCACCCTCCGCCGCTGGCCCCTGTGGCCTCCGGTGAGTCATCGCCGCCTACCTTCCCGCGAGGCGTCACCTGGATTAATGAGTTCAGATGCAAAGCACCTGCCGTGAATAGCGCCAGAGCGGAGCAGATTCTAACCCGCGCGGCGCCCCCGCCCCCGCCCCCGCAAGGAGCTGCTTCGGGACTCGGGCGAACTCAGCCTTCCCAGGGAACTGACTGGCACGGCCCGGGCGCCTCCAAACGTGGTCTCACCAAACCCCGTGAAACAGAACCCGACTCCCTTCCTCCCAACCCTGTCCCCGGTGCCGGGCCACACCAGCTGGGACCAGGGCGGGGACGACGCACAGCAGACGGCAGGCAGGTCTCCGAGCCGTGGCTCCTGCCCACTGTGCGCGGCCTCTCTGTGAGCCCGTGGCTCCTGCCCGCTGTGTGCGGCCTCTCTGCGAGCCCGTGGCTCCTGCCCACTGTGCGCGGCCTCTCTGCGAGCCCGTGGCTCCTGCCCGCTGCGCGCGGCCTCTCTGCGAGCCCGTGGCTCCTGCCCGCTGCGTGCGGCCTCTCTGCGAGCCCGTGGCTCCTGCCCGCTGCGTGTGGCCTCTCTGTGAGCCCGTGGCTCCTGCCCGCTGCGTGCGGCCTCTCTGTGAGCCCGTGGCTCCTGCCCGCTGCGTGCGGCCTCTCTGTGAGCCCGTGGCTCCTGCCCGCTGCGTGTGGCCTCTCTGCGAGCCCGTGGCTCCTGCCCGCTGCGTGCGGCCTCTCTGCGAGCCCGTGGCTCCTGCCCGCTGTGTGCGGCCTCTCTGGGAGCCCGTGGCTCCTGCCCACTGTGCGCGGCCTCTCTGCCCACTGTGTGCGGCCTCTCTGCGAGCCCGTGGCTCCTGCCCGCTGCGTGTGGCCTCTCCGTGAGCCCGTGGCTCCTGCCCGCTGCGTGTGGCCTCTCTGTGAGCCCGTGGCTCCTGCCCGCTGCGTGTGGCCTCTCTGCGAGCCCGTGGCTCCTGCCCGCTGCGTGCGGCCTCTCTGCGAGCCCGTGGCTCCTGCCCGCTGCGTGTGGCCTCTCTGTGAGCCCGTGGCTCCTGCCCGCTGCGTGTGGCCTCTCTGCCCACTGCGTGTGGCCTCTCTGTGAGCCCGTGGCTCCTGCCCCCTGCGTGTGGCCTCTCTGTGAGCCCGTGGCTCCTGCCCGCTGCGTGTGGCCTCTCTGTGAGCCCGTGGCTCCTGCCCGCTGCGTGTGGCCTCTGTGAGCCCGTGGCTCCTGCCCGCTGCGTGTGGCCTCTCTGCGAGCCCGTGGCTCCTGCCCGCTGCGTGTGGCCTCTCTGCGAGCCCGTGGCTCCTGCCCGCTGCGTGTGGCCTCTCTGCGGTGGGGCAGGTGCTGCCGCTGCTGCTCGCGAGTGTCCTCACTGCTCCCAGGCAGAGCGACTCAGAGTCCTGCACGTCCGGTGACCTTTGCTCCTTGACCTGCACCTCCCGTCCCCATGGGCTCTGGGAACACTTGCTGGGTCCCCACTCTCTGGTGCGGAAGAAGGCGGCCCATGGGGAGCTGCCTGCTTTCAGGGTGCAGAGCCCCCCCACCCGTGTGGAGGGAGGGTGCGCAGGGAGCGGAGTGAGAGAGAGAGCGGCCCTGCTCTCGTCTCGTGGCCCCGCCCTGTGGCCCAGGGAGATGCGGGTGCCGTGTCCCTGCTCAGCTTAACGCGAGCGACACCGAAGCCCGCAGCAGCCTGACTCCCCTCGGGCAGGGCCGCCTCTGCCGGCGGCTCCCGTCTCTGCGGGGATCTCTCCTCCGCCCCAACGGCTGAGCGACTTGGCCCCTTCCCGTCCTTCTCGCGTGCTTGTAGCTCCAGGAGAGAAACTCCGAGAAGAAATAATGCACAACGCGGACACGAGGCCCCAGATGGGCCCGCGCGGCACCAGCCGGGTGTCCCGCCCGGAGGACGTGCACTCCATCTCCGGGAGCCGGCCTCTGACGTGAGAACTGGAAGGTGCCGCACACGTTTTTGTTAGAATTGTCACCGTCGGTCAGGCCGACAAGAGCCAGGGACTCAGCACAGACGACAGCCCTGATCCTGCTGTCACCGAGCCGACGACGGAGCCACGACTTCCATCGCACAAGCCGCTCGGGGCCACACGCGCCCTCAGAGCCTCCCCGGGCCTGCGGCTGGGAGGCTGGGCCGGGCGGTGAGACCCCTGTGCGAGGTCACGTGGGCTCCTCCGCCCGCGGCCCGGGAACCCCACCTGTCTCCACCCTCCGGGGGGACACAGCGAGCGACAGAGACATGGCTGACGGAGAGGCTCAGGCCTTGGCTGGTCGCTGACGTTTGGGGTGAACTGCAGGGAAGGTAGCGCCACGGCAGCGCGGGCCTCTGGGCCGAGGCGCACGCACGCCTGGCCGGTCGGTTCTTGGTACCGTCGTCGCCGTCGTGCACGGAGAGGGGAAGCAGCCGCAGGCGAGGCCAGCCTCCAGCCTCCGCCTCGGAGGCCAGACAGGCAGCACGCGATGCAGTTAGCGCCCCCCCCCCCTTCTCGCACACGGACCCCGCGCCGTACCTTCCCCGGCTCTGAGGCCGGGCGCTTCCTCAGGGCGCGGGGCCGCTGCCGGCCACCTGAGCGCAGCCTGGGGATGAGCCCTCTGCCACGGAGCCTGGCGCCCGCACAGGCTGTTCTCGGCGGGGGCAGGGGTGCCACGTGCATCCCTTTGAGTTTCCACCGAGCCCGGCCACGTGAGCGCGCACATCAGCCGGTCCGTCCCTAGATCACGCTCGTGGGGGTGAGAAGACAGGACCCACACAGGCTGTATGCCAGCCCCGACGGAGCCGAGGAGGCGGCAGGAAGAGTCCTGTGGGCCGGGAGGTGGCCCTGAGGCGGGGGGGGGGGGGTCCTGAGACACGGTGGAGGCCACAGCAGGGCACGGGGAGTGTGGGCAGGGGGAGTGTGGGTACGGGGAGTGTGAGCACGGGGAGTGTGGGCAGGGGGAGTGTGGGCAGGTGGAGTGGGCACGGGGGAGTGTGGGCAGGTGGAGTGGGCACGGGGGAGTGTGGGCAGGGGGAGTGTGGGTACGGGGAGTGTGGGCACAGGCATGGAGGGCACAGGGGAGTGTGGGCACAGTCTAAACCAAAAGAAAAGAAAAGAAAAGAAAAACATTGCCGCTCGTTTCCTACAATGTCAGCTGAAGGGCAATGTCAAGATTGTGCGGGTGTCGGCTGGATTAATGGGATTCTAAGTGGGGGCCCCGCACAGAAGGGACTGAAACCACGTTCTCGGGCGAATGAACTTCAAGTGAACGTGAGGGAGACTGAGGAGAAATGAAATTCGGAGAAGGAAACACAAGGAGAAATGGGACAGGTCAGCACCGGCATCAGAGAGAGAAAAGGGACCCAAAACCACTGCCGCGCCGCGCCCGCGGTCAGCGCTCCCGCACAGCAGAGAACCGCGCGGGGGCGACGCCGACGCGGCTCACGCGGGCGGGGCACACGGTTCACACCTGACCGCCGGCAGGTGCGGGGGCGCGGCCGTGGGGCCACAGGGCGCCCGTCTCTGCCCGAGGCGCCTGGCGGGCGTTCATGTGCCGTTAGGCCTCGCGAGGAGAGGGAACGCCACCCGGGATCCGCGGACACGGACACGGCACTGACTGGCACCGTCTGGCACAGCCTCTCGGGCGCGTGAAGCAGCCACACGCGTGGGAAACTCGCTGGTGCGTGGGACGAGGAGCCCGCAGCCCTGACCGTGAGCGGGGAGCGGCCTCCGGACCCCGGTTCATTCGCCAACGCGCCGTGTCTGCGTGAGACGGGCTCCCCAGGCGCCCGCGGTGGAAGCGGCGAGGCCAGTCGTGGGTAAAACACGGAGCGAGGCCTCCGGGTCTGGGACGCGCTCGGGGGCGGGTTGAACTCTCGGGGCCGCTTCCAGCGCGCGACAGCCCAGCGGCAGCCCTGGCCGTGTCTGCGGGGCTCACGCTCCACGGGTCACGGGCTCTGTGTCCTCCTCCAGGAGAGGGGCAGGGAGAGGCAGGCTGCGGCTTCACCCCGAGGCCGAGCTGTGGCCGTGGGGGGAACCACACCCCAGGACAGCCCTAGGGAACCCGGCCAGGCTTTGAGGAGCCTACGGAGTGATGTGGTGACAGGTCAGCACAGCTGTCCTCCCAGGAAATTGTCCTTAAAAGAGAAACCGCCCCACGTGGCCCGGTATTCCGTTTGCCGACACGCAGACCCGGACGGCGCGGCTGCCCCACCGGCTGGCGGGCAGGTGAGAGCTGCCCAGGGACCCAGGGGCGGGAAGGAGGTCACGAGGGTTCGGCAGGAGGGCTCCCCTTCCTGTGGCCCCCCAGCCCCTCTCCTCCGGCTCCTGGCCAGTCCATGGGGGTCTGAGCCTTGTTTCAGTTCAAAATCCAGGGGCGGGGACCCCCTGGAGGACCCCAGGAAGGAGAGTGTCTCTCCGCCAGCGGTCTGCGGAGGAGGAAACGTGAGCCACGGAGATGGACGATGGAGAGCAAATAAAGGGGAACGTGCTGAGGAGTGAATGCCACAACGGGGAGCACGGGGAGCCCCCGGGCTCGGCCCCTTCCCGGAGCCCCGAGGCGCGCCCTGACCACGGGCTCTGCAGAGGGTCCGAGCGCCCCTCCAGGGCTCTGCGCTCCAGCGGCGATGACAGGGCGGGCGGGGGCCACGGGGCCACGCGGGAGGACACTTGTTTTCAGAGGACAGCAGCGCATGCGCCAACGCCAGGAATCCTTGTTTGTTGTTGTTGTTGTTAGATTATGTTTATTGATTTCAGAGAAGAAAGGAGAGGGAGAGAGGGATAAAAACATCAGTGATGAGAGCGGTCACTGTAAAAAGAGTTTTACATTGTGCACATCTCTCCGATTCTGACTTGATAGGACCCGGGGGCCGGGGGGCGGGGGCGGGGGCGGGGGGGGGGTGGGACGGGGGGGAATGCCGCGGTCTGGAGCCGGCGCCGTGAAGGAAGCACCTGGAGAAAACCTGCCTCCGAAGGACACGCAGGGGGATGGGGTTTTCTCCTGCCCTGGGTTTGGAAGTGCGGGTGCCGGGGGACGGCGCCCTCTGCTGGCCAGCGGCGGGATCGCCGGCCGGGAGGAGGAGGACGCCCAGTGGGCCCCTCCCAGGTCTCCTCATCAGGGGGATCCCCTTCGGGACCAGATTCAAGGTTTTCAGGGGTTTTTTTTCAACCACGTAATTTATTTAATGTCAATAATTAAAACGTGTTTAAAGAACCAATATTATTGTGCCAGAATTCAGCCTGAGTAAAAACACTTGGTGCCGTTCAAGTTTCTGCAGCACATCTAGGCATCTTGTTAGGTTCCTACTGCATATGCGTGTGCGTGTGCATGTGTGCATGTGTGCACACGTGTGTGTTTGTGTGTGAGTGTGTATGTATGTGTGTGTGTGTGGGAATGTGTGCACGTCTACACATGTGTGAGCTGTGCATGTGTGTGTGGAGAGAGGAAGAAAGTGAACAGGTAGATGCAAGTAAGAGAAAGCAGGCGACCGGAGGGACACGTCCGTTTACGCAGAAGAGAACCTCCTGTCTGTATTTCCACCCTGTGAGGCCATTACTCTGTCCTCACACGCCGAGGCGCGTCACGGTCTCAAACACCACGTGAGCACGAATGTCTCCTAAGTGTTACTCAGGGTCTGCATCGCGGTCCCTCATGAAACAGAGAAAAGCAATGGAACTATTTCCAACTTAGCAAGGACTGACGTGGCTCCCCACACGTCACTAATACTTTGAATAAAATATTCCACCGATGGCCCCACCCACTTGCGAGAGGTGCCCTGGCCACAGCGGGTCCCTTGTCCACTGTAGACGTCTTATCAGCAGGTGTGTGGCACTCCGCGAGGCCCTGGCGCGCGCTGGGAGGGACAGGGGCTGATGAGCTGTATTTCTGACCTCCTGGACCGTAAAACCAAAACCGCTCTCCCCAGGAAAGCTGTCGTTAAGAACGGAAGGAGCGATGAAGAGCGTCCCAGGAGGAAGAGCTGTGGGACCCCGTCACCCCCAGACCCGCATCACAAGAATGGTTACAGGTCTTCTCCAAGAAGAAAAAGAAGGGAAGTATTTTTTTAATGTGAATAATAAAATGGCAATACATACTTATCAATAACCACCTTAAATGCAACTGGCTTAAATGCTTCAATCAAAAGACATATCGAGGCTGAATGGATAAGGAAACAAGACGCTGACATGTACTGTCTACCAGAGACTCACTTCAGATGGACACACACAGACTGAAGGTAACGCCGAGCGGGCAAAAAGCCCGCTCACCCATGGCCGGCCCCACAGGGCCCCGCCTCGTCACTCCTCAGAGAACCGGGGACATGTGGCTGCTGGTCTGGATTCGGTCCCCGACTGTGTGTGGGGGACCCGGAGGGTGAGTGGCAGCGTGGCCGTGGCCGGGCCGGGACCAGGAGCGAGCCTCCCTCCTGCCCGCCACGCCCGGCTGCCCCTGACGTGCCCAGCGATGGCGTCTCCTGAGCACGCACCAGCCCATCACCCCGTGTGGATCGCGTGGGTGTGCGGGATCTCACAGGGAACCTGAAGGTGGGACAAACGATGTCGCATTGAACTGAACTTTATGCAAAACGTCCTCTCAGACCATGAGAGAGAAACCGGGATGCGCCCTGTGGCGTGTGACCGGCCCGGTGACGGCGAGGATGGAGCCCGTTCAGGGAGCGCTGGGCTTTGTCTGAGGGCGGCAGGGCGAGCGCCTGCATTGTGGGGCCTTGGGGATAATTGGGGAGAACACAGCGGGAAGGAGGGGCATGCCCACGGAATTAGGGGGGAGACGGGGAGACCAGCCCTGTAATTGCAGGTTTGGGCTCGTTGTGTGGGGTGCAATTACAGAATGCGGGAGGGCCCGCGGCTACAATCTGCAGGCTATGCCCCCAGGAACCACTAGAGGGAGCCACCCGCCCAAGAGCCAGACCCCAGAGGCCGGGAAGGGAGAGCCGTGCTTGTCCAGGTTTTAGATTCTAAAATGCTCGTCGGTATCTCTTTGACGTGCATCGGCCGCGGAGGGGAGGGTGCGGTGGGGCTTCAGGAAGAGAAACAAAGGACCCCCCCCCGCGTGGTTTGAGGGGCCTGTGGACAGCGGGGGCACCACAGGTTGATGGGGGCTTCGGGGGGGGCTCAGAATCACCTGGAAGGCCCTGGAGGGAGTGGGGCCCACCTGCAGTGAGAGGTGGGATCGTGGGTCTGCAGCGCCAGGCGGGGACAGTGCCCGTTTTATGGAGCTCCCTGGGGCCGTGGGCCCTCGGCACACGGAAAATGCCAAGTGAGCAACATGTTCCATTGTCTTCTTTTAGACCTGTCCACGTGTGTGCATGTGTGTGCATATGTGTCCATGTGCGTCCAAGTATGTGCATGCATGTCCATGTGTACATATGTGTGCGTGCAGATTCGTGTGAGCCGGTGCGTGCTGAGAGGGGTCAGGGAGACTGACGTAAATGATCTACGTGCACACGCACACACATGCACGTAGTGTGGTGTCTATACGCTGTGTCTACACGTAGGGAGAGGGCCTGCACAGGGACCCGGCGTGAGTGGGGCTCTGAGCCACGTGTCACTCTATGCGTGGGTTCGCCTCCTCTAGCGTCTCGGCGACCCGCATCGAGCTGGCGCCAGGCCACGGGCACTGCCAATAGTAAACCGCCTGACGCTCACTCAAAACACACGGAAACCGCCAGGCGAGAGGGTTCCTAAACCCTTTAAAGTGCTGGCTGCGTGTCGGTGGGACGCGGTGGGCGTGGGCTGTGCGGCGGGGTCCCTGCGGGCGCCGCCTGGGACTGTGGCCGCTCCGCTCCCGGGGCCAGGCCGCCCTGGGCACCGAGGGTGGGTCACCTCACGGCACAGACGCCTGGTCCTCGCCACTGGGTGGCAGCAGAGACACGGACGAAGGAAGAGGGCGGGCTTGCTCCTGGGCAGTGGGGCTGGCTTTCCAGGCAGGAAGTTTTAGGTAGAGAGGGGGCGGGCAGGTACCCCACAGCCTCTGGGCTAAGTCCTCAGGGCGTGACCCGCAGGGCTGTGCATGGACCTCACAGGAAGGTCATGCGTGTGTCAGCAGCCGCCTCCCTCCCCTCCGAGCCGTGAGCACCTCCGTGATGGCGTGTCCGGGTCCTGGGCAGTGACAGGTGACGTCTGGGGTGTCCCAGGGGCCCTGGGGGGAGGGGCTCTGTGGAGCGCTGTCCTTCGTGCTCCGTTTGCTGTGACCCTCAAGCTGCCCTAAAACATACAGTGTGTGTGTGTGTGTGTGTGTGTGTGTGTGTGTGTGTGTGTCAACACCAACACGGCTGCGGGTCATCCCTCCCCTGCGGGCCTCCCCGTGCCCACGGCCCAGGGGTCCCCGTGGGTCCCGGGCTGCGTGCTGCTCGAGGGGAGCCCTGGAGAGGCGCAGGCTCCACGTGAGCGCGGGAGCACGAGAGGGTGAGCTGCGGGGTGTGCGTCCCGCCCTGCGGACAGCTCCGCCTACAAGCCAGGCGCTGCCTGATTTTCAAAGGAAGAGACGGTCTGACGTGGGAGTCTGATGTGGGGGTGTGACGTGGGGGGTCTGACGTGGGGGTGTGACGTGGGGGTCTGACGTGGGGGTGTGACGTGGGGGTCTGACGTGGGGGTGTGACGTGGGGGTGTGACGTGGGAGGTCTGACGTGGGAGTCTGACGTGGGAGTCTGACGTGGGGGTCTCACGTGGGGGTCTGACGTGGGGGTATGACGTGGGGGTCTGACGTGGGGGTGTGACGTGGGGGGTCTGACGTGGGGGTCTGACGTGGGGGGTCTGACGTGGGGGGTCTGACGTGGGGGTGTGACGTGGGGGTCTGACGTGGGGGGTCTGACGTGGGGGATCTGACGTGGGGGTGTGACGTGGGGGTCTGACGTGGAGGTCTGACGTGGGCCTGGCCCCGTGTGGTCGGGTTAGCAGCCGTCAGGGGCACTCACATCCCGGGCCACCCCTCAAACTTGGGGGAGGACGGAAAGCAGCCCCGCCCCCTCCCGCCCTCCCAGGTGCCCTGGAGCGGCCTGAGGTTCCAGAGGGTCCCCCTGCGCTGCAGCCGCCAGTGTCCCCACCACGGGCGCTAACACGGCTCCAAGCCCCGCTTCCCAGGGCGGCCCCGCGCTCCCTCAGGCCCCGACGGCTCAGACCCGGCGCCCTGCTTCCCGCCCCGACCCCTTCCCACTCGGCCTCCGAGACAGCAACACGGTTCACGCCTTAACTCCCTCCGCAGGCAGCCGTGAGCTCGAGGCTCAGAGCTACTCCACACGGAGGCCGTCAGCCGCCTGGGCACCGCCTGGCCGCCGCCTGGCCACCGCCTGGGCACCGCCTGACTGCCGCCTGACCGCCACCTGGGCACCGCCTGACCGCCGCCTGACCGCCACCTGGGCACCGCCTGGCCGCCGCCTGGCCGCCGGCATCTGCAGCCACACCCACCTCTCTCGGCTTCCGTCTCCAGCCATGACGTGTCTCGGAGGGCGCGGGCCTCTTCCCCTCGTTGGCCCAGGAGATGCCAGGGGCCCAGCGGCTCTCGAAGACGCACAGCCGGGAGCATGGTGGCCACGCCCTCTCCCAGGACCCGCAGGGACCGGCCGGGATGCGGGGGGGGGGGGGGGGGGGCCTCAGGATGCCGGGGAGGCCGCGTGGTCCTGGGGAACCCTGAGCCGGCCCCGGGGACCTGCAGCCCTGGTTCTGCCCCGCAGCCCCAGCCCCACGGCTCCCTGAGAGCCACTCGCGGGAGCAGGTGAGCCTCCTGGCGAAGGTGGTCCCTCCGCGGCCCCGCGGGCGGGCGGGCGGGCGTCTGCGGAAGGCCCAGCACCACGGGCTGTTGCTGAGCATGCGCGTTAGTAGCTAGAAGCACCTGGACGCCCCTGCTGACCTGAGTTGACATTTAACAACGATCGGACCCAATCCACTGGCACCAGCGGGTCCTCACTGGCTCATCCGTCCCTTCCCGGAGGCGGCGGACAGCTGCTGTGCCATGTGCGGGACACGGTGAGGATGGGGGACAGCGGGCGAGGGGAGAGAAGGGGGAGAGAAGGGGGACGTGGGGGACGAGGGGGGAGCGGGGGGCGAGGGGGGGCGGGAGCGGGCACGGCCCTGGCCGGGGCGCACAGGTGCAGGCGGAGGACAGCATCACCGCTCCGTGGACCGGACGGCGGGGTGAGCACCCGAACAGCACGGGCAGGCGACGGGAGAGCTTCGCCATCCGCCGGACAAGCACGTGGCGTCCTTTGTGGCCCCAGAACCACAGGAACCGGGGAGCAACCTGAGCTTCCTCACCACCCGCGTCCCAGAGCCACACAGACGCCCGAAGGGGGGCCCCGGGTCGGGGGGCCTCTGCGGGAGGAGCTGGTTTGTGGGCTGGGGCCACAGGAGGTCCAGACCCCGGCCCAGACCCGGGCTCACTGTGCGGGCTGTATGCACAACGAGGCCGGCGAGGGCGCCTGGAGAGACGGCCGTTCCGTGTGGCCGGGAGGAGAGCGTCCCGGGATCCACAGGGGGAGATGGAGAAGCCGGGGGAGGCGGGGGTGGGGGCAGGGGGAGGAGACCCTGGGGGGGCGGCCCGGTGTGGAACTCCCGTGCAGCACGCCTCACCCCTCACCCCTCAGGCCCTTCTCAGGGGCCGTCTGACCGAAGGGCCCGCAGGCCGCAGGGCGTGCTGACAGGCCCACCGCCCGGCCACGGCCCGCTGCCCTGCGCCCGCACGCCCCCCTCACCGTCACCTTTCTCCTTCCCACACACACTCCGGGAACAAGGCCGTCAGCGCGCGGTCTGTCCCCCTCGGAACATGGCCTGAGCCGGCACGTGGTCAGTAGACTCGGGGGGCTGGTGCTGTGTGCTGGCTAACTTGGGGGGACACTCCATCCGTGGCTGCCAGAATCGGGGTGTTTCCTGCTGCAGAACAGTTCTTTAGCAACCGGAAACCCCTGAGACGCGCCACGTTCTGTGTTTGTTGTTAACCTCACCCGGGGATGTGTCCACTGATGTGAGGGAGAGAGAACCATCGATGGGAGAGAAACACATCGATGGGTTGCCTCCTGCACATGCCCGACCAGGGCCTGGGCCTGGGAGGAGCCTGCAACCGAGGTACATGCTCTTGACCGGAATCGAACCCGGGACCCTTCAGTCCACAGGCCGACGCTCTATCCGCTGAGCCACACCAGCCAGGGCCTGACCTGCCACGTGCTGATTGGGTTGACATCTAATACCAATCGGACCCAACCCACTGACACCAGCCGGGTCCTCGCTGGCTCACGTGTCCCTTCCCCGGAGGCTGCCCACCCCCACCAGCTGCTGCCGTGCCGTGTGCAGGACACAGCGGGACCGGGGCCGCCCTGCCCGCGGCGCGTCCAGCCGGGGAGCATCGCAGAGACGGATGCCCGTCGGCGTGCTCTGCAGCGGGAGCACGGGGGCCAGGGGGACGCACTGCACGGGGTTCCCCGGGCAGAGGTGGCACGGGCCTGAGCCTAAATGGGATGCAGAGGCCGGGACCCCGAGAGGCCCCCCTGCCGGCGGTGCTCCTTCCAGGAGGACCCGGCCCCCTTGGGAGTTGGTTACAAAATCACCTCCCACCTCCTCGGTGTAAAAATAGCATCCCCTCTGCTGACGCAGATGGTTGCCCAGCAACCCGGCTGCCCCTCTTTTCTGTTTGAATCTCCGCCTGCTAATCTCTCATCGGCCCTTTGGGTCACTCGTCCGCACGGTCTGATTGGTCAGGGCGGCCTGACACGTCCCTGGTAGAGCTAACGGGCGTGATGTCACCTCAGTGGAGCCGGGCCCTCCTGTCCCAGGAGGCCGCGGAGGCCGGAGGCCGCGGAGGGCGGAGGCCGCGGAGGTTTCCAGAGACCAGGTCCTCCCAGTGGTCACTCCGAGTATAGGCATCGGCCGGGCCGTCAGCCGCCTCTCTCGTGCGCACACGCACCTCACTGGCCAGGACGCGAGGCTGACGCTGAAGGCCAGGCGTCCCTCCCTCGCTCCCGCCCTACCCCACCCCATTTTGAACACCTGCCCCCCTACCCTTGTTTTTTGCTTTATTTCTTCTTAGCACTTATCACTGTTGGTTTTTTTATTGATTTCAGAGAGGAAGGGAGAGGGACTTAGAAAATCAGTGATGAGCCCTAACTGGTTTGGCTCAGTGGCTAGAGCGTCGGCCTGAGGACTGAAGGGTCCCAGGTTCGATTCCAGTCAAGGGCATGTACCTTGGTTGCAGGCACATCCCCAGTAGGGGGTGTGCAAGAGGCAGCTGATTGATGTTTCTAACTCTCTATCCCTCTCCTTTCCCTTCTGTAAAAAAATCAATAAAATATATTTTTAAAAATAAATAAAAATTAAAAAAAAAATCAGTGATGAGAGAGAATCATGGATGAGCTGCCTCCTGCACGCCCCACACTGGGGATCGAGCCCGCAACCCAGGCCTGTGCCCTGACCGGGAATCGAACCCTGGCCTCCTGGTTCATAGGTCGATGCCCAACCACGGAGCCTCGCTGGCCGGGCCGTTACTGCTGGTTTCAATGTCCGTCTTGGTTCCTCCTCTCTTCGCCACGACACTGAGCCGGCGCATCGCGCTCTGGCTTCCTCTCCGCTGTGTTCCTGGAGCCGGGAATCGTGTCCGGCGTGAACTAGATGCTCAGAACCACGTTGGCTGGATGGTGCGACGTGAGGGGGTAGAAAACCCCCTGGAGGGAGGGAGCCACCCCGCGGGGTCGGGGCTCAGGACGGCCAAGGTCAAGGAGCGGAGCGTCGGTGACAAGTACCCGCGAGTGATGCAGCGGTCGGGGTGCCCGGAGCCGGACGGCAGCCAGGGCGCTCGCCCCCGACTCTCGCTGGCGAACAGATGGCAGCTGTTCATGGCTCATCCGAGAGCCAGGCTGCGTCTCAGGAAATCGCTGACCAGGCTGCTAAGGACAGTGCTTTCTGCGGGGACTCTCAGGGAGCCGGCCGGAGCGGGCGCGGCGTGAAGCCACGGTGCCAGCGTGCGCTCTCTGAGAGTCTCTTCTAATCACTTGGGGGGGTCTGGGGGAGTTTGTGGACGTCTAATCTGGTTCTGCAAAGACCAACGTCTAATGTGGGTCCCGGTGAGATGGATTTCCTTTCTCCATGGCATAGTCCCATCGATCAGAGGGCCTACAACGACTGGAGTTAAAAACGGAAAAACACGTTTTCCCAAATCACGTGGACAACAGCTCCTGTACAGGGAGAGGGTCCCGCTTTACAAAGCCCGAGAAATGGAGGCAGGTCCGGGGCTCGGGCACGTGCTGGTGTCTATCCTGAGCCTTGGATGTGTCATCGGAAAGCGGGGACCCTGGTCCCCACCGTGCAGGGCTGCCGAAGGGCAGGAACGATGCGATTAGAGCAGCTGGGGCCGGATGGAGGGCTGTGCTTCCCGAGTCACCAAAACACAGCACCTGGCTCAGCTCGGTGTCACTGAAGGGCCTGTAAGAGCCAGGATGTTTCTGCCCGGCGGCGGGGCTCGGGGGCTGAGCGTCGACCTATGAACCGGGAGGTCACAGTTCCATTCCCGGTCAGGGCACAGGCCCGGGTTGCGGGCTCGATCCCGTGTGGGGCGTGCAGGAGGCAGCCAATCCATGATTCTCTCTCATCATCGGTGTTTCTCTCTCTCTCCCTCTCCCTTCCTCTCTGAAATCAATAAATATATATATATACATATTTTTAAGAGAATCATGATGTTTTCAAGAACTCGAACATTCTTATAACTTTTCAAACCCCAAAACATCAACACTTAAACCTCTCCTTCCTAGAAACCACGCTTCTTATTACAGCGAGTCTGCATTTAAGCGGAGAAATTAAAATACGCATTTCTTCTTCCCTGAACACTCGCTTGGAGCAAAGGATCTCCCCTTCGCCTGTCGGCGCGTCTCAGACGGCCATGATGGAAGACCTTCTGTTTTCCGAAAGGACGTGGGAGCCTCAGCGTTCCCGTAAACGTGACCTTGTCCCACGAATGAGAACCCGCACTCCCCTCTGCTGCACCAGCAAGGCGGGCGGGATCTCCCGGCCAGTCCAGCGCCCGCCCTCCCGCCGTGGCTGGGCCGCTGCTGACCCGACCGGGTCTCCGCTCCTTTCTCCACGCCCAGCGAGGGGGGACCGGGGCCTCCCCGCTGAGGGGGACGAGGCAGCATGTGCCATTGGGTCGTCCTCACACCGTCAGTGTGTCCGTGTGTGGCCTCTTTAGTGCCGAATCTCCCACGTGTTTGTGTTTCTAAACCGGGTGCTGCTCACGGCTCCCAGGTCCCGGGGAAGTGCCGTCCGGGGCTTGGCGGACACCCCGCGTCAGGCCAGCCTCGCTGGGTCTCGAGTTACGGAGAAGCTGGCCGGGTGCTCAGGGGGACCAGAGCACAGACACCAGACAAGGCGTCTCCAGACCGAAACGGTCACAAAGCTGTGCTTTGATCGATGGATGAAAACGTGGACGGAAGCTTGCAGGAACCTAACCCCGTGTTTCCCCGAAAGCTCACCGGTTCAGGATTTGGGGTGACTTTCTAAAACACAGCTGCCGTGGGTGATGAGAAGTGACCCTGTAGGGAGGTGTAGGGGTGTGTGCGCACACATGTGCATGGATGAATATGTAAACATGCATGGGAGGATATCCACACGCATACACACACACACACACACACACACGGGGTGGGCAAAAGCAGGCTTGCCGTTAGGAGTACGTGACGCCATGTATTGTGTTCCTGTCCATGTCAATGACTGTATTGTTGGTCATTAGTATTAACCCGCTTCTGCCCACGCCCGTGTCTGCATGTAAGCCATGTAAGCACGCGTGGGGCTCGAGGCCTGTGGCTGGGTCCTAGTTTCTTGCCAGGAGACCGTGGCGATTCCATGACCTCTCAGGAGCCGGGACGTGGAAGCCTAAAGGCCGGAGGGTGTCTGTGCAGAAACTGGCCGGTCCCCACTCAGGAGGCGCCACGCAGGCCGTGTGCCACCGACCCGCCCCGGCGCCCGCGCACAGAGGGCGTGTCTCTCCCGTGACCACGCCCCTCCACCCTGGAGGGCTCCCGTTAGCTGCTGATGGCAACGCTTTTCCCAAAACGTCAATATTCTAAATATGTGAGGGTCACACGTCGTTCTTCTCCAGAGAGTTCACACGAACAGACTTCAAACCCAACTCCGCCAAACCCTCCCGGGCACGCGCCCTGTGGGTTCGCAGAACCGGCCAGAAAGGAGCTTTTCCAGTGTCAGCAGTCTGAGGAGTGTTCTCACCCAGCGCTGAGGTTCCCATAGCAACGCGTCCCATCGCCTAGGCGACAGCAATCTTATGATGTCACCGATGAGCTAAACTAACTTAGAAAGCGCCGGGCCATTGCCTCTCCCTCCCCCTGCTCCCCCATCTCCACGCTGCCCGCCAGCCTCGGCCTCCCCATCTTCCGCCTTCCCGTCCACAGCACTCAGCAGGCCGCCCTCTGCACCCAGAGAGTCCCAGCTGCGGTGCTCGGGGCGGAAAGTGTCCCCACGCAGCCAAGCCGCTCAGGAAACCGCTGGTGGTCGCCTAACCGTCCAAGGCCAGTTTGCGCCCCTCAAACCACCCCCAGGGGGACACGCGCCCAGCTTCACTCTGTGGACGTTCCCGTGAGCGCCCGTGCCCGTGAGGAGAGACGGCGTGCGCAGAGGCGAGGGGGTCCTGTGAGCGGCAGCCAGGGACTCGGAGCCTGCGGAGCTCCCGCCGCCCGGCTCACCGTCACTCCCACCGGGAGCCTCGGACAGGCTGGCGGGCCGTTGTCTTCGAGTCCTCATGCCGGCCGCAGGTTTTCCCGCCGGCATTGCACCTGCCTCCTCGGTGTAACCCCAACCCCTCGCTGTTCGGGGCCTTTGGCCGCACCAGGAGTGTGAAGGCCTCGCCTCCGCGGCTTTGCATTTGAACTTGACCTCGTGGCTGAGAGTGTGGCTTCACCTCCCGATGGGCCTGCACCCTTGATTCTCACCACAGTGACCAGAAGCGGCTGCGTCGCCCCCTTCATCTCCACGCGCCCCCCGCCCCGTTCTCTAACGCCTCTGCGCTCAGCACGTCGCGCTTCCCGGTGCGCTCGCCGACCCGCCAGAAGCAGGAGCTATGCCGCCGCCGCCCATTTGAAAGCAGAGAGCGCGTCCCCCGCAGGGAGCCAGGGCTCAGAACGCGGACATGCCTGCGCACGGGACTCTCCTGCCTGCTGTCCGCAATGCCCCCGCCTCCCAGCCCAGCGCTGGGTCCCAGTCAGTAGGAAGGCCATACAGCAAAAATAATAATAATAATAATAATAATCCTATCTAATAAAAGAGTAATATGCAAATTGATCATCACTCCAACACACAATATGGCCACTCCCATGTGGTCATAGATGGCTGCCCCCATGTGGACACAAGATGGCTGGTAGGGGAGGGCAGTTGTGAGTGATCAGGCCAGCAGGGGAGGGCAGTTAGGGGTGACCAGGCCTGTGGGGGAGGACAGTTAGGGGTGACCAGGCCTGCAGGGGAGGGCAGTGAGGGGCAAATAGGCTGGCAGGGGAGCAGTTAGGCATCAATCAGGCTGTCAGGGGAGTGGTTAGGGGGTGATCAGGCTGGCAGGCAGAAGCGGTTAGGGGCAATCAGGAAGGCAGGCAGGCGAGCAGTTGGGAGCCAGCAGTCCTGGATTGTGAGAGGGATGTCCGGTGGGATCAGGCCTAAACGGGAAGTCAGATATCCCTCGAGGGGTCCCAGATTGGAGAGGGTGCAGGCTGGGCTGAGGGACCTCCCCACCCCCGTGCACGAATTTTGTGCACCGGGCCTCTAGTAATAATAATAATAATAATACCTTGCTTTTGGATACAAACTTCAGATGGAGAAACATCTCCCACACACTCCCACGCTAGGGCCCTCCGGCGAGGTACACAGGCAGGCAGGATTATCTCCAACACATTCGAGTGGAGACATCCACGCAGGGGACCCCGTGACCCGACGGATGGCTGGATCGGGGCTAACACGGCCCATACAGCCAGGGGCTGTTGGCACAAATGTCAGAAGATCACTGACTTACACGGGGACAAGAAGGGGTGTCTCCAGGGCCCCTTAGCCCCACGGGCAGTGCCGGCTGTGTCCCTGCCGGGCCCTGGGGTCTCAGCGCCCCTTCGGAGCTCAGCACAGCCCAGCCTGCACCCCGCCAGGCTCGCTCCCGGACCCGGCCGCCTGTCCGCGTCTCCAGACAGAGGGTCCGGGGCCCCCGCTGGAGACCTAACAAGACTTTTCTTTGGCCAAAGTGCACGATAAGACATCAGCGAACATTCAGATTTTGTTAACTGTCGCTTTTTACGGAGCGGCTGTTCCTCGCAGAGGAACTTTCCTCCTAAGTCCGTGGTCGGCAAACTGCGGCTCGCGAGCCACATGCGGCTCTTTGGCCCCTTGAGTGTGGCTCTTCCACAAAATACCACGGCCTGGGCGAGTCTATGTTGAAGAAGTGGCATTAGAAGAAGTTTAAGTTTAAAAAATTTGGCTCTCAAAAGAAATTTCAATCGTTGTGCTGTTGATATTTCGCTCTGTGGACTAATGAGTTTGCCGACCACTGCCCTAAGTCGTTCAAATGGTGAGGTGTGCACATTCTCTTAAAACAGGCGCATTGGAATCTGTTCCACGTTGCACCCAAAATACGCTTACATGTTAGAAAAGAACCTGCCCACGGCAGCTCCTCTCTGTGTGTGTGTCTCTGAGTAAGAGTTTTTTACAACTTATCGGAGAAGCGTTTACAGACGAGGAGGCACTTTGCATGTCCAGACGCTCACAGGCCCCCTGGTGCTTGGCACACAGTAGGACTCAATAAAAAGGTGTTGAGCGAGCAAAGAGTCCACAGTAATTACTCAATGAGAGAACAGCGAGCAGGCGTTTGGGCACACGATAAAAGCAGGCTCCGGCGAGCGGCTGTCAGCTCCGCAAAGCTGGCTGTCGAGAGCAGAAAATCGCGATTTTAAAGCAACATAACCCACGTTCTGTAAACGGCATCTCACAGGGGCTCACTGCGCGGAGCCAAGCTGGCCTTTTCGTGCGTGCTCATCAAAACATCCTTGCTCCTTGCAGATCCCTACCTGCCCGGGCCTACCCCAAGGCCCAGTGTCTGAAGCGGATGACCAACGTCAGGAAGCCAGGCCTCTGCCCAGACCCCGCCCCGCAGAGGGCCCAGAGCAGTCCCCCTCCTCGTCTCTCCCCACGAACGCACCAGAGCCAACAGCTGGGCAGTGGCATCCGAAGTCCAGACATACTGCATCCTCCCTCTGTGACCCAGCAGTGGGCGTGGGGACCCAGGGGCACCGCTGGGCCCCTGTCAGTGACTCCAGGTGAAACACCCGGTGGGAGGAGCTCGAAACCAGACCACTGAGGACACGACCAAACAGCTGCGTCATCAAAAGCAAATTCAGCCCTGGCCGGTGTGGCTCAGTGGATAGAGCATCGGCATGCGGACTGAAGGAGCCCGGGTCTGATTCCCGGCCAGGGCGCATGCCCAGGCTGTGGGCTTGATCCCCAGTAGGGGGCGTGCAGGAGGCAGCCGACAATGATACTCTCTCATCACTGATGTTTCTATTTCTCTCTCCCCTCCCTTCCTCTCTGAAATCAATAAAAATATACACTGAGTGGCCAGATTATTATGATCTCTGACAGATTATTATGATCTCTGAATGCATAATAATCTGGCCACTCAGTGTGTGTGTGTGTGTGTGTGTGTATATATATATATAAATATATATATATATATATATATATAGATATATATATATATATATATATATATATTTTAGAGGCCCGGTGCATGAATTTGTGCATGGGTGGGGTCTGGCCAGCCTGGCCAGGGGGAGGGGACATGGGCGGTTGGCCGGCCTGCCTGCTGGTCGAACTCCTGGTCGAGGGGACAATTTGCATATTAGCCTTTTATTATATAGGATATACACTGAGTGGCCAGATTATTATGTGTTCAGAGATCATCATCATCTGGCCATTCAGGGTATATTTTTAAAAGCGAATTTCATAAAACTGTGGCGCAGAATTCATTGACAATTATGGGCGCCCCCAGTGAACTGCAGAAATAAGGTTAAGTCTCCCAAGTCAAGTAAAGAGAACATCCATTGCTCGTCACGGCTAGACGTTTTCGTTAAAATGGCTATGCTGCCTCTCGTTTACCTATCTCATCGGAACAATGTTTCTGATGAAATTCGTCCATGGAGCTGGCTTTTGGCTGAGATGTCACTAAGCCGGAAGAGTTCCAGGGGAGGCCACCAGGGCCCTGTGGTCACTGGACAGGGAGGGCTGTCCCGGATACTGGTCCAGGTCCCCAGAGAACCTTCTTGGGACTTCTTCTTGGGGGCGGAGGGAGGGCTGATGCTTTTCAAAACACTGGTCCCTAAACCCCTTATCAGGTGCTTACTCAAGAAGGAGAGATAGAGAAGTCAGAGATATTCTAGGTGTGACAACAACAAAAACACTTAGTGTGAATGACTGGTGTGGGCGTGTGTGTGTATGTGTGCATGTGTGTGTGTGTGTGTGTGTGTGTGTGTGTGTGTGTGTGTGTGTAAGAGCAGATTGGACACAATGGGAAATAGAATTCTGGTTGGAGACTGGAAATGAAGTTCCGTTAGAGAAGGAAAATCTTCGCACAGTGGATGCATGTGCGAGAATATTCATCACAGTGTTGCTTGTGTCAGAAAACTGGAAAGACATAAATGCTCACTGATGGGGGAATGAGTAAAGTATAGAAAAATGTGGCACGTTTACACTGCAGAATGTCATGCAGCTGACACAGAATTTAATTAGATATATCAGCTAACCCAGCAAGATTTCTAAGAAGTACTATTGATAAAACAAGATATGGAAAATATCTAGAATATCCTTCTTTCATAAGACAACAGCACAAAAGCCATATATATATATATATATTTTTTTTTCTCTCCAAATCCTCTTGTTCTTGAGTTCAGGTAGCAAGTTCAGATAAACGAGGTTTCACATAGTGAAGTATACCTGCTATGTACATGTATAAATATTTCTATCTGTAAATCAATAAGCAGTATTATGAAATCCCACATTTTTGCATTTATAAAAATATAATAAATTTCTACACACAATTTTTATAAGAAATAAAACAGGAGCGTTGTTTTAATTTGTGTCACTTGGCTCCTCCTGGCATTTTTATTCCTGGACAGTGGGACTTACTTCTCCAACATAACTCGTTCCAGAAGGCTGTTCAAAAACCGAATCATCTTTTCCCATTAGAAATAATGTAAATTGAATTAACCCATCCCAGACCCCCAATGATTCCCTGTTTTAACCTTTCATATATATAGTACATGCCTATTCTACTGTTTAATCCTATATAATAAAAGCCTAATATGCTAAGTGTCCGGTCGTCCAGTCAGCCATTCAACCAATCTACACTAATAAAAGAGAAACATGCAAATTGGCCATCACTTTGCTGTGCCCACCAGCCAATCAGAGCGAGTATGCAAATTAACCCAACAAAGATGGAGGTTAATTTGCATACACAGGCACAGAGCAAAGACTGAAGACAGCGTAGAAGGAAGAGGGAGGGAAAGCGCGGGGCGGCTGCGGCAGCAGGAGGGAAGCCCACCTCTGCGGGCTTCGCTCCCTTCTCTGTGCTTCACTCAGGCTGCAGGAAGCCCTATTCTTGCAGGAATCTTCCTGCAATGGGCCTCTAGTCAAAGCATAATATGCTAATAATATGCTAAGGTTGTTCAGCTGCTCGCTATGACATGAACTGACCACCAGGGGGCAGACGCTCTCACTGGTAGGTTAGCTTGCTGCTGGGGTCTGGCCGATCGAGACTGAGCAAGATGGGCCAGACACACCCTGGAGCCCTCCCTCGGTACCTTCCCCGGCTGGCCAACTTCCTGCGTCCCTCCCTGGCCCCGATCATGCACCAGTGGGGGGTCCCTCGACCTGGCCTGTTCCCTCTCACAATCCGGGCTGAGGGACCCCCTGCTCCTCCCTCCCCACCCTGCCCCCACACTGAGTGCACAAATTTCATGCACCGGGCCTCTAGTCTATAATAAACACTTTAAAAAGGAAAAGAAATGTAAATGAAAATTTAACAAAAAGGAAAGGAAATGTACAGTAAAAAATGAAACTTTAACAATAATTATAAACAGCAACAAAAGCAAAAAAAAAACAAACAAACAAACACACACAATATCCTGAGATGTTAACAGCAGGAAACGAACTCACATTCGCACTCTCTCCTTGGTCTGCCCTGAGCAACGGTGACTGATCCCACAGGTATCGGCATGAAAGGGTCGTCAGGTTGAGAAGCGAGTTGTTCAAGATGGGCGACGGGAGGAACGCGCCCCCGTGGAACGCACAGCGCCTGCACTCGGGCGTTAGACGGCGTTCGGAACACGACACGCGGCACACTGTCCTCACCAGAGCCTTCCCGGAGCTGAGGGCAGGAGCGGGTCCTCGGAGGTGGGTCACCGCTGGAGCTCACGCGGCTCGGAGCCCGGATGGGTGGCCCGTCTTCCTAACGCCCACGTCCCTTCCCTGCTCTGGACATGCAGGTTTCCCATGCCCGCGGACGGCCACGGAAAGCAGACAGACTCAGCCCCACGGGGACGCACCTACTGGTCAGCATTTCCCAGGCGTGGCCTCCGCCCTCAGAACAAAGGCCCGTGGCCGGCTGGGCGTCCTGGGTCTTTCCCGGCGGTGGCAGGGGCCTCGGATCTGATGGACGGGGCAGACGCGGCTGCCTGCGCACGTGTGGGAAAAGGACGACTGTGTGAAAACACGCGTGGA
This sequence comes from Eptesicus fuscus, assembly GCF_027574615.1. Taxonomy (NCBI): domain Eukaryota; kingdom Metazoa; phylum Chordata; class Mammalia; order Chiroptera; family Vespertilionidae; genus Eptesicus; species Eptesicus fuscus. The sequence goes on from NC_072482.1 coordinate 97,114,010, forward strand.
CACTAATCCCGGGCACAGGGAGGGCCTGCAGCCACCTGCCAGCAGCCAGCCCGGGGAAAGCGCAGTCCGGGCAAGTCAACCACCCGCTTCCCGCCGGCGGGCGGAGCCGGCTGGGAACAGCCTGGTCTCACTCCTGGGCCGGGAGGCGGGGCCCTTTCCCAGCGAAGGCTGGCGCTCTGCGGGGCTCACCTGTTCTCACCTGCAGACCCCCCCCCCCCTCGCCCCCCGCACCCGGTGCCCTCCCTGCAGGCCGCCCAGTGCCCCGGGAGCAGCCCTTTCCCGGATCCGACCCGCCGGGTCCTCCCTGGGGCTCCGGTCCACCCCTCCCTCAGGCCATGGCCCGTTTTCTAAACCGCTGCTGCTTACTGGGAGTGAACTAACGACTCACACGTGTCAGGAACCTGCGTAGGGGATGAAATGAGAGAACAAAGCGAGTTTTCTCCAAAGTTTGATGCAAGCACCCATTTTCCTATGCAAAATGCAGAACTTAAATGGTTTGATTTTTACGTCTTTTCTTTTTTAAATATGTTTTTATTGATTTCTAGAGGGAGAGGGATAGAGAGATAGAAACATCGATCATCAGAATCAGCTGCCTCCTGCACGCCCCCCACTGGGGATCTAACCTGCAACTCAGGTGTGTGCCCTGACCGGGAATCGAACCGGGACCTCCTGGTTCAGTAGTCGGCAAACCGCGGCTCGAGAGCCACATGCGGCTCTTTGGCCCCTTGAGTGTGGCTCTTCCACAGAATACCACAGGCGGGCGCGCACGTACAGTGCGATTGAAACTTCGTGGCCCGTGCGCAGAAGTCAGTTTTTGGCCTGGGCGAGTCTATTTTGAAGAAGTGGCGTTAGAACACTCAAGGGGCCAAAGAGCCGCATGTGGCTCGTGAGCCGCGGTTTGCCAACCACTGTCCTGGTTCATAGGTCAATGCTCAACCACTGAGCCGCACAGGGCTGGGCTGATTGCTACGTCTTTTCCAAAAGCATAACCCCCCCCCCAGAAACTTCCAACACCCCTGTGCAGGTCCCAGCAGGGAGGCCGTGGAGGGAGGCTGTCAGGAGCCAGACTGTTGGGAGTCAGCCTGAGGTTTGCGCCTGAATCTGAGACTGCGCGGCCATGTGACCTTAGGCACGTGACACAAACTGTTCCCGCCTCGGTCCCCTCACATCAGCAGGGGTTGCGGTATCACCTGCCTCGTAGGGCTGCTGTCGCTGAGATGAGATGGTGGCCACTTAGAACAATGGCCGGAAAATAAGAGCCATTACTAGCTCACCACTAGCCACCTGGCGTGGGCAATGGACACACCTGTGGAACCGGCAGGCGCCTCCCCGTCCCTGCAGCCCTGGGGCGGGGGGCGGGGGGGGGTGGGGGGGCGCGGGAGGCCCTCCAACCCAACCTCCCCAGCCTGAGGGAACGCGGCCCCCGGCCGGGCTCAGCCCCCTCTTCTTCTTCTTTAAATATGTTCCCACTGATTTTTAGAGAGAGAGGAAGGGAGAGGGAGAGAGAGAGAAAAACATCGATGAGAGAGACACTGGATCGGCTGCCTCCTGCACGCCCTCTATTAGGGATCGAGCCCCCAACCCGGGCATGGCCCTGACCGGGAATCGAACCGGGGACCTCTTGATTTATGGGCGGACACTCAACCACTGAGCCACGCCAGCTGGGCAACACCCCTTCTTTCAGGCCAGACTCAAAGCCCACGTCCTCACTGCAGCGTGTCCGAGCCAAGGGCCGCGGTGTCTCCCTCTCAGCGGCCTGCCTCCTTCCCCGTCCAGCCGCTGTCTGTGCGCCGATGTCTGCGTGAGAGTTTCCGCCTCCCGGGCCACGGCCAGCACCGCGGGGACGGGCACATCCGGGCTTCCTCGTGAGCGCTGTGTTCCACGAGCGCCTGCCGCTGCGACTCCTGGTGGCCCCGCTCAGGCTGGCCGACAGCCCGCTGTGTGAGCCACGTCTCCCCGGGGACTTGGGGCTAAAAACGCTCATTTGTGACCTAACAACCCTCCCCAAAGCGCCGTCTCCCGCAGCTGATTACCATTCTGTCTGTTCCCACCTGACAACGACGATTACAAAAGATGCTAAGAACCTGGGACACATCATCTTCGTGTCTCCGCACCTGCAGGGGCGGGAGCGGCCGTGTGTTCCAGAAGTTTCCACCCCTCTCCCTCTGAGGTGGGGCCCGCTGTCCGCTCTGTCTGCTTCCATGGAGCCCCCCGGACCCGCCCGGGAAGGGTCGCCGTCCTCATACCGAGTGTACCCCAGCCCCCCACGGGATGGCTCCAGACTCGCCCGCTCTGGGCCATGGTCCTGAGTGGAGGACGTGACCTTGTGACGGGTTACCGCGTGGGGGGACACCCTGGGAGGGACCCAGCTCCCGGTGTCAGGTCCGGCGGGACCCGGTTCTGAACCTCGCTGGCTCTGTCCGGCTGTTCTCGCTCTCGCTGCAGCCCTAACGTTTCCGGGTCCCCTAGCTTCGATGCCGTCTTCTTAGCCATGTGGGGCTCACCAGAGCCTAAGAGGCGGGAGGCCGGGAACCACCCTACGTCCTGGCTCGGCCCAGCGGCCCCAAGCCCCCGCCGCGCCCAGGCCCGGCGCCCACCAGGCGGCTCCGGCAGCGCTCTCTGCCGCGGCCCCGCGCTCTGCTCAGGGTGTTTTATGTGTCTCCCCCGCCGCGCTGCCGGTTTACGAGAGCGAAGCGTGGCCGCGGCGCGCTCCTAACCAGACGTCTGTCGGGTTTTCCATCCGCTCATGCTCCTGCCCCGCCAGCTGCCCCTCCCGTCCACCCGGCTCCGGGCTGCGAACCAGCCCCGAGGGAGCTGTGAGCCCGGCCAGGGAGACTCGAAACCCGAGACGCGGGCTCCAAGCCGCTAGAAACCACCACTTCCGGAAACATACTAATTACGGAAACGTACTAATTACAGCGTGGCCTCCTCTGTGACTGGCCTTTCATCTTTGAAACCGTGGAGTCCGTGGCCCTCCCCCGTCCCTTACAGCACCCGGTGACCACGTATGAGTGTCTACACCCGGTGACCACGTATGAGTGTCTACACGTCACTGCTCAAGGGGTGAGAGGATGAAATGCTTCCTTTGTTAGTTGTCCGTTACTTTTTAAAATACTTTTTAATTGATTTCAGAGAGGAAGGGAGCGGGAGAGAGAGAGAAACATCAATGGTGAGAGAGAATCAGGGATCGCCTGCCTCCTGCACGCCCCTCCCTGGGGATGGAGCCCACAACCTGGACCGGGAACGAAACCGTGACCTCCTGGTTCATAGGTCGACGCTCACCCACTGAGCCCCGCCGCCGGCTACTTTGGTTTTTTCGGGCCAGGAGTGTGTCTGCCCGCTGCCCGGTGCCGCCTGCCAGGACACGGGTCATCGGCCAGAACAGCAAAGGGCCCTCGGCTCAGGGGGAAGGTGAGGCGCTCACAGGACGAGGCGTGCTTGGCGGGGTGTCAGCTGTGAACGGACGGGACCGTCCCGAAAGCGCTTCCCCTAAACATGCCCCGGACTCACCGAAGAAGCAAGTGCGATGACCAACGCCACAGCCGACACCTCACTCCCGCTCGCCGGGCACCAGCGTCCGCGGCCCCACTTCAGGGAGCAGCGAGCAGGGGGGCTGCGCGTCCCCGTCACACAGCGAAGGGCGCACGGCCGGCGGGAACGAGAAAGGCGAGGACACACCTGGGTGGCGAGGCGGGCAGTACAGCGAGCCCTCTGCCTGCGGTTTTAGAAGGAAGCGTCTCGCCACCCTGCACGCACCCTGGGGTGTCGTTTCTGATGCTTCTCTTGTCGCCTTCCGTGTCCGAGCTGCCCCGGGAGCCCGGGGCTCGGCTTCAGGGCCAGCAAACGGGGAGCCGGACTCCCGGGTCCCAGCAGCGGGGCCTCGGGCCAGGCCTGGCCACAGAAGCAGCAGCCGGAGGGCCACGTGCAGAGGTGAGGGCGCACCGGTGAGGGCGCACAGCCCACACGTAGTCCTTGGCAGGCCGCGTGAGGCCGCGTGTGGGGCAGGTGCCCTGGCAGACAGACGGGTGGCAGCCTCAGAGCCGAGACCCCTCCAAGGCTGGCGGGGACGGGGCTTTCCGGGAACAGCCGGGTACGTGGACCGGCCGGGCACGCTGGTGCCGCTTATAAACGTGGCAATACAGTCACGGTGTAACTTCTTGGACATCTGGACACTCCCTTCAACCACCTGACCGAACTCCTTACCAGAACGTAAGCATTCTTTTTTTAAAATATGTGTGTTTTTATTGATCTTAGAGAGAGAGAAAGGAGGAGAGAGAGATGGAAACATCATTGATTGGCTGCCTCCTGCACACCCCCTCCTGGGGATGGAGCCCATAACCTGGGCGTGTGCCCTGACCCAGAATTGAACCAGCGACCTCCTCATTCCTGGGTGGATGCTCAACCCCCGAGCCACACTGGCCAGGCAGAACGTAAGCATTTCTGCTCAGGAGCTATCCACCCTGTAAACCCACCACTGACGTGAAAAATGTTTACCCTCATCCTTTCCGTCATCCACAAAACACTCACTTGAATTGGTCTACTAAATTATTAAAGTCACGCGGCAAATGTCTACGTAATGGTGTCATGACTTCCCCACGCCCTACAGACTATCAGCAGTAATTAGTACGGAGACGATCACACATACATTCTTGACAAGTGACAACTCGCTACTCGAAGGGCTGCAAGAATGTGTCAGAAACGAGCCCTTCTAGAATCTTCCGGGCCAGCGGGAGGAAGAAGGACCCAAACGGTATTGGAATGGTCCTCGCGCCAGGGAACGTGTGAGACACCAGCCAGGGGTCAGGACTCAGGGGGCAGGTCCTGCCGAGGAGGCGCCGTGACTTCAGGGAGCAGGAGAGGCGGGAATTCCCAAGGGCCCAAGGATGCGGGAGGAGAACCTCACAGGGAGAGGCCGGCGAGGGGAGCCCGGAGTTCTGGGAGAGGAGCCTTCCCAAGCTCTCACCAAAAGGGGACTCAGCTGCCCAGCGGGTGTGAGTCGGTGCTGAGGGCCGACCTCGGAACCCTGGTTCGCTTTCCAGCCGGGCACACGCCCGGTCGGCAGGCTTGGACCCGGCAGGGAGTGCACAGGAGGCAGGAAATCAATGATTCTCACCATGGACGTTTCTCTCCCTCCCTCTCCCTTCCTCTCTGAAATAAAATAAAATATTAACAATACAAACACAGCAAGCCTCATTTGGTGTGGGTGCCGGGCCCCGTGGGGAGGAGGGGAGACAGTAAGGCTCCGAGTTTTGTCGCTGTTTACAGTGGACCGAGCACGGGCACCTCCATCGCCTCCTCGCAGCTCCTTCGGGACCTCAGTGCGGAGAGGGGGCTGTGCCGGGGTTACCGGAGAGGGAAGGAAGAGGCGGTTTCCTCATCGGAGAAGGAGCAGGAGGGGCCTCCTGGCTCCGTGAGGCCCCCGGGGAGGGACGGAGGGGGTGGCCGCTGTGCTTGGGGCCCAGTCTGCCCTCCTGCTTCCTTCCAGAGACCCCCCTCCCTCGTCTGCAAGGAGGAGAAATCCTGCCTCGGGGTATTTGGGGCCAGGCTAGCAGGCAAATATGTTGTTTTATCGCCCCCCCCCCCCCCCCCCCCCGGTCTCAGATGGGGAAGATCTGACCTGGAGCTGCTGTGAGTAGCCGTGGCCGCTGAGCAGGGATCTGATTGGGCAGAATTGAACCAGTGGCCGCTGAGCAGGGATCTGATTGGGCAGAATTGAACCAGTGACTGCTGAGCAGGGATCTGATTGGGCAGAATTGAACCAGTGACCGCTGAGCAGGGATCTGATTGGGCAGAATTGAACCAGTGACCTCTGAGCAGGGATCTGATTGGGCAGAACTGAACCAGTGACCGCTGAGCAGGGATCTGATTGGGCAGAATTGAACCAGTGACCGCTGAGCAGGGATCTGATTGGGCAGAATTGAACCAGTGACCACTGAGCAGGGATCTGATTGGGCAGAATTGAACCAGTGACCGCTGAGCAGGGATCTGATTGGGCAGAGCACAGGGCGCCTGGAGAGCCTGGAAACACCACATACTTCCACCTGGGTGTGCACACGTGTTAACATGAACTACACCGTCCACCTACAATTTACCGACAGTTCACCCCAGAGGGTGAACTTTCTAGAAATGTTACAGCTCAATTAAAAAGAAAGATGTTGGCATGCGAGCAAGATGGAAATGTGTACAGTTATGAGTTGGCTTCTATTCTGGATTTTCGTGTTCAGCCTTTTGTATTTTTAGCCAGAGATCTCGCCCTGGCGCAGCATTGTGTTCTCAGGGTACGTTTCGAATTCTCTTTCCATCGGAGACGCCTGGCAGGTGTTCCCGTAACCCGCTGACCAAGCTCCACCTCACTCAGGAGGGGACCACCGGCATCCTGCGCCTTCTCGTGGGGCATGCTGAGAGGACACAGTGTCACCCCGGTAGTGGCCTGGTCCAAACTGCTTCCCCTCACCCTCATCTCTAAGGAGTACCTGATGAATCCAAACTGGGAATTTCCTAATGTAACAATAAGCAATCGGTACCATTTTACATCTAAAAACATCATCTTAAAAGAAGGGAGAGTTAAAATTAGAATACGCCCAACCAGGTGTGGCTCAGCAGTTGAGCGTCAACCTATGAACCAAGAGGTCACCGGTTCAATTCCTGGTCAGAGCACATCCCCAGGTTGCAGGCTCAATCCCCAGTAGGGGGTGTGCAGGAAGCAGCCAATCGATAATTCTCTATCATCATTGATGTTTCTAAGTCCTTCTCGCTTCCTCTCTGAAATCAATAAAGATATTTTTTAAAAAACAGAAACTAGAAGACAAAACAATATAGAGCAATTCGGAGTGGGCGGAAGGGAGGGTGGGGACGAATTCCAGAGAACCTGTGGGGCTGAGCGGATGGGTTTCTAACTGGAGTGTAACTGCGGGGAAGCGAGGGATAATGTTATGCTTCGGTGTCCAGTGTCGAATGAAATACATTGTGACTAAACCAAAGTTTCTAGGTAGAGGATGACTCTCTTGATCTGGCTTAACATCAATAACTATAATTCCTCACTGTTTTCGTCAGAGACTCTTCCCATATTGTCGTCCACACACACCCATCGCCTGCCTTCACAGCTGCCTCGGCATTGTGACATGGTCACTTCCAAGTTCAAAGCGATGAAGAAGAGAAAAAGCAAAACAGAAACTGTCTGGCATTGTCCATATTTCCACACCAAACGGCCCTACGTTGTGAGGACAAAACCTTATACGTTTAACACTTTATGCAAATACCTTCCATCAGTTCTGGACACACACAGGACACAGAGCCAGCGGGAGCCCACGAGAGGACCACACTCAGACCATGATTTTACACGCATGTGCGCGCGCGCACGCGCGCACACACACACACACACACACACACACACGTCAAGTAACTTCCAAGGACATCCAAAGAAATGTTCAGCCAGAGCTGGGACAGCCGCCTCGTTTTCCTCTTGCCCAGCCAAACGGACCCGGATGGAGAACCCAGAACCACCAGGAATGTTACATGGCCCGTTAGGAGCTCACCTCACCCCCAGGAGGAACCGGAAGAGAAACGTGAGCAAAACCGGAGCCATCACACCACGACCAGGACATGCCCACAGGGGCCGGAAGTGCGCACCTGCCGCGGGACTGGCTGGCGTGAGGGCAGAGAAGCCTTGCGTTCCTGCTCTTGGGTTCAACGTTCCCCCACACTCGCTCGGGGTGGGGGGGGGGCCTGCGTGCTTCCCAGCTATGACGACGCCACGCCGACCTGCTGACGGACGGTCAACGCCGATGACCGCCGTGAAGACGCACTCCCCAGGTGCCTTCCTTGAACTTACGCTAGGATGTGCGTGCAACGGTTGACATGAACCCACGCACGGGCCTTCGAGCCTGGAGAGCGCGGAAGGAGCCGCTCTGATGCCCAGGTCAGCAGCAGACGGACGCAACGCCTCCCTCCGCTCCCCCCCTCCCCCCCGTGCACGCGGTCAAGGTGGGTTGAGGGGCCCCCAGGAGAATCAGTAGCACTGGGGGGGTGGGGGACCCTGTTCCCAGGTGTGTGAGGCTCCTTTTACATTTCTGGGCACGTGCCCAACCACCGGTCACGCAAGCCCAGGTTCCCACCTGAACTCCGCCTCTCGCCGCGTCGGTGAGCACCCAGCCAGGCGCCCGCCCCGCACAGACAGGTGTGCACCGCCTCAGGCGTGCGCCACGCCGCCGCCCCAGGGAGACACGGCCACAGAACGTGGGCACTGAGCGCCCGCTCTTAGTGGTCCCCGTTACCCGTTCACAGCAGTTACTGGGCAGCTTGCTTATCGGCCCAACGCGAAGGCTGCAGGCCAATCAGTGGGTGTCTCTGAGCCCCGAAACAAGGCCGGTTTGTACGAGAAGTCGTTTCTGAGCTGTGACCGTCTCTGGGGAGCGTGGAGGGAGGGGCCCGCGGGCGCCGACTCGGACCTGCAGGACGTCCCGGCCGGCCTGGCTCACCGGGGCCTGGGGCTGGTTAGCTGCTGGGAGGGCAGGACCCCGCGCGCGGCTTTTCCATTTCAAACACCACACATTCCCGCGAAAAAGGACGAGAAATGTTTGTGAAGATGCAATTTCCATAACCGGCAGCCACGCATCCGTGATGATTAAAACGGCACCGAGCGTGCCCGGGCTTCTGTTTACCGTGACGATGACGTCACTCCCCATGGACGCCGCTGGTCGCTTCACCCCGAGAACGTGGTATGTGCCTCGAGAGTAACCTGGGGTCACAGCCAAGAGCTGGGCACGGAGCTGACGAACTGTCAGACGCTCCCGGCGAGGCCGAATCATTCTCCCCAAGATGGAAAAATACCAACCATCCGGATCAAGTCATGTGCAATATTTGAATTTCTTACCAAATGCCAGTTTCCCAGGAAATTCTTGTCAGCCACGCGCTGGCTTTGGCTCTGAGATCACAGCGGAGCCAGCCCGGGGCCGGGGCTGAGAGGAGCCACGGCCGCTCGCCCTCCTTCAGGCCCCGAAGGTGCACGCGGCCGCGCCAAGGGTCCGCGTGGGCACGCAGACTCACGTGCAGGGCGGACTCCCAGGACCCTGTGTTTCTTATGACGTCACAGGAGCAGGCATGGACTCCATTTTGGAGACACACGCCCATGTCTCGGGTGCCCTGCTCGGACCACACCGGCCACCAGCCCGCAGAGCCCACCGGCTCCGTCTGCGGGGCAGGCGACCCCCGCCTGGCGCCAGGGCAGGCCGCACCTCCTCTCCTGCCCCCGAGCACCGAGCGCAGGCACCAACCTTCGCATCTGGCCCACTCTCCTTTGCCTCTGAACCACAGCCCAGGAAAAGCTTGCCTGGCTCCTCGGGGCCTACGGCTCCCCAAACCCAGAATGCTCCCAGCAGAATCCAAGGTGTCTGCCTGGCTTCCTCCCCGTGCAATCAGACTCCAGGCACGACTCTGGTTTCCACAGGAAACCCCCCATCTTCGCTTCGTCCCTGGCATCCTTCGATGCCGAGGAGTGCCCACGGCTCCCCCATCCCTCCCTGCAGCCCAGCCTCACCTCCAACGTCAGGGCCACGCACAGGCAAGCTTCTCCATGATGCAGCCGAGCAGCCCGGGGCTGGGGAGCCTGGGGGCAGGCAGCCGCCCTCCCTCCTGCCCCTCACGGGCCACGCACACCAGGGGGACAGCGCCGCCACCCCACCCTCCAGACACGGGTGTCCTGCACGCAGACGTCAGTGCCGGCTGCCCACACCCCTGCCCGTGACGCCCCGCTGTCAGACCCCGTGCCCACCTCCTGCCTCCTCTCCGCCCCACCCCACCCTGGCTTCCTCCCCACGGCTTCAAGTGCACCCAAATTTAGGCCTCGGTCTCCGGCCCCAGCCTCATCGGCTCGCCCCCACCCCACCCCCATTTCCGGAAGACACATGTAAAATCCCATCTGCGGCGAAGGAAGTCCACCCAAGTTGCCTGGCCATGGGGCGCTGTGACGGAGGGGACGGAGGGGACGGAGGGGACAGGAGCATTCCTGCTGAGGCCCTGAGTCCCCAGCTCCCTGCCCTCCTCTCCGCCCCCTCCCCCTACCTGGCTCCAGGCTGCCGCTTCCCCCCGACCAGGCAGCGGGCTCCTCCTCTGGGCGCGGGGACTCGGCACCGCCTCCACCCTCCAGGGCTTTGCGTTTCTTCGACATCTCTGCCCAGGGCTGGGCTTGGGGGGTCCTTCCCCACCCCCAGCCCTCCCCCGTGGAGGGGAGCGTGAAGGTGGGGTTAGGGGGAGTGGGGAGAGGCCAGGAGAGGGGTGGGGAGGAGAGGCTGGAGGGTGGCGACTGGGCAGGGACCTCTGCTTCCAGAGGGGCAGGCACTTTGGAGAGGGAGAGGCAGGAGGCAGGAGGAGGCAGGGACGGGCGGTGCAGCCTGCTCAGTGCCCGCGCCTCCGTCTAGGGGCCGCTCGCTCGCTCTCCCTCCCTCTCTCCCTCTCTCTCCGTCCTCCTTCCCCTTTTTCCTTCCACTAGAAGGGTGAGCTGAGAGGGGACGAGAAATCAAAACCCAGAGCGGAGAGGCTCCTGGGCCACTCAGCTGATGGCTTTCTAATCTGGGGGGTGGGGGGGGGAGAAGAGGGGGGTTATGTACATTAGGACTCCCGGCCCTGACTGTTGTGAAGGGGGGGCAGCATTTGTGGTGGTCAGTGACTAGCAGTGGAAACGGGGTGGGAGGGAGGAAATAAAATGCTGAAGAATGGAACCTAGCGATGCCTTCGGGGGCAGGGGACAGGACCCCTGCCCAGTGACATCACCGGAGCTTTTGCAAGGGGGCTGGGGAGAGGGGGGTGGGGGGACGGAGGAGAGCCGCGCAGAGGGGAGGGTTGGGGAGGGATCTTGTCCCCATTCGGAACCAGAGGGAAGCTGGGCTGGGAGGAGGGAGGAGCAGGGCCGCCAGCTTCTCCCGCAGCCTCAGGAGGCACCTGCCGCTCTGGCGTCACCGGCACCGGCTTGGCACCGAGGCTGCGGTTTGCAGCCGGAGGACCCAGGACGCCGCTGGGACCCGGAGCTGGACAAACCCTGCGGGCACTGGGCACCAGCCGAGGGGGCCTCTCCGCCCGGGAGGGGCTGCAGTCCCCCCCTCTGCACCCCTGCAGCTTTCCTGCTTAGAAAGTCGGGCTCCCTCCTCCTCACTGCGCTCAGCACCGGCTCCAGAGCAGTCACTCCCCAACCACACACACACACACACACACACACACCCCTTCTCTGGCCAAGACGGAGAGGGGAACGACGGCTAGTTTCTTGGAAAGTGGGACAGAGGTCGGCACTAAGTTTTCCTGGGCTCCCGGGGGTTAAACAGCAGGTAACTCTCAACTTACCGCCCCAGTCCGCCGGCGCGCGCCGGCCTCCGCTTCCTCCAAGTTGAGGCGTCGAACCGGGAGAAAGGCGCGGGGTCCGGCTCCCCGAGAACTGCGCCCACCACGCTGCCAGCGAGGCCGCGGGGCCGGGCTCCCCCCGGAGCTGCCCCTGCTCGCCCAGCAGGCTCCGTCCCAGGGCTGCGGGCTCCCCATTCCCTGCACTTGGCGCGGACGCTCTCCGAAAAGGGGGAGACGCCTCTGGGCGGCGGGCGGGCGGCCTCCCGCGTCCCCTCCTTTCCCTCTGGGGGTCCCCGGGACTGGCGCGCGGAGAGCTCCGGACACCCGTGAAGACGGGGCATCTCGCCGGTCGCCCCGGCGGCCGCAACTTTGGGCTCGCGCACCTGCCGCCCGGGAGCGTGTGTGCGCGCGGGGGAGCGTGTGCGCGCGCGCGCGCGTGTGCCGGGCGGGGTGCCCGCGCGCCGGGCCGCGGGTGCGGGTGCTCTGGGCCCCGCTCTCCCTGCCGCCCGGAACTTGGAGAGTTTTCCTTTAAGCCGAGCCGCCGCCCGGACACCCCCGCGTCCAACAGGAGGCGATGACGTCCGTAGCCTCGCTGCCAGCCGGCCCCGGGCTGCGCTCGCTCCCGCGGGGGGGCGCTCCGACGTCAGCAGCGGACCTTTGGCGCGGCGGCTCCCGGGAGACGCGGCCGCCCCCGCACCTGCAGCCGCCGCCCCCGCGTGGGGGTGAATGAGATCAAAGGCGCGGGGCGGGGCCGGGGGAGGGGGAGGGGGGAGGGGGGTCGACCTGCCGCTGTGTCCGGGAGCCGGAGGGTATAAATAGCGCTGTCTCCGGCCAGACCCACGCCCCCCCCCCCCCCCCCCGCCTGTCACTGTCACTCGGCGTCGCCTCGCTGGGGGAGGGCGGGGAGGGCGGGGAGGGGAAGGGGGTTGGACAGGCTGCGAGCCCTCTTCCCATTCATAGATTCGGTGGAGCCTCCGGCCTCCGCCCGGCGCCGGTGTCTGTGAATGGATGGAGCCCGCGCGCGGGGACCCCCCGGTCCGCGGACGTGGCCCGCGCCGGGGGCGCTCCTCCCGCGCGGAGACACTCGCCCTCGCCTCCTGGAGGGGGCGGGCCCTACAGGGACACCCTTAGGGGAACCGGGCCTGCCTGCCCGCCCCTCCAGCCCCGGTCTCTCGGCTCCACCGCGCGGGGAAGCCCCCCGGGCCTGGAGCTGCGCGCAGCCCCGCATCGCGGCGCGGAGAGCCAGCCAGGCGCGGGCTGCACCGGGCCCTCTGCCCGGGGATGGTAGCCACAGCCCGGGGAGCAGCCACGTGGAGCGGGGCAGCGGCTGGGGCCCAGGGTGTCGCCCCCCCACACACACACCCCGCCCCGTGAACACTGCTGGGGGCGCTAGCCCGCGCCCTCGCCTCGCCAACCCGCAGGGTGTGCGGCGCCCGGGAGGGGGCGCTGTGCGGGGGGCCTTGGTTCGGTGGCCAGGATCCTGGGCGCTGGAGCCCATCCCGGCGCTGCTACTGGGGGGCCGTGGCCAGACCCTGGTGGCACCAGGCGCCCCGCTGGGCGCTGCCCCTGCTGCTGGCCCAGGGCGCAGAGGGTTGCGGTCGGAGTCACCCACACACCGCAGGCGCTTCCCAGCAGACACCCAGGCTTCCCTGGGGCGCAGACACAGCGGCTGGGTCAGGGTGACAGCCTGCCCTGAGCCCTCCAGAGCCTGCGCCAGCCTGTCCCCTGTCCCCTGGTGTCCCTGCCCCACAAAAGGCCGCCCTGCCCCTCGGCCCGGGCCCTCCTCTGCTACTCTCCCTCCTGCTCCTCCCAGCACCTCTCCGGGTCCTTCCCATCACACACACGCTGCCACTTCTTCTGTGAAAAAAGAGAAACACACACACACACTCCTGCCCGGCCAGCGTGGCTCAGGGGTTGAGCATCGACCGATGAGCCAGGAGGTCACGGTTCGGTTCCCGGTCAGGGCACATGCCCGGGTTGTGGGCTCGATCCCCAGTGTGGGGGTGTGCAGGAGGCATCTGATCAGTGATTCTCTCTCATCCTTGATGTTTCTCTCTCTCTCTCTCCCTCTCCCTTCCTCTCTGAAATCAATAAGAATATATTTTTAAAAAACGTTCCTGACCCATCTGCTCTCCACCCCGTCCCCTTGCTCCCTGACAATGTGAGGCCCCTAGACTCCGGCTCGGGCTCCTCCTCTCGCGGCCTGGCACCCGCTCCGGAACGATTTTGCTCCGCGTTGGTCCATTGAAGAGCCAGTGAGAGTCCCTGGCCTCCATCTCCGCGGCCCAGCAACACCCACTGTCACCCACGTGCCCGAACCCCATGCTGCTCAGCCCACGGGCACAGCCAGTCCTCGCCTGGCCTGACTTACCAACAGCCTGGGCAGAGGTCAAGGTCCCCTCCTCCTGGCGGGTCCCCCCCCCCCGCCCACGGGAGACTGTGGGCGTGCGTGTTCAGCTCAGCCCTGTCCCCTCGCGCTGACTCGCTCACCCAGCCAGCACCCGCCTGGTGTCGGGAGGCCTCGGGAACCCCCTGCCTTCTCTGTTAGTTACATGTGCTGGGGTGGCTGATGAATGAGATTATCCAGGCTTCGAGTGTGCGATTCTGCGCTACATCACCTGTACATAGCACTGCCCACCACCCAAAGTCAGGTCCCCTGCCCTCAGCCTGTATGCGACCCCCTCTACCTTCCTCCCGACCCTTCCCTCTGGGACCACCATACTGGTGTCTGTCACAAACAAGAAAAACAAACGGTCAAATGGCCTTTGATCCCCCTCCCCCACACCTCCCCAGTCCGGTCCGGTCCGTGGTCCCAGCCCCAGGAAGTGAGCACTTCCCCTCTCTGCTGCCCTCAGGCCCGAACCTCGGGGAAACACGGCCCCTTTTCATCTCCACGTCCCATCAGCCAGCAAGCTGTCCCCTCGACCTTTCAACGTGTCCAGGCCCCACGTCCCTGCCACAACCCCACGGACACAATCCTAGTCCCTCTGCCTCCCCTGGGCTGTGGCTCTGCCCGGGCCTGCCCACCCCATGCCCCGCACGCAGCCAGGTGGTCCCGTGAAAATGCAGGGCGTGTCGCCCCTCTGGTGGCCCAGGAACCGCAGCGGCCAGAGAGGACTCGTGTCCTCCGAGCGCCACGGTCCTTCGCGCCAGCCCTGCTCTGTGTGTTCACACCCCTTCTCGTCCAGCGGGTCAGGACTCCGGCTCCTGGAATCAATGTCTGGTCAATGAGACAAATCCAAAGCACTTCCGACTCCCACATTCCTTAGGCCATTATTTTGCTCCTAGTTGGTCCTCGAGAAAGAGCCAGTGAGAGTCCCTTGAACTCCGCTCCTGTGTCCACACGGCGCGTCCGGCATCCTCTGAACTTTCCTTACTTCCGGCACAGCGAGGTGTTATTGGAGTACCTTGCACCTGCCTGACCCCAGCCTGACCCCAGCGTGACCCCATGCTGAGGTCAGCCATTGCTGAGGAGGCTGTCCTGGGGGTGGTAGAGACCACGATGTGGGTAGCAGGGTGCTCGCTGCTACTGGGCTATCTTTTCTCCCTGGACCTCACGGCAGACAGGTCTAGGCAATAAGTGTGCACACACACACACACAGATACACGCACAAACACGCATGCACATGCATGTGCACATATACATAACGTCACATGTCTAGAGGTCAGGAGTCCTATACGTCTCATTGCTGAGCCACAGGGGAATAGGAACATAGTTGTGTCAGATTTTGTCAAAAGCTCCTGCAAAGCGTTTGTGCCCGTTTACAAGTCACCGATCTTCTTTCTCAGAGAAAAGAAATAATTCCCACGCATGAGCAGACTGCTGCGCGAGCCGCTGCTTCCCGTGCTTACGGAGTGATTCGGTTCCGCGCTGGGACGGCGGGGGCCTGGGGCTGCCCATCCCCGGGCCTCGTGGGATGGGACGAATTTAGCGGGATGTGCACACGTCTGCTTCTGAACTCCGACCTCCCAGACTGAGCTGATGGGTTTTGAAGCTAATCTATTCCTCTGCCGTGTGCAATAGCACACTGGGAACCCCTGGGAATCGGGCGCGGTCTCCGTCCTCAGTCCTGTCAGCCGAGGAAAGTCACCTGTTACTAAGACTGTTTCCTCGTCTGCAAAACGGGATTAGAATAGTATTTGCCCCGACTACCTCGTGGTTTGGTTTAAGGATCAAATGTGTGTGTCGTTTATAGACATGATGACCAAGCGCTCCCGATCATCATCTATCAATTATCTGTCTATGACCTACCTGCCATCTATCTATTAATTACCTACATGCAATCTATCATCTATCAATTATCTGTCTATAATCTATCTACCACCTATTATCTATTATCATCTATCAATTATCTGTCTATGACCTACCTGCCATCTATCTATTAATTACCTACATGCAATCTATCATCTATCAATTATCTATCATCTAGCTACCATCCCTCTACCCCTCATCTATCGATCTGTCAGTTATCCACCTGGAATCTAAGCACCATCTGTCCCGCCTTCAACCCTCCCTCTTCCCGCCAGTGGGGGTGGAGACCGCACGGAGCCTCAGGAAGGCCGCCTCCATCCGCCGCTGGTGAGCAGTGTCCCTCCACCTTCCTCCTCCCTCATCGAACCTCGTCTTCATCAAATGAGCGGCTTGAGCTCCTTCCCCGTGGGACTCTCCCCCTCCATGTTCTGACTCTCCAAGGAGCCGCCACCAGCCAGGCGGGGAACGCCCTGTGCTTTGAAGGCGGATCTTCGCTAAGAAGTAAATGTTTGAAGGGGAACTTTCAACGAAGAGCCACTACCGTTCCCGTGTCTCAGACCATCGTCCCACCCGGAGGCGCAGCGCCCGCCCCCAGATCCGGTGCCAAGTCCGGGGGTGAGGGGAGGTCCCGCTCCCATGGATCTTAAGCCTTTATCCTGAGCTTAGTGGGCTCACAGAGGCGTCGCAAAGAAAAAGAGGGGGATCATCCGCACACGCCCCCCCCCCTCGGCACTCAGGAGACCCGGACACCCCGAAGCCTGCCTGGCCGGAGCGGGAGCAGAGAAGGGGGCGCAGCAACAAGGCTCCCCGCGCCCGGGACAGCGCCTTCGACAAAGACTGAAGCTCCGGTGTGAAGCCGCGGCGGCGTCTGAGCGAGGACTCCCTGGCCGCCCGCCCGCAGCCCGGGGCTCACTCTGCCTTTGACACCCGAGGACCTTCACCTTCATCACGCGCTGGGACGGCTCCGCACCTTCCCCGCCGGCGGCTGTGACGAAACGGTGCAGCAGCGGAGTTCCCAGAGGACAGGAGACGGGAACAGTCCTGTGGCAAGAAGGGGGGGAAGCGGAAAGAACTCGGGGTTTGACTGGAGGTCACCCCCGAGGGACAGTGCAGGGCCAGTTCTTCCTGCAGCCTGGGGTCCGCGAGCACCACCGCTGGTTCGAGGAGCGCGCACCCCAACGTCAGCCCTGCCCACGGCGCTCCCCCAGGATCTGTGCTCCGGTTCGGCCTGGTGGTGCGGGTGAGCCGTGGAGACGGGCGGGCTGGGCATCGCGCTGTGCCAGGCGCAGGGCAGGACCCACTGGCATACGGGCCGGGACAGGCGGCGTGGCCTCGGGGCTGGTGGGAGGGCCGGTGTGAGGGAACCACGTGTGTCCATCTGGAAGCACCAGTGGTGACATGTGCGTGAGGACAACCACGCCGAGCGTCACGGGTGGCAACAGAGCCATGAGCTCTGGGCTGGGACGGAGATGGGCAGAGAGGAGGCCTTGGGTGTGGTCCTTCTCGTGGGAACTCGGAGCAGAGGCCGTTATCCGGGTGAGAGGAGTCAGGGAAGCCCAAAGAAGGAGCCCTGGAGACCGAGGAAGGCGAGCTGTGGGCGAGGTGAGCGGGGGCGGGGGGGGGGGGGGGGTGGCTGACGAGTGAGAAGAGCCAGGGCCCACGGGCCTTGGAATGGGACTGAGAATGAGGTTCGTCCCGAGGCCACGGGTGGGCGTGGAAGGGTTTCCAGGGAGAAGGAGACAGTCAGGCCGGCTTTCTTTCCCCAGAGGCCCAGCCGTCTCCCCCGCGCCCCTCCACGGAGTCAGCCCCAGCTCAGCTTTGCAAGGTTTGAGGGAGCAAACAGGACGTACAGGGCGGGGCAGAAGCAGGTTTACCGTTGTGAGCGTCGACCTAGGAGCCAGGAGGTCACAGTTCAGTTCCAGTCAGGGCACAGGCCCGGGTTGTGGGCTCCATCCCCAGTGAGGGGCGTGCAGGAGGCAGCCGATCCGTGATGCTCCTCATTGATGTTTCCATCCCTCTCTCCCGCTCCCTTCCTCTCTGAAAAAAAAATAAAAATTTAAATTAAAAAACAACAACCATCACACAGGAGAACCTTAGTTTATTTCTTCCCTGAACGTGGGTACGTTGTGACCAAGCTGGCTTCGTGCCTCCGAGGTCCTGGGCAGCGGGCATTTCCCAGTGACAGTCTGGACCCGAACGGACGCCTTGGCGTGATGGCCGAGCTGAGCGACCAGGTGGGCCCGGCTGGGCCCAGGTGAGCCACAGGCATCCTTAAAGGGACGGGGTCCCCCCACCCCACTGGTGCTGTCAGAGGGAGCGGGAGGGGCTGGCTGGGGAGATGGGGGGGGGGGCAGGAGCCAGGGAGTGCAGGCGCCTCTGGAGGGACACAGGCTGCAGACACCTTGATCTGAGCCCGGGGAGGCCTATTGGGCTTCTGACCTCTGACCTCCAGAACTGGAACAAACTCCGTTATCTTAAGCCGCCACATCTGTGGCCATCTCACAGCAGTAACATGAAACCAATGCACTTAGATCAGCAGTAACCAAGATGTTGAAGTTATTTTTCATAAAGAAAATATCCGTTAGATGGAAGAGGTTGTCAGAGGGAAGATCAAGAGGTGTAAGCATGCAGGCCGCTCCCAAACCTTCTAACACGTGTAACGGGGTTTTTTTGTGGCAAAACATGAGCGGCCACGGCAGCTTCAGTGACTGTCAAGGTCTCATCTCGTGCCGGTTTCATGGCGGCAGGGGGTCCGTTTAACGTGGTGTTTGCGCCAGCGGGGGCCACGCCTGAGGGTGCTGCTCTCCAAACTCCGGGGGGGGGGTGGGAGGGGGGTCCTGGGCGCCGTGTCATTTCTGACACACGTGTGTGCCTCTCATCGTGTTACAGCATGTCACCCGGCCAGCTTGAGGCGAGCAATTCAGCGGGTTGTGCAACCACCACCATTCCCGCCTCTTCACCTCTCCCAAAGGAACTGGGTGCCCGTCAGACACCTGCACAGCCCCTCCCCGCCCCCGCCCCGCCCCGAGCACCCTCCCACTGTCCGTCTCCATGGACTTGACTCCTCCGGGAGCCTCCTGTGAGAGAAGCCCAGCACCTGCCCGGGTCCCTCCTGCCACCTGGCGCGTTGTTCCCAGGGCTCACCGGCCGCACAGTGGCCCCCAGGGTGGGACTCGGGTCACGGCCAGCGCACGGCCCTCATTCGTCCCCCTCAGACCACGGCTTGGGGCTGGGCCTCCACGTGGCCCTCGGGAGTGCTGCTGCTGGGAATCCTGGGGGCCAGGGATCAGACATTCACCAGTGTAACTCCCAGGCCCAGCTGGGACCCACTGGAGACGAGAAGCCAGTGGAACAGCACCCTCCCTCCACCAGGGGGCTGCCCGCTGCAGGGACGCTGGGCGCCGGGTGCCCCCAGGGCACCAGACGAGTCGCCGCTCCCCCACCCGAGGCTGGCAGCTGCGTGGTGGCCACACAGTGGGGCCCGGCCGTCACCATGGACCTTCGGCTCCTGGAGGAGAGGTGCCCGGACCAGGGGTCCTGCCCCGGGAGCCGGAGCAGAGACAGCCCACCGCCCTCCCTGTCTGCGTCCACAGAGCAGCCGCCGCCGGCCCCAGCTCCTGGCCCTCAGCGCTGCCCCCACAGGGGGCTCTCCCAGGCCCCAGGCCCGGGCTCTGCAGGAGCCGCAGGGGAGGGGGTGCGGGGTCCCGGGCCGGACAGGCCCCTCGGAGCGCCCTCTTTTCTCCCTAAAGGCCTTTTCACATACACATGACCCCCCTCCAGCGGGGGCAGGCCTTGCACCAGAGGCCCTGGCTGAGAGGGGCCGGGCAGTCTGGGGACAGCGGGTCAGCAGAGGGTCATTGGTCCTGGCTTCATGTGGGTGCGGCCCCACCCAGACACCCCCCCCCCCCGCACCTGCCCCTCCTCCGCTCTCCCCCAAAGGGGGGTCCTGGGGGGAGGGGGGGCAGGTGCTGCAGGGTTGGCGCGGCCTGGGCACCGCAGAGCTGGGGAGGGTGTGCAGGGGGGGGGAGGGAGGGGGAGGCCTCGGGGAGCCACAGGGGCGCTTGGCGCGGGGGCTGCGGAGAGAGCGGGGACGCGGGGTCCACAGGAGGGGTGCAGTGGCTCGCGGGGGGCGGGGGGGACGCGGCAGTGGGGGCGGCAGAGCGGGCTCGGGAAGCCGGCCCTCGCGAACCCCTTGCGGGCCCCCGCGCCCCGCGGCTGCTGGCGTCAGAGCCGCCTGCGTCAATGCGGGACACGGGGTCTGCGCTCCTTTTTCTCAATGAGCCGCCGCCCGCCGCCCCCGCGCCCCCCCCCCCCCCCCCCCCGCGCAGGGAGAACGCCCCCATCTCCTCCGCACCTCGTGCGCCCCCCCCCCCCCCCCTCTGCAGACCGGGCCGCCGGGGCCTGGACACCAGGTAGCCGGGCCTGCAGAGGCCGCACAGGCGCCGTGAAAAATGGGATTTGCAGGCAAACAGCCCCCCCACCCCCCACCCCCCAGGAAGGGACGGAGCTGCCGCCACACAAATCCATTGCAGGCCCAGTGGGGAGAGGGCTGGGCGCATGGTCAGGAGCTTCCCCCCGTCTTTTCTGGGGGGGTTACTGACACAAAACAGCGCACCCGCGAATGCAAATCAAGGAGCAAGTGCGTCAGCAGGGACGCAGGCTGGGGCGCAGGGACCTGGCTGCTCCTGCATTCCTGGGGGGACGGAGGGGGGGCTGGTGCAGGCAGATCTCACAGGATAAACAGCCCTGCTCCGCCCCTGCCCGCCCCCAGCACAGCCCCTGAGCCCTGGCTGCCCCGCAGGGGAGGCCCAGGCTCAGTCCCAGGGGGGAGGGGGGTCTCCCGGGAGAGCCCCTCCCACTCAGGTCCCCCCCCCCCCCCCCGCAGGTATTCAGGCTGCTCTGCACCCAGAAACACAGGCTCCTGCAGGCTGGCCATCTGCCCTGCTCCAGGGGTCCTCCCTCCGGACTCCTCCGGGTGCCCCTCCGCTAACAGTGGGCGCCGGGAGCCAGCAGCCTGGGAATGAAGTGGCTACCGAGAGGGTGGCCTGGCCTTTCCCCAGCCCGTGGCCTCCATGCCTCCAGCTTCCTCTCAAGGTCACGGATGACAGGAGCCAGCAGCTGCGCCCGGTGCTCCCCGCTGCCGGGTACAGCGGGAGGGGCACCCAGCCGCACCCAGCCGGGTGGCCAGGGGCCGAGTGTCGACCTATGAACCAGGAGGTCAGGGTTCGATTCCCAGTCAGGCCCCACACCCAGATTGTGGGCTCGATCCCTAGAGGCAGCCGATCCATGATTCTCTCTCATCATTAATGTTTCTCTCCCTCTCCTTTCCTCTCTGAAATCAATAAAAATGTTTTAAAAAATAGAAACAACACTGCTGGTGGGAATGCAGACTGGTGCAGCCACTGTGGAGAACAGTAGGGAGTTTCCTCAAAAAATTAAAAATGGAACTCCCATTTGATGCAGTGTTCCCACTTCTAGGAATATATCCCAAGAAACCAGAAACACCCATCAGAAAGGATATATGCACCCCTATGTTCATAGCAGCACAATTCACCACAGCTAAGATGTGGAAACAGCCTAAGTGCCCATCAGCAGGTGAGTGGATTAGAAAACTGTGGTCCATCTACACAATGGAATACTATGCTGCAGTAAAAAAAAAAAAAAGAAGGAGTTCTTACCATTTGCAGCAGCATGGATGGATCTGGAGAGCATTATGCTAAGCAAAGTCAGCCAGTCAGTGAGAGAAAAATACCACATGACCTCACTCATTTATCCTATATAATAAAAGCCTAATATGCTAAGTGTGCAACCATTCGACCATTCAACCAGTTGCTATGACTCACACTGGCCACCAGGGGGCAGATGCTCCAACTGGTAGGTTAGCTTGCTGCTGGGGTCTGGCCGATTGGGACTGGGTGAGATGGGTCGGATATGCCCTGGAGCTCTCCCATGGCCCCTCCCTGGCCCCTGATTGACCCCAATCAGGACTGGGTGAGACAGGCTAGACATGCCCTGGAGCCCTCCCTGGCACCGATCTTGCACTGGTGGGGTCCCTTGGCTTGGACCCCTCGAGTGATGCCCCAGATTTGTGCACTGGGCCTCTGGTGGATAATAAAGAACAACATAAACTGATGAACAAAAATAGATCCAGAGACAAAGAAACATCAAACAGACTGTCAAACTTCAGCGGGAAGGCAGGGGAGGGTTGGGGGTGGGGGTACGTGATCAACCAATGGACTTGTATGCATGCATATGAGCATCACCAATGGACACAGAGACACTAGGGGGGCTGAGGGCATGTGCCGGGGGGGGGGGGGGGGGGGGAGGCCAGGGGGAGGTCAATGGGGGAAAAGGAGACATACGCACTACTATTTGCAATACTTTAAACAATAATTTAAAAATAAGAAAAAAAAGAAATAGTATGAGCTATTCAAGAAAACTGGGAGAAAATACTAAAATAAATAGAAAACAGCAGCAGGTGTCCCTGAGCTGGAAACCCAGGCCTGCACCTCCCCCCTTCCCCCCCCTCCCCCCCCCCCCCCCGCCCCCGAGTTCTCACTGCAGACTTACGGTAGAGCAAGGGTTCTGTCTGTGCATGAACTTGGTTCTAGGCATTAATATGTCAGCTATGGCCAGTTCGGGAAGCCATGGTCAACGCCTTAATCCCCACATTCCTTCCAAAACTGCAGATAGAAGTGAGAACTCCGGAGGCATGGGGGGGTGGGGGGGAGGGGCAAAGAGAGAGCCTGAAGAAGCCGAATCCTTACACCTGGGTGTACATCGTTGGATGGAACCCACAGATGCCAGCATGACCCCTTTTATAAAAAGTGGGGCCCAGCAACCTTAGGGAGCACAAGGAACAAAGGTCAGCGTGAGGACACTGCAGCCTTAGGACACATTCAAATACAACCGGTCCTTCCTGTCTAAGCCCCTATCCAACGGGCATGCTAGTGGCCCAGCAAACGGTGGTGCCGTCAGCACAGCCCTGGTTCACACCGGCGGATGGACTTCAGGGACGATCCCCTCTGGGGCAGCCTGCATATCGCATACAAGAAGTCAAACTTGGTCTTACTGCAAAACGATGCTTTATACAAAATGAGAGAGGCAGACACAAGGGACACTCCCAGAAAACTGGCTCCCGTTTTCATCCAAAGAAGGGAAGGAAGGATCCATTTTGCAAAAATGTAAGGAGACAGATGTGAGGGGGTGTTTGTGGGGAACTGGGAGCAGGGCCTGCTCTGAGGGGGGGAACGGGGTCTGTAAGGGCAGAGGAGTGGGTCCTGCCCAGTCACCAACCAAGGACGGTGGGAGGCGCCTGCAGCCCTGGCTCGGCCTCTGTGGCTCCCGAGCCCCCAGAGGCCCACAGCGGATGCCCTGCAGGCGGTGGACACACCTGCCCTTGAAGGAGGCTGGAGGCCTCGCACCTGGTGGCAGACCCACGCATCAGCACCCAGCCCGGCCGAGGCGGAGACAGAGAGGGAGGCGCTCTGTTGCTGGCTGAGCCACCACGGGGCTCTGAGGACGTGTGCCCTTGTAGCAGGGCTCCCGGGAGAGGGAAATCCCAGGACAGTGCACACTCTGAGACGGCAAAGCTAAAGGCGCCAGCTCCCTCCCTTCCCTTCAAGAGGACTGCACTGTGTGTGCTCGTGTGCATGTGTGTATATGTGTGTATGTGCCTGTGTGCCCGCCTTAGGGTTAGAGTTAGGGTCAGGGCTAGGGTTAGGGCTAGTGTTAGAGTTAGGGTTAGGGTTAGTGTTAGTGTTAGAGTTAGGGTTAGGATTAGGGTTAGAGTTAGGGTTAAGTTTAGAGTCAGGACTAGGGTTAGGGCTAGGGCTAGGGTTATGTTTAGAGTTAGGGTTAGGGTTAGGGTCAGGCCTAGGGTTAGGGTCAGGGCTAGGGTTAGTGTTTGTGTTAGTGTTAGAGTTAGGGTTAGGGTTAGTGTTAGATTTAGGGTTAGGGTCAGGGCTAGAGCTAGGGTTAGGGTTAGGATTAGGGTTAGAGTTAGGGTTAGGTTTAGGGTCAGGGTTAGGGTCAGGGTTAGTGCTAGGGTTAGTGTTAGAGTTAGGGTTAGTGTTAGTGTTAGATTTAGGGTTAGGGTCAGGGCTAGAGCTAGGGTTAGGGTTAGGATTAGAGTTAGGGTTCCACTGAAACTCTGATCCATACAAGGGTTAGGAGCCCAGAGAACATGTCCTGCCTGTAATTGCTTACATGCATGCATATCCTTTAGGTTTCATATCTCCACTCATCTTCCTGTTTATCACCGAGTGAGGAGGGGCTCGGAGAGGAGGGGTTTGTGCACTAGGGAGCCCCCACAGCTGTGCCGACATCCACTAGCCGCTGTGGGAACAGACATGTGCTCCGGCAGCATGGGCTAGATAGAGCCTCATTTTATTAATTACAGGCACGGGCTAAGCAGGGGGAGGGAAGCAAAGGAAGCTTTAAGGGATTTTAGTTTTTAGGTGCTTTTCCGTGTGCGCAGTGGCTCAGGAGGGCCGGACCTCACCTGTGCACAAATTCGTGCACCGGGCCTCCAGTCATTTATAAAACGTGAATCACAGTATCATCCCCCCAGGAAGACGGAGTGCGACGCCGCAGGTGGAAATGCCCGGAAAGTGGCCGCATGGTGCAGACCCTCCCTTTTCCTTTGGTTTAGAACTTGGAATGCCATCAGGATCTGTCAGCGATCACAGCAGGAGGGGGCGGGGCTGGATGTATTCCTCAGCCTGGAGAACTGAAATGTGGAGCACAACATAACGAGAATTCTCGTGGAGATGATGAGTTTTAAAGAGATTGGTGGCTTAAAGTAAAAATAATAAAAACATATTCTGGGGTTCATAACGGGTGCAAAGGTAAACTGCATCTGCACAGAAGAGAAAAAGGATAAGGAGCAGGAAACGCCAGGAAACCATCACCGGCTTCTTCAAGACCCGTCATATTAACGACACGTGTCTCATGTTACGTGAAGGGGGACTTGATCCGTTTTTAAGATCCGTGGCTGACCCCAGAGCAGCCATAGCCATACAGGCACAAAAAGGAATGCAGCTGACAAGCCAGTAACTCTGAGTTATTAACACGCAGCCAGTCCAAACGAAGACAGGCAAAGAGCAGAATAGACAACAGATGGAAAAACCAAAACCAGCAACAAGATAATAGATTTAAGCCCAAGCGTAGTGATGACGCAGCGAATGGTCTCACCCGGGGATTTCTGCCAAGGGCCAGTGAGTAATCACGTTACGCTCGGTGTGCAACCTCCTCTGTGCTGTTGGAGCAAGAAGCCGGTCGTTGCGTGCCCCAAATCAATGGACGTGGCCATGATCCAGCAGAGTTTATGTCCAGAACCAGATGGTGGTTTGGGCCTAGGGGCCTTAGTTGGCTGACTTCTGGTCTAAACAGTC
Organism: Eptesicus fuscus; assembly: GCF_027574615.1. Taxonomy (NCBI): domain Eukaryota; kingdom Metazoa; phylum Chordata; class Mammalia; order Chiroptera; family Vespertilionidae; genus Eptesicus; species Eptesicus fuscus. The sequence goes on from NC_072482.1 coordinate 97,138,985, forward strand.
CAGTTTAAAGGCATATATATATATATAGGCACTGAGATGCTAATAGTAAAATACTGAAAAACAAATGACCAGAACACCAGTCCAAAAATGCGGGAGTGGCAAGATGAACGTTAGGCAAAGTAGATTCACCAAGGAGAAAGAGGGACATTCAAAGAATTCACCAAGGAGGAAGAGGGACATTCCATAAAGATAAGGGCATCGACTCATCTTGAGGACATACAACGCTATCTTGGTATGCACCTGGCAGGTCTTCAAACTACGTAAAGCAACAACTGATTAAAGTGAAAGGAAAAATAGACAAATTTCTAATTATAATTGGAATTTACAGCACATCTCTCTCAGCAATTGATAAAACAAGAAGACAACAGGCTAATAAAGATTTAGAAGTCTTGATAAACACTAAGATCAACTTGTTTTAATTGATATCTATTTAAAAAAAAACAAACCTCCCCCTGCACAACACATTTATTTCGAGTACATATGGAACACTTACCAACACAGACCATATTCAGGGCCAAAAAACAAGTGTCCATAACGTAAAGGAATTGAAATCTTACAAAGTATATTGTCAGAACAAAATGAATTTAAATGAAAAGTCAGTAAAAGAAATATATGTAGTAAATCTCCAAATGCTTAGAAATTGAACACTCTTCAAAATATGCAGTGTTTCAAAGGGGAAAAAAAAATCAATGGGAAAACTAAAAGATATTTTGATTTGGAAAAAAATAAAAACAGTCTGTCAAAATTTGTGAGGTGCAGCCAAAGCAATGCTTAGAGGAAAATTTGTAGCATCAAATGCTCATATTTGGAAAGAAGACATGTTTCAGATCAATGGGCAGGACTTCCATATGGCAGCATGAAGAATAGCAGCGAATCATCTCCCCAAAAAGAGCTCTAATTATTTTCAAAAAACAACAATTTCAGGGCTCTAACTGACCAAAAGCCTATTGGGAAGTGTTTACTCATAAAAACCTACTAGACTTTATGTAAGAACGGTGGGAGACGGCAGGGATCTTGCCTATGGTTGACCCCACCCCTTTCAGCTTCGTTAGTGAGTCAGTTGTACCAATTTGGGACAAGTCACGGAAACCAGCAACTTTCCTGTGAGCGGAGGCTCACTGACGGAGTTCAGAACAAGCGGACGACAGCAGCCCCACCCCAGCGCATCGTCAAAGTGGCGGTCTCGGAGGCAAACACATCGGCAGGACAGCGGTCAGCTAGCCTGCGGTCATCGTCCTGACCGGACTAGCAACAACGTGATTCGGAAAACAAGACACTCGGATAGCCCGGATCCGCATCCACGCCGCCCACGGAGGAAACGCAAGCAAACGGCAGGGACAGTTTTCACGTTTCCTTCCGACATTCCCGTTCCTCATCCATCCGGAACGGGGTTTTGTGTACGGTGCGAGGTACGGATCCAAGTCCACTTTTTCCATATCATTAACTTATTTTCTCCATTAAATCTCTTAGGCAGATAACATGTTGATGCATATATCCTTCTCGACTTTTAAGTAAATACTTCATGAACTATAAAACTATGGTTTAATCAGAACCAAGTTAAAAATGAATAATTAAATACATCTCAAAGTGTTTTACATTTTTGTTGAGAATAGCAATTTTTAAGAATTCACCTTTAAGAAATTTAGCAGCTTTTAATTTATAAAATTCCCTGATTTCCTTAATATGCGTAGGGAAAAATTTAGAGCTGAACGTCATCAGTATTTTTTTAAATATATTTTTATTGACTTCAGAGAGGAAGGGAGGAGTGAGAGAGAGAAACATCAATGATGGGAGAGAATCATCGATCGGCTGCCTCCTGCATGCCCCACACTGGGGATCGAGCCTGCAACCCAGGCATGTGCCCTGACCGGGAATGGAACTGTGACCTCCTGGGTTGATGCTCAACCTCTGAGCCACGCCGGCCGGGCATCAGTATTTTTTAAAACAAAACCAGTTGCTGTAGTTGATGTTCCTACTGGCCTGCCCAGAGCTGCCCATTCGTTTCTGTAAGATGCGATGAGAAGCCAACACGCCCCACGCCCTGGTGAGTTCTGTTCAACCAGAGTCTCAGCCCCGTGGCACCGTCTCCGCTCAGCAGCTTTACTGTCCTGAGGATTGGCTCCGACGGAGACAAGCTCCCATTAGACTAGTGCAGTAGTCGGCAAACTGCGGCAAACTGCCGACCACTGTCATATACTACCCTTTACCTCTTTGCACACAATATGCCACAATTGCCTAATCCTCACAGCTTCCAACTACACGGTGACATTTAGTCTAGTCCGGTGGTCGGCAAACTCATTAGTCAACAGAGCGGCAAACCGCGGCTCACGAGCCGCATGTGGCTCGCGAGCCGCAGTTTGCCGACCACTGGACTAGTGGGTCCTTTCATGGTCACATTCTGACCGGTTTTTAACAACCACCCAGAGGAATAAGGCGGGAGAGGGCCGCAGGGCGTGGCTGTGGGTGCAGAGGTGTGGGCCCTGCTGCAGGGGGTCCGCCCACAGGGGTCCTGGCTCCCTGCTGGACAGGACCTGCCCACATTCTTCTTCTTTTTTTTTTTTTTATTGCTTTCAGAGAGGAAGGGAGAAGGAGAGAGAGACAGAAACATCAATGATGAGAGAGAATCATGGACCGGCTGCCTCCTGCACGCCCCCCACTGGGGATCGAGCCCACAACCTGGGCCTGTGCCCCTGACCGGGAATGGAACCGTGACCTCCTGGGTCACAGGTTGACGCTCCTTCTGTTCTCAGTATTTCCAAGGCCTTTTTCTGGAGAATCGTCTTGCGAGCCCGGACGTGTGATCTGAGCCAGTGCCGCCCACCAGTCGAGCTGTTTCCTTCCTGAAACAGACGGGACCCCTTTCTCCCGTGTTTCTCGGTCCCTCGGGGCCTGAGAGCAAGGAGCCTGGCCCGGCAGTGAGATCAAAGCCACACAGGAACCCGGAAGGCACGGCGCGTCCTCGGTGGGCAGCCTCTCGCGCTCCCCGGGGAGCCTCAGGGTGCTGGCAGCGTGACGAGCAGAGCCCGTTCCAGGAGAGGTCACCCTCGTGGCCTTCAAAAAGGAACTTGCGAGTGATTTGTGGTCCGAGTTCTGACTCCCTGATCTCATTACGAAATTCAACTCCGACTTCACGTTGTGGGCATTCTCATTTATGTAACGGACAGAAATGAGTCCACACGAACCTCCCTGGTCGCAGGAACTGCCTCTGCGGGGCTCCCGCCGCTCTGCTAGCAGCCTGCATGCCGAGTCCATCCCCTCCCGCGGCCGCGGCCACGCCTTTCACGGCAATCCGCACGGCGCACAGGTGGCGGCCCAGCTGGCGCCCTATCTGGGGGCGGCGGCCCTGACGTCAGCTGGCAGGGCCCGGCTGGCAGCAGCCCGCAGCGGCGCCCACACGGCTCCCTTCCCACCCAGGGCACTGCTAACGGCTGCTTCTTGGTATTCAGATTCCGCTTCTGCCATTTCCCCAACGAGAAAACGTGTCACCTTTCCGGACTCTCAGGCCGTGTTAGTCTCAGCCCGTAGGAAGAATACAGTGTTACGTGTGGACGCCTCCCATTAATGGCACTCGGTGACACATTCATGCCTCAAGATCTTGGTGTTAATTTTGTTGGTGTTACTCCTCACCCGAGGATGTGTTTCCATTGGTTTTCAGGGAGGGTAGAAGAGAGGGGAAGACAGAAATATTAGTGTGCGGGAAACACACGGGTTGGTGCCTCCTGCATGAGCCCCGACCAGGGCCCGGGCCGGGGAGGAGCCTGCAACCGAGGTACATGCCCTTTACCGGAATCGAACCCGGGACCCTTTGGTCCCCAGGCCAAGATGCTATCCACTGAGCCAAAGTGGGCTTGATGTTAATTTTTAAATATGTCTGAACCCATTCTTTTATTATTATTACCAGAGGCCCGGTGCACAAAATTTGTGCACGGAGCAGGGGTTCCTCAGCCCGGCCTGCACCCTCTCCAATCTGGGACCCCTCGGGGGATGTCCGACTGCTGCTTTAGGCCCAATCCACCGGCAGTCAGACATCCCTCTCGCAATCCGGGACCGCTGGCTCCTAACCACTTGCCTGCCTGCCTGCCTGCCTGATCACCCCTAACCCCTCTGCCTGCCGGCCTGATCACCCCTACCTTGCCCCCCTGCCGGCCTGACCGCCCCTGACTGCCTGTGCCTCAGCCCTCAGTCTGGCCTCCCTCTGTGGGAGGCGACCTGTCGGATCAGGGGAAGGCACCGCCCCCATTACCCTGCTGCTGCCACTGATGGCCTGAGCCTCAGCCCTCGCAGCTGCTGCAGCTTTGTCTGGAAGACGACCCCTCTAATTAGCATATTACCCTTTTATTAGCATAGAATTGGGGACCATTACAACCACGCAGAACTTAAAGAAAACACATGGCCTGGCTGGTTTGGCTTAATGGAGAGAGCATCGGCCTGTGGTCTGAAGGGTCCCAGGTTTGATTCCGGTCGGGGCACATGCCGGGGGGCGGGCTCCATCCCCAGTGGGGGGCCTGCGGGAGGCAGCTGATCCATGATTCTCTCTCATCATTGATGTTTCTCTCTCTCCCTCTCCCTTCCTCCCTGAAATCAATAAAAACATATTTATAAAAACAAACAAACAAAGAAAGCACCCGGGCAGAGAGCGGCCCCTGTCCCACGTGCAGGCGGAGGCGGAGGTGGGTGTGCTGCTCCGAGAGGCGGGGGCGAAGGCCGGGGACCCCCTCGGGAGACAGGATGCCGCCTTGTCCGAAGATGCCGCGGGGACAAAACGAAGAGCCCTGAGAGCCGGAGGAGGGGGCGGGGAGCCCGGTCAGCAGTGCAGCCCCTCCCTCACGGAGGGCTCCTGACCGTCCGCTCCAACGCGAGACGGCGTCACACACCTTAACAGGCGTGATTTCAGCATCTGTCCCTTCTGAGGGCTCTGCCACCACGTGTCACACAGAGTCTTCAAATCAGTCCCTGCCCCAGAGCCGAGCTAACCGCACGCTGACTGTGGAACCACGTTACTCGGAACGTCGGGCCATGTTAATAGAGGTAGATTTAGCAGACTCTGGGAGGTCAGAACCCCTCTACAAGAATCCAACACTCTGAATACTGGTTATTTTTTTAACCCTCGGAACAGCAGTAAAAGCCACCGCTAGGGAGCCCTGTACCCCAGTGACCGAGGAACAGCCCCGAGCAGCCTGTGACCTGGGAAATGGCCTCACCAGCGTGGGGAGCGGTGCCGGGAGCACGTGGCACAGCCCTGGGCTCGGTGAGCACTGCGGTGGCAGCCAGCTCTGGATGATCCCCTGACAGAGGGGAGCACGGGATCCCGCTGTTACGTGACTCGCCCAAGACCCAACCATCGTAAGAGGGTGAGCGAGGGTTCACACCGAGGCTGGGTTTTCTGTTCCGTCCCCAGTCCTTCCTCACCTGCTCCTCGGCCGCTGTTCACTCTAACGTGCCCGTGACCTGGCAGCGCCGCCTCTCCTGGGCCAGGATACACTGACGCCACGCCCCAGTGTTGAGAGGGCTCCTCCCTGGTCACCGAGTAGCTCCACCGTCGCTCAGGTCTCCAGGGGCCCCTGTCAGTCTCGTCTGCTGGGGGGCTGCCCTCTTCACACGACTCCTAACAGCAAACCGAACACCCTGCTCCTCCCGCCTGCCGTGGCTGCAGGCCTGTCCCAGCACTCGTGGCACCAGCAGGCGTGCTTACAGAGTCGTCTTCACCCCCGTCAGCCCCTCTCTCTTTGGCCCTTGCATCCGGCTGCTACCCTCCTGTTATATGAACCCGGAGTCCTGGTGAGAGTGACACACACACACACACACACACACACATACACACACAAACACACACACACACACACACACACAGTCCACAGCTCCCTGTCCCTCCAGCACTAAAGCCCCTACACAACCTCGGCCGGAGCCCCTCCTCTGCTCCCACCCCGTTTCCTACTTTCTGGCTTTATTCCAACTTGTCAATTTGTCTGGTTTCTTTTCTTGACTCCTGGGTGGGTGGGTAGATGGATGGGTGGTGGATGGATGGGTGGGTGGATGGATGGGTGAGTGGATGAGTGGGTGGATGGATAAATGGATGGTTGGGTGGATGGATGGGTGGGTGGATGGATGGGTGAGTGGATGAGTGGGTGGATGGATAAATGGATGGATGGGTGAATGGGTGGGTGGATGGATGGATGGGTGGGTGGGTGGGTGTGGGTGTGGGTGGATGGGTGGGTGGATGGATGGGTGGATGGGTGGATGGGTGGGTGGGTGAGTGGGTGGGTGGATGGGTGGATAGGTGGGTGGAAGAATACAGTGTTACGTGTGGACGCCTCCCATTAATGGCACTTGGTGACACATTCATGCCTCAAGATCTTGGTGTTAATTTTTTTGGGTGTTACTCCTCACCCGAGGATGTGTTTCCATTGATTTTCAGGGAGGGTAGAAGAGAGGGAAAGACAGAAATATCAGTGTGCGGGAAACACACGGGTTGGTGCCTCCTGCATGAGCCCCGACCAGGGCCCGGGCCGGGGAGGAGCCTGCAACCGAGGTACATGCCCTTTACCGGAATCGAACCCGGGACCCTTTGGTGGATGGATGGATGGATGGATGGATGGGTAGGTCAGTGGGTGGATGGATGGATGGGTGGATGAATGGGTGGGTGGATGGGTGTGTGTGGGGGGGTGGGTGGATGGATAGATGGGTGGGTGGATGGTGGTTGGATGGGTGGGTGGATGGATGGGTGGATGGATGGGTAGATGGGTGGGTGGATGGATGGATGGGTGTGTGGGTGGGTGGGTGAGTGGGTGGGTAGATAGATGGGTGGATGGGCAGATGGGTAGAGGGTAGATGGGTGGGTGTGTGGGTGGGTGATGGTTGGATGGATGGATGGATGGATGGATGGGTGGGTGGATGGGTGGGTGAATGGGTGGGTGGGTGGGTGGATGGGTGGGTGGGTGGGTGGATGGGTGGGTGAATGGGTGGGTGGGTGGGTGGGTGGGTGGATGGATGGATGGATGGGTGGGTGGATGGATGGATGGGTGGATGGTTGGATGGTTGGATGGATGGGTGTGTGGGTGGGTGGATGGATGGGTGTGTGGGTGGGTGGATGGACGGATGAACAGATTGATATAAAAACTGGGTGCATACATCAAAAGGAAAGTCACACCACAACCAGGCAAAAGAGAGGCTGAATGACCCACAAGCGGTGAGTGGGAGCTGGAGCCCAGGTGATGGGATGTGCGTGGAGCTCGGCCCAGGATAGCTGTGGGGGGGGGGGTCCATTCCTGTGGTGATGACCCCGCAGTGATGGCTGAGTCCTGTCCATGGCTCTGCCTCCCACCAGCACAGCCTGCTCTCCAGAATTCCTAGCTCGGTAATTCTCACACCACTACGGCTCTGAACTTCCCATTTCCGGCTCCGTTAACCCCCACCTGGGGGGAAACTGTCGTTTGCAGCGCTAGTGCCAGAACCTGCCACGTGGCAACAACTCCTCAGCATCTGCTGGACCCATAAGGACTGAGTGCATGGACCAGCGTAGGCTCAACTCCCAAGAGGGTTCGTGACCAGGAGGTTTTAACCCGGGGACCTGGGGGGCTGGCTGGTGTTGTGCTGCCATCGTGTGGCCGTTTGGATTATTGCAGCCGAACACCGCGTTTGGACAAGTCCTGGTGCCCCTGCGGGTCATTCTTGTCCCCCTTGGCCGGTGGGACTGAGCCAGAAGCGAACAGGGCCTCCTCCCCCCTCCCTCCCTGTCCCTCTGCTCACACCCCTTAGAGCTGGCCTTCCCGGGGTCACCCGCGGCCTCGGCTTTCCTCACTGGTAAGTTGTGATGGTCCATTTCCCCGTGTGCTCACCACGAATCCCACAGCCACAGCCCTCCCCACGCAGACGCCACGTGCCAGCACCTCCAGCCACAGCGGCTGTTTCTTTGCAGGACGCGGTTGGAGCCGTGATGGGGAGGCACTGGGAGGCTGCTCTGGGTAGTACGGCCATGTCAATACTTATTCTCCCAACCGTGAGCACGGAGTCTCTCCACGTACGTTTGTCCTATGGTTTTCTGTGGGGTCGGATCGAGCAATTGAGCTGATGCCCCTCCCCCAGGAACTGGCTTCTCGGGCCATTTCACGAAGGGCATTCCCTCTGCTGAGACCACTTTTCACTTGCGGTGACCACATTCCATCCTCTCCCCTCCGTGTCTGCGTGAAGACGTCTCCGCCCAGAAGAATCCCGACAAGAGTCCTTTAAAAGCCGCCGACGCCCCTCACTGGGGGCTGGAGCCATCCAGGCCCAGCCACCTGGTGTGCGGATGATCGAATAAATTCGTAATCCCTCACCGCTCTGGCCTCGTGCGTTCCTCCTTCGGCGACCTAACATTTTCAGTGTCCAGATCGCCGCCTCCTTGGTTAGATCTGTGCCCGCATGTTCGTCTGTCTGATGCAGTCGTAAGTGGGATTGTTGTCCTTATTTCTTTAGTCCATTGTTGGTGCAGTTTCTGTGGATCAATCCTGTGCCCTGCCATCTTACTGAATGTGTTTGTTAGTTCTAACGGTTTTTAATGGATTCCTTAGGGCCGTGGTCGGCAAACTCATTAGTCAACAGAGCCAAATATCAACAGTACAACGATTGAAATTTCTTTTGAGAGCCAAATTTTTTAAACGTAAACTTCTAACGCCACTTCTTCAAAATAGACTCGCCCAGGCCGTGGTATTTTGTGGAAGAGCCACACTCAAGGGGCCAAAGAGCCGCATGTGGCTCACGAGCCGCAGTTTGCCGACCATTGCCTTAGGATTTTCTATATTCAAGGCAGGGCAAAAGTAGGCTTACAGTTGCTGGTGTGGAAAATAATACAATGATTAATGCGCAATAATACCAGGACCAACTCAGTCTCCCCTCCTCACCACGGCAAGCCCACTTTGGCCCCGCCCTGTGTGATCCTGTCCTCTTCAAACAGGGACAGTCTCCCTCTCCAGTGTGGATGCATTTTACTTCCTTTTTTAAATTTAATTTTTTAAATATAATTTTTATTGATTTCAGACAGGAAGGGAGAGGGAAAGATAAAAACATCAATGATGAGAGAGAATCACTGATCAGCTGCCTCCTGCACATCCCCTGCTGGGGGTGGAGCCCAAAACCCAGGCATGTGCCCTGACCAGGAATCGAACCGGGACCTCCTGGTTCATAGGTCAACACTCAACCATGGAGCCACGCCGGCCTGTGTTTTTTTTCTTTTTTGCCTAATTTCTCTGGCTGGGACTTCTAGTGCTCTGTGGAATGAAAGTGGTGAGACTGGGCGTCCTTGCCTTGTCCCTGATCTTGGAGGGAAAGCTTCTTGCTGTTCCTGTCGAGGGGGATGTTAGCTATGGGCTCGTCCTAATGGCCTTGACTGTGCTGAGTACATGCCTTCTATGCCCACCGTGATGAGAGTTTGTATCATGGATGCACGCTGAGTTTCTTCACACGCTTTTTCTGCACCTGTTGAGAGGATGATAGGAGGCCGGCCTTCACCGTGTTACGTGGTGCGTTGCGCTGACTGATCTGTGGATGTTGAACCATCCTTGCATCCCTGGAATAAGTCACACTTGGTCTCTGTGCTATTTTTTAAACATTTCTGTATGTCTAAGATTATTGCCCAATAAAAGGTTTAAAATACTACATACTGTTTGGGAATAAGTATATATGCTGTCAAAATACAGCCATTCCTATGGAAATGAGCACCAAATTCCAGGGAGTGGCTGCCCGCAGCCAGGAGAATAAATTGAAAGTACACATTTAAAAAGACAATACAAAACTTATTGCAACCAACGTTATGAATCTGTGAACGTCCCGGAGCCCCCACCCCACCCCCGCCCCGGGTTCCAGGTTCAAGCCCTTGGCGTCGTTAGTAAGCCACCGCTCTGCAGAGCCACTGCCGGACGCGTGCAGAGAGAAACCTTTCTCCCAAGATGCCCTCTGGCCCGGCGGGGTTGGGGGGGTGGCAGATGGAAGGGAGAGCGGGGAACCCTTCCGAGGCATTTGCCCCGAGTTGACCTGGGTTCACAGAGGGACGCCATCTGCCCACTCGCGGGCGCGGTCTCTGCCTGAACCCCACACGGGCGCGAACATTTGTGTTGGCACCAATGACCCATAGCTTCAACTGCAAACAGTAGCCAGTGCCTAGCAACCACACGGCATCCCCCAAACATGCCCAGCCCTCCGATTCCCATGGAGACCGTCACTTTCCTTCGGCTCCCATCTTTGGGGGACGCAAGACAGACCCTTCTCAGCTCCCCCACCTCCTGGTCGCAGGGAGGGCAGCAAAGACACGGCTGTGGGCCCGTCCCTCGCCAGGCGGCTCTTGTCCTTCTCGATCCCCGGCGGCAGCACCAGGGACCACTCGCGGGATGCTGGGAGCCGTCCCTCCCTGAAGGCTCCCTTAGAGACAGGAGACACGGAGCGGCCAGGAAAACGGGGGGCTCCGTCGACAGGCGGGGACACACAGCCGTCCTGAGCTCCGCTGCCTCCCCCGGCTTGCCTCTGGCCGGGCACGGGAACAGCAGGCGGCCACGTCGCTCCTGGCCTTCCAACAGCAACTCTACCCCTTCACCCCTCCGCCCCCCGCCCCCACCCCCCACCCTCCTCCCTCCTCCCCTCTCCCCTGGGTAAGACACAAGGCCAGAGCGATGGGTGTGAAAATTAGCACCTGCCTGTCACGCTGAGTCACATAAGCCTCTCCCGGCTCCGTGTGGGGGAGGCACGCAGTGCAGACCAACCTGAAAGGCCGTGTCCGCCCCGGGGCTCCCCCGTCCTGCTCAGACCCCAAGCCCTGGCCCAGCCGCTGAGCAGCAGGAGGCGCACGTGAGGCTCCGGGCAGCCTCGCCCAGTCCCGGGGGCACTGCCACTGCGGGCGCAGACGGGACGGAGCCGTGTCACAGCCAGCAGGACCGGGGTACGTGGCGCACGGCCAGGCTGGGGGAGAGGCAGGAGGCAGAGCGGCCGAGAGGGAGCGGGCTCGCCCCTCAGTGGCCAAGTCCTCCCTCTAACTGCCCCAGGTGCTCCCCATGGGCAAATGGGGAGAAGCAGCACCTGACAGACTGCAGTAAAGGTTAAAAGTGTGTGTGTGCGTGTGCGTGTGCGTGTGTGCGTGTGTGCGTGTGCGTGTGCACACTACACATGTATATGTATCTGTGTGGGAATGTGTGCATATGTATATATATGAGCATGTGTATGCTATACGGACATGTGTGCACATATATAAATGTGTACATGTATAATTGTATCTGGATATATGTGTGTGCTGTATTAATATGTACATATGTATATGTTAACATGTATGTGTATGCTATATGAACATGTGTACATGTATGAATGTACATGTGTGTATCTGGATATGTGTGTATGCTGTATGAGTATGTATACGTGTGTATGATCATGTATTTGTATGCTATATGAACATGTGTGTGCATGTATGTAAATGTAGATCTATGAATATATTTGGATGTGTGTGTTGTATGAATGTGCACGTGTGTATGTATATGACTACATAATGCGTGTATAGGTATATGAATATGTACATTGCATACAGAGTGACTGTTACATGACTATTTCCATGTCCCCAGCCCCAGCTGGGCCAGGCCTCCCGTGGCCCATCCCACCTCCCCCACCCCGTACCCCCCACCCCCGACCCTTCCTCCCAGAGCCCGGCCCCCCAGCCTGCCTCTCCCTGAGGGAGCCCGGCCCCCCAGCCTGCCTCTCCCTGAGGGAGCCCGGCCCCCCAGCCTGCCTCTCCCTGAGGGAGCCCTGCCCTGAGAAGGCTCTGCAGTCCCAGGCCGGGCACCCGTCTTGTGGGACAGCGGTGTGGCCGCTGCAGCTAGAACCACTCACCTGCCTGCCCAGTAGGTCATCGTGGCCATCCCACCGCCTCACACGTCCCGGCACCCCAGTCACCCCGATTCCTCACCCAGACCTCAGCCTCCCTGCCTCCGTGCACGCCCCCATCGGACCCAAACTGCCACCTGCCACCCTCAGGCACACCTGAAAACCCCCTTTTCATCTTAAATTTGTACCGTTTGACTGGTGCGTACGAACATACAATGAGGTGTCCGTATGAGTCATATAATCAGAGGAGTTCTGACGTGTGCCCCGTGGGGCCATCGCCACAGCGAGGGCCCTGGACACGCCATGGCGTCCAGACTTTCTCACCCTCACTCCCCTCCAGCTTCCCACACAGGCCTTGCGGTGGCTACACATCTGTATTTCATAGAAGTTTGTATACACGGAATAACACGCCATAAATAACATCACACCATGTACCATCGTCTGTCTTCCGTCACGCGGCACGGGTATCTAAGATTGAACGTTGGAATGCAGCAACAGTTGGTTCTCTCAGGACTCGGTAGCGTTCCTTCGTTTACGCTGACACCGGAGCGTGCGTCTCCTTCCCGGCTGCCGGCCCGTGGCTGCCTCCAGTGTTGGGATCACAGAGGACATCTCTGACCGTCCCGGGCCGGCGTTCCTGAGGACTGAGATTCCCGTCTCTCTCGGTCGGTGTCCAGGCGCGGAGAGGCCGGGCCACGTGCTCAGCTATGTCCCCGAGAAGACGCGCAAGCCCCGTCGCTTCCAGCAGCGTGCGAGCTCCCGGGTCTTTGCCGACACGTGTGTGGTCAGCTTTAGAATGGGCCGTGGTGACGGGTGCGCAGGTCCCCACGGGGTCAGCGTGCGTCCCACAGTAATGATGTGCAGCATGTTCTCATGTTCTTACCTGTTAGCTGTGTGTCTTACTTCGGGACGTGTCCGTTCAAATCCCCTGCCCTTTGGGGTGGGGGTGGTCTGTTCTCGTGATCTGGCTGCAGAGTTATTTATATGGTGAGTGCACAGGTTGGAGGTATGCGTTACAAGTATTTTCTCCCAGCCTGTGACTCGTCTTATGTTTATAGTAGTGTGGTTTGAAGAACTAATATTTTATTTTGAGGAAGCCAAATTTATTTTCTTTCTTTTATACTTCGTGGCCCCGTTAAAAAAATTTTTTTTGCCAAATTCCAGGTCACGAAGCTTTCTTTCTAAAGCATCGCCGTTTTCCCTGTCACGTTCGGACTGTGACCTCTTCCGAGTGGGTGCTTTGATGGCTCGAGGAAAGCGTCTGTGTTTTGCTCTGTGTGGCTCCCGGCTGTCCCGGGCCCCTGGCGGAGGAGTGCGTCCTTGGCTGCCCTCGGCACCTTCTCAAAAACAGCTGGTGAGCGACGGGGCCCTTTCTGCCCTCTCCGTGTACTGTAACGCCTAGCACGCCGGGAGCTTCCTGGGAACTGGGTGTCGGCCCCGTGCTTCCTGGGAAGGAGGACAGCGAGGGCCGTCGAAGACCATCCGCTTTGGGGTCAGATCAGCAAGGGCAGTCCCAGCCCCCGCGGCCGCGCCCACTCCGCGGCCCTGCCCCTGCGGCCCCCGGACACGGAGACGTGTGACTACTGAGGGCGAGGCGTGCACAGCTTCACGTTTATCCTAGGGCTGCACACGTGTCACGCACACTTGCCAGTGACCCCAAAACCACACAGTAGAGGCGTGGCCCCAGGGTGCGGGGGGCCCTCCCTCCGCGCCCCGGACTCGCCCATCTCCCTCTCTCTGCGTCTCCACCTCCTCAGGCCGTCGATCCCGAATCAAGGCTCTCCTTTCGCCTGGAAAAGCCTCAGGAACGAGGGGGCGAGTGAGGGGGCAGACAAGGGGCCGTGTGAGCCGCACCCCGCACCCCTCGCCTTCCCGGCCGCCGAGCCACTGTTTGCCCAGGAGCCCTGGCCGCCTGTTTGCCTTCCGACGGCCAGGCATCTGAGCACACACACGGGGCTGTTTGCCTCATGTGGAGGGAATGTTCCCGCCGTCGGGACCGCAATCAGCAGGAGTCATCCATCACCCGCCTCCCTGACATCCCCGGTCCACCCCACCCGCCCGCTCCCAGCCAAGATGATGAGACTTAATTAAACCAACAAAAACTTCACCTTCAGGAGCTCTCTCTCACCATGTTTTCTCTAGAAATCCCATCATCGCCCTAATCTGGGGCGGAATATTAGCACCCGCGCCCCAGGTCCGTGCTGGCGGGGAACTGCGCCCGCCCCACCGACCGCGAGCTGGGCAGAGCGAGGGGTGCCCAGCTCCGAAACACAGAAGTGAGGAGCCGGCGAGGGGAGAACTATTCCTGCTCCGGAAAGAGATCCCAGGGCGCCGATCAGAAAGGAGCGCGGCGTGGCCCAGGCGTGAGGACGGGTCATGGCGCGCCGACATTTCTGGGGAAACGTACACACGGCAGCAGACACACCTTCAAAACCCAAATCTGGAGCCTACGACCAAGTGACACAACGGAACCTTTGATTTCTGGGACTATTTCATCTACAGTCAACTAAACATTGCAACGAATCATTAATATGAGCCCTGACCGGCGTGGCTCAGTGGATAGAGCGTCGGCCTGCAGACTGAAGGGTCCCGGGTTCGATTCCGGTCAAGGGCATGTACCTTGGTTGCGGGCACATCCCCAGTGGGGGAGTGTGCAGGAGGCAGCTGATCGATGTTTCTCTCTCATCGATGTTTCTGACTCTCTATCCCTCTCCCTTCCTCTCGGTAAAAAATCAATAAAATATATTTAAAATAAATAAATAATATGTGACGAGTGCTTACAACACAAGCTCTTCCAGTGGATTCCTTCCTGCCCCGGACGCGCTCAGCCGGGTCGGATTCTTTGGAAGAGACGGGACGAGGCGGCTTCTACTTCTAACGTAACCGGCGTGTCGTTGCTTTCATCTCATGTCAATATATCGACTGACAACATCCAACCATCCGGACAGCCCTGGTCACAAAGTGCTTTCTCCGGGTCTGTGCCGGAGGCCGACCAAGCTCCTCCCGGGTTCGCCCTGAAGTGAAAGGCCGTGTTTGGAACGGCCCCTGGGAGGCAGGGGTAGCTGTACCAGAGGAGCCTGGCGCAGGAGTCAGCCGTCAGGCACGCCGGCGTGGTGAGCTATCCGGGTCCAGATAAACCCGGGAGACTGCGGACCCTCCACTGTCTTCAACACCGCGTGCCCCTGCCCTGAGCACACACCCCCTGCTGCCTCCAGGCCTTCCTCCCTCCCTCAGCCACTCCGCCAGGAATGTCCCTCCTGATGGGCCCTGCCCTGAGCACACACCCCCTGCTGCCTCCCGGCCTCCCTCCCTCCCTCAGCCACTCCGCCAGGAATGTCCCTCCTGAGGAGAAATCTCTCCTGTGGGTGAGGAATGGCCTTCATTTCTCACACTCGCCCTCTAAGTGCAGGGCACACAGAGAGCTGGGATGGAGGCGTGGCCACGGCCAGAGGGCAAGCTACAGCCCTGAGAGAAGCATCGGCCCCCTCAGCCCCCAGTGTGGTGGCCTCAGAGAAAGCCCGGGGTCCTCCATGTCCGGGGTCCCCCATGCCCAGGGGTCCCCCATGCCCAGGGGTCCCCCATGCCCGGGGTCCCCCATGTCCGGAATCCCCCCTGCCCAGGGGTCCCCCATGCCCGGGGTCCCCCATGCCCGGGTGGCAGGCTGGATCCCCAGTAGGGGGCGTGCAGGAGGCAGCCGATGGATGTTACGCTCTCACATAGATGTTTTTCGCTCTCCATCTCCCTCCCTCTCTCTAAGAATCAGTAAACTCTTGTTTGAAAAGGGAGAGGGTTATCATAAGGCTCCGGCAGTGAGACGGGGAAACACTGGCTCGAGGTTAGGAAGTAGATCCATGGAGAATAGAAAGTAGAGACACCAGAAGGGAGCGGGTGTGTGTCAGGTTGTTAATAAATATCACCCCCCCCCTGGGGAAAGGTAGACATCCATGTACGGCCAGTGAGCCTAAAGCCGTGCGGGAAGAACATGGTTAGCACCGGGAGGGAGGCCCTCCCTCACTCCGTCCTCGGAAGATACCGCCGTGCGACGAGCATGGCTGAGCGGGAACCACGTGGGAGCCTCTGGGTGAGGGGAGTGGGCGTGGTCACCGCGTGGGCTCCCACTGGGATTTACGGGGGCGTTTGGGGGCCTGTACGAGGCCCCGGAACAAAACAAGGGCCTTTCGTTTATGCCCAGAGGTTTTCACACCTGAGCCATGGAGACCCCGAGTCAGCGATGAGCCTTCCCTTCCAAGTGGAAGGGGAGCAATGGGGCGGGGGGCCTCCCCAAAACCTCCCCAGGCAGGTCTGTGTCAGGAGCGCAGCATGAAGGGGGCGGGGCGGGGCGGGGGGCCCCCCCAAGACCTCCCTGGGCAGGTCTGTGTCAGGAGCGCAGCATGAAGGGGGCGGGGCGGGGCGGGGGGCCCCCCCAAGACCTCCCTGGGCAGGTCTGTGTCAGGAGCGCAGCATGAAGGGGGCGGGGCCAGTCTGCTCCCGCCCCGCACCGGAGAGCCAGCCGCTCCCTCTCGGGCGCTGCCTTCTTCGTGCTGTTGCTTTCTAACGGGCTCGCTCTCCGCGTCCCTGACCGTCTGTGATTATGGCGTCTCTCCTTCCCGTTTCCAGAGCCCGTTTTTATTTAAGAAGAGGCACGCCGCTGAGCTCAGGCTCTGCACACCGGTGCCGTCCAGTCCGGACGGTTCCAGGAGGAGCGGTGGGAGAGGAACTCGCTCTCCCGCTCCCACGGCGAGCGAGGCGCACGGATGCTCAGACCCAGGCCCTGGTACAAACCGCACGCCCTTGGCCCGATCCAGCTGCCGGGCCCCACGCCGGGACCAGAAACACCGTCAGTTTGTTAAAACATTAATTCCGTGAACTCTGGGCCCTATAGGAACGCGGCCCGTCAAGCCCGGCCATCTTCTGTGTGTGAAACCGTCTCCCACGCAGAGCGCCAGGTCTCCCCGCAGCCTGCCCCGGGGGGAGCCTCGGACCCAGGCTCCCCCGATTCCGAAGGCCTGGGCAGGGGTGGCGCTGGGGGAACCCCGGGAACACGAAATCCTGGCCCAGCCTTCCCACAGCGGCCGGGTGACGGGGACGCGGGCTGAAAGCGAGGGGGTCCCAGTGCCATGAGATTGCAGGGTGCACCGCCCCCACCCGCTCCTTCCCTAAGGGCCCCTCGCCCCACAGCAACCCCACCTCCACGGGCAGGAGCCACCGCCTCCACGGGGCCAGGGGCCAGGTTCATTCCCAATTCTCCTCGGGCAGCGGTTCATCCAAACGCGTCCTCCCACCACGCCCATGGCCACACAGCTTCGGGCCTGGCCACCCTGCCCCCGAAGGGCAGTCAGACCCAGTCTGGCACCACGTGGGCAGGCCCGTCACAAGCAGCGTGCCCGCCTGGGAGCAGGAGGCGCTGCTACCAAAGCGCAGGGCGCACGCTTCCGTCCCGGGGACGCTCCATGAGCCAGGAACCCGCGTCCTGGACACGGCAGGTGCGGGCGGAGGCGGCCGGAGCGAGGGCTGGGCGGCCGGCAGTGACAAGGCAACGGGGACACGGAGACGGCCGGGCTGTCTCTCCAAGTGGCTCCTCCTGCTGCTCGGGGAAGTTCCCACAGCCCTGGTCACCGTGGACACCCCCGGGGGCCCCCACACCCCCAGGGGCCCCCACACCCCCAGGGGTCCCCACACCCCCAGGGGTCCCCACACCGCTGCCTTGTGCCCGGCTCTGGGACGGGCCACCTGTAACCTCCGGGAAGCAGGTGGCACAGCGAGTGGCAGCGAGATTAGAGTAAGGACGCGCCCGGGTGGGGAAGCGCCGTCGGCCAGGGGCTGTCGCGCGGGAACGCAAACCTCGGTGCAGCTGGTCTTACTTTACGCACCAGCTGCGTGCCCACTCCCTGGTGCGCTTGCCCTGGGCCGGGCCGTCCCTCTGCCGCACCCGTACCCCCCTGTCCGACTCCCGGCAGACGGACGCAGCAGACGGAAGCGTGTCTTTGGGACACGGTCTCTGCCGCCCGCTGCCACCAGGGGCACCGTCTCCCCGACCAGCGGTGTCACCGGAAGGGGAGGGGGGCGAACACCGGGCCAGCGTGCGGAGTGCCTTTATTGCGCAGAAAGCCTTTCTGCTGATTGTCTTTGGCTACGGAGTCAGGACAAAAGCAGGAACAGCTGCAGGTTTGACAAGACAAGCGGTCGCTGCCCAGCCTCACACACCCGCCCCCGGGGCCAGACCAGGCAGGCGACTCTGACGTCATCTGTGCCCCACGGTGCAGCGGCACCTGCCCCCAGGTTCAGGTGGGCCCTCGTCACAGTCTGCGCGCCGAGCCATCTATGTGCGTCTATGTGCCACGTGGAAAGGCATCCGGACCGCAGCAATGCCCTTCACCGTGAACCCTGGTGAGCGAGGCCGCCTGCGTGTCCTTCCCCTGCAGCACATACGTGACCCGGGCCGCGCGCCGACCTGGACCCGTGGGTGAGGGGCGCTGTCTGTGGTCAAGTGTTTCCTTCTCGACCGTGAGGCGCCCGTGCGCCCAGATCAACGGACTCAGCAGGCGTGGCCGCAGCGAAGGAGTCACTGCATCCTTGAAGCCCGGGGGGCGGTCACATGGAAGGCGGCGACGCGGGCGTCCACGAGGCGATGAGGCAGGCCAGGGCCGAGGTGTCGTACTGGCTGTCGGGCACATCTGGGGCCGCGGCAGCCCCGTCATACAGCGGGGACCCCGAGGAGGAGGAGGCCTGGCCCGGGGGGCCCAGGGCTGCGGGGTGGGGGGAGGGCCCCCGGAAGAACGGGGCTCCCAGCCCGCTGGGCATCGCGGCCGGCTGAGCGCCCGGCGTGCCGGCACCGCTGCTCACGGACCACAGGCCGGGGTACTGGCTGCAAGGGGACGACACGCCGTCAGGGACCCAGCGCCGGGCCCGGACCATCAGAGACCCCGAGCCAGGCCCGGACCAGCGCAGGAGGGGCCCCCAAACCCAGCTCCCGAGAACCGGGGACACGGCCTTGCAGCCTGCAGTTCCCATGTTGGACCCACTGAGGCGCGGGTCAGCGTCACACCTGTCGGCCAGGAGAGCCACGGGAAGCCGGCCGCAGGGCATTGGCACATACGCCGCTCGGGGCCCAGCCCTGCAGGGTTTGCTACTGGAGAGTCCAGGACAGGAACCCAGGACCCCGAGACGGACGGAACCCGAGGTCCGAGGGTGTGCTTAACGAGGCATCTGTGAGCCTCCCCCACCCGGGGACTCTCGGGATGGAGACACCCCCCCCACCCCGAGAACCCGGGCCTGCGGACGCGTCCCTCCGAGCCCCACCACCAGGTGCCAACAGCTGGGCCGGCCCCCCGGGCACTGGGCACAGCAGAGAGGAAGGGGCCTAGGAATCCCGCCACACCCCGGGTACGTGCCCTTGACCGTCCTCGAACCCAGGACCCTTCCGTCTGCAGGCCGACACGACCCCCTGCGCCAAACCAGCCGGGGCTAAAACTGTTTGTAAAAACGTCCTTCTCCTCCCGGAGCCGGCTACAAACGCGGGAGACGTGCTGGGTGCGGTGTTCACCAAGCCGCCGTGGCTCCCGGGGACTCGAACTCGTCGACAAGCCCGGGTCAGAGGGGCCGCGACACCCAGGTCCCGGCGAAGGGGAGCCGGCTCTGAGCTGCCGGGAGGACAGGGCAGTGCCGAGACCCCGGGGTCCTCGCGGCCAGCACCCCACTCGTAACCACGGGTCACCCCATTGACGTGCGAGTGTGTCAGTGACCTCAAGCCCTGAAAGTTGGCCGGTTTGCAGACAACTCACATCTTATCACAGGGCCGCCATTGCCTGGGCAAAAAGCACGGAGGCTTTCGCACATTTGGGGTTCGGTCACAATGCGCTGCGTCGCCGTGGAGGTCGAGATGATGCTCAGACCCGCCCGGAGGGGAGCCCCACGCCCGCCCGTCCTGCCCCGGCACCGCTCTCCTCGTCGGGAAACGGACCGGCTTCTGGCTCCGTCCGCGTTTGTTGTAAGAATCCAACGCGGACACGTGATCCGGGCACCGACCCGCTGGGCGTCTGAGCCCGTCGCCTTCCACGTGACTTTCCGGTTAACCACGGAAGGCCCCCCTTCCCCAGTGACCGCGGCAGGCTAACGGCTTTGACTCTCCCTACAGAGGCCAACCAATGCGGTCCTTAATTCACTAGCTCCTGCCAAAGAAGGTTCTGGAAACGCTGCTTCAAAAAGTCACCTCCTAGTAACTCCGAATTGGCAGCTGCGGAACAGCCCGGGGGTCAAGTCCCGCGTGAGGAGTCCCGTCAATGACTCCCGCACGGTGCCCAGTGGGAAGTCCGATCGGGCGGGCACGAGCCCGTGACGGCCTGCTGTGCCGCGGGCCTGACGCGGACACGACCCTGAATGTCAGCTGCAGTTGGAAAATGCTAAATCCTTTTTAAAAATTTACCCACTGACCCCACAGCCCCGTGAAGACGGGCCGAGGCAGGGCTTGTGTCCTTCACTTAAGGGAACCAGGGGGGGTCCGGCGGCTGCCCGTCTCAGGCCCCGCTTCCCCTCGCCGAGGCCCAGCCCTCACGCCCGAGCCCAGGCCGGAGCAGAACGCCGGCCACCGCGCGACCTGGGACCCCTGCACACCCCTGGCGAGTGGTCAGCCTACACGTAAACCCACCCACAGGTCCAGGCAGAACCGAGGCCCGCGAGTGGACGCGGCACGCAGCCAGGCACAGGGTCCCGGGCGGCCGCACCGTTTCCCGCGCGCACACCTTACCTGGCGCCCGCAGGCGGGCCGGAGCCGGCGCTCACGGGCAGCACGCCGGGGTGGGCGGGCACCCCGAGGCCCGGCCAGTTGTCATGGGGCTGGAGCATGGGCACGCAGGCGGGCGAGGAGTCGGCATAGGCTGCGGGGGGGCGAGACGTGGCGGTCAGCGGGTCCTCCCAGGGCGACAGGCGCAGTGCACGCCCCCAGGACACAGCCCCCAGCCCCGCGGGCCTGCGCTCCCCTGTGGAGCGGCGCCCCAGCCCTTCCTGCGGGCGAGGCTCCGGGGTGCGGGCGAGGCCAGGAGCGGGCTGAGCCTGAGCGAGGCCCTGGAGCTGCTGTGTGCGCAGCCGGGCTCTGCCCGAGGGGCGGCTGTGCCCCGCGCTCGCCCTGCCTGGCTTTGAAAGCGCACCCACTCACCGGGCTTTGCCCCGTCCATCCCTCCGCTGAGGACTCGTTCTCTTTGGAAGTGAAAACCGCGCCCCTTCACCTGCCGGTCCCCAAACCTCCCTTAGGAGCTGAGGGCCGGAGACGCCGTGGCTCCGGAGGTTTGAAGTGGACCTTCTCGCCCCTGCGACCCCCTCCTTCCCCGGAGCCCCTTCCCTTCCCATGGCCCTGGCTGCCGGAGCGCGTTCCTCAGCTGCCGCTCCTCGTGGCAGACGGCACGGAGCCGGGGAGGCGGGTGGTAGTGACGGAAAGAGGACGGGGCTCGAGGTGCTCACACCTGCACGGGGCCACCTGCGGGCCAGAGACAGGCTGCGGGGACGGGGACCCCACCCTCGGACAAACACGGGGCTCTGAGCAAGCAGGGGCTGCTGTGCCGCCGACCCACACCCCTTGGGGAGGCTGAGACCTCCGGGCCTGGGTGCTGGAGGGGCGCGGGGTGGGGGTGGGGGTGGGACAGCTGCGCCGCGCCAGGGCTCCGGCCGAGGATGGGAATGGAGGTCCCTTCACCGCCGCAGGCCTGGCTCGGGGTGCATCCGGAGAGTTCTCTCCTCCCTCGGGGCCCTGCTGATGCCGCCCCAGCAGCGGCCTTCCCGCCCCAGCCCCTCGGGCCCGGCTTACTGGGGGAGCTGTTCCGATGCGCGTAGGGGCTGGGGTAGGGCGCCGGCCGGTGGCTCCTCAGGGCGGGGTACCGCTCACAGCCGTGCGTGGGGGGCAGCGACAGGGGGCCTCCGAACTGGGGGTGCGGGGCGGCCGGGGGGCACAGCGCGCTGGTGCCGGGGAGGAGCCACCCCCCTGCTGTGAGGAAAGAAGGCTGGTCGCTGGCATCGGCCTCCGGCCTCCGGCCTCCGTCCCGGGGGCCAGCAGAGCCACAGGCAGGGCCTGTCCTTGGAGCCGTGAGGGGCACCGGGCGTCACACCGGGCACCCCGCCACGTGGGGGCCTCGTGGCCACGGCTCCGTCCCGAGGCCCCGCGGACCAGGGTCCCGGACGCCCGGCCCTGGCCCCTCAGACACCCCGGCCGGCCCCGGCGCCCGCTGCCGAGCGTGAAGCAAACGCAACGGCCAACTCGGGGCCAGACGGGCGGCAGTGGCGCGGCCCTGCGTCCCCCTCACCCGGGGGAGCCCCTGTCCTCGTGGGGGGGGACCCTGTTTTCTGCTGTTTTGGTGTTTCAGGCTCATTCCCCCGCTGGACCCGTCCATCAAAACACCGATCCCACCGCCCCGCCCCGCAGCCAGGTCTCCGCGTCCTGCTGCCCAGGTGCTGGGCCGTCTCTGCCTCAGAAAGCCGCCTCCGGGGCGCCTGTCCGCCCCCCCCCCACCCCCCCCCCCCCACCCACAGCCGCCCCTTCAGCCAACGCGGTCCCTCCCCGCGCCACCTGCCCCTGCCGGAGCCCGTCACCCGCCTTCAGGTGAGCCGGTCACGTGCCCCTTCACGCGCCACCTTCCCGGACCGGTACCTGCCCCTCCGGAGGCCCGGCTCCAGCAGGTGGTCTTCAGGGAAGGGGCGCAGCCGGGGCGCGTGGGGGGCGCGTGGGGAGCGCGTGGGGAGCGCGTGGGGAGCGCGTGGGGAGCGTGCTCGCCGCTCTCCCGCCTCCTGAGGACCGGCCAGCGCTGCCTTCTCCCCCAGGTGCAGCCACTCGCCCTCCCCGCCGGGCGGGACCAGACCAGCTGCCCTCCCTCCGCCGCCATCAGACCTCCTCCCTCTGCTGGGCTCCCGGGCGCCCGGGGGCAGCTGGACTGGGAGCCGACTGGCCCCCAGCAGCCCGTCTCCCCCAAACCAGCCCTGCCCAGAGCGGCGCCTCTAAGGGAGAAGCCACATTGGCTCCCAGGCTTCGCTCCTCGGGGCCCTGCGGTTCTCGGTAACAAAAACCAAACCACCCCAGAGAGGCCACAAAAGCCGGTTCCCTCCGCCCGCACAGACTGGAATCACCCCCAGGTCTCAGGACCCATCCTGCCCGGTGGGGGGCCGCCTGGGGCCGTGGAGAGGCAGGAACCTCCGCCCTCCCTCCCTGGAGGGTGCCACGGCGAGTGAGGCCCACAGCCCCGGGGGGGAGCAGAGGTTCAAGGCCAAGGGGCTGGAGACGGGTTGAGACAGGGCTGAGACAGGAGGGCAGCACCACAGGGCCCTGCCCGCTGCCCGCAGACCCAGGCGGCGCCCGCGCCCGCTCCCGCGCCCGGGCAGGGCGCCACAAACCGTACATTGGGAGAACCCAGGCTGCGGGCCGTCCCCGGGGTCGTCCATCACGTCCTTGTGGTCGCTTCTGTCCAAAAAGCGCATTGCGGGGCGTCAGGGAGGAGAACGGGGGGAACAGCCTACAGCTACGGCTCCAGCTGCTGCCCCAAGGGCCGGGGCTCGCTCACCTCTCCTTGGCGTCCAGGAAGGCTTTGGCGAAGGGGTTGTATTTAATTTTGAGAGCTGTGATCTGAAAAGCAAGGAGTCCCAAGTCCTCGTGTGTTGATGACAGCGAGGGTTCACCGGCACTGAGGGACCGGGAGGCAGCCGCGTCCGTTTAAATTTCAAATGTGACCCGACTCCTGTCCGGGGAGCCTTCTAGGTGGCCTGCAGTGGCTGGGGACGGCGCCATTTCATACAGAACAGCACAGGGGCCCGGCCTGCGTGGCTCAGGGTAGACACTGACCTTTGAACCAGGTCACAGTTCAACTCCCCATCAGGGCACACGCCTGGGTTTCGGGCTCGATCCCCAGTGTGGGGCGAGCAGGAGGCAGCCGATCCATGATTCTCTCTCCTCATGGATGTTTCTCTCTCTCTCTCTCCCTCTCCCTTCCGCTCTGAAATCAATACAAATATATTAAACACAAAAAAAGAATAGCGCGCTTATGGAAAGTTCTTAATGGCCGATTTTCAAGTGGAATTCACAAGAAACTGGGCCTCCTGCGGACAACATTCTGTGCATAAACTTAGCCGCTCGGGAAACGGTGACCTGCTGGCTCCAGCGGCGGCCCCACCCACAGCTCCGCCGCCCGGCGGACGCGGCCCCTTTCAGGGAGATTCCGGAATAGGAGCCGCCCCCCCAGCGTGTTGAAGGAAGACTCAGGTTTTGACCTAAACGTTGGGCACATGGTTTCCTGTGAGTTAGTGACGCCCCTGGTTTTAGCCACTTTCACAGAGTGACGGGCGGAAACGCTCGCACGGGGACCTACTGAAACTCCTGCCCGCTGCCCGGTTTCGAGGTCATGGGAAATCATTGGAAAAGTGAGAACGGCCAATGTCACGTGCCCTCACTTACTTGTGGAATCTAATGAACAAAAGGAACTGACCCACAAAACAGGACCCGAAGCCGGGGGGCGTGGAGCAGACGGGCGTGCCTCGATGTGGGGCTGGGGGACGATGTGGGGCTGGGGGACGGGGACGGGAAGAGAGAGACCGAAGAACGGACACTCATATGCACAGCCCATGGGTACGGGCCATGGGGGGTGAAGACCGGGGAGCGGGGAGGGGGCATGGGCGCTCTCTGTAATACTGCCAACAATGAGAGTATACTTTAAAAATAAAAACTCATTTGGTGACAAAAAACACGTATTTGTAAAGGCACTAGCTAGCGTTTGTTCTGAGGTACACTAATCACTGGCCGCCCCCCTCCGG
Organism: Eptesicus fuscus; assembly: GCF_027574615.1. Lineage (NCBI taxonomy): Eukaryota > Metazoa > Chordata > Mammalia > Chiroptera > Vespertilionidae > Eptesicus > Eptesicus fuscus. The sequence goes on from NC_072482.1 coordinate 97,163,600, forward strand.
GACTCTGCCTGGGAACAGGCCCCCTCCCCGCCCCCCGGCCTCACCTCCTCGTTCTGGTAGGCCGTCACGGCGATGAACTGCGTCTCGGGGAAGCAGTGGCTGGTGATCATGCGCTGGGGGCCGCCCACCCTCACAATGTGGATTCGAGGCTCGTACTTATGCAAGGAGTTGAGCATGATCTGGGGGGACACAAACATGGGGGTGCAGACGGGTCCCAGTGAGGGTCCCAGACACCCGCTGCCCTGCTGTGCAGGAGGCACCCCATGCCGAGCCCCCCAACCTCACGCGGCTCCCCTCAGGCGCCGCCGGGCCGGGAGGAAGGAATGCCAGAGGCTACAGGGTATCAAAGGCCACGGGTGACAGCCTGGGACCCGGCGGAATCCCGGCCCACGGCCTCCGGCAACGCCAAGGCCAGGCGGGTCTGCAGGCCTCGCCGCTGGGGGACAGTACGGTCCAGCTCAGGACTCAGCGAGGACGGTGGCGCCTCTCACCTCTGAAGTGGCCGCTCCCCGCCAGGGAGGCGTTTGCTCTGCCCCTAAGAAGGGGGGCGCTTCGAGCCCCAGCCCCCCACCTGAGACCTGCCTGCCTCAGGTTGGGCTGCGCCCCTCTGCGTCCCCCAGGTCGTGCTGTGACCCCCATAGGGTCACTGTAGGCAACACTGCGGCTTCACTGAGGGGGTCAGGGTTAGGGTCAGGGGCTCTGCAGCCTCTCCAGGGCCGGAGGCGCCTCCCCGCAAGCAGGTCCCTTCAGGGGTTCCGCGGAGAAGGCGCAGGCCCCGCGCCCCGGCCCCCTCCGCGCCCCGCTGCCCGCGCACCCACCTGGCCGCCGCCGTTGAGCTTGTTGGTGAGCTTGACCTTGCTGAAGGACACGGGCGCCTTCATCCAGTGCGCCCCGAAGTTGGGCGAGTCGGGGTGGATGTAGACGCAGCTGGGCGCCTGCGGCTCGGGCTTGCCGCCCGGCACCCACTCCCCGTTCACGTACTTCCAGCGGTGGCCGTCGGCCGCCACGAAGTCCAGCAGGAACGAGTACATGGCGTTGGGGTCCAGGCCGGACACGCTCACCTTCAGCACCGGGAACATGCGCCTGGAACGGAAGGGGCGCGGCGGGGGAGCTCGGGCCGTGGGACCACAGGCGGAGAACTGGGGGCCGGCATCTGACCTTGCTGGGCGAACAGGCGCCCCTTTGGGACTTCCAAGTCCCCAGACACCCCCCCCCCTCCCCACCCCCCACCGGGGCCAGGCGGCCTCCACCTCACCGGCCTCGGGAGGCGGCGGAGGTCCCGGCCCAGCCCGTCGGGCAGGAGAGGGCGAGGCGCAGCTGGCGCGCCCGGGACTCCTCCGAGGAGCCTCCTCCCCAACCCGCCGCGAGCAGAGCCCAGAGATGGCCGTGGCCGCGGGTCCGCTCCCGGCCGCGGGGGGAGGAGCAGAAAGGCCGCCCCGGGACAGTCAGGCCAGGCGAGCCCCCACCTGCCGTTCTTGGTCACGATCATCTCGTTGGTGAGCTCCTTGAAGCGCAGCCACAGCTCGCTCTCCTCCAGGCCCACGCGCAGCTCGCGCTCCGTGGGGTCGCCCTTCTCGCTGCCCGCCTGCAGCTCGCTCTCCACGGCGCTCAGCAGGTGGTCCACGCGGTGCTGCAGGCCCTTCCCCGCGCCCTCGGCGCCCGGGGAGCTCATCCTCCCGCCGCCCGCACCCCAGAGCCACCTTCACCCACTTGGCGCCGCTCCTCGGAGAAGAGGGGCCCTCGGCCCAGACCCGCCAGGACGCCGGGGTCCCAGCACAGACCGGGGGGACCCGGGGGGGGGGGGTAAGGACGGAGCTGGGGGCGGGGCGGGGGTTCCACTTGAACTCCCTCCGGAGACTAGAGGGGGCTCCGGGAGAGAAGGCGGCCGGTCCCCATAAATAGCCGGGGCGGCGAGGGGGCGGCGGGTCGGGCCGGGCGCCCTTTCAAGTGCGGGGGCCGCTGCCCATTGGCTGCGCGGCCACATCAGACCCGCCCGAGGCCGGGGCGGGCCAACAATGGGCTCCCGCGCCCGTTTCAAGGAAGCGGAGGCCCCCCTCGCCGCAGCCCACACCCCCGCCCCCTCCAAATGTTTGCGCCTCCATCAAAGCGGCCGGAGGAGGGCCGGGAGGTGGGAGGGGCCGGAGGCCGGACTCGCCCCGTCCCACGGCCCGAGGGGCTGCCGGCCGCCCACGACGCTCCCCACCTCCCGCGCGGGCCTCCTGCTCGCCCAGCGCGTCCGGCTCCCGCAGGTGCGCCAGGCGGGCAGCGCGCACAGCCCCGCGGGGCCGGGCAGAGCCGGTCTCCATCCCCCCGAGGCCCAGCCCTCCACGGAGCTGCGTCTGGTCCCGACCCGTCCCTCGCCCGCGGCGCTTCAGGCGGCCGCACGAACACCTGCGACCGTGAATCGCCCACCCGGGGCCCGCGTCCCTCGGCTCTCGCCCGCCTGGAAGGGAGCCCCGCGCCCGCGTCTGCCCAGGGCCGGCCCCGCTCAGAGCGGAGACAGACGCACATCGACCCACGGAGCCCTGTGTGGACGTGCGGACGTGCGGACGTGCGCTCGCTCGCTCTCCCTCCGGAGCAGGACCTGGAGGACAGGGCTGCGCGCGCTGCGTGGGACCCCAGTTTCCCGGCTCTTTGCTTTGGGGAAGGTGGGAGGGGCGGGCCCGGCGCCCCGGAGGGCGAGCGGGGCTCGGGTGGGTCTCCCCGCCCGCGGCCCCGGCCTCGGCCTCCGCGCCGGCTTTATGGCCTTTTGGTGAGAACCTCCGGGAGGAGCGCAGGGAGGTGACAATGGGCAGGAAGCAGTTCGGGGCGGGCTTTGCACCACATTCCTCCAGGAACGGGCGCCTCGGAGGAGACGGAGGAGAAGCTGGGAGGTGCGCGCGGCCCCTGCCCACCGCCCCCACCGGCTGCGGTTCCGGCTCAGTTCCCGGCCTTCGCCCGCCCGCGTCACCCCGCGCCCTCCAGGAACAGCCAGTGCATGGGGTGGGGCACCCCACGCAGAACAGCCCGCGCCCTGGAAACGGGCTCTGCGGGCAGGACTGGAACCCGCCCCGGCGGCTCGGCCCCGCGCGCTCCTGCGCATCCTGAGCCCCTTCCACCCTGGGCTTTGGGGGCTTGTGCGTGAGTCTCTCCCGAGGGAATACACGGCTGAGTGTCCTCTCCGCGGTGCGCACGCCGGAGCCCCGCACCTGGGGTGAGAAGAAGGGGGGCGTCCCGGGGGGAGGGGATCCCCAGGCAAAGAGGGCTTCCAGGGCCCAGGGCTGAGGCGAAGCTCCTGACACCCCGACCCCCAGGCGCCGCTCACTGGGCGCTGAGATTCGGGGTCGGTTTCCCCGAGTCCCCAAGAGCCCGCGAGCGCTGCAGGACCCCAGGCCGCTCCACGCGTGGGCCCGGCTTCAGTTCGGCTCCACGCGCAGGAGGGGACGCGGCCAAGGGAACACAAGCCCTGGGCAGAGGCGGTTCCGTTTCTGACGCGCGGGGACGGCTGCGCTCCAGTGTGAGCGTGGGGCGCGTGGGGCGCGTGGGGCTCGGGCTGAGGGGGCCGGCAGCGGCGGCCTCCACCCCTCACTGCGCCCTCCCCCTGGGCCTCTCCCTGCAGCCTGGCTCCCTGGTCCTCAGGACAAGTCTCCACTCAGCCTTTCAGGGCAGGCCCCGGTGTGCGACCGTCTGCAGCGAAGCGTCCTGGCCCCGCTGGAAAGGACGGGTGATGGCAGGGTGCTTCCCTGGAGGGGCGGGGCCCTCCCAGCTGCTTCTCCCGGGGATCTCCCCACTTGGGGAGCCCAGACATGAGAGAAAAGAGAGAGGCCTTAGTTTGGGCCTTGGGATGCCACTGGTCCCCCACAAAAAAGGGGGATCCCCCCAAATAGGGAGCACTTTACAAGACATCCCAGGCACACACCCTCAATCCCCAGAGAGGCGGTCTCTCCCTCCACTGCTGCGGGCAGCCTGACAGGCTCAGCCCTGGGGCACAGCTCTCAGCTCCTCTTCGGGAAGAAAAACATACATTTCTTTTCTGATTATATGATCTGTGCTTGACCTAGAATGTTATACATTTAGTGTGTGTGTGTGTGTGTGTGTGTGTGTGTGTGAAAATAAAAACCTGAGCACTACCCACTCTTCACAGCTCTGTTCTCCTCGCCCGGTTCATTTCGTTCCTCCCTTATTCTCCTTTTTTTATTTTTTATTGATTTCAGGGAGGAAGGGAGAGGGAGAGAGAGAAACAGCCATGATGAGAGAGAGTCACTGGTCGGCTGCCTCCTGCACGCCCCACACCGGGGATCGAGCCTGCAACCCGGGCCTGTGCCCTGACCTCCTGGTTCATGGGTCCACGCTCAGCCACTGAGCCACGCTGGCGGGGCGAGCTTTCTCCCACGCTGCTCAGCAGACTTAACAGCCCTGGCGAGTCCTGAACTTAACAGACATGAAGGGTCCTAAACAGCGACTCATTCCCGTCACCAGTTGGTTTACTGGCCGCTCCCCCGGAAAGAGACCCAATGAAGTTTACGGTGTTAAAGTCGCACCGTATAACCCTTCAGACCCCGCAGCACTGAACATGTTTAACGGGCCGTGGGGTTGTTGGGGCGTCTCTGGTTTGTGGAAAAGAACGAAGACTTGTGTGGGTTTTTTTTTAGTCTTTTTCTCAGGACAGCGGCCCAACTCCGTGGTGGCTGATCCGCCCATGGCCGCCGTGGGCCGTGGCGTGAGCGTGGGACAGCTGTCCCTGCGCTGCGGGCGGGGAGGCGTGGCCTTTGCGGGCTGGAGCTCCATGACCAACAGGAAGGAAGCACTTCAAGACCAAGCCCACCTCGCTGCCGTGTTGCTGTGGCCGTGGCCGTGGCTGTGGCCGTGGGAGCCAGCGGCTTCGTCACACAGGACAGGGCATGGCTCCGTGACGGGCGGCCACACATTAAGAACAAACACGCCTGCCGACGGGCCGAGTGTCCGAGTGCTCGGGTTGTGACGTTTCTCCTGGAAACTCGGGCCATGGCTCCTTGGAAGTTCAAGGCTGCAGCGGAGCCGTCAGGTCCCTGACGTGCCGGGCTGTGTTGCCGGGGCCTGGTGGGCAGCTCGGGTTTCCTCCTGTGCAGTCGGGTCCGGAGTCGTCCTGGGAGCAGGGGGCGCGGTCCGCAGCGGTCTCCTGCGTGTGACTGTGTGACCACTCAGCGCCCGTCTCCCGGGAAGGCAGCTGCAGCGCGTCTATGCACCCGATTCTAGAGCCACGGGGAGAAAGCAACGCCAGAGAGTTGACGTTTTTCTTCAATACGTTTTTATTGATTTTTAGAGAGAGAGGAATAGATAGAAACATCGACGGGAGAGATCACCGTTGATTGATCGGCTGCCTCCTGCATGTCCCCCACTGGGGATCAAGCCCACAACCTGGGCATGCGCCCTGATCGGGAATCAAACCAGCGACCTCTTGGTTCATAGGTCGACGCTCAACCACTGAGCCACACAGGCTGGGCAAGAGTGGACGGCTAATGAGAGTGGAGACTGGACGGACAAACGCCTGCTTCCGGAGCGCCGTGGGAGGGATGCCGAGACAGGAGGCCCAGCCGGAGGCCGTTTTCCGTCGGACACGTGCTGAGTGTGGGTATGGAGGGAGGAGGGTGGGCAGAGGTTACAGACAGGTGTGGGCGCGGCACTGGGCAGACTCTGTGTGGGACGGGATGCCAGTGTCTTCGAGAACTAACGGGAAAAGAGAGAGCTAACAGGAAGAAGCTGGGAAAGCCAGCTGGGCCCTGGTGGCTTCCTGTGGAAACCCCGTGCACACCGCAGACACAGGCAGACCGGCCGAGGACCGGCCGAGGGACGCACTGGGACAGCTGACGGGCCGGACAGGGGAGGCACAGGCAGGCCCAGCAGAAGCCTGCCCGGGCCTTGGGGGAGGGACCAGGAGAGGGACAGACAAGGGCCGGCTGGGCTCCCGGCATCAGCTGGGAGGGGGGAGGGAGAGCTAAGAGCCTACCTAACACACACCAGACGGACAGGAGGAATGAGACGAAGGGAGGGCTGGCACGTCTGTGAGAAAAGACTCCCACCAGCCGTCCCCACCGCCTCTTCGAGCTGAACAGAACCTCTGAGGAGGAGGCCCACGGGGAGTGAGGTTCGCACACGCTGCAGCCTGACCCACGGCTGCCAGGGACTGCCGGGCGCCGCAGCCTGCACAGCCCGGACACAGGAGACCCAGGACACAGGAGGGCCCGGGCACAGGAGGGCATGGGACACAGGAGGGCCTGGGACACAGGAGGGCCCGGGACACAGGAGGACATGGGACACAGGAGGCCCGGGCACAGGAGGGCACGGGACACAGGAGGCCCGGACACAGGAGGGCACGGGACACAGGAGGGCACGGGGCACAGGAGGGCACGGGACACAGGAGGGCATGGGACACAGGAGGGCATGGGACACAGGAGGGCCCGGGGCACAGGAGGGCATGGGACACAGGAGGGCCTGGGACACAGGAGGGCATGGGACACAGGAGGGCATGGGACACAGGAGGACATGGGACACAGGAGGACCCGGGACACAGGAGGACATGGGACACAGGAGGGCCCGGGACACAGGAGGGCATGGGACACAGGAGGACATGGGACACAGGAGGGCCCGGGACACAGGAGGACATGGGACACAGGAGGACCCGGGACACAGGAGGACATGGGACACAGGAGGGCATGGGACACAGGAGGGCATGGGACACAGGAGGGCCCGGGCACAGGAGGGCATGGGACACAGGAGGACATGGGACACAGGAGGGCCCGGGACACAGGAGGACATGGGACACAGGAGGGCACGGGACACAGGAGGACATGGGACACAGGAGGGCACAGGACACAGGAGGGCACAGGACACAGGAGGCCCAGACACAGGAGGGTGGGAGATGCAGGGACTGCCCCAGTCTCTGATCTGCAGGGAGCGGTGCCCACCTGTCCTCAGGCCTCAGCCGCCTGCAGGCGGGCCTCCTCTCACCTGGGCAGCCGCGGCTCCCGAGGGCGTGGGCCTGGAGCTCTGACTTGTCCTCCTTGACGTCCACTTGTTTCCACTGGACGTGGAGAAGGCACGGTGCAGGGAGACAGGCCTCTTTCCTCTCCCCCCACATTCACACACGCCTCCTACAAGGGGACAGCGTGCCCTGCACGCGTGCGTGTTTGGGGCGGGGAGGGGGAGGGGGGCTGGTTGGCTCAGCGAGTTCTGAGCCCTGGGGGAGAGGTGAGACTATGAAGGTGACGATACAATAGGAGCTGGACAGGGAAAACCTCCCAGGGGCTCGCAGTCCAGCCGGCGATGCTGGGCCAGAGGTCAGCAAATGCCGGGCGGTGCCTCAGCCTCCAAACAGGGTCCCCACCAGGTCCTGGGACCCCCTCGCCCCACGTGGGGGAGGGACAGGAGCCACGCACAGCGGTGCGTCTGCGGCGTGTCCCGGGCCGGCGCTGTGGCGGCCCAGGAGGAGCGGGCTCCCCCCGTGTGTTCTGGAAGGTCAGCCCTAGAGAAAAGGAACGGCTTCTCTTTTTAAAATTGTGTTCCAGTCACTGTTTCTGAGCACACACTCTGGAAATGGTGGCCACACCGACGTATATTTTCCTACACCTGTGACTTCTTCCACTTTATTAAACTTCCCGATATTAACATGCTTTGGATCACAGACCTCCTTAAAAGTCGAATTTTTTTCAAAAACACCCTATGAATCTTCTCTCCTGAAAAATCACGTGTGTGGAATCACATACAACATATTGCAAGGGGCTCCCCCCGCCCCCCGCCAGCTGATGTGCTGGGTCTGTCATAAGTTGGTCAGTGAATTCCCCACTCAGTGGCTCTCTTGAACTTCACTTGCAAACGTGTGGCTGCGTACACGCACACGCTACCCACATTCCCACCGTCTCCCGTGTGTACACGTACACACTACCCACATTCCCACCGCCTCCCGTGTGTACACGTACACGCTACCCACATTCCCACCGCCTCCCGTGTGTACACGCACACGCTACCCACATTCCCACCGCCTCCCGTGCGTACACGTACACGCTACCCACATTCCCACCGCCTCCCGTGCGTACACGTACACGCTACCCACATTCCCACCGCCTCCCGTGCGTAGACGCACACGCTACCCACATTCCCACCGCCTCCCGTGCGTACACGTACACGCTACCCACATTCCCACCGCCTCCCGTGCGTACACGTACACGCTACCCACATTCCCACCGCCTCCCGTGCGTACACGCACACGCTACCCACATTCCCACCGCCTCTCCTGATCAGATGAACCCCCGAGGCTTTGTATCTCAAACTGGACATCTGACCACGGGGGAAGTCGTGGCCGTCCTCAGAGTTTGGAAATAAAGACATAGACCCTAGAGTAGCGTCTCGTGTTCAGTCATCCCGCTTTGGAGAGCGTTTTGGGAGCCACGGTGTCGGCTAAATACAACAGCACCTGCTTCCAGCAAGACGAACGAATCTTCACCAAAACCAGTTCTCAGAGAAACAGAAGCAAAACACGCTGAACAGGGGTGTGTGTGCATGCGTGTGTGTGCACCTGGGTGCCCGTGCATGTGTGTGTAGGAAAACCATAATCGCAACTTGTATGAAAAGCCGAGCAAACGAGGGCTCGTGTGCGTGCTGGGTGTGTTGGCTGGAAGTTAGTGTCTGACAAACGCCTGAAACCCAGCGGCATCCGACGGCCGCCGGGAAGCAGACAGAGGACGGTGGGTCGGACGCACCTGTGTCTTCAGGGATGGCTCCCCGGAGCCCAGAGGAACGAATGGCCCGTGACATTTCTCAAAGGCCGGGGAGCGGGGCAGCCCGCACGGGGAGGCCCCCCGCCTGCTTCCCGGCCACGCGGGGAGGGCGTGTGCGGCCTCCCTGCTCTCCGAGCCCACCCGCCTCTGCGGAGCCGCTTTTATGGTGAGAGTGTGGGATGGTGACACTTTCTCCAAATCGAAACTGACCCCTGTCCTCCGGTCACCAGTCCCAGACCCAGAATGGGAACAGCTCAGCACGGACGTAGTTCGGCGTCGCCACCCTTCATTCTAACGGCGACACCGCCTCCGGGCAGCCTTCCCACAGGGTCAGGGCCGTCCCGTGCATTCCCGGCCAGCGCCCCGCGGGCCCCTCGCCCCGCCCCCCACACCGAAGACAGAGCCTCACTGTGCGGCTCCCAGACCGGGACGGCAGGGCCCGACCTCCGGCCCGGCCCTCGGCCCACATCTGGCCCGGCCCTCCTCTCCGGCCCCCGCGGGGCAGCAGCAAACTGAGAAAAGCAAACAGCCAGCGCCGGCCGGCACCCCGCACGCTGCTGGGGCCTCAGTGCGGCCTCGGCCTCGCTGGCGCCCTGGGCCCGAGTCATCCTGAGAAACGCCCGTGGCCGCGGAGAGGAGCATCGCAGACCCACCGCGGGGCCCACCGAGGACGCGTGGCGTGGGGTTTGCAGGAAGCATGTGGGACCCACCATCACAGTCGCCCAGGAAACCACGTTTCCTTTTACTCCTTCGGGGTCCTCACAGCACAACCCTCACACAGGGCCTCGCCCGAGAGCGGGGCTGAGGCGCCCGGGGGAGGACGCTCCTGACCGGCGGCCGTCCACCCCGCCGCCGCTGCGGGCCTCTCTCCACATCTGTCAGCCGCCCCCGTGGCCGGGCTGCCGGGGACGTGGGACGTGGGGACGTGGGGACAGAGGCAGGGAGACTGTGGGTCACCTCTGGGCGACATTATGGACCCTCCCGTGACAGCACACGGATGTCCCCTCCATCTAACACCTGCCCGGTGACCGCAGGCCCCACGCAGCTCTGTGGGAATGTGGGCCATGCCTGGCGCGGGTTTATTTTGGGGACACAGAATCTAGAGCCAACAAAACAGCACGATGTCACACCCACCCGGCGGGGCCTGGGTGGGCCGCAGGGACTTCATCCTTCCACTCGCCCGGCTTCTCCTGGTGAGGCCAGAGCAGCTGAGCGAAGTCCAGGGAGCCCTGGCGGGGGGGGCGGGGGGGGGGCAGCACGCCCCAGGGGGCTCGGAGCGGGGTGAGGGGACGAGGGCGGTGGCCCCAGCACGAGCGCCCGTCCCGCTGGGATGAGACAGGTGCCGAGAGCCCAGCCGCCGTTTGTCTCCGTCCACGTGAAACTGCGAACCGCCAGCAGCGAGGCAGAAACAAACAGCCTTGATTAGGTCCGGCACCAGCTGTTTGACAAATTGCTCTTCCTGGAAACGCTCAGGCCGGAGGGGCCAGTCAGCAGGCAGCTCAGCCGCGGAGGAATGTCACTCCAGGAGGGCGTGGCAGGACCCGGGAGGGCGGTGAATCCAGGGGGCTTCCCGCAGGAGGGGGTGAGCTGCTGGACAAACAGCTCAGCGGAGAGGAGCCTCCTGCCCTCCAGGTGGGCGCGGCCTGGGGAGTGGGGAGAGGACCAGCAAACACCTGTGTTTCAGCCAGAAACGCCGACCACACGGCGGCTTGCTGGGCACGGACGCCGCTGGGGTCCTCTGGCCGCCGGAGCAGCCCACGGGTCCCAGCCTGGCCTTGGGCCCGCAGCGTCCGTCTCTGCCTCCCCGGGCCGGCCACCTCCCCCCGTGTTGCCAGTTCCCCAACTCTGCGCCCGATGAAAGGGGGGCCGGCATCACGTGGGCCCCCGGAGGGCAACAACAAAGGCCGCGTGTCTCTCTTCCGTCGAAAGAGCGGCGGCCTCATCCAGGGGCACGGACACGCCATGGAGAGCTTTTCTCCCAAATGAGCAGGGTCACCTCCGCCCAGGGGCTGGTGGGCGGCTGCGTGGTGTCTGGGAGGAGAGGCCTTCCCCCTAACACGCCCTCCCAGCGCCTGGCCCCCCACCTGGCACACGAGCGGGAGACCTGGGCAGGGAGATGGGGCAGGGAGACCTGGGGCGGGGGGGGGACAGGGAGATGGGGCAGGGAGATGGGGGGAGGGGGGAGGGGGCAGGGAGATGGGGCAGGGAGATGGGGGGGAAGGGGAGATGGGGCAGGGAGACGGGGCAGGCCTGGCACAGCTCTGAACTCTGTGCTGGGAAAGCCTGGCTGTGGCTGTCCCCCTTCACGCACCCTCATTCTGGGGGGCCTTGCTCCAGGGGCTCCAAGGAAAGGCCAGGTTCCCCCAGTCCTCCCTCCACCCTGCGTCCTTGGGGAGCTGTCACCTGACCTGGGGCCAGTGATCCAAGTTCAAGTTCCCACCTCTCAGGGCAGGACCTGGGCCAGGGTCTGCACTTGACTACCTGTGTACACGGGGTACCTGTTCAGTCGTAGGGGACAAGGGACCCCATACCTTCCTCCCTGCACAGGATGGGGGACCCCGTACCTACCTCCCTGCACAGGATGGGGGACCCCGTACCTTCCTCCCTGCACAGGATGGGGGACCCCGTACCTACCTCCCCGCACAGGATGGGGGACCCCATACCTACCTCCCCGCACAGGATGGGGGACCCCGTACCTACCTCCCCGCACAGGATGGGGGACCCCATACCTTCCTCCCCGCACAGGATGGGGGACCCCGTACCTACCTCCCCGCACAGGATGGGGGACCCCATACCTACCTCCCCGCACAGGATGGGGGACCCCATACCTACCTCCCCGCACAGGATGGGGGACCCCATACCTTCCTCCCGCCCTCGGAGGGAAGGAGCTGGCTGGAGAGCAGTCTCTCTGAGGTCACATGCTTAGGAGAGTTCTTGCTAAATTGCTTTTCCTCCTTAGAACCCACGTGCTTGTGTCCGTTTGGGATGACGGACTTCCACCCGTGTGTCCGGGGTGACCGATGCTCAGGAGGTGACGTTGTCCCCCGGGGACCCTCCCTCAGGACGGGGTGGGGGTAGCCTCTAGTTAGAAGCAAAGCTCTTTCTCGGGCCCAGGTTTGGTCCTCGACCCCATAAGGCAGGTCCCATCCCCTCATCTCACAGCCAGGGACGGAGCAGCGGGGCGGGGAGGCCAGGAGAAAAGGGTTGGGGGGACGTAGCCAACACCCCCCGCCCCCGCAATAATCCGTGGGCCCAAGAGGAAGCCTCGAGGACATTGAAAACATACTGAACGGAGTTAAAACGAAAGCGCAATGCAGCAGGTCTGTGGGCCGCAGCTAAGGGAGCTGAGACGGAAACCGGGAACGGTGTTAGGAAATGTGAACTCCGTGGTTGAGCGCCAACCAGGAACAGGAGGTCAGGGTTCGATTCCTGGTCAGGGCACATAAACCCAGAGAAAGGGAAGGGGAGAGCAATAAAGATAAGGACATAACTCCATGAAATTAAAAACAGAAAAACAACATCAGCGAAACAGAGGTAGTTCTTCGGAAAAAACTCAGAAAAAGTCTATGAGCCTCGAGCAAGACCGACACAAAAGGAAGACGCGGTCACTAACGGGGGACGAAACAAGAACATCAGACCCGCACCATCCGCACAGCGGGGGGGGGGGGGGGGCTGCGCATCTGCACGCGTAACGCTGGCAGCGAAGAGGAAATGGAGCTGCCCCCAAACCCAACTCCCACCCCAGCCGAGGTGAGAATGACCGCACAACGTGGGGGTCTGAGAGCATCCAGGACACGGAATCCACACGCTTCCAGGTGGTTTCACAAGAGAATGTTCCTGACGTTTACGGAAACACGAACACGGCATGGCGCCCCATCTCTCCCAGGGCACAGGCGAGGAGGGAACGCCGCCCCGCTCCTGCGGTGAAGCCCGTGTTACCCCGGTGCCACGGGCACAGAAAGACAGCACCCCCCCCCCCCCAACAAGGTGACGGTCTCAGGACACAGTCACGGACGTCCTCAGCACGATGCGAGCCAGTCGGACCTAGCAATACGCCGCGGCCCGGTGGAGTCTCCGGAGACGCGGGGCTGGTTCAGTATTCAGTCCTGGAAACCACCCTGTTCACAGGCCCAAACAGTCCGTGGGTCCGGAACGAGGAATGTCGCTTACCCGGCCGGCGTGGCTCGGTGCTTGACCGTTGGCCAGGAACCAAGAGGTCACTGGTTCGACTCCCGTCAGGCCCCATGCCCAGGTTGAGGGCTTCTTCCCTAGTGGGACGCAGCTGATCGACGTTTCTCTCTCATCGATGTTTCTCTCTCTCCCTCTCCCTTCCTCTGTCTCTGAAAATCAATAAAAATATTTTAAATATACTTTAAAAAAAGAAAAAGGCCTTTGGCCAAGTGCTGTCCCCACCATGTCCAGTCAGCCTCTCCGCAGGCGGGCACGGGGACGGGGCGGGCAGCTCCCTCCACCCCAAAAAGAGCACCGACCGCGGACCCAGAGCCCACCACCGGCGTCACTGCCCGCGGCTGACGCCAGGACGCGTTCCCTTTGAGCCTGGGAGCGAGGCAGGGGTGCGCTCCCACCCTCTACCTCCACCGCCGTGCCGGACCCTCGAGCCATAAAAGGAAGCGAGGATGTACGAGCCACGGCGACGTGAAGGAAAGGAGTAAAACCGACTTCACTGCAGGAGCCGTGGCTGCCGATGTAGGACATCTCAGGCAATCTGCAAAAAACCTACAGACAGACCTCAGCCTTTGTCATGAAAAATGAACTCAAAATGGATCGCAGCCCTAAATGCACATGCGAAACCATGAAACTTCTACAAAATAACGCAGGAACAGACCCCGGCGCCCCTGGCCCGGCAGTGAGCGTTTCCGATGCTACAAAACAGCAGCTCAATCCGAGAACGACAAGGCAGGTGACTCGAGCAGCGGCCTTAAAAGGTAAAAGTGGCCCTGACCGGTGTGGCTCGGTGGACAGAGCGTCGGCCTGAGGACTGAAGGATCCCAGGTTCGATTCCGGTCAAGGGCATGTACCTTGGTTGCGGGCACATCCCCAGTAGGGGGTGTGCAGGAGGCAGCTGATCGATGTTTCTCTCTCATCGATGTTTCTAACTCTCTATCCCTCTCCCTATCCTCTCTGTAAAAAATCAATAAAATATATTTAATAAATAAATAAATAAATAAATAAAAGGTAAAAGCGTCTGCTCTGTGAGAGACACCGGGGAGAGACTAAAGAGACGAGCCGCAGACGGGGAGAAGACATAGGGTGTCCCCAAAAACATGTCTGTACACTGTGAATAGTCATACAGGCAGCGTGCACTAAAATGCATTTCATTTTCAAAATCGAGCTGTCAGCTGTCACAGTGTGTACACATTTTTGGGGACACCCTGTATTTGCAAAAACTTACCTGAGGACCTGTATTGAAAATATGCAAAGACTCTTAAAAAATCAACAATAAAAAAATACAATTAAAAATGGGCTGCCTGGCCCGTGTGGCCCAGAGGTCACAGGTTTGATTCCGGGTCAGGGCCCGGGCCCGGGTTGCAGGCTCGATCCCCAGTAGGGGGCGTGCAGGAGGCAGCTGGTCCATGATCCTCTCTCATGGATGTTTCTCTCTCTCCCTTCCTCTCTCTCTGAAAATCAATTTAAAAAAAATGTAAAATAAAATGGGCCGACGATCTTAACAGCCACCTCACCAAAGAGAATATACCGGTGACAAATACACACATGTCATCTGGGACATGTGAGTTAAAACCATGGGGCACCGAAGCCCCTGGTGGCGTGGCCACAGCCTGGGACATGACAACCCCACGCGCGGCGGGGTCCACGCGCGGGGTGGGGGGGGGGGGCGCCCGGTGCGGGTGCCATGGGGCGGTGGGCCGTGTCTTACAGAAGCGAACACACTCTCCCCTACAGCGCAGCAGCCCTGCTCCCCGTGACCCCCGAAAGGAACTGAAAACGTGTGCCCACAGGACAGCGGCCCCTGGGGGTACGGCAGCTTCAGGCAGAGGTCCGACGCCGGGGAGCAGCCGCCGCCCTCTGGTGGGTGCTGGAAAGACACGTCCCATCCGGACGGGGGCAGGGTATTCGGGCTAAAAAGGACGTGGAGGGTCCTAGATGCACGTTACCCATGAGAGAAGCCCCCCCCCCCCCCCAGGCTGCATGCTGCCGGCCCCGCGCCAGGACGTCTGGAAAAGGGAGCCGCGGGGACAGTGACTATCAGAGCCTCCCGGGGTGCGAGGGAGGGGGTGGAGAGGGGGTCCCAGAGGAGTTTCAGGGCAGAACAAGCATCCGACTGACACTGCAATGGTGTCTGTTGGCATCACGCCTTTGCCGAAACTCACAGAACGGGCAACGCCCAGGGGCAGCCTCCTGCACACGGTACAACGGGCCCCGTCTCTCTGCACCCTGACGGCCGGGCAGGCTTCCTCCTAACGCGCGGGGCAGCGGCTGGCAGTCAGCCATCCTCACGGAGCAGGCCGGCAAAGTGGACGGAGCCGAGCCCCCCGGCGGACAGAGGTCACGTTCTGTCCTGGAGGGACCCGCGTGGCCCTGAGAACCACAGGGTCCGGCCGGCCTGGGCGGCATCGCCCGTGGTGGGCGGGCTGTCACCTCATCAGGTTAGAGAGACGGACGGTCTGTGGTGCGGGGGTGAGAGGATGTGGGAGGAAAGGTGATGCAGGGGTGGCCCCGGTTCCATGAGGAGGGTGAAGCCCCCCCACCCCGCCCCACCCCACACCCCGCCCCACCCCGCCCCCACCCTTACAGAAAAGCCTGCGGACCCTGGGAAACCTACAAGCCCCCGTCTTCACTGACTCGATTCTAATTAACCAGCGAGTCCCTTAAACACTCCCCCCCCCCATGGATACAGCTGATGTAAACAGGCCGCGCAGCCCGGCCCTTTCAAGTCAGGGCCTTAGTCGAGCGGGAGATGAATGGAGCTGAGCTGAGCCGCAGAGGGTGGCGCTTCCTGCGGCCGCATTAGCATGCCCGGCAGGATCAAAGGGCCGCTGCCCGCTCCCCGGGGGGGAACGTCTGATAGGATTAAAAATACCTGCAATTTGGTATGACCTGAAACGGAGACAGCCTCTCCCCGAGGACCAGGCTCAGGGAGAGGCCTTCCCGGCCGGTCGGAGGTGGAACTTGACCCTCTTCTGTGGAGAAGGCACGGTGTGTCTCCCGAGACCGCTCCCAGACCCACGCATTCCCCACGCGGCCGGCCGGCGCCGCAACATTCCACTAAGGGACGCGTTCAGTGGGTCGGCGGCTCCACGTGACCAGTAACATCGGAACATAAACACTCCATCATGGGGGGTGGGGGCGGGCGGAAGGTCAGGCTGGAGTCCGGGCCTCGGCTCCCCGCCCGTCCGTGGGGGGCCACGCTCCACCTGCCAGCACCTCCCACGGGCTCTCTGCCCGTCGGGGACCGTCCCTTGCCTGCCCCACGCCGCGGCCACCAGCCACGCGGCTGCGGAGCACGTGGTGTACCGGGGCCATCGCGGAACCACACGTCCATGTCCTCGGTCGGGTACAGTCACAGGTGAGTGTCACACGGGACGAGTGGCCCCAGCCCTGGAGAGAGGAGGCCGGACCAGCCTTCCCCACGGGGAACTGAGCGCCAGGAGGTGAGGGCTGGGTCTGAGGCCGTGAGACCAGGCCGCACGGGGACGCACCCCGAGGACCTGTGTGTGTGTGTGTGTGGGGGGGGGGGTTCTGGTCTCGTTTCTCCGTGAGGAGGAGAGGCCGGGCGCTGCTCCTCCACGCTCGGGAGACACGGGGGCGAGCCGTGGCCCCGTCGGCTCTCTCGCGTTCTGTGCCGCCTTTCATGGCGACCCCAGTTCCTGCCTCAGATTCAACACCGAACAGCCGACACGCCGTCCGCGCTGCCTGACTTCATTAACCGGAGCCCAGGCCGTCCTCGGGACGAGGGGTCCCCCGGAAACCGCCGCGCTGTCGAGGGCGCGGGGCTGCGTCAGCGAAAACACCCTTTACGCTTTTCCCGCGTGCGTGGTCCCACCGAGACGCAGCGCCCTGGCCCAGCGAGGTCTCCTGGAGGCCAGTGCTGTGGAGTCATACCCGAGCGCGTGCATACATGCAAGCACACACATGCGCACGCACGTACATGCATACACACGCATGTGCACGCGCACACCTCCGAGACAGTTCACGCTACACTGTACAAAAGTGACAGAACAACTCAAATTCTCAAGTCCTTTTTTTTTGGACTTTTATAAACTTTATTAGTTATGGTGTGTTTGTTTTTCTCGAGTCCTTTTTTAAACAACAAAAAAAAAATGTGGGAAGGAGAAGCATGAATCAGGGATGGAAGTCGAGGTGTGGAATGCGAAGAAGAGGTCATGGAAGCTTCTGTCCTTTGACAGAAGCAACATGGCCCAGCCCGGCCGGCGTGGCTCAGTGGTGAGCGTCGACCTATGAGCCAGGAGGTCACGGTTCGATTCCTGGTCAGGGCACATGCCCGGGTTTCGGGCTCGGTCCCCAGTGTGGGGTGTGCAGGAGGCAGCTGATCCATGATTCCCATCATCGATGTTTCTCTCTCTCTCCCTTTCCCTCTCCCTTCCTCTCTGAAATCAATAAACATATATATTAAAAAAAAAAAAAAAGGGAAATGGCCCCAAGCAGAGTGAAGACCGGGGACATGGCCCGGGGCGGCCTGCCCCTTCACCTTCACCTTGAGCCCAAGCTCCGTGCGTGTCCTGTGCATCGCGTCCCCGTCCCCGTGGCCCCACAGTGGAGGGGACTCCCCCTGCCTCCTCCCAGTGAGGTCCCCGAGGCAGGAGGCCGGGGCCTGGGAGAGGCCGGGAGCCCTCGCAGCCCTGACTGGGGGGTGGGGGGAGCACACCTGGGACCCCAATTGAAGAGGAAAGAGGAAGTGGTCAAAGTCATGCTTTTTGTAAACTTCAAAGGCGCCTCCCGCTCTTTACATTTTACTGTCGGGGAGCAGGCTCGTCTGCAGCTGTTGGCAGAGGCTGTTCCTGGCGTCAAACCTGCCTCCTGGGGCCATAAAGTGACCGCAGGGAACCCCGCCCAGGTGTGGGGCGGCCGGCCTTAATGATTTCCCTGACACCCACGCTGAGCTGGGAGGGAGGAGGAGGGGGAGGAGGCCTCAGGCCGCTGCCTGCTGGGGGTGGGGTGCAGGCCCACAGCTGAGTGCAGGGCTGGGCGAGGCCGGTCCCCGAACCTCCCAGAGACTCCCCGGGACAGCCTGATGGCACAAGTCCACGGCCACCTGGACCCCCAGGGGGAGAGGGAGCCCCCTTCACCCCAGCACCGGGTGCCGGGTTAACGCAGACGTCCTGACCAGCAGCCAGAGCTGTGGAAAGTGCCCCAAACCTGGGCATCAGCCTCTTCCCCTCCCCACAGGGACATGCTCACAGGCTGCTGCGCTTGATGGTGAGCACGCGGCCCACGGGGCCTTCGCTTCTCTCTGTGACGGAGGAAGGAGTCGGCGCAGACCCCGTGCCGCCCACCGGCTCGTCGCGCCTCGTGGCTCTGTGACGAGATTGCGAAAAGTAAGGTGGAAAAAAACACTTCTTTCCGTCTTACAGCGTCCCTGTTGTTTCTGCTTGTCAGACTGAGAAATACATGTATTTCTTCGAAGGAATGGGACATGAACGTGGCACTTTTTCCGAAGAGAGGAGAGCGAGACGGGGCCGCGCTGAGCGGAAGGCGCGCACTGTGCCCACTGTGGGCTGCGCTTCACGTCCCGGGGAGGGGGGGCAGGCGTGATGGGGGCGGGGGGGGGGGGGGCGGGAAAAAATATGGGAGAGAGAAGAAAATCCCTGGGCGTGACCTCAGGGCATCACTGTCTAATCGGGACACCCCACAGATAAACACAAAGAGGACTTAAGCGCGTTTTAAACACCAGCAGTCGGGCGTTTCTCGTACACCCTCACGCCATTCCCACCCCTGGGTGCAGACTACTGCTCATCACGTGGGTCCTTCTGGTAAGTCGCACCTGCTGGTTCCACGCCTTAAATTCGACAGGAAACGGGGGCGGGGCGGGGGTGACCTACGGAAACCGTCCTGTTGAGGCTGACCGTAAGGAGAACCTCGTCCTTCGGGATTGAAGGCACGGTCTCCGTCACGCTCTTAGGAGGCGACGAGCATCTTCTGAGAACCTACCGTGGCAGGCTGTCCGGAGGTCTGGGAATACAAGGGTTAAACATGATGACGCGTGGGGGTTACATATTTTTAAATACATATCTACTATTGCTTTCAGAGAGGAAGGGAGAGGGAGAGAGAGAAAACATCAATGATGAGAATCACTGACCGGCTGCCTCCTGCACGCCCCCTACTGGGGATCGAGCCTGCAACCCAGGCCTGTGCCCTTGACTGGAACCGAACCTGGGACCCTTGAGGCCACAGGCTGACGCTCTATCCACTGAGCCACACCAGCCAGGGCGAAGCGTGTGGTTTAGACAGAAAGATGCAAGGTCACGAGGAAGGTGGCGTTGGTACTCCGAGACACCATGACGCAGGACGCTGTAATCCGTGTGTCTTTCACTCACGTCCAGAAAGGAGACTCCCTCTGGGCCCGGCCTGTGGCTTCCACATTTGTGAAGGGTTGTTGAAATGAGAGGAAGAGAAATAAAAGGAAGGAGGGAAGGAAGGGAGGGAGGGAGAGGGAAAGAAGGAATATGCCGGAGACTGCCCGCGGCTGAGAGTCCGAGGCATTGCTACCCACCCTTTCCCAGAAGCCGCTCGCCTTGAGCAAGAGCAGCTGGAAAAGCCACACCTGCCCCGGACACGGGCCCGTCCTTTGGGGAGCTGAGGGCGCACAGTTAACTTAGATTAAGTCTCACTTATTTCTGAGCCCCTGGGCAGCGCTGGCCGTGTGACGTTTTCCGGATGAAGCGCTCGTGCCGTGAGCACTGCGTTCCACGGTGCTGACCTCTCAGAGGCATGCCTGCCCCCCCGCAGCGCCCGCAGCCCCCCCCCGCCCCGACGGCTCACGCGCCTGAAATAAACACGTGTCTATAGGACAACCCGCATGTCGGAGAGCCGTGGCTTCTATGGCAGTTAAACCACGAAGGCTGGCTCCCGTGGAACAAAAGGACTGTGCCGTGTAGGACATGTCTTAGTGGATCACCAGCGTGTGCCTGTGCATTGCTGACACATGTGGTTTCACACGGTCACACCGGTGCTGCCGTGAGGGGTGCCCTGCGGCCCTCCACGCCCCAAGGAAGCCACAGCCGCGCCTTCTCCTCGCTCATCGAGATGGGAGACGCCTCCACGCAGACGCGGATTTCCGGAACTTTGACTTTACTCGTTTACATCACCTGTAAGCGTGTCTGGGGGTAAGTGAAAAGTTACACGTTTTGAGAAGTTAGGGCCAGACAAGTCAGCCTGGATTTTCTCTGCCCGTGGAGAGGGCCTGAAAAGACAGCCAGTCGGAGAAGGGAATTCGTTTTAAATTGTCCTCGTCGGATGGATCCATGCTTGCTCCGTATAAACACAGCGAAACGTGTCTTCCCGGCGAGAGGCAGAATGACAGTGCGGCCCGGATTGGAGAGGAGGCTGCAGTGGCTCCCAGAACCAGTCCCCCATCCGGCGTGTGCGCGTGTGAGGCCATCTGTGCGGCACGGAGCTCAGCCTCCCCTCGCCGCCGCCGGGCCGGGGACGCTGGCAGGGGAGGCGCCTGCAGGGGGACAGGGTCCAAGGGCGCGGGGGGCCCTGCCATCAGCAGCGGGAGCCATAAGCCAGGACGGGAGGGGTTTCTGAATCCGCGGAACGGCGAGCGGTTCCGTCAGCGGCAACGTGTTCCCACGCGTGGCCCCTGTCCCCTCGCACGCGTGGAATAAGACACTTCTTTGTGGCCCTGTGGATTCTGCCTCGTTTCAAAGTTTGGGGGTGCAAAGTGGACACAATTATTCATGAAAGAGTAATGGAGGACATGAGAGGAAGGGAGAGGGAGGGAGCGAGAGAAACATCCTTGACGAGAGAGAATCACGGAGCGGCTGCCTCCTGCACGCCCCCCCCCCCTCCCCCAGGGGTCAGGCCTGCACCGGCCTGTGCCCTGCCCGGGAATCGCACTGTGACCTCCTGGTTCAGAGGTCGGCGCTCACCCGCTGAGCACACCTGCGGGCCCCGTGTTTTCTTTCATGTTCTCCTGGGTCGCTCCCCTGAAGCAGGGTCTGTCACACATATTTGCCCTCCCGGGGACACAGGCTGCAGCTCTCCGGACACTCATTCCGGAGTTAATTCCCAGTGGCACTGCTTTCCATTTCAGTTTTAGTTTTTCTCACCTTCCCGCGAACAGTCTGGGGCCAGCTCCCGGGAGGCAGTGCTGAGGGGTCTGTTTGCCTTCGGGACACAAACCAAACAGGGCCGGGCAGAGCCCAGATGAAAGGCAGCAGCCAACAGCCCGGGCCGCGGCAGCTGGGGGGGGGGGTCTCCGAGGCCCTGCAGGAAGGGTCCCGCTGGGAACCCAGGTGGCCCCCGCAGGGTCACAGGCCGCTCCTGCGCACCCTCCCGGTGCGGGGCCGGCCTGCCCGGCTCACCTGTGCTCATGACACAGCCCCTCTCATGCCATCGCTCCCCACTCGTCCCGGTCCGGTCTCTGAAGACACGGGGACACGTACGCACTACGCGTGCCCATTGGGCAGGAAACCAATAGGAGCCCCAGGAGGCCCCGGGGCCGGGGGCCAGGACGCCCTTCAGCGGTGTCCTCTGGGCTCGGGGAACCTGTGCGAGTCGTTCCTGGTGGAAACTCCCGGAGCCTCGCCGCCCAGCTTCCGTTTTTAAATTCCCATCCTGGTCTTGAAACCTCCACAGTCTCCTCCGTCGTCTACCGAGATCCCTCCCACTCTCGCCGAGTGAAGGCCCCACGCGGCACCTGCTCCGGGTGCAGGGGTGCCGGGTCCGCCCCGTGGGGGTGCTGGGTCCCGCCTTCCGTGGGGCCGCGGCTTGCTTTCCGGGGGAACCTGCTCTGCTGCTGCTGCGTCTTCAGGAGCTCCGGGCTTCTGACCTGGTGTAGGAAACCGCTTTTCCAGTTCGAGAGGAGAGCCTTACTTTGACCGACGGGTTGCGTGGACGCCGAGTCCACGGTCGTGAGGCCGTCTGGTCCCCTGTCCCGGGAACGCAGCCATGAGACGCACGCTCGCTGCCAAGCAAACCTGCGGCCCCTCCAGCCCGACCCCCGGCCCCGAGCACTGCCCCGTCCCGCGGGCGGGGACGCTGTGCCCCTGGCACCCGGGTGCGAGGCCCAGCCCTGCCCCGCCCGTCTGGACGGCGCAGCGAACTGGACAGGGTCCCAGGGCCCCGCGGGACAGGAGAACAAACCAGAAAGCCTGCCCCTCCAGCCGCTGTGGCCCAGATGTGCCCGAACCACGTGCGGTGAAGGAAAGTCCGGACCACGATGCAGCAAGACGCCCGGCGAAGGGCGTTCCCAGAACCAGCGCAGCCGGTGAAGCGGGAGGCGGGTCTTCCTCTCACCTTCCCGGCCTGCGCGGCACCCCCAGGCGAGGCCGCTCTCCTAGGACCGCACGGAACGGGGTCCTCACGGCCCTTTTGGGGTTCCCTGCCGGTCGTGGGCTTGATCCCCAGGGGGGGGGGCGTGCAGGAGGCAGCCCACCGACGTTCCTCTCCCATTGATGCTTCTCTCTCTCCCTCTCCCCTCTTCTCCCTCTCAAATCAGTAAAAACATATTTTAAAGAGAAATGAAGTCACTGCCAGCAACGTTTACGTCTTCTCTGGAAATTAACTCCCCAGACGGTGGAATGAATTGCACAAGTTACTTAAGGACCTTCCTGTGAAGAAGCACGTGCCTATAGGTGGGGTCACGTGACGGATAAAATTTCCCGCAAGACCCAGGGCGGAGGGTCCGAGCCTAGGAAGCGCCCACAGAACAAAGCGGACGCCCAGGGCGAGGGGACGGCCACCTCCAAGGGCGTGGCCTCGGCTCTGCCCGAAGCGCAGGGCGTGCCCGCCTGCGTGTCCCGGTGGGGGCTGGGCGGCCGGCCGGCACGGCGAACATCTGAGAACACTTAAGCGAGGAGCAGAGAGGACCTGCAGACCTCAGCGGGGAGCCGCACCTCCGGGCCCTGCCCGTTCCCGGGGGCACCTCCACCAGCCGCACCCCGAGCACCCACGGGTCCCACACACCTGCCATCGATGGGCATGTCCCCGTCACTCCAAAGTGATGCCTCCACACGGGTCACGACCCTGCTCGGATGAAACCGACTGGGTGGTATCCGTGTCCCATGATTTGATCACGTGACTGTAACGTACAACCTTCCTCGCCGCCCCCCTTTACCATCTCGTGTCCCCAGACCTCCAGCACGGGGGACACTGGCTGCGCCGTGGGGGTCTGTCACGCGTGCTGTGCACACTCCCCTCCCGCGTGCTGCCAGTGTGACTGGGTTCTCCCTGAGCCATCACCACCTCAGCCGCGGGCTGTGCGCCCACAGGCCTGGGCAGGAGGTGTGGCTCCATCTGGGGAGCAGCTTCTTTAATCCGGTGACACCCCCATTCCTCCGGGGCCCATCCCACGAGGGACCTGGTCCGGCGCAGGGTGCTGGGGCGATGCAGGTGGGCTGACCTCAGCCCGAGGCAGAGTTTTCTGATGAGCCGCCGATTCCCACCGCGATGCCCGGGGCAGCGGGCGCCAAGAACCCAGGCTGGTCCAGGAGCCGAGTCCGCGCCTCGGAGACGGGACGCGAGTGCTGCACGGCGGGCGGCCGTCCAGGGGCTCCGGAACCACGTCCTGGGGTCCCTGCCCTGGACCTGAGGTCCCGGGAGGCAGAAAGATACACACACCTACACACACATGCTTGTTTACGTGCCGACAGCTCACACATCCATTTGTGAAAATAATAAATGTAGACGTAATGCCACGTGCCCAGTAGAAAGCACGCCACTGCGAGTAACAAAATAACAGCGCCAACATTCCGGAAGGGGTTGTCTCCATTGATTCTGGTCACCGTTTGGGGGTACAATGTACATTTTCATGGTCTAGTCCTCTCCCCTGAGTTCAGGTTCAGAGGAAATCATATACTGGATTGCTTGACACAAAGCACCATTTTGATCAAATAATGGATTATTTTGGTGTTTTGCAAGCAAAGCCTGTGAAACCAATATTTATTGTGCACTTAATGCATGCAAAGTAGCAAAAGAAATAGAATTCCCTATTATTTTGAAAACCATTCCATTACTTCTGGTACCAGAAATAATTATTTAATGGTCATCCTTTTTCCCATTGCTGATCTATATATGTTTGCATTGATTACCTAGTTGATATGAATGTCTTCAAGTGTACTTATTAGGAGGACAATGACCGGCCCCTAGAAAACGTTTGCTGAAAATAAGGGATGAGATGATCTGTCAACCCAGGGAGATCTGCTGCAGGTTAGCCCTTCACCCAGGTCCCCGCTCCCACTACCTCACTCACACTGAAGTGACTTCTGTCTTCGAGGTATCACACTCTCGGGACCAGGGACTGGAGCTCTATTCCATAAGGAGGGTGCATGGATGGTTTGGGAAATGAGAAAGATGACAATCTGCCCCCTTCAGACTTAAAACGGGGATCCTGAGCCCCACCCGCGTGGCTCAGTGGTTGAGTGTTGATCTATGAACCAGGCGGTCACGGCTGGATTCCCCATCAAGGCACATGTCTGGGCGGCAGGCTCAATCCCATGATTCTCTCATCATTGACGTTTCTTTTTTTTTTTTCTTTTTCTATTTTATTGATTTTTTACAGAGAGGAAGGGAGAGGAATAGTTAGAAACATCGATGAGAGAGAAACATTGATCAGCTGCCTCCTGCACACCTCCTACTGGGGATGTGCCCTTGACCGGAATCGAACCTGGGACCTTTCAGTCCGCAGGCCGACGCTCTATCCACTGAGCCAAACCGGTTAGGGCAGTGGTGGGCAAACTGCGGCTCGCGAGCCACATGCGGCTCTCTGGCCCCTTGAGTGTGGCTCTTCCACAAAATACCACGGCCTGGGCGAATCTATTTTGAAGAAGTGGCGTTAGAAGAAGTTTAAGTTTAAAAAATTTGGCTCTCAAAAGAAATTTCAATCGTTGTGCTGTTGATATTTGGCTCTGTTGACTAATGAGTTTGCCGACCACTGGGTTAGGGCATCATTGACGTTTCTCTCTCTCTCTCTCTCTCCTGCTCCCTCCCTCCTGAAATCAATAAAAAGACGGAGATCCTGATCCCGGGGATGGCGGCTGGGAACCCGCTACCATGTAGGTGAGTTTGGCTGGGTTGGTGTCTTTTATTTGGGCTTCAGAGCCCCACGTTCTGTGTGGCATGACTGAGCTCATTGCCGGACCCAGACCCACCATCCTCCCAGAACTGATGGGCTGTCCCGTGGCCAGCCCTGCCTGACACCTCGCTCTGCGTTTCCCTAGCCCTCCCACTAAGGAGAGACTGACTGCTCTCAACAGCCGACGCCCCGCCCTCAGCAGCCTCCGGTGGACGCGAAAAGTGAGTGGCACACGTGCCAGCAGCTTCTTAGAAAGGGAAAAACGGTCGCTGGCCTGGTACCCTGCATATGTTCCCAGGCCGGGTCCTGAAGCGCACACCCGGGTGATAAACCCTGCGGCCCGGGGCTCGGGGAGGGCGGGAGGCGGGTGTGGGTGGGGGCTGCCCTGGTTCCCGCTCGGCCTGCAGATTCTGAGTCGCTCTGCTCTGCTCTGCTCCTTCAGCAGCGGGCTGGACGTTGATACCGACGAACTCCGTTACAGTAGGCTCTATCCTCTAAGTGACGGGGACGGCCAGGCTGCCGGCCAAGACGGCAACACCGGTAACCGTGGGACGCGCCTCCTCCCACAGCCACGGCCAAACTACAGAACCACCGCGGAAGGGAAGTCCTACGACTGGGATTTAAAGAAGAAGCCGCGTGGACACTGTTGGGAGGGTGGAGAAGTGGAGCAGGCCGGTCCCACCCCGTGTGGTGGATACAAATCCGGAGGGAAACCTCAGCTGTAGAGGTCGCCCCTGAGGAGCGAGGGGTCCCAGCCCCACACCAGCCCCCCGCAGGGAGGTCCCAGGGCCAGGAAGGGACGTCCCCATAACGTCTGGCTGTGAACACCAGCAGGATCGACGCCGAGGAAGGCCGAGGCAGCTGGAGTCCCAGGCAGTTCCTCTTAAAGGGCCCGCACACAGACTCACTGGGACTCCCTCCCTCTGAGCTCCAGCCTGTGAGCCCCTGGGGGAAGAGGCTTATTGTCCCCAGGAAGTCACCCCAGCTTCCAGGTCTTCGTTCTTCTCAGTGGGAAATGCAAGTTTCCTGAACGGATTGAAATTTCCCTCCTGCTCCCACTTCCTTATAATGCCCGACAGACCCAGGAGCGGCCTCGCCATCCCCGTGTTCCTCCAGCATTAAATAGGGGCCGTGGGCTGGCGATGAAGTGCGTATCCCTTCCCTGTGCCACAGGGAATATGCCTCTTTCTATTGCAGTGCGATATATTTAGCGTGGCCACAGAAAATGATTTGTTTCTGCTTTTGCCAAATGACACCACATTCCTCTCAGATAGGTTCGAACTGCCGGTGGGTGACTCACGGGGCAGCTATTCTGGAAATTCTAGGTGCCATCTAAGTCCTACTTTAAATACACGAGCCAGGAAATGGTGCGTCATTTTAAGGTGGAAACTCACTGATGAGGTTTCTTGTAAACAGAACGGCATGAAACCTGCCCGAGGCCTCAGAGTCCATTTGAAGACGTGTCTTCAAGCAGAGCCCGTGCCCAGCACAGCGGAGCCCTTGGCTCTGTGCCGAGGGAGGGACACGGGATCTGGCGAGGACGACGGACGGGGAGAGAATCTCCAAACATGAGAGCAAATGAGATCCAGCGCATCTGCCCGCCCCCTGCCCCCCGCCCTCCCCTCTCAGCCGTCCATGACAAAGCAGGAAACTGAGGCTGAAGTGGGTGAGGGGCCCAGGGACCCTAGCATTTACAATGCTCAGTTCAACCCCCCTCTGGAGTCCAGTCCAGAACTCTCTAGTCTGCAGGGGTTCATGGGAAAGGGCAGGAGCCTTCCCCGCGGTTGAGTCTCCATTAAACTTTACAGACCAGGGCACCCCGGCCTCGCCCAGGAAGCGCGGCAGACACGTAAACCTGCCTGGGCTGCTGTGGGGATGCAGGACGGTTAAACCTGTTACAAGAGGCATCGTTTCTACGGCAAGCCGAGCGGGGTGGGGGGCCGCGCCCAGTCTCTGCCGCCTGTCCGGGCACCCCCCCCCCCCCTGGGAGAGAGACGATGGGGCCAAGGGTCCCCAAGGCCCCTAATTCGACGAGGGCACCGACTTTGAGATGTTCATGCCTTTGGCCGTGAGAAAACTGAGGTGCGTCCATTAAAGCTGTTCCCGTCGTCCCCAGGAAACCAGTCTCAGAGACAGACATTGTTGGTCCAACCCCCCCCCCCCCATTTTGACTGTTGGAAGCACCGAGGTGCCCCGGGATCTGCGGTATGTGATCAAACACCCTAACCTTCGCCCTGGACGTGGATGTGTGTCCCTATGTTTTCGCTCAGGACCGTTCTCAGTCTGTCGTGACGGCGTGCTTCTTCGAGGAGGAAACCCGTTCTCTAATGTCCGTAAAGATCAGGTAGAGACCTTTCCACACTGTCCTCAGGGAGCCGGGTTCAGTCCACTGCCCCCCCTCCCCCCCCACCCCCTCCCCCCCACCTCCCCCACTCCCCACCCCCCCACCCCACCCACCCCACCCCCCACCCTCAAGCATCGGCTGGGAAACACGAGTCCTTTGTAGTCAACAAGGGGCTGCCCCCCGGCCCTAAGGCAGGCAGTGCCGTCTGGGGCCCCCATTAGGGCTCCTCAGAAGTCGGGAGAGGGAATAGGGGTAATTGTCCTTTAAAATGGAGAGGAGTTCCTGGTAGGAAGGAAACCCCCGAGGAAGTGGCTTTAAAACAAACAGTTCCGGGAGGAGCGGCAAAAGGTGGGAAGCGGCCTTTGAATCGCTGTGGATTCCGCCGCAGACGCTCATGCACATATTCCTGATGCTAATGAGCCGGTGAGCCCGGAGGAGGGGGGGGCACTGTGTGACACCGAGGACGCCAACAGAGAGGCTGGGCGCGTTTCTAACCCCCATCTAGGTGGAGGAGGCAGATCCCGGACCGGGGAGCGGGCTCCGGGCTTGACCTCCAGGTGGGGGCCACCCCAGGTGCCGACACACCCCGGGGCCTCTGCAGAACCACCCCTCGTCTGCAGGCGGCTGGGGCTGTTTATTCAAACCCCTCCCCGCACTCCCCCCACACCCAGGGCCCCGCCTCGGCCACCCCAGTGGGCACGGCATCGCCCGGAGCCCCTCCAGGTGCACAGCCCCCCCCCCCCCGTCCCCCTCCTCAGCAGCCGGCGGCCTGAGACTCTGCATTTCTAAGGGGTTCCCAGGGACACCGCCCGTTGGCCGGGGACCACCCCCCGACGCCACGGCCCCCCAGCCTCATTCCGCTGCTGGGACCCAGGGCAGCACCTTCCTCACGGCCCCCCTCCCGGGTGTGACCGCATCTCCGTTTGGTGGGGACCCCAGTCCTCGCATTAAAGTCACGCCCCCCAGCAGGGCCTGTCCCATTCGCTTCTGAGGGGACACAGTTTAAGCTCCTTCGCACTCCCCGCGGGCGACTCCCCTCTGTGGGGCACGCCCCCCTCTGTCCCCCCCCCCCACCCCCGGCACTGCCCCCCACAGGGCTGCCCGGGGCAGCTAATGAACGTGGACGGCCACGCTTGCGTCACACGCTGGGGTCCCCTTTAAACGGGGTGGCTCCCCAGTTTCGCGGGTGCCCTGCTATCAGGAGACAGGAGTTCCGACAGGGCCCGGCGGGGGACGTGCCCTGGGGGACAGAAGGGCCACACACACAGCCCAGAGGCAGCGCGGATGCTGAGGGAGGGGCTGTGACGGGAAGCACAGCTGTGCCCCCGCTGCTCTGCCCTGGGGGGGCTCCTTACCCGACCCAGAGACAGAGCCACGGCCTGGCTAAGCCCCCGCCCTGCCCCCCCACCCCGCCCCCTGCTCAGCTCAGCCTCTCTGCCCTCCAGACACCCGGTGTCTCCCCATCCCCAGGGCCCTGGCACCTGCTGCTTCTCCCGGGACCCTCAGACCCAGAGACCCCCGGGCCGCCTCCCCCTCCTCCCAGCCGCTCCGGGCCAGCCTGCCTGTCCCGGTTAAATCCAAGGTGCCCAGCACCCACCTCCCCCTCAGCCCCTCAGTGCCCGGTGGCAGTCTCGGGGGACAGTTAGCCGTTCTCTGAAGCACAGTGAGCGGCGGGCTCTTCCCACACACCCTTAGCCAGGAGGGTCCCTCCGACCGCGTCTTCTGACAGCTCGTGCCCGGGACCCTGTGGGCCTCCGTCCAGCGCTCCTTCTGCGTGGACGGTCGCGATTATGTGATCAGGAGCCCTCCGGTTAAACTGATGGGGTTCCAGACACCAGGCCAGCCCTGCACACCCGGCACCAACCCTGCTTGGCGGGGTGTTATTTTTGTGCGCGGCCACATTTGATTTGCTTGCGTTTTGCTGAGGATCTGGGTCTACACTCAGGAGGAATGTTGCTGTGCAGGTGTTTGGTTTGGGGGGGATTTTTTTGGCTTGTGTTCCACGGTCTCTGGTTTTGGTATCAGACTGAAAGCAACTCCATGAAATTAATCGGGGTGTTCACTCCTATTTTCTGGGAAAGTTTGTATAAAGTTTACGTTAGTTCTTCTTCAGGTAATTGACGGGATTCTCCAGGAAAGTCATACAGACCTGGGAATTGCTTCTGGGGAGTTTTCAGTGACACAATCAATTTCCTGAATGGCTACAGGGCCATTCAAGTGAGCGCTTTCATATCGGTAGTTTGGGGAGGAATTGGCCCATTATATCTAAGTTGTTAAATTTATGGTATGGAGTTGTCCCTAATGTTATCTTTTTTAAAAAAAAATGTATGTTTTTTATTGATTTCACAGAGGAAGGGAGAGGGAGAGGGTCTTAGAAACATCCATGATGCGAGAGAATCACTGATCAGCTGCCTCCTGCACGCCCCCTACTGGGGATGGAGCCCGAAACCTGGGCCTGTGCTCTGACCAGGAATCGAACCCTGACCTCCTGGTTCCTAGGTGGATGCTCAGCCACTGAGCCCACGCCGGGCCGTAGTGTTACCTTTTGGATGCCTCACATTCCATAGTGACAGTCCCACCTCATGGCGGAATGAGTGACTGTCGATTTGGCTATGTGTTTGTCACAGTTAACCTTTTCAATCAGCCCACTCCGTTCCCGAGAGTCTCCCCATTATTTTTCTGTTTTCAATTTCACTTAATTTTGCTTTTATCCCTATTATTTCCTTCCTTCTGCTTGCTTTGGGCTTATTTTGCTTGTCTCTTTTTAGGTTATTTTCTTTCCTTGTGGACATTATTACAGATGTCCCCCATCTCCCCCCGTCTTGCCCCCTCCTCCCAGACCCAGCCCTGCCCTCCCTCCGGCCATCAGCCGCTGTCCTCCGTGTCTGTTGTACCCACGGATGTGCTCTGATCAACGTCTCCACCTCCTTTCCTCCGGTCCTCGTGTGACCGTCTGTACTGCCTTCTATTTCTCACCCACAGGACACAGGCGCGGCCTGCTCCTTCCTCTCGTTGGAGATCTGAGGGCCCGTGCCGGGCGGCAGGCTCGATCCCTGGCAGGGGGCGTGCAAGGAGGCAGCCCATCGATGTTTGTTCTCTTATCAGTTTCTCTCCCTCTCCCTTCCTCTCTCTGAAAAATCAATTTAAAAAATCTATTTTTTTAAAAACCCACAAAACCAAACACTGCGCCGGGCCGTTCCCCCGCACAGGTGAGCACACCTGGGACAGAGGTGGCTGCAGGCGGACGGTCAGGCCGCTGCTCCTCTTTGTATTGCTTGTTCCAGTGCAGAGTGTTTCCAGGCTGAACGCAATCCTAGCTGCTCTCGCCCGCGCCGGTGAAATAATCTCTCACACCTGAGACTGCCGCCAGGCCCGTGGTTTCCTCCCGCGTCAGAAGGAGATGTGTGGGACGCTCTGTGCTCCGAAGCCTCAGGCTGACCCCCCGTTCTCTGCCACTGAGCCCACGGCTGCCCCCTGGCTTCCACTGTCTTGTTCTCCTGCACGCATGTGTGCCTGTGTGTGAGAGTGGGTTGTGTGTGTGCACCCGTGTGCATGTGTGTGTGCGTGTGTGTGTGTGTTTGGGGGTGGGAGGTGTGTTGCTGGGTGGCAGGGCCTATACTTGCCCAGTATTGAGGTTTTGGGGTTTCCTCTTTTTAAGAAATGTGTGGAGCCCTAGCTGGTTTGGTTCAGTGGATAGAGCATCAGATTGCGGGCTTGATCCCCAGTAGGGGACGTGCAGGAGGCAGCCAATCAATGATTCTCTCTCATCATTGATGTTTCTATCTCCCTCTCCCTTCCTCTCTGAAAGGAATAAAAGATATATTAAAAAAAAAGAAAAGAAAAGAAAAGAAAGAAATGTGTGGGTCTTCCCTTAGCATTTCTTAACCATTGACCCAAATGAGGGAGCTCTTGCTTATTTTGCTTCCTTGGGGTCCAGCTGACGGGAGATGGAGAAACGATGGGTTTCATTCCAGCCGCCCAGGTTCCATCAGAGGGAGAGGCCCGTCCTGAATCCCTGTGTGGTCTGCTCGCCGGTCCCCAGGTCCCCAGCTCGGCTCCCTCACCCCCTCACCCACTCACCCGCCTCAGCTTTCTCCGCTCCGAGGGTTACACCAATTAACTCACTGACCGCCTGGCGCCCCAGGCCCGGTGTGGTGTCCGCCTCTTACAGACCCTGACCCTTAGCACAGGGGTGAGCAGGCGGCTCAGCGGGGGCGCAGTGCGTGGACTGAGGAACAGGAAAGACACGGATTCCGTTGCTGACACCCGTTACCACCGACCCGCCTCCCTCAGCCTCCCTCAGCCCATCCCTCCTGGCGGCTGTTTGCATCCTCCACAGGTGCACTCACTGTTCTCGGTGTTAACCCCCTCCCACCCCTCGGCTGCAGACCCTGCCCCTCCACAAAGAACACAGGAAGCCCCGGAGTTACCGCAAATCCACGCCACCGCATCCGGGGACCTGCCTGCACGCCGGCTGTCCTGCGAGCTCGCGTGGCCGTGGCCGCGAGGGGAGGCTGAGGTCTCCAGGACGCGCACCTGTTCCCCGGCGCCCTCGGCCTCGCCCGCTCCCCCTCCCGCCTCCAGAGGGCGCCCGAGAACCGGGAGCCTCGCAGCTCAGCAGCCGGGTGTGCACCCTGGCTCCTGGGCAGAGAAAGAGTGTGACCCAGGACAGCATGGGTTTCCGTGTCCCGGGCGGGTTTCCAGCTGTCACGTGCTCCTCGGCCGTGGATGACAGGCTGCGTGAAGGGCTCACACACACGTGAACGTGGCTTCGGCTCAGAGCTGTGTCCGAACGTGCAGCTCAGCCTGGGCTCGAGCCGGCCCGGCTGCAGGTGCCCGCAAAGGCACGGGCTGGCTGCTGCCCCGACCGTGGCCCGGCGTCGGGATGAGGATAGAGGACGTTAGAGACCACGTGTTCCGTGTGACGTGCACTCAGGCCGCTCCTGCACCTGCTCCCGCAGGCCTGGCCTCAGCCCACAGAAACGTGCCGCGTGCGGCTTCCCGTGAGCTTCTCCGGTGACCTTTCGAGACTCGTGACCTCCTGAGCCACAGTCTCCTCCGGAGCACATCGGGTTCAGGGTCGGATGGTTTCCCTCGAAGGTGTGTTTACTCCACCGGGGAGTCAGCAGTTACCCCATCAGAGGCAAGACCCACCCTTCCTTAAGTCCCCCAAGTCTGAGTCAAATATACAGTGTGAGTGAGTTTATGGGAGCAATAAGGGCCGAATGAGCTTCAAATCTTTATATATATATATATATATGGTATGTTTTTATTGATTTCAGAGAGGAAGGGAGAGGGAGAGAAACATCAACGATGAGATAGAATCACGGATCTGCCGCCTCCTGCACGCCCCCTGCTGGTGATGTAGCACACAACCCGGGCATGTGCCCTGACCTCCTGGTTCATAGGTCGGTGCTCAACCACTGAGCCACCCGGGCCGGGCTCGAGCTTAATTAAGGGGGAAAGGTCACTGACGTCTCAAACACGCAGAAGCCGGGAGAGAACCCGTGGCCAGAAGCGGGGCTCGCCTGCCCCGCCGAGACCTCAGGGTTTCAGCACCACAGCCTCCTGGACAGCGCCCCTGCGGCTGCAAAGGCTGTGGGTTCCGGTGCAGACCTTTGGGTCCGGCCCTCGGGGCCTGCGTTCGCTCCCGGCCAGGTCCCAGCTCCTGGGTTCCGCGGGGCGGAGACTTGGTTCTGGGTGTCATTTGCACCACCTCCTCCTCTGCACGTGCGTCGGCAGTTCACCTTTGCTGCTCGTAGAACACGCGAGCGCGTTTGTGTCCATTGTCTGTGGAGTGGGCGTGCTTTCTAGGAGTGGCCAGGCTCCAAGCACAGCCAGGCGCCCTGAGGGAAAGTGACTTTCTTTTTTAATTAAAAAATCTTTATTGTTGAAAACATTGCAGAGGTCCTCCTTCCCCACTGACCTCTTCCAGCCGCTGGCCCTCACCGCCCACTGTGTCCACAGGCCCCGTGACGCTCATCATTCAGACGACACCCTCCCCTCGACGAGGCCACGGGGGGCCGTGGGCGCCGCAGCTGCCGGAGCTGGGACAGCTGTGCTGTAGGACAGACAGGCCACTGTTCGCGGTGATCTACCCCGAGATTTGGGGTTTGCCCCTCCGTCACCCCGGTGTTTCGCCGCAGGCCCTCTGAGGATTCAGAAGGGGGACTCTCTCTGCTTGAGTCCTGAAGGGGCCTTTGTCTGAGGCCCCGTCTGTGCAGAGCGGGCACTGTTCCAGGGCTCGGGCGCCTGGCTCTGCCAGTCAGCGCCCACGGCAGCTCCCCGGCCGGCCCAGTGAGGACGGCCCCAGCCAGCCCCGCGTGCCACGTGCCAGGCGCAGCCCCGCCCCGCCCGTTATTCACATTGACCTTCAGCCTCCGATGGCTGTGCCTGCCCCTTTGAAACTGCTTTTGGGGAAAGAAGGATGTTCTAGTGAGAGGACGGAAGTCCTTGCCGGGGCTCGGCGAGCCTCCTGCACGGCGGCCAGCACCGTGGCTGCGCGGCACCCATCTTTGCGAGTGTATTGGGAAACAGCTCCCATGGGGCTTTGGGGCCCAAAGCCTCATCGTCATCATATGTCATCATATCTGGTCATCGCTGAATGTTGACACCCGGTAACTGCAATCCCAGACACTGGGGTGGGCGCCCCGTGGAGACCCCCCAGGGTCGAGCTCTACGCCTCGGGACCCCGCTCTTCCCGGCCGGACTTTAGTATCTTCCTCAAGCAGAAAAGCCGGCACGGACCCGTCTTTCATTTAAACACCTACAGCGGCGGCACGGGGGCTCGGAGCGCCTCCTGGGAACAGGCCTCAGGCACCTGCGGAGCGACAGCAGCGCCCGGGCCGCTTCAAGTGGAGAACAAGGCACACGCACTCGACTCGCCAAATGCAGCGAGGACGGAGCGATCCGTGCCAGGCTGCGGCCGGTCACGAGGGCGGGGGGCGGGGGGGAGGAAGAGGGGGACGGAACCCGGAGAGAGAGGGGTGAGGGCAGGGAAACAAAGCAAGACACGGGGACCCAGAGGCAGGCCTGCGGGTGGAGAGGCCCACGCGCCCCAACAGCCACCGGACGGACGGGAGACGCCCAACAGCAGAGACGGGGAGGCCTCCAAAGCCATGACTTCAGGAAAGTGCCTGGCACTCGTTACTGTGACGATGGGCACACACCCGGGTCCCTTGGTTACCAGTCCGTGCACCACATGCAAATGAGACCAAGCTACGCCGCTGCCCCCGAGAGCTCAGTTCTCTCTCCGCTGGTGACCAGGGACCGGCAGAGTCCAGCCCCTCCCCCGGACGCACAGCTCTCGCGGGACAGGGGTCTCGGTGGCTCCCTCGCAGGACCGCAAGCTCTGCCTCTGGTGCTAGTGTGTCCAGTTCGGTGAGAAGCATGTGGCTCTCGGCGCTCAGAGGGGTCAGAAAAGACGGCCATTCGCCTGGGGCTGAGCCGGCTCCCACTGAGTTAAATGCGCCATGACTCCCTAGATCTGTGCCGAGGGGTGTGGGGAGAGGGATTAGCACGAAAATCTCCACATGGGAAATATAAAACTGGTTTTAAAACATGTAAGGCTGCAGTGTAAAATTTAATTAAGACTTGAGCCCCACCAGCGTCCCAGGAACCAGGAGGTCAGGGTTCAATTCCCAATCAGGGCACATCGATCCCCAGTAGGGGGCGTGCAGGAGGCAGCCCATCAATGCTTCTCATCATTGATGTTTTCATCTCTCTCTCCCTCTCCTCCCTCCCTCCCTCTGAAAACATATTTTCTTAAAAAACAATCTATTTTAAAAAAAATGACTCAACATATTAAAGTCGAACAACAAAGACATTAAACTAGTAAACATTACAAAGTAAGCCCAAAACTGAGGTAATGTTATTTTCCCATGACCGGTCTAATCTGATTATAACCATGTTTTCCTTCTCAACCTGAAATGGGTTAAATGTACTCAGATGCAAGGAGAGAGCACCCAGGAATCGGCCCCTAAAAGGCGGAGGAGTTTACCCTTTGCCCGAATAATAAACAGGAAGATTTCTAAAAATCACTACATTCGACCCAACAAGCGGCCTGTTACTGGCTTTCACCCGGCCCCCCACCCCACCCCGCAACTCCCCGCTTTCTCCATCCATCAGCGGCTCCTCCGCCCGATCTGCATCCGGCTAAGCTTCCTCCGTTTCCCCTCTGTTTGGTGACTTCCTTTCTGTGGCATAAAGATACTGTGTGAGCAGCCCAGCTCGTCATATGAAACCATGCATGTTAGCGAGGCTGCCCCTGGCTCCTGCCCACACCTCACCCCAGCCGCTGAGAACAGTCCCCCAGGGGCGACGTGTGCCAGCACGTGTCTGAGTGTGTGTGTGAGGGAGCATGTGCATGTGAGAGCATGTGTACGTGAGAGCATGTATGTGAACATGTATGGGGGGGGCTTGCACGGGCTCACAGTGGAGCGCCACCCGGAGCACCCAGCCAGGCTGAGCTGCGCCCACAGCCAGCCCCGCCCTCCGGGTGCAGGTTCCTGCACCGCCCGCCCCTCTGGATTGGACACGGGTTACCAGGCACCTCCAGGCTGCCCAGCCCCCACGCGTTTTCTATTTAGGAGAAACGCACTGTCCATGCGCCCCCATGTCCAGTTCCACAACAGGGGTCACCCTCCCTGTCCCCCGCCCCTCCTCTGATGCCCGGGAAGGGTCCTGGGGCTGCCGGGCCTGGGGGTGGAGGCCGCCCGGGCAGGAGGTGGGCCCCGGGGTCCAGCGAGGCTGTCCTGTCCCACGGGGCCCACCTGGCCCACAGGAGCCCAGGACCCGCGTGGCGGACGGCAGAAGAGGCGGTGTGTCCCACGAGGTCGCGCAGGTGGAGCAGAAGCGCAGGTGTGGCTGTGGGCACCGGGGACGCCAGGCCCTGCTCCCAGGGAGGCCCGGCGGGCGCAGGGGGGCCGGGGGCGGGGGCGGGAGGTCCCAGCTCACAGCGCGCTCAGGTGCGGCAGCGCGTCCAGGGCCGAGCGGTCCCGCGCGGCCGCCGCCGCCTCCACGCCGCGCAGCCACTCGGTGCACCTGCGCACCAGCCCCCGGTCCGGGGCCCCGGCCTCCTCCTCCTCGTCCTCCACGTCGTCGTAGCGGTGCCGGTCGTTGAGCAGCGACGCCTGGAGCGCGCGGCGCAGGTCCGGCCGCGGGTGGGGCGCCTGCGGGCCGCGGGGCAGCAGCGGGGCCGCAGGCCGGCGCGCGCCCGGGCCCCCGGGGTCGCCTCCCCCGCGCGGACCCGCGGCCTGGGCTCGGGCGGCGGCCGAGGGCGAGAGGGGCAGCGGGCGGGGCGGCGGGAGCAGCGGCCTCTCCCGGTGGCGCCTCTGGACCGGCAGGGCGGCCTCGGGGGTGAGGCGCAGGGGGAAGCGCACGGGGCCAGCCGGGGCCGGAGCGGGCGCGGGGGCCGGGCCCGGGGCGCGGCGGGCCGGGGGCCTCCGGAGCGTGGCCGAGGGCCAGGAGCGGGACGGCGGCGCCTGGGGCCGCGGCTTCTCCCCGGCGGCGGGCGGCGCGGGCGGGGCGCGGGCGGGCGCTGCCTTCCGGACGGCTCCGGGCCTGCGGGGCGGCGGGCGCGCGGCGGGGCCCCCCGGGGCCGGGGCGGGAGGCGGCGGGAAGGGCATGGAGCCCCCGAGCCTGCGGAGCGTCAGCGCCGGAGAGGACCCGGCGGCCCTAAGTCCCGGGCGCAGCCGGGCGCCCTCCCCGTCGGTGGGCGGACGGCCTCGTCCTCCTCCTCCCACCGCCGCCGGGCACTCACGGGGCTGGAAGCCAAGCCCCGTCCTCCCCTCCGTCTGGCCGGGCTCCTCAGGAGCAGGAGTGCGGCCGGGACGCCGCTCGCCCGGGTGTCCACCGGCGGCTGCAGCCAGGAGACCGGAGACGCGCCGGGACGGGGGCGGGCCAGGCGGACGGGGCGTGCGCTCGTCCTGGGCGGGCCCTGCGCGTCGGGGAGGTCCTCCGCGAGCTCCCGCAGCCACGGGGACCCCGGGGAGGCGGGCCGCGGGGACCCCGGGAAGGCGGGCCGCGGGGACCAGTGGGGACCCCGGGAAGGCGGGCCGCGGGGACCCCGGGAAGGTGGGCCGCGGGGACCCCGGGGAGGCGGGCCGCGGGGACCAGTGGGGACCAGGCACCGTGTGGATCGCTGTCTACGTTGACGCTGTCGTTTCAGAGCGAACACCCAGCTCCCCGCGGTGGGCACGGTGGTCCGTTACCTGATGGAGATCCAGGGGCAGGACGGAGGCCTGGCCTTTCCTGAGCGGTTCCTGGGGAGGCCATGTGGCTCCAATGAGAACAGCCCCCCGCCGGCTTAGGGCCTGGTTGTGGGGGGCAGAGGCTGGCTGAGTACCTGAGCGATGACAAGGCGACATCTGCAGTCCGTCTCAGCCCCCACCCCCACCCCGACCCCCACCTCCACCCCCGACCCCGGGGGCTCAGAGGTCACGGTTGAGTCCGGGGGGGGGGGGGGGGTGCGGGAGGCAGCCGGTGGCCGGTCCTCATTGGTGTCTCTCCCTCCCCCACTTCCTCTCGGAAATCAATAAAATATTTGTTTTAAAACTCAGTCGCAGGTCAGCAGCCCTGCTTCCCTAGACGTTCAATGGTGACATCTCCAAACACCGGCTGACCAAGCGGGGGGCTGGCTGTGCCCAGGGGAGCAAAGAGCGGTCAGAGGCGGGAGCTCAGATGTGCCCGAGCCAGCAGTCCTAGGGGCAGGGCACCCCCCCTCCCGCCCCCAGCCCCCTGGCCGGCCCACTGCACCCCGACTCCCCTGTGTTCCAGCCGAGGTGGCTACTGGGCCAGGACACCGGCAAGAGCCTTGCACCTCAGCGGGAGGGGCTGGGAGAGAGGAAGGTTTGCACCCCAATCTGTACCAGCACCCCCCAAACCATCCCACGCTCACACCTTCTCCCAGTGCAAATGCAGCTTCAAGACACCGCTCCAGCCGTCACTCAGACATCCTCCCTCCCACCCTCTCCCTGTCCCCCGGGTGGGGGTTGGGGTGGGAAGGGAGTGAGGGAGGAGGGCGACTGGGTGGCTCAGCCACTGCTTGGGTGAGTGCAGGGCAGCCCAGCCCCCAGGCCTCTCCAGGCTCTGAAGGCCCTGCACTGGCTCCCGGTGCTGCCACTCCCGCGCGGGGGCGGGGCAGGTGCGGAAGCAGTGGGGGGGCTTTGTCAGGAGTGGGGGCCCAGAGATGAGGTGGGAAGGGGTCAAGCACCATTGCCTGTGGGCACAGCCTGAGGGACCCGCAGCCCCGAGGCTTGCATGGACCCAGGTCAAGGCTGTGCGGGTCAGCGAGGGCGTCGCCCTGTGCAGTTCTCCGGGCCTGGTGGGGCCCTCCAGGGTCTCCTTTGGTGATGATCCCAAGACCTACCTGCTTCCCCCCCAAGGCTCTGGCTCTGGCCCTCCCCCCACACCAGGCTCCGGGGTTGCCCGGCCGGCTATTGACTCTCCCCACCGCACACCTGGACCCTCCTGGACCCCCTGCCTGCTGGGCTCAGGGGACCCCCGGGGCAGCGGGTCGCACCTAGATGTCTCCAGAGAACCCGCACGGAGCCCCGAGTCTCACTCAACTGAATCAAGGCTCTGCCCACTTAAAAGGTTGTAAATTTGATCCAAGAATGGGCTTATTTTAAAATTGTAAATATTTATATATTATTTTATTACATATAAGCAATTTTTAGTTTAAAGTAAAAACTTTCACATTTAAAGTATTTTTAAATCTTGACATTTTAGGAAAGCCTAAAGGTTCATGCAGCGGAGACTTATCCCTGAATATTCACAACTGAAACGCAGTTTAGGAAGGATCAAGAAAACGGCTACAAATCATTCCGATCGGCGCTGATCGGCCTCCGTGGGGGAAAGCACATAGTGACAGGATCTAGTGGCAGGAGCGTCACAGTTTACTCGGCCGCGGGTTCCGTGTGCTGGACGGCACGGCGGGAGGGTGGTCACCGGATCAGGAAAACTCCACCAAACCAACAGCCACTTCCAAAGGCTGTGCGGGTTCTGTTCTGGTT
Source organism: Eptesicus fuscus (assembly GCF_027574615.1). Classification (NCBI taxonomy): domain Eukaryota; kingdom Metazoa; phylum Chordata; class Mammalia; order Chiroptera; family Vespertilionidae; genus Eptesicus; species Eptesicus fuscus. Next base: position 97,202,927 of record NC_072482.1, read on the forward strand.
CTCAGCTCAGGAGAGAAGAGCAGCACTTCATGACGGCGTCCCTGGGGGAGGAATCCGGTCAGAATCTGCCTCAGCGCAGGCCGTCCCGACTGACCCGCTTCCTTCGCTGCTCTTATGAGGCTACAACCTCGCTGCTTTTCATACACAGCCGGCTTCCGGTTTACAAAGCAGCAAAGCTGCCTCCACGGCGCTGCCCTGAGCCCGCCAGGCAGGTCCCGCAGTCTGCTTCCCTCCACGACAGCAAGCCCACGCCTCTGGAGGGGACAGGGGCGGCGACCTCTGACCACAGGACAGACATTTCTACGGCTTAGAACTGCACTCACGTGTCAGACCTCCCTTTCTCACTAACTTCTCTTTAAAAAAATAGAAGAATTTGTTTTGCTGGAGTCTCCACGGCCTATCTAGTGACTATCTGCCGTCGTGGAAGGATCCAGAAGCTCTCATCCAAGTTGCTGGCAGCAAAGGTCCAGGCGACCGACCAAGCAGGAGTCCGTTCCCAGCCTCCCCGCTAACACGGTCACAACGGCGTCCCCTACACAAACTTCTTTTTATCCATCCCACTTAGAATATCGTTTCCTTTTGGGAAGAAAGTCAGCCTTCTAAGGCACAATTGGCTGTAAAAACTACTAAAACTGATGTATTTCTGCAAAGCTAACTGGAGGACCAGACACGGAGGGATTCAAAGAGCTCACCTTGCGTACGGGATGTACGACAGGCTGTACCTGCAAGAGAAAGTGCAGCTGCTGAAACGCAGTCTCACAACGCCGTTCCTGCGCCGTGCGGTACAGCAGCGCACGGCACAACCCCCCCAGCGGGACCCGGACCAGCAGCCCGGCACCCCTGGACCTTGTGAAAATGCACAGGGCTGGGCCCCCGCACCCTCCCGAGCCCCCCAAACTCTCTAAGCCACTCACGCCTGCCTTTTAAAGTTATCTATCTATCTATCTATCTATCTATCTACTATCTATCTATCTATCTATATATCTATATATGTAAAGAGATAATATGCAAATTAGGCTGGGACGCTGTAACGGTCACGACCAGCTCAGGAGGAGGGGCCGGGCGCAGGCCCAGAGCCTGAGAGAACAACAGACAGGGCGGCCCACGCCTGGCCCCGGAGCCGGAGGGAACAACATGCAGGGGCCGCAGTGGAGACACAAACCCCAGGGGGGCCCGGCCCCCAGCAGCCCTGCCTCTGCTCACGAGCTGCAGAGGAAAGACCTTTTCTGACTGCTCATTGGCCAAGCTTGCGGTATGTCATTTGCTTGGGTAATAAGAACCCAAGAAGGTGATCTAGGGTTTTTCCACCTCACTCCTGGAGGAAAAAACGAAGGTCCGCTGCTGGAGGGCTAAGAAATGTCATATCCAGTCCTACCCGGTTTGGCTCAGTGGATAGAGCCTCGGCCTGCTGACCACAGGGTCCGGGTTCGATTCTGATCAAGGTCATGTACCTAGGTTGTAGGCTCCTCCCTGGCCGGGGCCCAGGTCAGGGCTCATACAGGAGGCAACCAATCGAAGTGTCCCTCTCACATTGATGTTCTCTCTGTCTCTCCCTCTCTCTTCCCCACTCTCTAAAAATCAATGGAAACATATCCTCAGCTGAGGATAAAAAAAAAAAGAAATATCATATCCTATGAAAGAGACATCTTGAAAATGCCTGAAGAAAGTTGTCATTTTTTTGTGGTGAAGGGACTGGCACCTTCCCCTGATCAGCCCGGTCGCCTCCCGCAGAGGGAGGCCAGACTGCCGTTTAGGCCTAAGCCGTCAGTAGGACATCCCCTGAGGGATCCCGGACTGTGAGAGGGGGTGGGTGGGGCTGCGTGATTTCACGTGCTGGGCTTCTAGTATAGAAACTATCAAATGATTGAGAATAAAGTACATTCTCCCTTAGAAATAAATAAATCGTTAAATACAGCTGATGAAATAAAGAGCAACATAACAGAGAAAATGACTGGCAAATTCAATGTAAAATTCTACTTCACTGAGAGAAACCTCGTCACAGACCCCTTTGCAATGCAGGGCAATGCGTTTAACATTCGTTGATGGTTCACTTATGGGTGGAAACGGGCCAAAGGAAGATGACCCCAGGCTGGGTAAGAGCAAACAGGAGACTGAACACAGCTAACGGAGGGGCTTACTGGATGCGGCCCAGGCCATGAAGGCTCGGGGCCACGTGGGGGGGGGGGGAGGGGCGTGCCCGGCACACAGAGGAGCAGGCCCACAGCTGCTCCCACTGCTTCCTCAGGGAGTCGGCATCAGCGGGAACCAGCAGCACAGCACCTGCCCAGCGAGGGGCAGACCACACGCCCAGGCTCAGCATGACACGGCCCCGCTTCGTGGATTCCTGCGGCGTCACCTACGTCTTATCACTTCTTCACATCTCAGAAGACAAGTACAGGCACCTGGTGTGATTATACAAGACCCCTCCCCCACCCTGACACACACACGCACACACACACACACACACACGCATGCACGCACGCACGCCTCCCTGCCCGCCTGCAGTCACCACCAGGCCCAGGAAGTCCCAGGGGACCCCCTGCAGACTCAGCGACCGCACTCAGCGACCGCTCCGGAGGCCTGGCCCCACCGAGGCACACGCTTCCACCCCAGCCGAGCGCCCACGGCCTGCCAGGCCGGCTCAGAGCAGGTGCTCTCACGCGCAGGGAGCCGGACTTCCTGGCGGGCGAGACTTACCAGGTCATGGACAGGAACTGCAGGATGCAGAAGAGCAGGGCCAGCCCCTTCTTGTGCCACTGGCGCAGGGAAACAGAGCGAGTGAGGCTTTTCACACTCTTTCTCCACCTCCTGCAACTCCCTCCCTTCCCCAGTGTAAGCGGACAGCTCCCTTTACCAGGTCTAGCATGACCAGGTCACGGCGCAGCAGGTGTGAAACTTCACTACCGCATCCACTGATTTCAATCCTCGACACGCCTGGCATTGCGCCCACGCGCCGCGGCGGGCACGGGCTGCACCGCTGCCTCTCCCTGGTTAGGGCCTGGAGTCACGTGACCGTTCCCCCCTCGGGCCTAGTAGAGCTGAACCCTCCGCAGAGCTTACAGATCTTACTCAGTCTCACTTGCCCCTTTTCTTGAATTATTTTTTGAAGGAAAACTGCCTTTTACTGGGATCTTCTGGAATAATGCATAACAAACAGTTTCCATGATTTTTTGAAGATCCACTTTTAGAATTCCTTGTCCATTTTTAACTGTCACTTATTTACTTTCTATGTCATCTACTGCTCATAAATGAACGCTGCCAGCCCATTCCAAAGCCAGAAAGCAATTCCCCCGGGACATGAAACGGCTGTTAGGACGTGTCCTTTCCCGCCACCGGGACGTGGTGTCAGTCACTCTCCCGGGGCCACGGGCAGCAGCCCGACCGCAGTGAGGACCAGTCAGCTCTGCCCGTTTCCGCTGCAGAAGCCACGGCAGGTCTGTCACCAACCAGATGTCACCACCCACGTTAGGGACACCCCTCTGTGGTGAGTTTAAGGGCAGACCGTGAGCTCCTTCGAGGGAACCGCCAGTGGGAAGCAGGCGTGGCCCGTACTTACCCACAGAGCAGCGCACAGGGTAAGCACGAAACACACCTGGGGAGGAGAGAGCGCGGTGAGTGCGCGTCCTCGCAGAAGCTGGACGAGAAGCTCACGTCGCCGCCCCCGTTGGCGTGGATGCCACCACAGAGCACAGCGCAGCCAGGCCCCGCTCTGCAGTCCGCGGTGCCACTGACCGCAAAGGCGATGACCGCCATGCTCCCTGCACCCGGAAGCACCCGGAACATCCTCCGCCGAGTGCGCCCAGTGTCTGCAGAGGACTTAGTGACAAAGCTGCTCTCAGGGACACCTGCTTATGCTGATGCACAGCACCAGCAGGTGTCCCTGAGAGCCAGCGGGGTCAGCACAGCTGTGCCACATGGAGCCCCGGAGGCCTTCCCCCAGAGGGGCTCGTCACGCCCATCCCTGTGCCGGGGGCAGGGGCCCAAGGGGGGCAGTGACAGCTCAGTGACAGGCAGGAGGTCTGGAGGTGGAGCCAGGCGAGAGCCCAGCTCTGACGCCCACTCGCCGGGTGGTCTGTCAGCCCTCCGGTCTGGACCTCGGTCTCTTCTCTCTGAAAGGACAGCAGCTGCCCACCTGCTCTCTAGTCTGGAGGAGGGAGAAGACACACTTTACCCTGAAAACATTTCCTAACTTACAAATCTGCAGACGGTGTTTAAAGAGCCGGTTAAGAGCAAGGACAAAGCAGCTGTGCTAACATTTCAGTCCAGCAGCTCAAGGGGGAGAGCGCTGCGGGAGACGCAGGACAGCACGTGGGACAGGCTCGGCGGAGAGGGCGCGGGTTCCCTCTGCCCAGCACCCAAAGCGACGATCCGTGAACACCCCACAGGCATGACGAAGAAACTAAGTGTCTCTACACAAACGCCCAAAGACAGGAGAGCCCTGAATTCAGTGGACCGATGGCAGGGACAGCCCCCAGCTAGCGCCGCCTGCTGCTGGGAGTGTGTCAGCCAGTGACGGAGGGACAGCGCCAGGGGACAGGCCACCAAACGACTGCCAGCCCCCCCCCCCAAGAGCGCCCACAGCAGCCCCCCAAGAACGCGCGTGGCTGGACCATGACACGCAGCAGCTCGGACTCCCTTCCCTGGAGCCGCCACGTTGGGCCGATCCTGTGGGTGACACTGCATCACCCACCCGGCCTCCGTCACCATCACACGCCACAAGAGAAACGGGACGACAGACTGACGGAAAGACGGCCGTGGGAGGAGAGACAACAATGCCGCAGTCCTTCCGCGGAGCCCCCGCCGCGCGGTACTCACAAGCATGATGACGGTGGCGAGCAGCCGCGTGGTCTCGAACATCTTCTTCAGCTGCCTGACGGGGCCCATCAGGAAGCACGTGCTGAGGGAGAGAACGTGCTGAGGGGCCCGGCCGGCCCTCACGGTCACGCCTAACGATCTCTAAGTCCGCTCGGCTTTCCTGAACACCGAGGGAACCCGAGTCTCCCAGGCGACGTGAGTGCCCCTCTGGAGCTCCAAGCGAACCAGGAGCCCCCGCGGCCTGAGCTGACGCCATCGCCACCACTTCCTGTCCGGGCTGGTCCCATCGGACCAACGAGAACCAAGAGGAACAAGCACGGGGCGGAGGGCACAGCCCGGCAGCCACGCTGAGACTGCCACACAGCTGCTCAGACCCGGCGGGGCGAGCGGCAGGCGCGAGCCGGGAAAGCTGGCGGAGCTCGGCCTTGGCGCACCCGCCTTCACTGGACAACACCTCTGACCCAGAAAGTTCCTGAGAAAGACGGTCCCCTCGGAAAGCCAAGTGCACGAACGCGGGCTCATAAATCTGACCCCAGCAGACACCAGCACGCCCAAACACGCGCCCGAGATGCTCCAAGAGAGTCCAGCAGTGGACACCCCGCGCCTCTGCGCCCCCGCCCCGACGCCCTGCACGGCCCATGAGACGCAGGCTTCACGAGAGCAGGCCCTGGGCTCCGGAGCCCTGTCTGGGGGAGCCTGCCCCTCACGCACTAGGCACATCCCCAGCTGGACATGGGGCCTTATACAGCAGTGCCACCTCCTAAACGGGCAAAGAGGCCCTGGCACACAGTGGGGCCCCAGGGCTGGCTCTTCCTACCAGGGACCTCTCATGGCAGCTGGACACCACACGCAGCAGGAGTCAGTACACACTCATCACACGAACACGGACTTGTGGCTGAATTCACAGGATGTCAGAGCCAGAGACATACGTCCTGCTAGGAAGGTGTTTGTTGGGAAGGAAACTCGTGATGACGACAGCAAATAAAGAATCCGAGAAGCCGAGCGTGTGCACATACCTGGCTAAGGCAGCAATGTTCCCGAAGGTGTAGAACACGGCGAAGAGCTTGATGCCCCCGGGGAGCCACAGCAGGCCCGTGCCCTGCGTGAAGACGGGAGAGGTACTTAGGTTTCCCACGGTGATGGCTTCACGCGAAACGTGCTACCAGAGTAGTGATGTGAACACGTGACGCATGAGTTGTAAGCATAAGTGCGCTCGATACATGTCATTTTTAAAAGTTAATTTCAATGTTACTTGCTAATTTGAATCTTGGGTCTATCATAAGTACAGATAACTGAAGCACAGCACAACTTCCTTTGTACATGTGGGTAAATCTCAGTGTACTTAAACTCCTTTTAAAGTGAGTTAAAAAGGTAATTAACATCTAAATTACCGACTCTGCAGCTCCTTTATTTAACTTTAAGGGAATAGTAATCGGTAGCCCCCAATGTTAACTTCTGCATCTTTGCACTGATCTCTGCTCTTCCTTCAAGCGACTAACTAGGTCCCATCCCAGGCTCAGAGCCATCCGGACAAAGCAGGCTGCTCTGCGCCAAGCCGGCCACAGAGCAGAAATGACCACGCGACCCGCGCCTTCACTCACGAGGATGGAGAAGAAGATGCCGCTCACGAAGCAGATGGCAAACCACTTCAGCCTGGTGTTGAAGCTCAGCGAGGAGGCGTCCAGGACCTGGGAGGAGGGGAATCAGAAGCGCGTTTGGGCCCCACACACCACCCGGTTCTTCACACTAACTCCAGGGCGTGGTCCCTCGAACCCAGTGTGGACGTGTGTGTCCTGTGCAAACGGCAGTGCCGTTTAACAGCAGGAGGACCCACGCTGGTCAGGGAAGCTCGAAGGTGGCCTGGGACCAGGCGGCCCTGAGGAACCACTGCATCTTGGCAGGTGTGATACCAGGACTGTGCTCAGGTTAGACAGCACATCACTGCGACACGGACAAGGTGACACCAAGCGTAAGACAGACGGTAAGACACAGGGCGCCTGAAAAGCAGAGGGAAGGTGCAACAAGACGGGCAAACTGCTGGCAAATGCCGAGGCTGGTCGTGGGCACACAGGGCTCACACCGCCGCCCAGCACCTGTCTAGGTTGCTGAGATGAGGTGCCCCGCGGGAAGGGAGGGGCTGGAGAGGGCGGCCTTCTGGAACCTTCCTCCACCAGCGGCTCAGAGCCTGGAGGCTGGGGGCACACCGGCCTGATGATGGGGACCTGCACAGCCAGCAGCAGTGTCTGCCATTAGACACCCCTGACTGACAGCCTCCACTGTAAAGTGTTCACTGCAACAGCTCAGGAGAGCCTGCATCGCCCACCAGCACGTTATGAACAGTTATTTGTTCTAGAGCAGCGGTCGCCCACTGGGGGTCTGCGGACCACTGGCGGCCCGTGAGGTCCAAAAGGTTGGCGATTCCTGCTCGTCGCGCAAGGGCTAACACCGTGGGGGAAGCAGAGACGCCTGCGCACGTGGTAAGGCGGACAGTGCGGCATGCAGTGACCATGAGCGGGCACTCGGTTACCACGGGCACTAGTAACACGTAGCTTCCCGATAAGGCAGGGACAGGACAACAGCTCCAAGAAACTAGAAATATACGTAAGAATTTACACACCAAACTTTAAATGTCTAACTTACAGCACATACTTAAAAACAAACTGCGTATAATGTATTTCCAAGAATAATGAAGTAAAAACAAAGTTTTACATGCAAAAGCTCAAATACCTTTGGCTACGACCTTACCTGAGTCCATTAATCTGTGAATCCTTACGTAGCATGAAAGTAGATAAAAACAACTGAATAAGGATTCTGTCAAAGTAACACCCATCACTTTTAACCCATTTTATTTTGTTTTTGTTAATCCTCACCCGAGGATATTTTCCATTGGTTTTTAGGGAGAGTGGAAGGGAGAGGGAAAGACGGAGAGAAACACATTGATTGGTTGCCTCCTGCACGAGCCCTGACCAGGGCCTAGGCTGGGGAGGAGCCTGCAACCAAGCCTGCCTTTTACCGGAATTGAACCCGGGACCCTTTGGTCCGAAGGCCGACGCTCTAACCATTGAGCCAAACCAGGTAGGGCACTTTTTAAACCACTTTAAATACTTTTTAAATGTTTAATTCAGACATTCTTGTTTCCAGCAATGTCATCTGTTTATAGCAAAATTGGTCGCTGGATTTTAAACAAAAAATGAACTTGCCTATAAAACCATCTGAACGTCATTCTTTCTGATCCAGAAGAATCCCCATCAAGTGTACTTTAACCACACGGGGACTAAAGGAACTGAAACCCTGAAGACCGCACTGGCATGGGGGGCGACCCACTGGTTCCTACAAACACGGGAGGGTCCTAGGTAAGAAGGACTTTAACGGGCAGTGAGCCCACAACCGTGTGAGAAGGCGTAACAAGAGCAGAAAGGCGTCATTTCACTTCTGTACGAGTCTGAACCGCCGCTGTTGTGCGGTCAGTTGCCGGTCTGCCACAGCCCTTCACTCCTCTCACATGCTTTTCTGTGCCGTAGGCATGCTGCCTTCTCCGTCTCCCCCGTGATGCAGTGAGCAGGCAGTTAGACCCACAGGAGCAGAGCGGGAAGGACAGGCATGGAGGTCACCCGGGGGAAATCCCCCCATCGTGCCTAGCAACGGGCAAAACCGGGAAAACCAGGACCCCAGCGACCTTTCCTCCCCAGCATATGGCTGGGCGTGCAGTTCCGGCCCCGCCCTGCCCCTGCCACCCCCCCCCCCCCGCATGCTGTTGGTCACGGTGGGCCTGGGGGAGGGGGGGGGGCAGGAGCCCTTCCTCCTGCAGAGCACGTGGCACAGCCCGGGACCAGCACGGCCATCACACAGCGGTGAAAACAGCGCAGCCGGCTTTAGGGAGAAGCCGGGAGACTGGCGCTACCACAGGGCACAGCTGTGCAGGCCAGGGCCTGGCTCCGGCCACCTGAATAAAGGGGACACGGTGGCCTCAGCTAATGAACACACGGGCAGTGTTCCTGCAGGTCCTCTTTCAAACCCCGTGCGTCCGAGAGAGACAGGTGGGAGCGAGCACAGCAAACAGGTCCTCTCCCGGGCCCGCCTTACTCGGAGGCTCCCACGCTAACGGCCACCCGGTGCCTTGGAAACGGAGGCCATGGGTGGGAACGCCGCACTGCTGGCCGCTACCAACCAGCAAGCCCCGCTCCAGAACACCTCTCCCCTGCCCTGGATCACTGCCCTGGATCACTGCCCTAGCTCCCAGCCTTAGGTCCAACCCTTGGAGGCCCTCAGGGAACTGACCGGCTTCTCCCCTCGTCAATGGTGAGCCCTGTTCTCTGGGAGACCATCTCCACCAGCCCGAGACCTGCTGAAGCGCTTCCCACCTTAACAAGGAAAACTTTTCTTTGACTTCACCCTCCAGCCTCTGCTGGCTCATCCATCCACGCACCCACCCACCCTCCCACCGATCCACGCACCCATCCATGCATCTCCTACTGAGTGCTCCCAGGTGCCTGCTCCGAGCGCTGGGGGAGGAGCCTGCCTCCCGGTAAAAGGTGTCGGGAGGCCGCCCTGCCTACAGCACACCTGGCGTCTGCGAGGAGCTGCAGCGGAGGACGGGGCCCTGGCCCTCCCGCCCCTTCCGTATCTCAGCCCCACGCCCTCACGCCTGGGTCTCTTCACCCGAGCCCTGGACAGACGAAGCTCCTCTCCCATCGAGCCATCGAGGCCTCTCACAGGGGCGAGGGGACCCTGAAGATACTTTTCTCCTCTCTGACCCACTCCCCCTCCCCCCTGACCTCAGGGTTCATAGAACTGCCCACTTGGTTTTGTCCAGGGCTTCCTCCCCCCACGGTGAGAGGACACACGTCTTCCCTGATCTCCCGGGACTCCGACCAGTGCCATCGCGTGGGGACAATGGAACGGGGGGGGGGGGGGGGGGGGGCAGCAGGCTGAGGGAGCCCTTCCACTTTGGCTTGTTGCTTAACTGGCTTCTCTCCCATTCGGCTGAGCTCCTGACCCTGGGAAACGCAGGAAGGCCGCCGTCCTCACACCAAGTGCCCACACCATGCCCATCAGGGGCAGTAAGGGCCGTGAAGAGAAACTCAGCCGGTGAGGTGGAGAGCAGGAGGGAGGGGCCGCTCCGATGCAACCTGGGCGACATGGACGCTCTCAGAGGCCTTCCTGGGACCTGAACGAAGCAGGGGTGCACAGAGGGAGAGCCCCTCCCCCTCGTTCTACCAAACCTCCCCCAGCCGTTCCTCCACTCGCTCTCCAGAAACGGGCGCTGGTCACCTTGCCAGATCCTGGCTTCCACAGAGCCAACCTGGGAAGGCCCAGTGGGCACACCCTCCTTGGCACATGCCAGGCACGTCCTCCTTGACCAGTCGAGCTCCACGCCTCACCCCTCCCAGGACTAGAACCCTCCAGAGCAACAGCAACTTCCTGTCCTTCAGTCCAAGGAACAGCGAGACTCCAGTCTCCTTCCCGCCCCGCCGGACACTAAACCACTCCCCTCCCCCAGCTCCAGACAGCGCACGTGGCTCCTCCCGGGTCTCCTCGGCATCCGAGTCCACAACCGAAAGCAGCAGCTAAGGCACCCCATTACCTTCTCCCTAGACTGTGGGCTCAAGGCAAGCGGCTCCATCACCTCCAGGTCCCCAACGTGCAGAGCTGATCGGCCCAACAGAACTTTCCACAAGGGGGTGTGCTGCTCACCCACTGTCCGGTGCCGCAGCCACCGCATGTGCCTGCTGAGCCCCCGAAGTGTGGCAGGTGTAACTACCGTGATCACAATTAGTGCAAGTGCAAACAGTCACGTGTGGCTGTGGCCATGGCCAATGCACAGCACAGACTTAGCACATGAATTGGGGGCACAACCGCTCAATGAGGGAGCTGGTGACACGTTCCTGCCACGCTGGCATTTCTCCTATTAGGACTTGAGGGTTCCTGCATTACACTGATTCGAAAACTGGTTAGTTCCCTGAGAGCTGATGCTTGTCTTACAGTTTCTAAACCCGCCCGGGGCCCAGGACCCCGGCCACAGATGTGCTGAGCCACGGGACAGGGAAGGGAGTTAGGACAGGGAAGGGGGCAGACAAAACATCCTCACACAATCCTGCCGACTTTCCATGCCCAGTGGCAGGAATTGGTGACAGGCAAACAGGAATTGGTCAGCATGCAACTCACAAAAAACACTTAGGAAGCAGTTTCGCTCCTATTTTTAACTCTCGACAGAGGAAGTAACCTTATCAAGTCCCGCGGGGAGGTGGACACGAGGATTTTAAATCTCTTATCAGGCTCTGCCCGATCGATCAGGCAACTTCAACTCAGCAGCGCCCCTCCTTCCTACAGACAGCGCCCCTCGCAGCAGCTCCCTGACGCCCGGGCACTCGGCGGCAGCTCCGGGGCAGGGCCTGCACCCCCTCCGCCGCACAGCCCCCAGCGCACACCCGCGCCCCGCGCCGCGCAGGCACCCGGGCGGAGCGGGTCGGGGCAGCGCGGGGCAGACGGGCAGCAAACGGGCCCTCAGGACCGGAAGCCCAACGGGGCGTGTCTCAGCGAGCCTCCGCGCACCCACCAAAGCCTGGGCGCCCCAAACCCTGCGGGAGCAGGCGGAGCCCTCCCGCAACCCAGGTGCGGGCAGTGCAGGCCCCGCCCCACCCCCGGCCCGGCCCCACCCCCTGGGCCCGGCCCAGCACCCACCCCTGGGCCCGGCTCAGCACCCACCCCCTGGGCCCGGCCCAGCACCCACCCCTGGGCCCGGCCCAGCACCCACCCCCGGGCCCGGCCCACCTCCTGGCTCGGCCCCCGCCCCCCCCCCGAGCCCCCGCCCCACCCCCGGGCCCGGCCCAGCACCCACCCCCTGGGCCCCCACCCCCCCCCGGCCCCCCCGCCCCACCCCCGGGCCCGGCCCCGTCCAGCACCCACCTGCGCGGTCAGGCCCTGCTCCTCGTCGTCCTGGCCGCTCAGGACCCGCCGCAGTTTCTCCATGGCCGCGCTCCGGGCCCAGCGGCCGACACTCGTTGCCGGGCCGCCGAGAACCCGGAACCGAAAGCCCCCGGGCCGACCGGAAATCCGGGTCCCCCGCTTCCGGCGCGTCCCGAGCGGCCACCTTCGCGGCGCACGCATGCGCGCTGCGGCTCTCCGCCCTCGCGGGGCGCGCTCCGCGGCGGGGTCATCCACGCCGGCCTCCGTTTGCTAACCGGGGAGTGTCCGGTGCCCGGCCGTGGTCTGTCCGTCCGGCGTCCTCCGGGCGGGCGGCCGGGACGTGCGTTACGGAGAAAACGCGCGAAAGGGGCTCCCTCCGGCCGCGGTGCGTGCGGCTGCCCCGAGGGCGATGCTGAGGCGGCAGCAGCGTGCAGTGAGCGAGGTGCCATCGAGCACAGGACACAGGTCACAGGTCACAGGACCCAGGACGGGGCCTGCGCCTCCCGGAGCGAGTTCCGCGTGGCTGGTGCGGGCCGCCTGCCCTGCGGGTGCCCAGGACGCGGTTTGAGACGAGGAGCCGCTGCTGTGGGAGGGTGTGTGCTTGCTGCTCTGGTCCCGGCCCCCTCCCAGCCCAGGGAACCGCCTCAGCCGGCTGTGCCTCGTGCCCGCAAACCTAGAAGATCTAGTAGCTTCTCTCCCTCTCCTGCTTCTCGGCTGGGGAGCCTGCCGGAGCCAGGGCCTTGGCAAACAGGCAGCGCAGGCACAAAACCGGAACCGAACTCGGGACCCTTCAGTCCGGAGACTGACGCTCTATCCACTGAGCAAACTGGCTGGGGCTGCACCACATCTTCCTTCCCACAATACGTTTGCACACGTGTGTACATGCAGAGACTCACATGTTTGGCCAGACCACCCGCCGAGAGGCTGAAATCGGGATCCCACCAAGAGGCCTCTGAAGCTCGGTTCTCCGGGCTTGAAATCCTGCTCCCGCACCGCCTGGCCCACCCAGCTCCTGCCAGCTCCCCTGGACCTGGGGTCTCCCCTCGCCTTCCGGACCCACTGAGACAGGGCCGCACCGCTGCCCGGGGCCCTGCTACTGCTGTCCATCCCGAGCGGAGCCTCCAGCTGCTCAGCCAGCTTGCCTGGCCAGTCAGTCATCCCGCTCAACTGCTGACCAGGCACAGGGCCTGGCACGTGACAGAAACTCAGCAGGCGCTTCCAGCACGAGTGCATGAGCAACAGGAGAGCACAGCAAAGAAGCCGAGACATAAATCCCCTCCCCATGGCCACTGGGTTTGTTGTAGGAGAAAACAAGTCTTGGTGTCAACTCACAGTTATTGCTGAGGGAGTCCCGGGTGGCAGCTGCCCAGGCTGACAGGTGGGCACACAGATGCCAGAGAGCAGGCCTGCCCCGCCCTGTGATGGGACTGGCCGGGAACACAGGAAATTCTATTCCCTGGTGCGGCCATTCCCCAAATGCTACAAGGATCTCAGCTGCGTGCCCTGCGAGTCCTTCAGCCCTTTACATGGTTTTCCTGGTTTCAGCGTGGACTTGTGACTGTTGCTTGTAACAGAGGGACGTGGTCTCCCTGTCGAGACAGGGTCCTCTTCTCCCAGCAAAGAGGGGTGTCGTCCCCCAGAACAGGCCGCATGAATCCAGGTCCCGCGTCTTCATTGCTTTTCCTCTTCACGGGTTCCCAGAGTCTAGCCCCACATGATCCAGTAGATGCTCCGGGAACATTTTCCCCATGAGCGAATGAGCAAAGGGCTGTAACTCCAGAAGTTCACTGGGCATTATCTTGTCTGTCCCCTTAAAAACCAAAAACGGAAACCAGGGCCCAGGGACCCTCAGTGATGTTCTTGCAGTCTCATAGCTGGTGAGGAGCTGAGCCAAGGGCTCCCAGGTGAACAGAACCCTCGTGACCAGAGACTTGCTCCTCTGGACCGGCCTGGGGGGAGGCGGGAGGACTAACCTGCAGGCCGTCTTCCTGACGTGAAAAGTCTCTGCTCACCTGCGTTTCCCACTCAGAAACATTTATGGAGGCAGGAGGCAGTTAAGGGCAGGTGTGGGTTTGTCTTTGTGGGTTTTTTTTTTTTTTGCATCGGGGTCATTTATTAATCATATCTATAGAGGGGTTGATTAGACAAAAAAACAAAAAAAAAAACGGTTTTATAGTCTAAGGCACTTTTCTCAGCCTGCCCTGCCCCGACAAGCAATCTGGGAGAGCCGTGAGCTTTTTGTCTTAGCTTCCCATGTGTGTGGCAGTAGATGCAGGGGGTGTTCTCCTAAGGAGACTGTGTTTTTATTTAAATACTAGGAGCCCAGGGTGCAAAATTGTGCGAGACCCAGGACCCACAGTCCCGCGGCTCGGCGGGACCCAAAAACCCACCCACTGCCCCGGCGGGACCCAGAAATCCATCGGTGCCTCTGGTCAAGTCCTCCAGAGTCAAATCCCCGCCTACCCTGCGCACGCAGCCTCCTGATTGGTCGTGATGGCGTGATGGTGTGACAAGCACGGGCTCTTTATATAATAGAAGATATTTTGATTTCAGAGAGGAAGGGGGAGAGAGAGAGCATCAATGATGACAGAGAATCACTGACCGGCTGCCTACTGCCCGCCCCACACTGGGGATTGAGCCGCAACCCCAGCATGTGCCCTGGTTTGTAGGTCAATGCTCAACCACTGAGCCACACCTGCTGGACCGAAGTGTGTTTATGGTCCTTACAGAAACGAGGTCAACACGGACCTAGGGCAACATTCCTCATTTCAGCTTTTGAATCCAATGAGGCCACAAGGTGGCGCAACTTTGCCACAAAATCATTTCAAACCTGGGGAAGGGCCAGCGAGGAGCTGCGGGAGGAGGGGCAGGTGTGCGGGCTCCCGTTCTCCCTGGAGTCTACCTGCTCCTGGGAGCCCAGGGTGCAGTCTCTTCCTGCAGCCCCGGGGCGGTCCCTGGGAGACCTCAACTCGCACTGGAAGGGCTGTTACCCCTGCAGATATGTGATGGCATCGATTTCATCGGGGAGTGTTTTATTGCAAACTCAAAATACGCAATGTTTGCTGAAACTGACAGGAGTCTTCCCTCGCAGTTCTTGCTCTACCTCTTCCCAGACTCGCCTGTAGTCGAACGCAGCCCCGTCCTGCCAGCAGCCGTGTCCCCCGCCTCTCCTCACCCCCCCCCCCCCCCCATGAGACAGGGCCCTGCAGGCTCTAAGAGGCATCGGTCTACACCTCTCCAGGTCATTTCCTGACAGTGTGCAGAGCGCAGGCGCCGAGCACCCGTCCGGGGCCTCCCCTAAGAGGACGCTGCCCTGTAACATTGGTAAAAACACTGCCAGTGCGCGTGCCGCCGCTGACTTCTCATCTCGCGTTGTGGGCATACGACCAAGTCCCGATCCTTGTCTGAGGCGGTGAGAGCCCTCGACTGCCAACAGAAACTTCTGCGTGAAGAGCTTGCATCGCCATAGGTCGCCTCCGCTCCCTGTGCAACCCTTCCATCTCCTTAAACCTCACCCCTCAAGGCAAATGAAACACTGCCTCACTCAGGTGAGGAGAAGGGTACCTGAGAGAATTAGGTGAATTTATAAGATGTTAGCCTTGGTATGAAAATACATAGTATGGTAGGTGAAGATTTGGCTATCACTTTTATTTAAAGAGAAAAGTTGTAACTTAAAAAGAGGCACAAGATAAAACTTTCACATCAGGACAAGACTGAAAATGTAAACTCTGTAGGTGGTAACAGTACCAGGAATTAGAGAGTAAAAGGCAGAAGGGATTGGTTTGGCCAGAAGTCCTCGGCGCAGACAGAGTGACGAGGACTGACGCTCGGAGACGGAGCTGCTCAGGGGGCCCCATCGCTCCGACTGCCCCGGAGGCAGACCTCCGGGATCTGTGCTAAGGACACTGCCAGCAGCTGCCGCTTCGCTTCTCGGAACTTCTGACAATTGTAGCCAACTTCCCTCGGGAAAGCGCTTACGTAACAGAGTCGACGGTTACCTTCCGTGCACTCAGAACCATTACTAGGAACTTGCGTGCTTCAGACCCTGAATGGGAGGAAGCAACGCCACTCTGGCACCAAGAGCCCGCGTGGTGGTGCAAGGACCCGGGGAAGGGCTTCGTGTTGGGGTCAGGCAGGCAGTGGGCAGGAGGCCTCCAGCTGGTGTGGGGACAAGAGGAACTCTCAAAAGATACCCACGTCTCTAGGAGACGGAGCTCGGCAAACCCCAGGAGACAGAGCAGGAGGAGCTGCCCAGGACCCCCTGCCGCCCGGCAGCTGCAGGAATGACACATGAGCCAAAAGAATAAGAAGCGCAGCTGATGAACACACATTAACCTGCTGGGTGGCTCACGTGGTTGGAGTGCCATCCTGTACACCAACAGGATGCGGGTTCGATTCCTGGTCAGGGCACATACCTGGGTTGTGGATTTGATCCCTGAGCAGGGCATACAGGAGACAATCTATCGATGTTCCTCGCTTTCTCCCTCCCTCTCTCTCTAAAATCAATAAAACGTATCTTCAGATGAGAATTTAAAACAACACATTACGTCTATAAAAACTCATGAGTCTATTATCACGCTCAAGAGGAAAAGCCAGAAAAAGTTCAAAATAGTTACCATGGCAACTGGTGTCCTACCCTCCCAGGGCCACCAACCTGCCAAGCCTTCAGCCCCAGCCCCAGCCCCCCGGCTTGGCTTTTGATGCCGCGGTCCTGGTGTTCGCTTCTCTTCTGGACCTTAAACAGGAAGCTCCGAGACTAAGCCGCCTGCTGGCACGCTGGGTGACAGGACCGCAGATGTTACTGCGCCTTCAGCTTCCTTTCTCACTGCTGTCTGCCACCGCTCCGTGCACACGAGAGAAAACAACTGAGAAATCGAAGTGAAAAGGTGGAAAAGACAGGAGCAATTGAACGCAGCCTGGGAGCGAGCAGCAGAGCGGCTCCTGCGGCTCCTGCGTGGGGAGTGGGAAGAGGGCCAGGAAGGAGGGCCAGCCCTAAACCAACCGTGGCCGAAGGGGCATTGCGAAACAGGAGGCCCTTGACCAGTTTCCTGCCGTGGCCGCGTGCACCGCGGGCAGCGGGCTCCTCGGTGCCAGGACTCACGCGGGCTCGGCCGGCCCTGGCAGAGCAGGAAGTGCTTCGCAATCGTCACCTGGTCCCTGAGTCCGTCACAGCGCGGGGGCCAGCAGGGCACCTCCGCGCCGACATCCGGCGTCCACTCGCCGTGGACGGGAGCCCGGCTGCTTGTTCTCCCCACTCTCCCCGCTCTTATGTGAATGGAGAACGCGGAGCGTTGGGGTCTCACGTGCAGAGAGGAGGGTCTCTGTGCAGCTGACAGTTCTGAGCCTGTCCTGGCTGTGGGAGCGGTCCAGGCTGGCGTCCCCCCACCCTCGCTTTCACACTTGAGTTCCCAGGGGTCTCCTCCAGCGCGGACCCGGGTGCTGGGGGATGGATGGCGCCGTTCTCCATAACCCCAGGCCCTCGGAGGACGCACTGGCCGCCAGGCCAGAGGGAGCCTCCGGTGCGCACTGCTCTCGCACGGAGCAGACACAGGTTTGGCGCCGGGACCCCCACGTCTCTAGGAGACGGAGCTCGGCAAACCCCGGAAGACAGAGCAGGAGCCACCCGGGACCTCCC
Organism: Eptesicus fuscus; assembly: GCF_027574615.1. Taxonomy (NCBI): domain Eukaryota; kingdom Metazoa; phylum Chordata; class Mammalia; order Chiroptera; family Vespertilionidae; genus Eptesicus; species Eptesicus fuscus. The sequence continues at coordinate 97,220,283 of NC_072482.1, forward strand.
GCCGCCCAGGCACGGAGCAGAGGTCGGCTGTTCGGTCGTCTTCTGTGCCAGTGGCCATCGCTTCCCTGCCGACTGCCCAGGTGTCCTCAGCGCCCCTCGTGCCAGTGACAGACAGCGGATACGGTCATTTTAAAGCAACCAAGCGCCATCCATCAAAAAGAGACACGGCGACGGGCCCTGCCCTGGAAGAGCCCTTCGCAGGCCGAGCGGACGTGGATGAAATGAGGCATGGCTGGGCCGCTCACACCCTCCATGCTGTCTCCTGGCGCTCACCCTGGCGGCAGCGGGGTCTCCACCAAGTCCCCGGGCCCCGCCCCTCCCGGAGGTCCCTCCTCTACCTGGTGCCCCTCCCGTGCGGCCAGGGACTGCGGCCCCACAGGGACACTGCCCAACTCTGCCCCCGCTCAGGGAACCTCAGGGGGCAGGAGGCCAGCGCCCCTCCAGGGCTGCGGAAGCCGGGCATCTCCAGGGCAGCACTGGGTGCATTTTCTAACGTGGCCCGTGAGAAAGAACCGTCTGACCGCCCGGAGGACGGCACCTCCGGAAGCTGCCTTCCCCGTCCTCTCCCCTCTCAGCACTGGGGGAGGGAGTTCCACGTTATACCGATCCTGGTGCTGCAGGGACACAGTCCTGCAGTGTCTTAAAAACATGGCAGGCCTTTTGTCATTCCCACTTGACCAATATTTAAATCATTTATTGCCGTTAAGTCACAGCCTTTCAGAATACACACTGCATGGAAATGGGTCCTTTTCAGACCCTGGGGGTGAGATCTTAAGGATGGAGCCAGCTGTGGGTTGTCTCATGGTCATTACAGAACAAGGCAAGAGTTCAGAGCACTCAGGTCTAAGAGTCACAGGCTTTGTTCTCTTCCGCTGCTCGTTCAGTAAATTCTAACAGATAACAGCTCGGAGCAAGCATCGCGGGAATCACGGAAACGACTGCCCGGGTGACTACTCTTTAGGGGGAGGGGGGGGAGTCAGTACTTGCCAGGCAGCCGGGGCGGGTCAGGGGCTCGGGGGCTCTCGCTGTCTCGGTGGAAATGGTTGGGTTAGTAAAAACAGCATCAGCGGGTGCTCAACAGGACGTCCTGACGACGGAGCCGGTGGCTCAGCAGCGCCAGCCCTCCCTGCCCATGGTTACGCTGATGCCTTCTCATTCATCCTGGAGGGAGACACAGGAAATAGGGAGAGTTTCACTGCCGGCCTCAAGGCCGGGGAGAAGACCTCACCTAACATTCGTTTCAACTTCCAATGTTATGAAGACACACCCTACTCCATGTTGTCATCCGTGCATCTGCACTGCGTGGCGTTAACTGTTTCACCTTCTACAGCACAGCTTTGCTCAGAAACGGGTTCCACATCCATCTGCACACACTCACGGCCCAAATGCCCAAGACAGGACGGGGCCCGTTCTCCCCTTCCCTCAGCAAAGAGGGTGAGCGGGCACCGCTTACTTGTATTTGATGAGCCGCCCGCCCTGGATGAGCTGGGCCACCTCGTTGGTGGCGTGGCACACGAACAGGAGCCAGTTGCGAGGCTGCACCTTGTAGGCAAATCTCATGAACGTCAGGGAGTAACAGCAGAGGGCTGCAAACAGCAAGCAGAGGGGACCAATGACTCACGGTTCAGAGACCTGGTGTGGGAGGGACCCAGACCCACAGCGCGCCCGCCTGAACCCCTAGAGCAGCTCTTCCGCTAAGACCTTTGACGGGAGATCAATTCTGGCGGAAACGCACCCGTTATGGGAAGCTCATCAGATACCGGACTCTCCTGTCGGGTACTGTTACTTATCACCTGGACATTCTAAGGATGGCGTGTCGGAGGGAGGGAGAGGCGCCTGAGTTCCAGCCGCGTCCTGTCCCCTCGAGTTGCTGACAGTCCCTCACCCGCAGGACTGCCATGTCATCCTCTCAACAGCTTTATGGTCACATACCAGGGTTTCAGGTCAGCGTAAGAAAGTGTTTTCCAACTACGGCCCCAGAGACACCTCCTGCAGCTGGGTGCGTCAGCCCGCCGGCCAGCGGGCTCTCGCTCTCCCAAGACAGCATTTCAGAGCCACCTGCTTTTCCTCCCTGTGAGGAGGTGATGCCTTCGAAGCGACATGCCATTTTCTAAGCGACTGTCCCGGCCGGAGCTGTTTATGCTAATGGCGCAGGGAGAGGCTGCAGGTGTGCAGAGCGCACACTCACCGAACGTCATCCGCCCACTGATGATCTCCGGAGACTTTTTCATGTCATTGATGGCGGCAATGGGGAGACCCCAGTTGGCTACTGGGCCCCAGAAGTGCTATGGGAGGAAAGAAGGAGAGAGGAGAAATCAGGGCGGAGCTGTGAACAGCTGGGCTTCTTTCTCAAAGTGTGAGCCTTGGGCTCGTCCTGCGGGCTCACTGGTCAGCCGCTGAGGTGTTGGCCTGTGAGTCAGCAGTTCTCACAAGGCGAGTGCAGAGCCAGAAAGGACGTGGCAGGGTACCAGTCCTGACCAACTTTCCGATGGCAACTAAGTGACCTCTGACTGTCCGTTTAGAGCTCCAAAACTTCTCACACCAGTCAGTCTTGCCATAACTTAAACGTGTGATAACTATTCTCCACAGTTTAATGTTTAAATCTATCAAAACTTCTTTTTCAAACTTTCATTGACATCTCTTAATATGCAGACCCTAATCTGGATACTTTTTCTGAAGAAAGGAGCTGTATTTAATACGGGAAAACTGTTTTGGCTCATGAGCTATTTTAAGGTCTGAGAACCTGGAATCTACACTCAAGAGTCCCAGATACTAAGATTGGAAAAGAGCCCTGGCTGGTATGGCTCAGTGGATAGAGCGTCGCCTGCAGACTGAAGGGTCCCGGGTTTGATTCTGGTCAAGGGCACATGCCTGGGTCACGGGCTCAATGCCCAGTAGGGGGCCCGTAGGAGGCAGCTGATCGATAATTCTCTGTCATCACTGATGTTTCAATCTCTCCCTCTCCCTTTCTCTCTGAAATCAATAAAAATATATTTTTTAAAAAGAATTGGAAAATACTTGTAAAATAATAGCAACAACTATTTTAAAAATGGACCAACAGCTTTTCACTTTACAGCCATGTGGCCATCCCAGGACACCCATGTTAAGCTGCCCATGCTTAACAGCAGAGACACCAACTCAGTCTTGGAGTGATGAGTTAGGGCTGCCCGTAAGAGGTCCTGTGAGGCAGGGCATGCTCTGTGGCGGTGAGCAATGACCGATACGTAAATCTAGCCCTTAAAGAGTACATAAAGGTACAAATAATTTCCACACTAGCTGACTAAGGTACCTACCTCAGCAAGCTTAATACGTGCTTTCTACCTAGAGCAAGGCTCTCGCGCTCGTGTCCCTTTTTAAAGTGCGTTAGGTCTATGCTCTAGCAGATAGTCACCACAAATGTCTAGAAAAAGAAGGAATTTCATGATAAACATTTGAAAGGAAAAATGAACCTATTTTGGATTAAATGGGGAAATACTTCTATTTCATTATAAACTCGTAACTTGGGCTAAAGAACATCCACACGAATGAGGAGCGCCGTGATCTGGCCACTGGTGTGGAGTCTGCTCCGTCGGCGGCCAGGCTCTGTGCCGAGCACTACCACGAGGCTGTGTCCCTGGGTCCGGCAGAGGCGTGACCTGGGAGGGACCCAAGGGCCGCAGGGACGCCAGGGCGCACTCAGCCCCCGCCCTCAGCCCTGGTGCTAGTCACGCTATCTCCAGCAAAGGGGTCTGCTGTCCCTAACTTTGTTGATGCAGGATCTGCACCAGCCTGAAGTGGAGGAGGAAGGATTTTCTTACCGTGCTGTTTTGTGAGAAGTCACCGAGGTTCAGACAGGGAAACATGAAAAGAAAAAGAAGGAAAAGGTCAGGCGTTTCCAGAGGCGCGGGTCCCATTAGGCCACCGGGGCCTCAGTCTGCGCAGTCTCGGTGCCGGAGCTGCGGTGTGGGCAGCACGGTTCTCTTTGCCCTGAGAAGTCCAGTGACATTTCTAATAACAACTTGGACCTAATGAAAGTAAACCTTAATTTTATAAAAAAATAAGCATCATCCTTAGAGGGTGCCAATAGAAATATAATGCAAATCACAAGTAGGAGCCACATACGTAATTTAAAAATTTCTAAAAGGAAAAACAGAAGTTAACTTTATTAAGTTTATTTATTCCCACATATCCCAAGTACTTTAATTTGAACAACCAGTGGCAACGTATGCATGCGACATCTTGTGTCCTATTTTGTACCGTGTCTCTGAGACGCGGTGTGTGTTGGCATGGGGACCGGCCACATTTCAGGTGGCTCACAGCTCTCACCCCACACAGCACGGGCTTAAAGGGACCATTCCTTAGAAAATGACAAGTTGGAGAGAAGCACAATGCTGCAGAATTCTATTGACAACGAACTCCCCATTTTCATTTACTAGTAGGTTGTCACCGGAATGAAGCCCCTGAGAAGAGGCGTGTGATGTTCCTTTCTGTTTACTACGAGAATCAGGACCCTGAAGTGGGGCCCTCCATTCACAAGGCATTCAAAAAAATATTTATTGAGTAAATGAATAGTAAAAACTTTCAAAGTTAACCGAACTGTTTTCCTGAGCGCTAAGCTTCATCCCATTTAGAATATATAGAAAGTTTTATAGTGAATTCCTTTTATTTCTGAAATGGCAATTCTTCTTGCCAGGATGTAGCTTAATTGTTCTGTGAAGGCAAAATCTTAGTTTATCTACTGAACGAGTTGTTGAAATACTCTGATAAAATCTTTCATAGACACGCGTCCAAACAACACTTGTAGAGGTTTTGATCCGGAGACTGTGGAGGTTCTAGTTTACAGCATAAACTGTTTGTTGACAGTGCTAAGTAGGTTCTGCTATGAAATATAAGAAGCAAAAAGCCTAATAAATTTTGCCTCAGACGTGTCACAGCAAGTCCACACCGAGCAGCGCTTTCCCAAAGGCAGAGGGCGATGACCTCCGGGTGGGGGTTGGCGGGAGACAGCCACTGGCCACTCTCCTTAACACGTCTTGGCTCCGGTCTGAACACAGGCCTTTTACTGAACTACATATTAGCAACAACACATGTTCCTTTCCCTACAAGAACATTTTAAAAGATGCAGTACTTAACATCTAAAATGTCATCTTGGAGATACTTTAGTTTTCAATTCAGGACTCTCTCCTGGAATTGTACAATAGTTCAAATTCTGCCCTAGTTTACAACAGGTGACTGCTGGAGGCTAAAGCTAACAGCAGTTAGCAAATTAATGTAAAAAGAAAACATTGGAAGGCCAATGGACTTTGACATTCAGCAGGGCTGAAAGTCAGCATACTATTGCCCTGCTGTGGGCTCAGTGGCTCAAGGCAATTCCCTAACCCCAATATCCTTACATTGTTTACCAAACTTTACCTTTGATCTGCCTGTGTGCCCTGCTAAAGGGCAAATGTGTATTCAAGTAAATAAAAGGCCGACCAGACCAGGAGTCCTGTGTCTCTTCAAGAAAGAGGCTCCATCTGGCTGGCCCCCAAGCATTCTGAATTCCTATTTCTTGTACAGCATTTTCATTTGTGCGCTGGCCCCTCCTTCAGACCCGGAACCCTGCCGAAGGTCGCGGCATAAAGGGACAGGGTCAAGAAAACTCCTGCCTTCAGACGCTGCTCAATCCAAAGTTCTGCATAAAAATGCCTGGCAGCCACATTGTGAAACCCGGCTGTTGCCAAGAATGGCAGGAAAAACAAGTTCTCTTAAAAAAAATTAAGCACATCAAACCTAGATTCAATTAATCAAATAGGGAGGGGGAGGGGGTACAAAAGCATGAGAGCCCGTGAAGTGATTAACCTTGGGGAACAGGTGAGGCCGTGCACCCAAGTCTTCCATTGAAAAGCCCGGCTCTCGGAACTCTCCGAGGCAGCAGCAAAGAACAGAACCCAGACAAGCGGGCTCCCCGCTCCCGGGACGAGGTCTCCCCGGCCGGGCGGCGCCAGGAGCATCCTCAGCACCTCCCGGCACGGACGGTGCCAAGGCCTCCTCTTCAATGACACCGACCGCGGCGGAGGCTCAAGGCCCCGGAGGACAGAGGAAGGAGACCCGCGGGGCCCCGCCGCCGCCTGCAATGACCGCTTCGCTCAGACTTTCCAACACCTGAGCCCGGGCCCCACCGCGCCCCGCCCCGCCCCGCCCCGCAGCGCTCCGCGGCTGTCACGCAGCCCCGCTCGGCCCTGTCACGTCGGGAGTGGAGCTGCTCTTTCCAGGCCCGCCCCACCCCGAGCAGACCCAGCGGCTCTTCTTACCGGCTGCCGGGAGCCTGGAGTAAACAGTGTTTGCCGTCAGGGTCAGGCCGGGACCGGAGCGGACAGCGACCCAGGTGCCGGGTGGGCGAGTGCCCCCCGCGGGCCGGCCCAGGACCCACTCCCGGGCACGCGCCACCGGAAACCACGCGGCCCCACCTCCCGGGGGAACGCCACGCGCAGGGCTCTCACTGCAAGTCCCGCTCCCGCCGACGCCTCGGGGCGGCTCAGTGACGGGCGATGCCGCTGCGGGCGGCGGGGACAGGGGCCGGGGGCCGCCTGCAGGCCCTTCGGCCGGAGCGCCCCGCTCCCCGCGGGAAGGCAGAGCCGCCGGGGGCAGGCGAGGAACGTCGGTCCTCGGCCACACGACTCGACCCGGGGCCGCACCGGAGCCGCTTTGAAGACATTGTGGATGTCATTCCCTCCTGCGCTCAGACGTTACGGCCGTAAAAGGAGCGGGGAGAGGCGGCCTCAACCCGCACCTCGGTCCCCGGGCAGGCGCTCGGGCTGCGGGCACCTCCCGGCCGCGCGCGCCCCGCCGCCCCGGGCGTCTCCCCTCCCCCCGCCGCCTCCCCCCGCGCACTCCGGCGGCAGGTGCCGAGGGGAGCTCCCGCCCCGCCCCGCCGGGGGGCTGCCCGCCGCCGTCCGAGCCCCCGGGCCCCGCCGGCCCCCGCCCCGCTGTCCGAGCCCCCGGCCCGCCCCCCCGCCCCGGCCCCCGCCGGCCCCCGCCCCGCGCCCCCGCCCCGCTGTCCGAGCCCCGGGCCCCGCCGGCCCCCGCCCCGCTGTCCGAGCCCCCGGCCCCCGCCCCGGCCCCCCCCGGCCCCCCCGCCCGTGCCCTCGTCCGGGGGCGGCGGCCCGGCCTCCGGAGCTCGGCGTTCCGGGGGGCGCACCTCATGAGGTAGTCCCGGAAGTCCTTGCTCCGGACATAGTCCGCCGCCTTCCGCACCAGCGCGCCCGCCATGGCCGTGCCGGACGCAGGCCGCCCTCGCCGCCGCTCCTCGGAGCCCCACCGCCGGCCCAGCGGACAGAGGACACCACACACCCGACCGCCGCGCGTCACGACAGCCGGCCCCGCCTTACGGCCGCCGGCGCTCGGCCTATGGGAGGGCTCGGGGCGGGAGGCGGCCAGCGGATTGGCTCCCGCGCGCCGCACACTTCTCCCCGCCCCTCGGCGGCGCGCGGGGCGGGGCCTCCGCCGTAAAATGGCCGCGCCCGCCGGCGGCTGGCTGGAGTGGCACTCCCGGCGCGGCGTCCCCTCAAGGGCACCGCGCCCGCATCTCCGGCCCCGGGCCGCGCCCGGTCCCGCCCCCGCCCCGCCCCGCGCTCCCGCCCCGGCCGCAGGTGCCGGGCGCTGCAGGGCCGCACGCTGCCGCGGCCCCGGGCCAAGGTCACCGAGGCCCCGGCGTGCGTGGGGCCTCGGGTCACGGAGGTTCCGCAGCGGGGGGTCCTGTTATTCGGGGTTTTACTCCGTATTCGGTTCTTTGGACTGGCCCTCAGTGCCGATGCTTTGAGTCATTTAAGCTGCCTCTGTACTGGCCCGGGAGCATCGATCGGAATAGGGGTGATCGATTGGAATGGGGTGATCGATTGGAATGGGGTGATCGATTGGAATAGGGGTGAGGGGAGCCTGTGTCCACATTAGCAACGGGCCCGCGAGCGCGTTTCCAGAGCCCCAGCCCCCCGCGGAAGCAGGCCTCTCCGGGGAGGCCCGTTAGTGGTCCCGGTGCCTCCGTGCTGGACGCCGGGCAGCGGTGGAGAGCACAGGCCCCTGTGCGGCATCGAGGCGCTGCAGGCGCAGGACCGTGTGTCAGACACGCCACTCGCTTGTACCCAGAGACAAGGAAAAGGAGGCTGCAGACAGGAGACATGTCGGTCTAAGGACGGTTACGGGTTCAAGGGATGGAGGGAAACGCCTCCCTGGGCCCTCGTGCCCCTTTGGACGTTTGTAGAATGAACATGTGTTATCTGTTAACAAATACGTGGCATTAAAGAAGGAGAAACGCTTTTAAGAACTAAAACAGCAAGCAGCTGATTGATCAGAATCAGTTCTGCTAGGATCTCCCCGTCACACCTGGCCTGGGGCCACAGGGCAGCCTCCTCGTGCTCCGGGCTGCACACTCTGCACAGCTCCTCCGCCGCCTGGAGGCAGGGTGCCTTGGGACAGAGGGAGGTGGACAGGTCCCCGAACAATGGGTCGGCTGGAGTTTGGAGGGAGGTGGCGGTTCACGCTCCGGCCAGGCGTGCCCAGGCGTTGCACCTGTGCCCTGAGTGTCTTGGAAACGGCGGGAATCGCTCTGTAACCTTTGTGTTGTCACTGTAACCGTCCTAACTCCCTCTTGTGGTTTCCGAGTATAACTTTGCTGTGACACCTGTGGTCGGCACTGCAGTTGGGCCTTTACCGCGGTGAAGTGCTGCGGCTGTCGTCGCTGGCCAGCTTCACAAAGGCTCATACATGTCGATCTCTGTCTCTGGTGGCCGTCTCTGGCGGGCCCCCCCAGAACACTAACAGAACCAGGAGGGTGGGCACAGCCCTCCCGTGCCTCCTGCTGGAGGTGGGAGTGGGGGGCCTCAAAGGGGGCAAAGGGGTTTTGATTATTAACAATGTTAATAGGTGCCCTTCGCTGACCAGTAGGCACTCGTACACTTTCTCCCATTCAGCCCAGAAGGTGGGTGTAAGGAACGGAATGGCTTCTTGAATAAAAACCAACTGCTTCCCCTCCCCCCACAAGCAAACAAACACACACACCAAACTTCCCTGCGAGATTGGCGGAGAAGGCCTCTCATGGCCGAGGTCATCCTGATGCTGAGCAACGTCACGGGGCTGGCGTTCAGCTGGACAAAGCAAGGCTTTCTAAGAGCAGAAGTTCCTTCAATGACAAAAACCATGACCTGTGAAGTAGGTGTGAGTATGATGTTCAATGCTGAGTTCATATTTCCGGGCGGAAATTAAAGAAGGCAGACATGCCAAGACCGGTTTGGCTCAGTGGATAGAGCGTCAGCCTGCAGACTGAAAGGTCCCAGGTTCTATTCCGGTCAAGGGCATGTACCTTGGTTGCGGGCACATCCCCAATAGGGGGTGTGCAGGAGGCAGCTGGTCGATGTTTCTCTCATTGATGTTTCTAGCTCTCTATCCCTCTCCCTTCCTCTCTGTAAAAAATCAATAAAATATATATTAAAAAAAATAAAGAAGGCAGACATGAGGGAACCTGTATCGTGTGATTCCACGTGTGTGAAATGTCCAGAGTACACAGTCCACGGACGCAGGAAACAGAGGGGGCTGCCTGTGGCCGGGAGAGCTGGGGGATCGGCACTGGCCGCCGGCACGCGCTGTCCTCCTGGGGTGACGGAGACGGCCTAGCGCTGGTTGTAGTGGTGGTTGCAACAAATCCGTGAAGATGCTAAACGCCATCAAATTGTACACCTGAAGGGGGTGAATTAGATGCTATGTAATTATATCTCAAAAAAGTTACTTTAAAAAACAGTAATTTTTTTAAAACCTCAAAAAGGTGCGTAGAAAAGCAAATGACCACCTGAGACGCTGTCGTGATCCTTGCACTGACTCCCGGCAGTTTCCGAGAGCAGCAGCTGTGTGAGCTGTTTCAGCAGCCTCGCCAGGAAGGAGCGTTCTTTCGGGGTGAGCCCAGCGGAGGAGGGAGGAGGAAGGAGGAAGGGTCGAAGGAGAACACCAGGAAGTGACTGATTCGGAAGGCTAGCATCCCGGGATGGATGCTACAAGCACGGAGGGCAGGCGTGGGGGCTGGGAGCTACGGGGCAGCGGAGGCAACTCCCGGGGTCACTCACGGATTGACAAGGAGGGACCTGCTGATGACTTCCGGGTGCCTCCTGCAGCGATGCAACATCAAGTAAACAGGAGGCGACCTGAATCCAATTGAGCCTGTAGCTCCGCCCCCAGGTCCCAAGAAATGAAAGGGTGAGAGGAACTAGCCCAAGGATGGAACCCGTCCAAGAGGGAGCATTGGAGAGGACACGGGGGACACGGAGGACGCCCCGGCGTGAGGAGGGGACTGACTGTCGGGTGGACGCAGCCCAGAGGAAACATAACAGGAGCCGCCCGCCGAATGTGAGGTTTCGGTAGCCACGTTAAAACGCAAAAGGAAACAGGTGGAATTGATTTCACTAGTCTGTTTAGTCCAAAACATCCAAGATGTTATTTCAATATGTAATCAACATAAAAGTTATTATTGAAATATTTTAGGTTCTTCTTTCCATACTAAGCCTTCTAAATCTGGTGTGCATTTCAGACTTACAATTCATCCCCATTTGCATGCCAAGTTCTCACTGGCAATGCCTGATCTGCATTTACATGTCATGGGGTTTACCATTTAATGATGCATGTCCCCATACCCAGGTCATCCCACACATCCTGAAATTCCCGACTGGACCGAGCACCTCCCCAAATCATTCCCCTTTGACCTTTGCACTCACATGGACAAACCCAGTTCAGCTTTTTCAGAAGAATTCACTTGGAAGCAGAAGTAACAGCGGTTTCCCAATGACCCCGGTTCACGTTGAGCAAATGCACCTCCTCTTGTTGCAACTCCGTTGTGTTCCCTTCGAACTCAAAGGTCAGTGGCTGCACACACTGACCGGCATCGCTTCCGTTTGGGGCAGATCTTGCAGCTGATTCACACAAGGCTGACGACCACTGCTGAGCGTTCTGCCCGTTCGTGTTAGAAATGTTTCCGAAATCACGATGGCTGATTTGTATTCCAGAAATTTCAATTGCAAACAAATTCTCCAGCCCGGCTGGCATGGCTCAGGGGTTGAGCATCGACCTATGAACCAGGAGGTCACAGTTCGGTTCCCAGTCAGGGCACACGCCCGGATTGCGGGCTCGATCCCCAGTGTGGGGCGTGCAGGAGGCAGCCGATCCATGATTCTCTCTCATCATGGATGTTTCTCTCTCTCTTTCCCTCTCCCTTCCTCTCTGAAATCAATTTAAAAAATATATTTTAAAGGTAAATAAGTAGATGAGTCCTCCTGCCTACCTGTCCAGCTGGATCACAAACCATCTTCGAAAGGCGGTCTGTAAGCTCCAGGCTGCGCTCACTCACAGGCTGCGACACTGGGGAGGGAAGCACGCCGCCCCTTGCCCTCGATTAGCCCACATTTGGCAAGCGGTCCCGTCATTTCAAGGAATTCTTGGGTTGGAGGTCAAGTCGCCATAAATCTGCTGGAGCTCTTCCACGAGCGACTCAGCGGACAGGCCTGGCGAGCATGGCCGCGTTCCCGGCTTCGGTCTCTCTCAGTCGCTCGGTGACCGGGTGAGGGGCCGAGCACTGGGACACAGGAACCGAACCGGTTAAAACTCTGTCCAGGGCCCTCTTCACAGTGTCTGCCTCGGAGAAGGAATATCGGTATTTTTGCTAAGGATCACAGTCTGGAACGAAGCCGTAGGAAAAACATCTGTAAAAAACCACTGAAACCTGTAGAGAATCTTTGTGAGTTTATTTGAGCCAAGCTGTCGACATGTGCCTGTCGGGAAGCAGAACCTCAACGAATTGAGACAATGCTCCGGAGAATGGCGGGTTACACCTGTATTTACACATTGCAATCAAAGGAAAGGGATGTAGGTGGGTTACCTGAAATCCATTGGTGATGGGCTAGAGAGGCGGAAGAAAGCAAAGCAGGGAAACCCCTGGGAATGGATAAAAAGTAAAATGATGGACACATACTTAGGTGGGTGCAGGGCAGGAACAATTAACATGATAATGAAGGAATTTGTGGAATCTGTCCTGGCGCCCAGCACATTAGGTTGTGCCCCAGGGGCTCCAGAAAAAGGGAAGTTACAAGTTACCCAGACATTTCAAGGGTGTGTTATCATAGATGCAAAAAGACACATAGGCTCAGTTAAGGTAAAGGTTGACCTTGTCAGTGAAGATACCGGCCTAGGAGGTGACTACCCACCATAACTGCTTTCAGTTAAAGTTTAATTTCAGACCATCCTTTGTGGTTCCTTTAGGTCTGAGTTTGCAAGACCGCCATGCAGGCCTCCCCTGGGCTTGTCAGGTCAGCATGTGGCCCCTTTCGTCCACAGTCTTTTGTAAAAATACTAATAAGTCTCAATTTTCAGCCAATAGAAATTATGTTTTTACCTCTAGCAGACACTTGCAGACTCCACAGTACCCACTCCACGCTCCCATCTCTCGGGCCACGGCTGGCGACATCTCTCGATCCCCAGTAGAGGGCGTGCAGGAGGCAGCTGATCCATGATTCTCTCTCATCATTGATGTTTCTCTCTCTCTCTCTCCCTCTCTCCCCCCCCCCCCCCCCCATTTCTCTCTGAAATCAGTAAAAAAATATTTTTAAAAATAAAGTAAAACCTAAATGGTGTTTCAAGCAGTCGAAACATTTATGCATCTTCTGAGTGCATGCTGTTGGCCTAACGTGTTTTTCATGAATGTGGATTTCCTTCACCGTCCACGGGCTGCCGGCCCGGCTGTTCTCCGACGTGGCCGGTTGCTAGTTTCCTCCGGGGCCCGTCGGTGTCTCCCTGGCCTTGGTTCTTGTGCCACTTTCCTCTGGTCTTGCCCGAGTCACGGCACAAGCTCGGTCCGCCGCCCCCAGTGGCGCCTCCTCTTAGCCGGAGCCGTGGGCTGGCGGGAATGCTGCTGCCGGGCCGAGGCCTCCGCGGGCACATTGCTAACCGGGACCTGCGCCCGGAGGTTCGGATGGCCGCTGCGCTGTGCACGTGTGACGTGCACACACTGCGAGTGTGAGGCTGTGACACAGGTTAGCCGCACACCGCCCCGCAGAGCAAGGCCAGCGGCTTCTCAGACCCCCGTCACCCCGAGCGGGCCTGTCACCCCGAGCGGCCTGTCACCCCGAGCGGGCCAGCCTGTGACGGCTCAGGTCCGTGTGCTCGACCTCAGAGCAGCGTCCGCGTCGCCGGCGGCGGGACCTGCAGGCGGTTCTAAGCAGCGTATCTGAAAGCTAATATTTGGTTGTCCTGACCCGTCGTCACCTTTGGCGGCTCCCCCCTCCCAGAGGAGGGTGCGCTGGTCGGGCAGGCCCTGTGTCCTCGGCCTTTTGCCTGAGGGGACACTGGCTCCAATGGCAATGAGGTGACTGGACTTTTCCCCGTGAGAGCGGGAAGCTGCCCCCCTCCCCCCCCCCGTGTTCCGTGCACTCTCACACGTGCCCCCACAGGAGGGAGGAGTGACAGCCACACTTCCTCCCACAGCCACGTCACAGAAGCCCCAAGACCACGGCCCCCTCGCCGCTCACAGGGGCCGGAGCCGGAACGGGGCCGTGAACGTGACTTCCCGCGCCGCAGCCAAGGCGCCTTCTCCCTCAGGCACCGCTCGCTCGTGCCGTGTCAGTCACCTGTCCCAGGCCCGGCCGCGGGGCTCGGGTGGAGCGTTGACCTATGAACCAGGCCAGTGGTCGGCAAACTCATCAGTCAGCAGAGCCAATATCAACAGGACAACGATTGAAATTCCTTTTGAGAGCCACATTTTTTAAACTTAAACTTCTTCTAATGCCACTTCTTCAAAATAGACTCGCCCAGGCCGTGGTATTTTGTGGAAGAGCCACACTCAAGGGGCCAAAGAGCCGCATGTGGCTCCCGAGCCGCAGTTTGCCGACCACGGAACCAGGGGGTCAGGTTGGTGTGAATGCCCGGGTTGCAGGCTCGATCCCCAGTGTGGGGCTTCAGGCCGATGATCCTCTCTCATCGTTGTTGTTTCTCTCTCTCCCTCCCTCTCCCTTCCTCTCTGAAACCAATAGGATTATATTCTAAAAGCGTTAAGTTTCCCCGGGGCGTTTTGGGGGAGAAGGAGGCGATTTCTAATGAGAGGAAGCCGCTCCCTTTGCAGATTCGCAATGCACACACGTTTACGACCCTCCCACCGTTTTTCTCACTTGGACACAGATCGCAGACTCCCCCGGCTGAGAGCCCAGGTGGCCGTGCAGGCCCACCGCCTGGACCCCAGGGAAGGGAGGGGCGGGGGAGTGGGGAGCCCTCCCCCAGCCCCTGCAGGGCCAGGTGCACCTTTGGAGGCGGCTGGCCCGCCCCCTGGTGGCGGGTTGTGGCCATTCAAACACATCCCGCCGGGCTTCCCGGAGGAAGCGGTGAGGTCCGGGAGGAAGAAGAGAGTTCAGTGACCGACCTCCACGGTCCACGGGCCTCCTCGCCGAGCACGGCAGAGCCCTGGGCAGAGCCGCACAGGCCACACGGGCGCCCGGTTCGGGTCGTGGTGGCCCAGCGTCGGCCCGTAGGTCCCGCTCAGAGCCTCCCGCTCAGAACCTCCCGCGCCCACTCGGCCTGTGCGGGCACCGCCTGCGGCTGGGCGGGGGCAGGGGCTGTGGCGCAGGCTGCTCCGGGCGGCAGGGAGGCGCCTGCACCAGACCCGCTTCGGTGCCCGGTGGCCGCCTCGCTGGACAAGGCCCAGTGCGGCCCACGCCCGAGCTGCAGGCGGAGGATCGTGGGCATTGTCTGCGGGACGGAGCCTGACGGTTTCAGGAGCGCTCACGACCAGAATGCCCCCCCCACACCCGTCTGCCCGCAGCCTCTCGCCGCCCAGTGGCGCCTTCTCTGGCCCATCTGAATGTGCCCACCGCGCCCCCCGCCCCCCCCCACGGCCCACGACATCGCCGATGCCGTTCATTTTGTGAAGACCCTCAGCGGACCTGCTGGTTGTATTTCCGTATAAAGAAAGGAGGGGCGGGGTGCGGGCGGGTGCTGGGTGTGGGGGCAGCTCCCCGCAGCCACCCCAGCCGCCTGCTTCACCAACACGACCTCCACCGGCTCCAGCCGGTGCCCCGTCCCGTCACACACCGGGCTCTGCGGGGAGTGCACACACGCACACATGCATGTGCACACGTGGAGTGCACGCACACATGCACACACATGTACACACACACACGCACACAGGGCTGGGGGGTATGGAGCGGTGCCCATCGGCCGCCCCCGTGGAGTGCCACCGCGCAGCGCATGGCAGAGCCCCGGTCGGTCGGGGAGGAAGTGCGAGGTGCAGACGGCTTGGGTGACGACACAGACAGTCCGAGAGGCTACGCTAGGGACACATTACACTTCATAAAACCCGTGTTTATTTAAAAAATCTGTTCAGAAAGTCTGGAAAGCGTAATAAATACCTGTGCAGGGCCGCCCCGCACACACAGCCCGCAAGCGAACAGAGGCCTGTAAACACACCCGCGCGGCGAGCCAAGTGCGGGGCGGGCGGGCGGGCGGAGAGGGGGTCGGGGTGCAGCGCTCCGGGGGGCACAGCCTTGGAGCCCCCCGCCCCAGCTGGGCGAGGCCACACGGAGTCACTGGCTTCTCCTCGCCGCTCGGGGTCCCGTTCCGCTCTCGGGGCAGACGCAGTGCGGCCGGCGCCGTGCGGGGCCCAGCGCAGCCTGGGGACACACCGCCTAGTGAGCCACACTGGCCTCCGTCCCGTGGAGGGGACCAGCCTCCCGGACACGACCCCGCAGGCCGTCCGATCCTCGCAGTCTGACTGGGCGTGCGCACACCGAGGGGCGGGCCAGGCTTCTCTCCCACTGGGGGCCACCTGGTGGGTGACCCCTGGAGGGGTGGTGAAGGGTCCGCGAGGGGTGGGCTGGAGGCCGAGGTCAGAGTCCGGTGTCTGACCCTGGGGGTGCGGTCCGCGGTGTGAGCAGGGCTGTGCGAATCCTGGGGAGCCTTCCCCGGCGCCAGGTTCGGGGAGCCCCGTGCAAGCGCGTGGACTCTCAGACCCCGCCATTCCCCCAAGACTTTGGGAATCTCGGCTTCCAACGCGGCATCGTCTCTTCCCCAGGGACTCCTCGCTCGGGGGGGGGCGGGGGGGGGGGGTGAGGACGGGGAGGGGTCCTCGCTCGCCACGCTGCTCAGGGTTCTCAGCTCTGGGTCCCCGGCAGCGCTCAGGGACCCCCCTCCCCCCCCGCAGACACCCAGCCGAGGGCGCGGCGGGCAGCTGGGGCCCCGGCGAACAGAATGCGTGACTGGGGCCGGTTTCTAGGAGGGTGGCCTGCAGGCGCCCGGTTGTTCCCGTTTCCGATAACAAGTGAAGCAGCTCAGAGGGAAGCAGACGACGGGGGTCGGGGGGGAGTCACGGAGCCTCGGGGAGCTCTTTCCACTGAGGAATGAGGACGGCCCGGGGCTCTGCGGGAGCCAGGGCACGGACGTCCCACCTGTGCCTGGTGCTGGGAGAGAGAGGGCCGTGGACCCCACGCTCATCTTCTGGGGTCTGAAGACCACAGCCAAGCGAGGGAGGAACTTTCCGGCAGGCAGCCCCCGTGCGCGTGCCTGTGTGTGTGTGTGTGTGTGTGTGTGCGCGCGCGCGCGTGTGTGCCTGTGTGTGCGTTCATGCCTGTGTGCGTGCCTGTGTGTGTACGTGTGTGCGAGCACACCTGTGTGTATGTGCCTGTGTGTGTGTGCATGCGCGCCTGTGTGTGTGCACCTATGTGTATGCATGTCTGTGTGTGTGTGCGCACACCTGTGTGTGTGTGTGTGTGTGTGTGTGTGTGTGGCACTGGAGTTGAGATGGAAGGACAAAAGAAACAATAAAATATTGTCTTTTTAGGGAAAACCTGGCTGTGACCAACAGTTGCTCCCGTAGCCTGGCCTGAGCACGGAGGGACGGACGGAGGGACGGACGGACGGACGGACGGACGGACGGACAAGTGACAGCCTTCCTCCGCCCGGTGGGGTGGCTCCCTGGGTGGGCACGAGCTGGAGGAGACAGGACACAGGCGCCGCCTCCTCCAGCCCCGGGCGGTGCGGTCGGGATTTTATTAATGAAGGGGCCCAGCCCGAGCGCCTGCGGCCCCGGGGACACACGGACTCACTGGCCGCCAAGGACAGGCCCTGCAGCAGGCGCAGACACAGTCAGCCTCCGCCAGGGCATCCCCGGCCGTGCCCCGACCCCCGGGCGACAGAGGCCGCGCTCAGGGCCCGAGGTCACCGTTTCTCCGGGGGCAGGGGAGGGAGCAAGCCGAGCAAGCGGGCCCTCCGCCCGGGGCCGCCCAGCCCCGGGGCCGCTGCCGTCCAGAGGCGGGGCGGGCGCACAGGCGCCTGCTGGCTCCTTCCCGGGCGCCGAGGGCACCAAGGCCGAGCCCCAGCGGCTCTGGGGGCGCCTCCCGCTCGGCTCTCTGCGAGGACACAGCGGGCCTGTCACACACGTGGGGCGGCGAGATGAGGGCTCTTTGCGTCGTCGTCGGGGCGGCTCTGCTCCTGTGCCCGTGCCCTCCGTCACCTTCAGCCGCCGGCCACCGGCCCTCGACGCCGGCCCCTCCAGGGAGGCGCTGCCGTGGCCGCCTCCTCCCGTCTAACCCGGGGCCTCCTGGCACGCCGAGCAGGGGCCACGTGGGGAAGGCCTTCGCGTGCAGCGGCGACAGGAGGCGGCAGGCGGCAGAGCGAGGCGGGGCAGGGCGCCCTCGGACCCTCTCGGCTGAAGGGGAAACGCGGGCCCGGCCACCGTGCCCGGGCCCCAGGCGGCGGGTCCTGCCGGCTACAGCCGCGTGGACGTGAGTCTCTTCATGCCCCTGCGCTGGGCCAGGCTGGACGACAGCACGGGCTCCAGCCGCGGGGCCTGGGGCGTCCTGTGCAGGGCAAAGTAGGTGGCGGCCATGGCGCCCTGCAAGGCAAGGGAGAGGCAGTGACCGGGGGCCCGCTCCGGCCAGAGCCGGCGGCACGGCCTCTGGGCCTCGGTTTCCCCACGCGTGCGGACACCGAGAGCTGCAGTGGCCTGGGATCTTATCTCCGTGTTCACCTGACACCCACGGCGGCGGCAGCTGTGCTGGTCACGGGGGGGAATATTCCCGACTCCCACGGGGCCCCGGCTGAGGTCAACCACCCCCCAGGTTGGCAGGGCGCCGGCCTGCGATGTCCCCGCCGCACACTGGCACCTGGCCAGGGCCTGGCCACCTCCTCGTGGCCGCTTACAATTTTAAAAAAAATTGATTTCAGAGAGAGGAAGGGAGAGGGGGAGAGAGAAACATCAACCCCATGAGAGAATCACTGACGGGCTGCCTCCTGCACACCCCGCCCTGGGGATGAGCCAGGGAATCTGTTAGAATATTACGGGGTGAGGGTTGGGGTGGGGCGGGCGCCGCCCGGTGGCTGCTGCTTTGTGAATAAAGTTTTACCGAAATGCAGCCACACCGACCTCGGACCTGCTGTCTCGGGGGTTTCCGTGCGACACAGGAGAGCGGAGTCCTTGAGACAGAGGCCTCCGGCTCGAAACCCTCAAATATTTACTGTCCAGGCTGTCGGAGGAGGGCAGACCTTTGGTCTAGAATTGAGGACTTTGGGACCAGGAGTTGGCCCGGCCCGATTCTCTCCCTCCCTCTCTGTCCCTCTCCCTCTCTCTCCCTGTCCCTCTCCCTCTCCCTCTCTCGAGTGCACTGAGCTGTGAGCATGGAACAGAGCTGTGCCTATTCAGCGACCTGCCTGTGTTGCGTGTGTGTGATGAGCTCTGAACCGTTAGGTGAACGGGGAGGCATCACAGCACCTTTTCACGCCACCCCCCCTGCCCCCCGGCCTCCTGACGCCCGAGTACCTTCACCAGGTGGACGTCCTGCCGGCTGAGCTGGCTCTGGGGCAGGTGCTCTCGGTTCACAACCCAGGGGTGTTTGAGGACCTGGAGTGCCGTCAGGCGCTGCTGCGGGTCCACGTGGAGCATCTGGGACACCACGTCCTGTGGGGGGGGAGGGGACGGGGGAGAGGGACCGTGTGGGCACCGAGCCGCCCGGGGACCCTCCGCCCTCGAGGGCAGACCTGGCCGCTGTTGTCTCCAGCTGCCGCCGCCTTGTACACAGGCTCCCCAGCCTCCACCGTCACGTAAGCCCATTTAAAAAGTATCAGCTTCTCTGTCTTCTCTCTGCACACACACACACACACACACACACACACACACACACCTTATTGGCGCTGACACACCAAGGCGGTAGAAAATGGGAAAGTGCTATAAAATAGTTTTGCCAGAATTGTTTTAGCTGAGCAGCTGTGAGAGCCATCTCGCTGACGAGATCTCTGCGCTGCTGGTATGAAGGGTCCCCTGGCTCGGGTGCAGACGGACGGCTGCCCGGAGTCCCCGCCCAGGAAGCACCGGGCGTGAGCTCACCTTGGCCGCCTCCGAGACGGAGTCCCAGTTCCCCCCGGAGAGCGCGTACTGCCCGCTGCCGATCCGCGCCAGGATCTCCTCCGGGGTGTCGTCCGGCCCGTTAGCAAACGGGGTGAATCTGTGTAACGAGAGGGCTTATGGTGACGAGGACGCATGATCTCAAAGTTCACAACGGAATCCTGCCTTTTTGTTGTTAAAAGTGGCCTTTTCTTAGCCCGGCCGGCGTGGCTCAGTGGTTGAACGTTGACCTATGAACCAGGAGGTCATAGTTCGATTCCTGGTCAGGGCACAGGCCCGGGTTGCAGGCTCCATCCCCCATAGGGGACGTGCAGGAGGCAGCTGATCAATGATTCTCTCTCATCATTGATGTTTCTGTCTCTCTTTCCCTCTCCCTTCCTCTCTGAAGTCAACAAAAATATATATGTTTAAAAGCAGCCATTTCTTCCCCATTATGCTCCGAATCCAGCATTGATGGCAAAGCACCATTTCCTTCTCAGTGCTCCGTCCACGTCCTCACTCGGTCACGGAGGGGGTCAACAGGACAGGTGAGCCAAGCTCCGTGGACCCAGCCGAGCTTTCCTGGACTGCCTCTGGCTTCCCTGGCAACAGCGTATAATAGTGGTCGGCCCCCTGGCTCGGTTTCCATGGTGACAGCGTGACATGATGGATGAGAGCTGGAGACTGGAGGTCTGAGGGACCCCTGGTTCATCTATCACCAACTCTGGGTTCTCTGACAAATTATTTTTGAGCTTCAGTTGCAACATGGGTAGAATCACGGGCTCACAGGGGTCTCGGTACCATGGGCAAACACACAGAACGTGCGTGCTCAGAGCGTGACCACCGTGAATGCGTGGCGGGTGTTTCCTGTCCCCTGGAGCGTAAAGCAGGGCCCACGGGTACCCGCTCTCTGAGCTGCGGGTTCTGGGGGTTCTCACAGCCGGGCCGTGACCTCCGCCAGGGACCCGGCCGCCGCCCGCCTCGGCACTAGTCACCGATTTACGGTGAGATCCTGGTCAGGCTGGCCTTCGTTCCCGCGAGGCACTGGGTCCGTTTTGCTGCCGTAAAAAGGAAGGGTGGTCCCTCCACTCGAGTGTTTATTCGACTTAAAACGTCGAGCACCAGGGGGCTTAGGGTCCTAGATTTGATGGCTGGAAGGAGCCTTAGACACCACACAGCGTTTGCCTCTCAGCCAAAGGGAGGGAGCTGAGGCCCAGGGGTCAGGGGTCAGCCGGCCGCTGAGCTCGCCGCGAGGGAGACACGACCCACTTCCCACACCACAGGTGCCTGGTCCCAGGAAACTGGTCCCGCACGTCGGACGGCCACCGTCGGCCACGGCGGCACGAGCGGCTGCCCGCCTCCGTGCTGTCTGCCCGGGGCCTTACGGGAGCTTCCCGGCTCACGAGGATGATTTTCATTTTATTTATTTTTATCTTTGTTAATCCTCACCCGAGGACATTTTTCCATTGATGTTTAGAGAGAGTGGAAGGGAGGGGGGGAGAGAGAGAAGCATCGATGAGAGAGGCACATGGACGGGGCCAGGGAGGGAGCCTGCAACCGAGGTACCTGCCTGTGGCCGGGATCGAACCTGCGCCCCTTCGTCCGCAGGCCGTCCGTCAGGAGCCTGATTTTAAGGGGCGGATGCGTGGACACTTTCAGGGAGTGGCCCGTGTGGCGGGGAGGACGTGGGCGGAGGCCCGAGGCCGCGTGTCCGTGGTGAGCGGGGGCCTGCAGCCCGGGTCCCCGGTCTGGAGGGACCTCCTGGAGGAGGCCTGGCCCAGGGCCCTGCCTGCTTCTCGCTCCTCCTGGAAGGGGCTGCGGGAGCCCGAGGTTCGCGCACGCCTGTGCCCCGGGGACAGGGTCAGCCTGCAGGCCCGGGCCCGGGCTCCGCCGGGTCTGCTCACCCCGCCAGCATGGTGTACAGCAGGATGCCCAGGCTCCAGATGTCGCACGCCGCGTCGTAGCCTTGCCGCTTTAGGACCTGGCGGGACAGACGGCCACAGGTGAGCACTGGGCGGAGACGAGTCAAGGTCTCGGGTGGGGCTCGGGTGGGCCCGCGATTCCGCAGCGTGGGGACGGGGTGCCGCTCATTGAGGCGAAGACAGTCCAGTGCGCCCCCCGGGCTCCCCAAAGGCCAGCGCCGTGGGAGCCACAGCCTGCGGACAGCGGCTGGCAAACCGAGGAGGGCGCAGGGCATCGTTAAGGCCGGTGGTCGGCAAACCGCGGCTCGCGAGCCACATGCAGCTCTTTGGCCCCTTGAGTGTGGCTCTTCCACAAAATGCCACGTGCGGGCGCGCACGTACGGTGCGAGTGAAACTTCGTGGCCCATGCGCAGAAGTCGGTTTTCGGCTCTCAAAAGAAATTTCAATCGTTGTGCCGTTGATATTTGGCTCTGTTGACTGATGAGTTTGCCGACCACTGGTTGAGGCAGAAGAACTGCTCCAATGGAGGTCAGACGGGACGTAAAACCGCCACCCTCGCCGCCCGAGGAGCCCACTGGGTGGACCTCGCTGTGTGAGCCCCGCCTCCACCTCCAGAACTCCGCGTCTCCGGCCTCAGCCCTCGCCCTGTCCCAGGCCCTGCGCCCGCCTCTGCGTCTCTCCCCGACCCTCCAGGTGCCAGACAGGGGTCACCCTCGGTGTCTGGCTCCTCTCTTCCCATAATGTCCTCAAGGAGCGTCCGTGTCGCCCGGGGCGGGACTCCCCTCCCTGAGGCCGGGCCACGTCCCGCTGTGGGGACGGACGGTGCTCCCTTCGGCCACTCATGACCCCCGGGCGGCTCCCACCCGCGGCCACTGCGTCACGCCGCTGCGAGCCGGTGGGCAGATGTCACGTAAACGGATAAAATAAGCCGCGTCTGGGCAGGCAGCGGCCCTGCCTTCGGTTTGTGGGCGAGGCCGCCCCACCCCGCCCCGCCCGCCGGCCCGGAGCTCACCTCGGGGGCCACGAAGTTGGCCGTGTAGCAGGGCGTCATCAGCAGCCCGTTCTCGGCGCGCAGCTGCTTGGCGAACCCGAAGTCGCAGATCCGGATGGACTCGGGGTTCCCGGACTCGTCCACGTACAGGATGTTGCTCGGCTTCAGGTCCCGGTGCACAACCTGCAGAGGCAGGAGGACGGCCTCAGGGGGGCCTGGACGGCGGGGGACGGGGGGGGGGGGGGGGGGCGGGAGAGCAGAGGCGCTAGGAACCGGGGTCACTCGGGAGCCCTTTACTCACAGCCCTGCAGCAGGCAAGGCAGCCGGATGCTGAACTTAGAGCCCCCCACTCCCCCCCACACCGACTCACATCCGAGGAGACCGCGCAAGCCCCTCGGACGGCGAATGAGATCTGAGTGAATAACAAATGGGCAGCGACGCGGGCCACGGGCGGCTCAGGCCGGAGACGGGAGGTGGGGGGCGGCCCCGGCCGGGGCCCAGCTGGCTGGACGCTGTCCTTGCAGCACGAGGTGGCCGGTTTGGTCCCGTCAGGGCGCGTACAGGAGGCAACTGACCGATGTTTTTCTCTCATCGACGCTCTCTCTCTTTCCTCTCCCTTCCTCTCTCTCTAAAAATCAGTAATAAAAACATGTCCTTGAGTGAGGATTAAAAAAAAGGGAATGTGGAGCGTTCAGGTAACCTGAATACGAAGGTTTCTAAAGATGAATATTTGCGCCCGGCCAGTGTGGCTCAGTGGTTGAGTGTCGACCTATGAGCCAGGAGGTCACAGTTCAATTCCCAGTCAGGGCACATGCCCGGGTGTGGGCTCCATCCCCAGTGGGGGGCGTGCAGGAGGCAGCGGATCAGTGATTCTCATCATTGATGCTTCTATCTCTCTCTTCCTCTCTCTGAATCAATAAAGATATATATATATATAAAATAAAATAAAAAGAGGAATATTTGCCTCATGCCCACCGCGTCCCGCAGGGTTAGGTGTCAGGGCCCCAGGGGTTTCAGACACAGAAGGAAGCGGCGTGCAGGCCACATGCACGGCTCTGCCCCCCGCCCCCCCCGCCCGCTCACCCCCTGCGAGTGCAGGTAGTCCATGGTCCGGGCGATGGTGCACAGCACGGCGCTGGCCTCGCGCTCCGAGAAGCAGCGCTGCCGCAGGATGCGGTCCAGCAGCTCCCCGCCGCGCATCAGCTCCGTCACCAGGTACACGAACTGCCCCTCGTCGTAGACCTGGGCCGGGAGGGCGGGGGGTCAGTGCTGCGTCCCCCACGGTCACCCCACCCTGGGCGTGCTTGTGCCCGGGAGAGAGGGACAGCTCAGGGGGCTCCCGGGACCTAAAAGCAAGGCGTGTGCAACACGAGGGAAGGGCCAGGCCCCTCCCTGGGGCGCGGCTCTGAGAACAGAACCCGAGTGAGTGAGCTGAGCCGGGCAGGAACGACCGCGAGGCAGGAGCTCAGCCTGCACATGAGTCCTGACCTCTGCCCCCCGCCCCCGCCCCCGCCCCCGCCCCCCCGCAGACATGTAGGCACTGAGCACGTGGAGGCTGCAGAGCGCGCAGCGGGCCCAGGGCGGCGGTGCAGACGCTCCGTGCCCCTGGCACCTGGGGGTGTGGGCGGCCGGTTCTGACCCGCAGGTCCCGGCAGAGCCCCGCCCTGCGTCTCTGACAAGCCCACGGCCTCTGTGCCAGGACAGGCCTGGGAGCAGCGGGACCCCGCGGCCCAGACAGGCAGGGGCGGCCGAGCTGACTCCGCCCCCGGGGGCAGCTTCCCGAGGAAAGCGAGAGGAACAGGGAGCTCCCCTCGCGCGGCCTGCACACTCTGGCCGCCCCCGCCCCCCCCACGCCCCCCCCGCCCCCCTGCACACCCGTCACCCTGCACACCCGTCACCCTGCACACCCGTCACCCTGCACACCCGTCACCCTGCACACCCGTCACCCTGCACGGGCCGAGCACCGAGGAGAGACCGACGGGCACGGAGCACCCTCATGCACTCACGTCCTTGAGGGTGATGATGTTGGGGTGCTGGCCGTACCGCAGCAGGATCTCGATCTCCTCCGAGGGGTCCCTCCTGCTCTTGTCGATGATCTGGAACCGACCGTGGTGCCGTGAGGCTCGCGGACAGACAGCGCCAGAGGCCGGGACCTTCCACCTCCCGCTCCTGGGGCAAGGCCGACTGGGAATTCTCAGCACCCTCCCCCCGCCCCCCCCCCCCGCCGCTCGAGGAGATGGGCGTGGGCGCGGGCTCTCAGGGAGAGTTCTGGCCCCGGAGGGCGAGCCATGCCCCAGGCAGGACTTCCTGTGGCCTTGGACCGGCTCGTGGCCACGCATCCAGACCATGGCCCCGGTGGACCTCCCCCCACCATGGAGTCCATCCAGGTCGGCTGGGGGGGGGGGCGAGCATCATGTAGAGAGCGTACAGGGTCCTCCCCCAGACACTGGTCACCACGTGGCAGGAAACCGCTGTCACCCACACCGACCCACCCGGAAACTCAGGAAACTGACGTTTTGTGTTTCCTGATCAAATGCTTCAGGCAGCAACAATGACAGAGCGAAAGCTACCGTGTGGAGTGAGACTGGATGGCGGACGGACGTTGTTACAGCTCCTGATGGCTGAGAGTGCCGTCACCCCCACCGCCCCCCCCCCCCCCACTGCCAAGGCGTGGGGCTAGGCCCAGCTGCCGTTGAGCCTGTGGCTAGTTCTTTGACTGGATTCGTGGGCGCTGTATCCACGTTCCCTCCTCCCCCTCTGTCCCTCCCTTTGCCAATCGCTATGCCCGCCCCAACTCTATAGTCCCAAACGCGAGTGCCCAAAGCCCCTCGCCAGCGTGGATCACCCACAGAGGTACTGTGCGAGAGGGGTCAGCCCCTCGCCAGCATGGATCACCCACAGAGGCACTGTGCGAGAGGGGTCAGCACCTCGCCAGCGTGGATCACCCACAGAGGCGCTGTGCGAGAGGGGTCAGCCCCTCGCCAGCGTGGATCACCCACAGAGGCGCTGTGCGAGAGGGGTCAGCCCCTCGCCAGCATGGATCACCCACAGAGGCGCTGTGCGAGAGGGGTCAGCCCCTCGCAGCGTGGATCACCCACAGAGGTGCTGTGCGAGAGGGGTCAGCACCTCGCCAGCGTGGATCACCCACAGAGGTGCTGTGCGAGAGGGGTCAGCACCTCGCCAGCGTGGATCACCCACAGAGGTGCTGTGCGAGAGGGGTCAGCACCTCGCTGTTGCCTGGAGCTGAACACATTCATGATTTGCAAAGTAAAGTTCAAACGGGGACCTGACGTCAAAGCCAGGGGACCCCGTCGTGTGGGAGCCTAGAAGGAGGAGGCGGGCGGGGCAGGTGGGCGCAGGCAGCTGCCCGGACGGCCTCACCTTCACGGCGTACTCGGCGTCCGTGGCTCTGTGCACGCACCGCTTGCACACGGAGTAGGAGCCCACCCCGATGTCCTCCTTGACCTCGTAGCCGTCGGAGAAGTGGACGTTGTCCCCGTGCAGCTGCTGCGGGACGGAGGGGGGCCCTCAGCTCTCACGGGGGCGGGGGGGGGGAGGGGGAGGGGCACACAGTACAGGTGCAACGGGGTCCAGGCTGTGCGCCCCGACCCTGAGGCCGGGGGACGGAGGGGGGCCCTCAGAGCTCTCACGGGGGGAGGCGGGGGGCGGGGGAGGGGGAGGGGCTCACAGTGCAGGTGCAACGGGGTCCAGGCTGTGCGCCCCGACCCTGAGGCCGGGGGACGGAGCGGGGCCCTCAGAGCTCTCACGGGGGGAGGCACATGGCGCAGGGCAAAGGGGGTCCGGATTGTGCGCCTCAACACGGAGGCCGGAGGGGCGAGTCCTCAGGCCAGGGCCAGGGGGAGGGAGGGGAATGGGAAACCCAGCCCCGGGGCCCCGACCGCCTCAGACACCACGGCCTCGTGGACTCTGCGCCGAGGGCTCCCTCCTGGTTGGAGGACAAGGTCGCCTTCCCTGACCCCCACGGGCACAGCTCCCGGCGGGAGTGGCTGCCGCACACGGAGCCGCCTCCGGGGTCCTGGCCCCGCTCCCCGCAGCGAGGACGCCCGCCCTGCCACCTGTGGCTCCGCCCGCACGCCTGACTCCACCTCAGGACCCCCCTTCCCGGGACGAGCGAAGGGGGACAAGGCCACGGTCGGACCGCACGGCCGGCTCTCAGGGGCACGGTCAGGGCGGAGAGCACCGTCCGGCTGAGATGGCTCGGACACCGGTGGCCGCGCCCCGCCCCGCCCGCGGGGTTACCTGCACGATGGGGTGCACGGCCGCTCGGTGCGGGTCCTGCTGCGGGGGCTCCTGGGCCAGGCTGGAGGCCACGAAACTGAAGCCGCGGAACAGCTGGTGCGAGTTGGCGCTGGGGGGCACGCCCGGCGAGTCTGCGGGGACAGGGGAGCGGTCAGCTCCGGGAGGGGCTGCGAGACTGCGGGGTGGGGACAGCGTGGGGCGTGGGGCGTGGGGATAGTGTGGGGCGTGTGGGGTCAGCGTGGGGCGTGAGGTCAGCATTGCGTGTGGGGAGAGCGTGGGGCATGTGGGGACGGCGTGGGGCGTGGGGATGGCGTGGGGCGTGTGGACGGCGTGGGGTCAGCATTGCGTGTGGGGATAGCGTGGCGTGTGGGGACGGCGTGAGGCGTGGGACAGCGTGGCGTGTGGGGACAGCGTGGCGTGTGGGGACGGCGTGGGGCGTGGGGACAGCGTGGCGTGTGGGGACGGCATGGCGTGTGGGGACGGCGTGGGGCGTGGGGACGGCGTGGCGTGTGGGGACGGCGTGGGGCGTGGGGACGGCGTGGGGCGTGGGGACAGCGTGGGGCGTGGGGACGGCGTGGGGCGTGGGGACGGCGTGGGGCGTGTGGGGACGGCGTGGCGTGTGGGGACGGCGTGGGGCGTGTGGGGACGGCGTGGCGTGGGGACGGCGTGGGGCGTGTGGAGACGGCGTGGCGTGTGGGGACAGCGTGGGGCGTGGGGACGGCGTGAGGTGTGGGGAC
This sequence comes from Eptesicus fuscus, assembly GCF_027574615.1. Lineage (NCBI taxonomy): Eukaryota > Metazoa > Chordata > Mammalia > Chiroptera > Vespertilionidae > Eptesicus > Eptesicus fuscus. The sequence goes on from NC_072482.1 coordinate 97,247,544, forward strand.
AGCGTGAGGCGTGGGGAGGGTGTGGGGCGTGGGGACGGCGTGGGGCGTGGGGACAGCGTGGCGTGTGCATGTGGAGGGTGTGCGGTGCAGCGTGTGCCGAGGTGCCTCGCTGAGTCCTGCCGCAGCGCTAACAACGCTGGCGCCGGTTGCTGGTGACGGTCGGGGGCGCGGGGGCAGCACAGAACCCGCTTCCTCCCGTCCCTGAGCCGCCGCCGCCGGGTCAGGAGCTGCCCGCCCACGCCGTCCCGCAGAAGCCGGAGGCCGCAGGTCTGCCCGCAGCTCGCACCCAGTGCCGCCGTGGCCGGGACGGGCTCACGACAGCCTCAGCCACGGGAACGGCGTCCCGGTGCCGCCCGGTCACCGGATACTTGTGTCTGACCGGCTCTTTGCGGCCGACTCTCTCCACACCACAGACAAGCTCAGCTGCCGAAGCGTAAGAGGGAACCGCACACACTCCCCCGGGACCCGGGAGCTGGCTCATCGCGGCCATCACAGCGCGGTAACTCGCAAAGGGGGCGAGCAGACCGGACGGGATTGGGGGGACCTGCAGCGTGGCCGCGGGCCGAGCGGAAAGCTGATTTCCACTCCGCGCTGCTGAGACCCGCGGCTGCTGAGACGTTCCGACCGGCGGTTCCGTGTGCACCGTCAGAGCTGCACTCACAAATGTGCACACGTAGCTGCCCCCCCCCCCGCCCCGGACCCCGGCCCCCCCCCCCGGCCCCTCGGCCCCGGCCCCCCGCCCCCCGGCCCCCCGGGCCCCCCCCCGCCCCGGCCCCCCGGCCCCCCGCCCCCCCCGCCCCGGTCCCGGGCCCCCCGGCCCCCGCCCCGGCCCCCGGTCCCGGCCCCCCGGCCCCCGCCCCGCCGCCCCGGCCCCCCGCCCCGTCCCGGCCCCCCGCCCCCCGGCCCCCGGCCCGCCCCCCCGGCCCCCCGGCTCTCCCGATGAAACGAGAGGTGTCGTGTCTCCAGGTTCTGTCCTGGGCCGGCCTGTGTCCGTCTGAAAGGGAGGCCACTGGACTGGCACCTCAGACCAAGAAGTGGGGGGCTGGGGTCCACAGGAGCCTGGATGAGTCCCTAACAGAACGGACCGCTATTTCCCGTGAAGGCGCCTTGAGTCCGGGATCCTCCGGTCGGGTAGGAGGACCCGCCATCGGCGAGGACCCCGGGCGACCCCCTCGCGGCGGCACACCTGTGGGCGTCCGGGCTGTGAACTCGGGGTCGAAGTGGAATGTGTCCTCGGGCCGGCCCACGGCGGGCTTGAAGGGCGGCTTGATGTCCTTCCGGTACAGCTTCTGCGGGAGACAGGGGAGCAGGCGGGTGAGGGGCGGGGGAGCGAGGAGGGGCGAGGGGCAGGGGGAGTGAAGAGGGGTGAGGGGCAGGGGGAGCGAGGAGGGCTGAGGGGCAGGGGGAGCGAGGAGGGGTGAGGGGCAGGGGGAGAGGGAGGAGGGGGCAGGGGGGCAGGGGAGCGGGGCTGTGGGGGGCGGGCTGGGAGCCCCGAGAGCTGCCGTGAGCTCAGCACGGGTGTGAAATGTTCTTGGAGGTAAGACCGGGCTGGTGGGCTGCCCTGTCTCAGCCACCGCGCCCCTCCCTGCACCCACGGAGATGCCCAGAGGGGACCCCTCCCACACTGAGCTGCTGAGGCTGAGGCTGTGCTGTTCCCTCTGTGAAAGGCTCTGAGGCATTTGTGAAGGTGGGGGGAGGAGCGGGGGGGGGGCGGGGCGGGGGGGGGGGGCGGCGAGGGGGCAGTTATTCCCTGAGCGCGAGTGCCCGTGAGACTCGGCCCGGCCAGGCGGCTCCGAGCCCGTCAGGTGACAGGTGGACGTGGCCTCGGTGTGGCCCCGCCCCGTCCCTGTGAGGGGACCACGGCCACTTACGTTCCAGTCCACGGTGACGAAGAACGGGTGGCGCTTGATCTCCTCCACGCCGTCACTGCCCGCACCTGCCGCAGGACAGCCCGTGAGCTGGGGCGGACCCACGGGTGTCAGCGGGAGCCCCACCCGTGGAGGGCGACCCGGGAGGCCCCGGGGACCCCGCAGAGACTGCTGTGGAGGTGCGTGTGCGGTGGCCTCGGGGAACCGGGCTCTGGCGCCTGCTGAGACGCCGCAGTTAAGGGGCTGACCTAGCAGCAGCCCCTCCGGGCCGTCCTGTCTCATCCCGAGGAGGCGGCAGGAGGGCCACCGCCTGGTGTGCAAACAGGGGCTTTGAAACAGCTCCCTCCACGAGGGCAGCGGCCGTGCGCTGGGACCTCGCGGGCCCTGTGTCCTGGGAGCTCAGGCGACAGCACCCCACCCTCACCCCCTCTGGGACCCCGGGACCCGGAGCAGGAACAGAGCGGGAGCAGGTATCCCGTCCCCGTGTCCCCGGGCGGGGGCGGCGCTTACCCAGCCGGTTGCACGGGTTCCGCTTGAAGAGCGCTCGCAGCAGGCTCTGCGCCTCCGGGCTGAGGAACTGAGGCATGCCCAGCTTGGCCCTGCGGGCGGGCGGCGGTCAGGGAGGCACGGCCACCAGGTGCCACCACCCGCTGCCCAGCCACGGAGACCAGGTGCCACCACCCCGCTGCCCGGCCACGGAGACCAGGTGCCACCACCCGCTGCCCAGCCACGGCCACCAGGTGTGACCACCTCACTGCCCAGCCACGGCCACCAGGTGCCACCACCCCGCTGCCCGGCCACGGCCACCAGGTGCCACCACCCGCTGCCCAGCCACGGAGACCAGGTGAGACCACCTCACTGCCCGGCCACGGCCACCAGGTGCCACCACCCCGCTGCCCGGCCACGGCCACCAGGTGCCACCACCCGCTGCCCAGCCACGGCCACCAGGTGCCACCACCCCCGCTGCCCGGCCACGGCCACCAGGTGTGACCACCACACTGCCCAGCCACGGCCACCAGGTGCGACCACCTCACTGCCCGGCCACGGCCACCAGGTGCCACCACCCCGCTGCCCGGCCACGGCCACCAGGTGTGACCACCCCGCTGTCCGGCCACGGCCACCAGGTGTGCCCGTGCTCCCAACCGGCCGGCAGCACTGAAACGAGTCAACTCGCGTGGCCGGCAGCCGCGCCCTGGCCTGGGTCTCGGGCGCTTCCGCGCTGTAAGGTGGGGACCCTGTTCACGTGGGTGGCACCGGGGACGCCGACCACAGAGAAACTAGAACTGAGACGTGCCCAGTCGCTCTCTCAAAGCTCCTTTCACAGCAGTGAAGCCGCTGAGAGCCACGCGCCCGCGACCACCAGTTACTGTCCACGGGGCTCACGGAGGCCCAGGCCGCAAGGAGGGCTTTCGCCAGCGATGGTCTCCTTGGGGTCTCGCCCTGGGGGCCGGGGAAGGAGGGCCTCGCACGCCCGGGTGGGGGTCTCAGGCCCCGGGGAAGGCGGGACCCCAGCTGGGAGCTGCCCCCCAGAAATGCCGGCCCCCGCGGACCGGTCACATGCCCACCTCCCACCTCCCACCCCGGCTTTGCTGAGGAACGAGTGCAGCTTCAGAGAAAGCGCAGGTCTGTTCCCCCTTCAGCCTTAAAGGAACGGAGGCAATCACCCCAAAACAGGGTGTCGTCCTCGCCGGGAGCCTGGGAACTCCTCCCGGGGTCTCCTCCACGGCCCCCCCATCGGGCACGTCACCCCGAACACCGCAGCCTCAGGGCCTCGGCTTCTGTCACGGCCACGTGTCCACGTGCAGGGCTGAGCGAGGCGCTGAGGACAGCGGGCCCCTTCGGCTCACAGCGAGCCCCTCCCCGACACGGGGGGGGGGCGTCCCCACTCCCAGCCCCGCCCTCGGCCCCCTCCCTCCAGGAGCTGCCCACGTCCTGCCCACACGGACCCAGGACAGGTGGACGATGCCACGCCCTGGGGTCAGATTCCGTCGGGAATTCCAGGGGCAAACCCATCCGTGTGGTGAACGACCCCCCGGGACAAGGAGGGAGGAGGACGCGTGCCCCTGCAGCACACGTGGGGGAAAGGGACCCCTCCGTGTTCTCTGAGCCCCAAGCCTCGCCCTCTGACCCCGTCAATCATCCTATTCCCAGGCCCTGCCCCCGGACACCCTGGAGCATCCTTCCTGGGGGAGAGCCTATCGGGGTGGACGCGTCCGTTACACGCCCCCGCCATGGCCGTCACCGCCAACGCCTGCGGAGGCCCCGGGGCTGAGCCCGAGGCCCCTGGGGGAGAGGGCGGCCCCTACTCACTTGAGGATGAGGCTCATGGTCTCCTTCCTGTCCTTGCCCTGGAACGGCAGGGACCCCGTGAGCATCTCGAACTGCAGAGACAGAGCAGGGGGCGCTCAGACCCGCAGAGAAGGTTCTGGAAGGGCCGTGCTGTCCCGGGCACGGGGTGCGGAGGGGCAGGTGCGAGGCCCGGCACACCCGGCAGGCCGCCCTCACCATGAGCACGCCGAAGGACCACCAGTCGGCGCTCTGCGTGTGGCCGCGCCGGTTCACCACCTCGGGCGCCATGTACTCGATGGTCCCGCAGAACGAGTAGGCGCGCGCGTCGTGGTCGATGGCCTCCTTGCTCAGCCCGAAGTCTGGGGGAAAAGAGCGCGGACTTCAGGCCGGAGGCACCGCGGCGGCTTCAGCGGCGTTTCCGTGAATTCTGCCCGGCTGGGCATCACGGCCCCACTCTGTCTGCCCAGCTGGGCATCACGCCCCCACTCTGTCTGCCCAGCTGGGCATCACACCCCCCACTCTGTCTGCCCGGCTGGGCATCACGGCCCCACTCTGTCTGCCCAGCTGGGCATCACACCCCCCACTCTGTCTGCCCAGCTGGGCATCACACCCCCCACTCTGTCTGCCCGGCTGGGCATCACGCCCCCCACTCTGTCTGCCCAGCTGGGCATCACACCCCCCACTCTGTCTGCCCGGCTGGGCATCACGGCCCCCACTCTGTCTGCCCAGCTGGGCATCACGGCCCCACTCTATCTGCCCAGCTGGGCATCACGGCCCCCACTGTCTGCCCAGCTGGGCATCACGGCCCCCACTCTGCCTTCCCAGCTGGGCATCACGCCCCCCACTCTGTCTGCCCGGCTGGGCATCACGGCCCCACTCTGCCTTCCCAGCTGGGCATCACGGCCCCACTCTGCCTTCCCAGCTGGGCAGCACGGCCCCCACTCTGTCTGCCCAGCTGGGCATCACGGCCCCCACTCTGTCTGCCCAGCTGGGCATCACACCCCCCACTCTGTCTGCCCAGCTGGGCAGCACGGCCCCCACTCTGCCTGCCCAGCTGGGCAGCACGGCCCCCCACTCTGTCTGCCCAGCTCAACCCCCTCGGCGCCAGCACCCACGCCCTCAGGCGCTGCGTGACCCGGAACTCCCTGGCCAACGGCCTTCAGAAGCCTACGGGTTCAGGAGCCCCTGGAAGGTGTCAAGAAATTGCACTTCTGCCCGGCTGTGAGGCTCAGTGGTGAGCGTCGACCTATGAACCAGGAGGTCAGGGTTCGATTCCTGGTCAGGGCACATGCCCAGGTTGCGGGCTCGGTCCATCCCCAGTGGGGGGCGTGCAGGAGGCAGCCGGTCCATGATTCCCTCTCATCACTGATGTTTCTCTCTCTCCCTTCCTCTCTGAAATCAATAAAATGTATATATTTTAAAAATAAATGGTACGTCTTAGTGAGCGCCACGAAGTCCCCAGGAGACCTGACTTCTAACAGGCCCACGCAGGCCAGCCGACGGCCTGACAGCACGTGGGGCACTGACCAGACTGGCAGGGGGGTTTGTTGGGAGGGAAAGGAGGGAGGAGGGAAAAGGAGGAAGGAGGGAGGAGGGAGAAGAGGGGAGGGAGGAGGGAGGAGAGGGCAGGGAGGAGGGAGGAGAGGGCAGGGAGGAGGGAGGAGGGAGGAGAGGGCAGGGAGGAGGGAGGAGGGAGGAGAGGGCAGGGAGGAGGGAGAGAGAGGAGGGAGGAGGGAAGAGGGAAGAGGGAGGAGGGAGGAGGGAGAAGGGAAGAGGGGAAAGGGAGGAGGGAGGAGAGGGCAGGGAGGAGGGAGGAGGGAGGAGGGAGGAGGGAGGAGGGAGGAGGGAGAAGGGAAGAGAGAAAAGGGAGGAGGGAGGAGGGAGGAGGGAGAGAGAGGAGGGAGGAGGGAGGAGGGAGAAGGGAAGAGGGAAAAGGGAGGAGGGAGAAAGAGGAGGGAGGAGGGAGGAGGGAGGAGGGAGGAGGAAGGAGGGAGGAGGGAGGAGGGAGGAGGGAGGAGGGAGAAGAGGGTAGGGAGGAGGGAGGAGAGAAGAGGAAGGAGGGAAGAGGGAGGAGGGAGGAGGGAGGAGGGAAGAGGGAGGAGGGGGAGAGAGGAGGGAGAGAGAGATAGAAACATCCTCTCTTCTCTACCTCCCTCCCCCTCCTCGCCCAGCGGGCCGATTCTCAGGGCGGGGGTGGGGCGTGGGAGGGGAGGTCTCGAGGGCCCGGCACTCACTCACCTGTGACCTTGATGTGGCCCTCTTCGTCCAGGAGGATGCTGAGGGGAGAGCAGAGGCTGTCAGCGCCCGGCAGGTAGGCACTCGGGTGGGGGGGCACCCAGGGACCCCCGGCCGCCCGTGCGCAGTCTCCTCGCGGGAGCTGCCTGCGTCCAGTGCGTGACTAAGAGGACAACCGATGTGTTTTCATCTCTCTTTTCAGTGACCTCTGACCTGGGCCCAGAAATGAGCAGCTTTCACGAGGACTTGCTCACTCATTTTCACACCTTCCCTCCTGCAGCCCTGCCCTGACTGCGACTCCTTTAGCTACCAAGATCCCTTCCACCTGTGAACAGAGAGCGCAGGGCTGGGGCACCCGGCCGGAACCCGCCGGCTGCAGGAGGAGGCGCTAGTTAACGGGCCGGGGCGTTGTTCCCCCGTGGGACGCCCATGTAGGGCCCGACGACGGTGTGACAGGTCCTTCACCCCTGCAGTCAGCGACGCTGCGCTGTGCTGGCGTGACGTCAGAGGCCATGAGGGGGTGTGGGCCAGCAGGGGAGGGTGTGCCACCCACCTGCCCACCTGACCGGGACCAGGGCCGGGCGGCTGGGAACCTGTGCAGTTCGGCACGAGCCCCACTGCGTCCGGACCCCGTTCAGGGGCAGCGGGTGGAACTGCTCATCCCACCTGGATGCCCCCTGGGCGGTGCCAGCGCGAGGAAGCCCCGCCCACTCCCGGGGTGACCTCACGTGGGAACTGAACCCCGAGCAGGGGCTGCGGGGGCACGGGGGGGGGGGGCGGGGGCTGTCGAGCAGGGGCGTGGCCCGCGCCCACGTGGCCCGCGCCCACGTGGCCACTCACTTCTCGGGCTTCAGGTCTCGGTAGATGATGCCCAGGCCGTGCAGGTGGTCCAGCGCCAGGGCCAGCTCCGCCAGGTAGAACTTGACGTCCTCCTCCGTGAACATCACCTGCGAGCAGAGCAGGCGCGGGCTGGCGGCGGGTCCGTCCACACGCTCTGCCAAGGGGACCGGCCCGGCCCGCGAGGCCACACTCGGCGTCCGGCTCTGCGCGGATCCCCCCGCCCACGGGCCCCAGCGATGCCCTCTGGCGCGCGCAGAGGAAACACGGGTCTGTTCATAGTTTCAGGTCAGGGCCGGCGAGGAGCGGCCCACAGCGCTGACGCCACCGCCCGGACCTCCTCTCCCGGGTCCTCGCCCGCGGCCGCAGCTCCGCCTCCCGGGCTCACATTCCAAAGGAGCTTCCGATGGGAACGATGGGGACGGGAAGGGGAAGGCTGAGGCACGAGGAGCTGTGACGTCCGTCACGCCTGGCTCGCGCTTCTCCGCTCCGTGGTCCCCTTCACGGATTCACACCCACCCAGAGGGCGATGGGTTCCACCCAGACCACACGCCGAGGTGCGGAGTCCGCTGAGCGCCCTGAGCCGGGGACAGGGGACCCGTGGGTGTCGGGGCCCACGGCTCGGGGCACCTGATTCAGGCTGGGAAATCACACGCGTGAAGGTCACGGGGCCACCAGGACACTCCCGTCCCCGAGGGCGTCGGAGCAGCGGGTGTCTGTCAGGGAGCCAGAGTGAACGGGGGACACTGTCCTCGTCCATCGAGGTCACCGACCAGCCCAGAGCGCCCTCGGAGGGCGACGCGTGAAATCAGGTCCAGCGTGCTGGGCGTAAGCCGGAGCTCAGTGTGAGTGGGAGCGCGGCGTGTGGCAGCTGGGACCGGATGTGACCGCCACGCTCACACGGATGAATACCCCCCTTCACACAGGGACCCCCCAGGGGGGCAGGGGCCGTGCCCACAGCCTTGCGGGGAGCCTGGTGCTGCCCCTCCCTTCAGTCTCTGGGACCCCGTTCCACCGTCCGCGTCTCCCCAGCTCCCGGTTTCTTTCCTAAGCGGCCACCGCATTCCCGGGCTTCCTCACGGCCAGCTCCGAGGCCGCCCAGCTCCCCTTCACCCGACTCCACCCTGTGCACAGAGCCGGGGCGCCTCACTCCGCTCAGAGGGACAGACTGCTCCGTCGGCCAGCTCTCCCGGCATCGCACGTGGTGCCAGGGACACACAGAGCGTCTCCACAGCAAGAAACACCTGCAGGCAGTCTCTGCAGGGACCACCCCAGGAGGGACCACACTCCTCCTCCCCCAGGAGGGACCGCACTCCTCCCCCAGGAGGGACCACACTCCTCCTCCCCCAGGAGGGACCGCACTCCTCCTCCCCCAGGAGGGACCACACTCCTCCTCCCCCAGGAGGGACCACACTCCTCCCCCAGGAGGGACCACACTCCTCCTCCTCCAGGAGGGACCACACTCCTCCCCCAGGAGGGACCACACTCCTCCTCCCCCAGGAGGGACCACACTCCTCCCCCAGGAGGGACCACACTCCTCCTCCCCCAGGAGGGACCACACTCCTCCCCCAGGAGGGACCACACTCCTCCTCCCCCAGGAGGGACCACACTCCTCCCCCAGGAGGGACCGCACTCCTCCTCCAGGAGGGACCACACTCCTCCCCCAGGAGGGACCGCACTCCTCCTCCCCCAGGAGGGACCGCACTCCTCCCCCAGGAGGGACCGCACTCCTCCCCCAGGAGGGACCACACTCCTCCCCCAGGAGGGACCACACTCCTCCTCCTCCAGGAGGGACCGCACTCCTCCCCCAGGAGGGACCGCACTCCTCCCCCAGGAGGGACCACACTCCTCCTCCCCCAGGAGGGACCGCACTCCTCCCCCAGGAGGGACCGCACTCCTCCTCCAGGAGGGACCGCACTCCTCCCCCAGGAGGGACCACACTCCTCCTCCTCCAGGAGGGACCACACTCCTCCTCCCCCAGGAGGGACCACACTCCTCCCCCAGGAGGGACCACACTCCTCCTCCCCCAGGAGGGACCACACTCCTCCCCCAGGAGGGACCACACTCCTCCCCCAGGAGGGACCACACTCCTCCCCCAGGAGGGACCGCACTCCTCCCCCAGGAGGGACCACACTCCTCCCCCAGGAGGGACCACACTCCTCCCCCAGGAGGGACCGCACTCCTCCTCCTCCAGGAGGGACCACACTCCTCCTCCTCCAGGAGGGACCACACTCCTCCCCACACTCCTCCCCCAGGAGGGACCACACTCCTCCTCCTCCAGGAGGGACCACACTCCTCCCCACACTCCTCCCCCAGGAGGGACCACACTCCTCCTCCAGGAGGGACCACACTCCTCCTCCCAGGAGGGACCACACACCTGTCCCAGGAGGGACCACACTCCTCCCCCAGGAGGGACCACACTCCTCCCCCAGGAGGGACCACACTCCTCCTCCCCCAGGAGGGACCGCACTCCTCCCCCAGGAGGGACCACACTCCTCCTCCCCCAGGAGGGACCACACTCCTCCCCCAGGAGGGACCACACTCCTCCCCCAGGAGGGACCACACTCCTCCCCCAGGAGGGACCACCCTCCTCCCCACACTCCTCCCCCAGGAGGGACCACACTCCTCCTCCCCCAGGAGGGACCACACTCCTCCTCCCCCAGGAGGGACCACACTCCTCCCCCAGGAGGGACCGCACTCCTCCCCCAGGAGGGACCCGCCCTCCTCCCCCAGGAGGGACCACACTCCTCCTCCCCCAGGAGGGACCACACTCCTCCCCCAGGAGGGACCACACTCCTCCCCCAGGAGGGACCCGCCCTCCTCCCCCAGGAGGGACCGCACTCCTCCTCCCCCAGGAGGGACCACACTCCTCCTCCAGGAGGGACCACGCTCCTCCTCCAGGAGGGACCGCACTCCTCCTCCCCCAGCAGGGACCACACTCCTCCTCCCCCAGGAGGGACCGCGCTCCTCCTCCAGGAGGGACCACACTCCTCCCCCAGGAGGGACCCGCACTCCTCCCCCAGGAGGGACCACACTCCTCCTCCCCCAGGAGGGACCACACTCCTCCTCCTCCAGGAGGGACCACACTCCTCCTCCCCCAGGAGGGACCGCGCTCCTCCCCCAGGAGGGACCACGCTCCTCCCCCAGGAGGGACCACACTCCTCCTCCCCCAGGAGGGACCGCACTCCTCCCCCAGGAGGGACCGCACTCCTCCCCCAGGAGGGACCACGCTCCTCCCCCAGGAGGGACCGCACTCCTCCTCCCCCAGGAGGGACCACACTCCTCCTCCAGGAGGGACCACACTCCTCCCCCAGGAGGGACCACACTCCTCCCCCAGGAGGGACCACACTCCTCCCCCAGGAGGGACCACGCTCCTCCCCCAGGAGGGACCACACTCCTCCCCCAGGAGGGACCGCACTCCTCCTCCAGGAGGGACCACACTCCTCCCCCAGGAGGGACCGCACTCCTCCCCCAGGAGGGACCACACTCCTCCCCCAGGAGGGACCACACTCCTCCCCCAGGAGGGACCACACTCCTCCCCCAGGAGGGACCACACTCCTCCCCCAGGAGGGACCACACACCTCCTCCAGGAGGGACCGCACTCCTCCTCCCCCAGGAGGGACCAGTCACCAGGCGGGAAGGACGGCTGCTCTGGGAGGGCTTCTGTTAGAACTGGGTCTGATTCTGTAGCCTCAGGCTGATCTATGCTGTAAGTAGCCCCATCACCGTGCCATTGCCCGTGGGATCCCCAGGAAATAAAGGGAGAGAGCACACCCCTCCCCTCAGGCTCTCCCTCCTCTGTCCCTGGAGCCCCAGACAGAAAGGGACGGCCTGACCCGCAGCGGCGGACTTACCTCCTTGGAGAGCCGGGTGAAGAGGTCCCCTCCCCGCAGGAAGTCCAGGATCAGGTAGAGCTTCCCCTCCGTCTGGAAGGCTGTGAAGGGGAGAGCGAGCGGTCAGCTGTCCGGCCCTCGTGGTCCCTGGGGCGGACGCTGTGCCCTCGGGCTCAGTCTCTGCGGCTCAAAGGATCCTGTGTCGCGACCTTGTGACCTGGGCCACTTCACAAACGGAGCGGTGGGAGCCAGCGGCCGGGAGGACGTGGGGAGGGGCCGATATTAGCCAGCTCTCTGCTTCCGTCACTTTGTAGGGTCTGGATAGTTCTCTCTCCCTTCCCTCCTCCCTTCCTGCTCCCATCACCAGGGACCAAGAGACACGGGGGAAGGCACCTGCAGTCCCTACGCTGCTGTTGCTGCCAGTCAGGCTGGGCCTGGGGGGCAACGGGCCTCACTCTGCTGTGAGGTGGGGACGATGGCTCTGACCACGTTGGGTGGAGCCTCCTTTCCTTCCCACGGAATTGCGTTCTCCCCAGCTCGGGGCTCGAGGGCACCCATCCTCCAGCGCCGTTTTCCGGCAGCGCAGTGACCAGCTGGGTGGCTATTCCACATCATGGCAGCGGTGCGGGAGCCCCGGGTTTGATCACAGCCACGATTATGGGCGCACTGCTTGTGCCTCAGCCACGGGCCACAGACATAGCTCTGCCCACCCCTTAGCCAGGGTGCCCAGCAAATGGGCTGACTGTGCATGCAGGGCCCCGGCCGGCCAGCGGGGCTCAGAGGCTGAGCGCCGACACATGAGCCAGGAGGTCACGGTTCGGTTCCCGGTCAGAAGAGATAAAAAGGCAGAAAACGAACGGGCAGGAGGTGTGTGGCCCAGCAGGCAAGTGGCGTTGGGCAAACTACTTGATCTGAGCCTTGGCTTTGTCTTCTGAAAAATGGAAATAATAACCTACTCTGCTGGGCAGTTTAAAATGCTCGAAACGGGAGCCACTTAAAATGCAGGAAGTGTTACCATCTCTGCTTTGCATAAACTACTGTGTCACAACGCACTTTATTTTAAAACAACACAAAAATGTCATCGGTTCGCCCCCACCTAGGTCAAGAGACTTTTTTTAACCACTTAGCCAATGACAATAAACTATGTATATAAAAGCCAGTAGCTATGATGCACACTGACCACCAGGGGGCAGACGCTCAACACAGGAGTGGAAACCACAGGCATGGAAACATGGAACAGACTCATGAATCCTAGAGGGAAGAGGGGAGGGGAAGGGCGGGAAGAGATTAACAAAGGTCTTATATGCATACTAGAGGCCCGGTGCACGGATTCGTGCACCAGTGGGGTCCCTTGGCCTGGACTGCGGGGATCAGGCCGAAACCGGCCTGAGGGGTCCTGGATTGTGAGAGGGCACAGGCCAGGCCGAGGGACCCCACCAGGGCACGAATCCATGCACCGGGCCTCTAGTTAAGGAATAATGATGTACAGCCACCACACAGTAGGCCTTTGAGAGGAAAATAAGGCACTTGCTCCTTTTGAGAAAAAGAATGCCGAGCGACTTGGAGGGGGCAGGGTGACTCAGAGGGGCAGGGTGACTCAGAGGGGCAGGGTGACTGGGGGGGGGCAGCGTGACTGGGGGGGCAGGGTGACTCAGAGGGGCAGGGTGACTGGGGGGGCAGGGTGGCTCAGAGGGGGGTAGGGTGGCTCGGGGGGGGGCAGGGTGACTTGGAGGGGGCAGGGTGGCTCGGGGGGGGTGCAGGGTGACTCAGAGGGGCAGGGTGACTTGGGGGGGCAGGGTGACTGGGGGGGCAGGGTGGCTCGGAGGGGGGTAGGGTGGCTCGGGGGGGGCAGGGTGACTGGGGGGGTGCAGGGTGATGACTCGGGGGCCCTCTCTGGCGCTGGCTCCTCCTCGGTGCCCGTCAGGGCGCTGCCCGGGTCCCCGGAAGCAGGTGGTTTATTTTATTCCCCGCGGTTACCGTAGTGCAGCTTCACGATGAAGGGGTGGTTCACCTCCGCCAAGATGTCTCTCTCCATCTTCGACCGGACGCGGTCCCGGACTGCGGACAGAAACAGGCTCACACAGGCAGGCCTGGCCCAGGCCCGGCACGCTCACTGATACCAACACTCCCCGCCCCCCCCTCTCGTCCAAGCATTCCACACGCACACCGGAGTGGAACCAGGGGAAGTGACCAGGAGGCACTTGTGTTCTCTCTGGCATTTGTGTTCTCTCTCTCTCTCTCCCTCTCTCTCTCTCTCTCTCTCCCCCTCCCTCTCTCTCTCACACACACACACACACACACACACACACACACACACACACTTTAGCCAGAAATCTGACTCTCAACCTCTCAAACGGCCGACACCATGACCCCCAGGCCAGCACCTCCTGGGAATAAGGACGATCGAATTCCCACACCACCAACCGGACAGCCCCCCGAGGGCATTAGCTCTCATGCCAGCAACTCACCGAACACCCCCCCCCCCAAGGTCCCCGCCCCCATGTCACTGACAGCGGGTTTCCCGACCCAGGAGGCTCTCAAGTCCACACATCCTTGTTCCTTGGTTCTTTCTTTTTCTTTTTTGTTAATCTTCACCCAAGGATACTCTCCCATTGATTGTTAGAGAGAGTGGAAGGGAGAGGGAGAGACAGAGAAACATCCATGTGAGAGAGGCACATCGATTGGTTGCCTCCCGCACGCCCGCCGACGGGCCGGGGATCGAGCCTGCGACCCGTCTTCTGTCACTGAGGTGGATCCTCTTCTGGGGAGAGTCCCTGTCCCATCCGTCTGTCTAGCCCCCACCCCCTGGCCCCGTGACGTGGCCCGGGAGGCGGGGTGGAGAGAAGGGGACACGTGCCGCGGCACCCCCTCGCCGTCTCCCCGCAGAGCGCGGCCTTCGGTGCCGGGTGAGAGACTCTAACCCTCCAGAACCAATGCCCTTGTCACCGCGTTCAGATCCGCTTGGAACGTGACAAAGCTGTTCCGTCACCGCCTGATCGTGAGTGGAAACCAGAGGACGGGGAGCCCGGGGCCCATGCCCACTCCCGGGGCGTCCAGTCTCAGCGGAAAGGACATATGTGTCCGCCCTGCGTCACACCACAACCAGCCAGGCCCACCAGAGCGCTAATGCTGACGGGCATCGAGCCGTACAACGGCCCGGGACGGTGCCTGGAGCTGGGAACCGTCTCATAAGCCGCGAAGACACCGCTCAGGGAGGGGCCGGCCGGTGACAGAGCCGCTGCGCGTGCGCAACGACGGGAAACAACCGAAAAGGGCCGGAGCCTCGACCAACCCGAGTCCTCTGACGGCACCGAAAACAGGAGAGGGGCCCGGCTCCGGCCGCAGTGCCCACCGTGACACACAGGAAGCACGGCTTCGGGGAAACATTTCCACGTGAGACGTCATCTGTGAGACGACGCCCAGCAGACCGTGGCCGAACCCCCGCAGACACGGGCCGGGGCGGCCGGACACAGGGAAGGCCTGCTCCCCACGGGGCAGGTCCCCTCCCCGCTGACCGCCCGCTGTGTGATGGCCACGCCCGGGGCCACGCCCCGCTGGGCCGTGTGAGGGCCGTCACACCAGGCGACGCCCTTGGGAACGGAGCGACGCGCGTGACCGGCTCTGCCACTCCTGGCATCCGTGAGAATGGACCTGCGGGCACGAACTCCCCGTGCACGTGTGTGGGGGGACACGTGTCCAGGTCTCTCGTCTGGACCCGTGCTCAGTGGCGGGCGGGCAGGCGCTGGGGGGCTGGGAACCAGGCGTGGGCCCGGCTTCTAACCGTCCCTGCGACCACAAAGAGACACAAAGCGGCCACGAGCCACGTGTGTGTGAAGCCGAGCGGCCCCGCCTCACAAACTCAGGCCCACCTGCCGTCCACACGCAGCGTGACCACCTGCCGGCCTCCCGCTCGAGGCTCAGTGCCACGCGTGCACGTGCGGACATGCGTGGAAGGAGGGTGAGATGCCACGCGGCACATCCTCTGGAAATGAGGGGTACGGGACACTCGGAAGTTCACGCTGTTTATCAGTCAGAGCCACGTGTCTGGTGTCCTCCGTTAGGGACGCCTCCTAAACCACGTGGCTCTGCAGGAAGGCGACGTGAGCAGAGCAGGCACCCTCCGAGCTCCCCCTGACCCTCCGAGCCCCCCGAGCCCTCACCTTTCAGCGTGGCCTTCTTCAGCACCTTCATGGCGTACAGCTGCCCGGCGTCCGGCCCCACGGCCTTGCGTACCAGGAACACCTGCAGAGAGACGGACATGATCGCCGCGCTCCTTCTCCCGTGTCTGACCGGACGAGGGGACCCCCCGGGAGTCCGCGGAGTCTGACCGGACGAGGGGACCCCCCGGGAGTCCGGGAGCTTCGGATAAAGCGGATGCTGCAGGGAAGGTGTGAGCGCAGCGTGTTCTCCGGCAGCCGGGAGGCGCTCCCTCGCTCCCACGGTTCTGTGGTGACGTGTGTGTGTGTGTGTGTGTGTGTGTGTGTGTGTGTGTGTGTGGTGACGTGTGCGCGCGTGTGTCCGGAGGAGAATCCGTTGTTTCTGGTGCTTTGGCCCTCCCACTAAGCATTTCATGTCAGAGGAATCCACCTCCTTTTCAAACACGAAAACCAATGCCCTCCGTTCCGAGGGGCCTGCCCGGCTCCCTGTGAGCACCCCTCAGGCCCATGGGGAGGGCCCCCGAGTTACTCTGATGGCACAGAGCCTGCTCCCCGGTTTTGCGCTTTCTTCACCCACATCTCAGCTTGGAGGCGTGTAAGCTCGCAGCCTGGTCTCCGCGTGGCTCCCGTGGGCGCCCATGGACATGGAACGGCACTTTCTGCAGCATTTCAGACCCGCGTCAGGCTGACAGCCGTGTCGCCCGTGTTAGGGGCGGGGACAGCCGTGTGTCACCACATTAGGGGCGGGGACAGCCGTGTCACCCACGTTAGGGGTGGGGATAGCGTGTGTCCCCTGTGTTAGGGGCGGGGACAGCCGTGTGTCACCACATTAGGGGCGGGGACAGCCGTGTCACCCACGTTAGGGGCGGGGACAGCCGTATCACCCGTGTTAGGGGCGGGGACAGCCGTGTCGCCCGTGTTAGGGGCGGGGACAGCCGTGTCACCCGTGTTAGGGGCGGGGACAGCCGTGTCACCCACGTTAGGGGTGGGGATAGCGTGTGTCCCCTGTGTTAGGGGCGGGGGCACAGTGAGAGGCGGGCATCGCCCTCTGGGCAGAGCGCAGGGCTGGCGCGAACACTGTGGTGGCTGCTTCCCCGCCGGGGGGCGGAGGACGGCTTTGAGGACCGCCCGGGTGGGGAAGCCGCCCTGCTCCGTGGCTCACACCACGGTGGGCTCCGGCGGGGACAGACTCATGTGCCGCGTTCCAGGGAGACCGAGCCATCGGCCCCGACGGGAGGCACGGCTTATCGGAGAGCCGGCGACGCAGCGAACCCTCTCCCCACGGAGTGACCTGAAGAGGCGGGAGCCAGGCTGGGAGGCGCGGCCGGTGGCCCAGGCACTGACGTGTGGATGCGCACGGGGGGCGTCTGCGTGGACCCGGGGCGTGGAGCCCTCCATCAGGGCCACACGGAGGCCGCTCCGCGCAGTCCGTCAGACGGAGCTGAAGAGACGTTTTTGCATCGACAGCTGCACAGGTCTTGGGACAAGGGTCCCACTTAGGAAGTTTTCTTCTTCCTAAGCCCCCGGCTCTGGAAATGGCGGCCACGGGACCGGACCTGCTGGTCTGTCAGGGTCCACGTGTGTTTGGAGACAGGCTGTCAGGCCTGCCGCGGGCCAGGGCCACCTCCCTGCAGCAGGAGCGCCGGGGCAGCGAGCGGGGCCCAGGGGCGCCCAGCGGAGAGAAACTGCAGGACACGGTAAAAACCCCTGGAAATGACGGCGGCCGGGGGCCACGCTCACAGCCGGCCTGCGTTTCTGCCCCCCCCCCCCCCCCGCAGGAATACACCCCAAAGTCCTGAAACAAGCCCAGGATCTGACGGCTGCTCACAGCACGAGGCAGCAGAGCCACCCGGCCCGGGCAGACGCCCGCTCTCCCTCAGCTCCCCACCAGCCACGGCCCCGGTCGCCCCACTAGCGCCTGGCGTCGGGGTGACCACGACCCCCAAGGAAAGGCCTTTGAAGACCCGGCTGCACCGCCACCGAGCACGCGGCCGGGGAGGGCGGCTGGGACTGGGTTTGCTCCCTTCTCAGAACCTGGAGCCGTAGCCCACGGCGTCAGCATCGCCTGCGTGGCCGTGGCCGTGGCCTGAACAGAGCCCGCGGGGCCTCGTCTCCGGGAGGGAGGCGTTCCGCGTGGTTAAGGCGAGGAAGGGGACGGACCTGTGGGTGCACAGACGCACCGCAGGCGACCGCAGGAGGGCCCCGCCAACGGAGTCCACGGAACAGTCACATCGAGTAGCTTCTGTCCTGCCCTCACAGGCGGGAAACGGGCTGACAGAGGCGCCGTCACCGAGCCGGGGGTTGGGGGTCCAGGCCGGTCCCGCCTGCCCGGCCCAGTGGCCCGCCCGAGGCACCGCTCCGTCTCCGTTCGCTTCGTGTCCTTCTTCCTAAGTCATTCCTGCTGAGGACACGCTCCCACGGCGGCTCCAGTCCGCGGCCGCGCCCCGGGGCAGAGGCATTGGCACAGCCGGCGCCGTGAGGAGAGGGCGCGTGTGTGACCTCGGGGGCTCGGTGCCGCCTGGCACAGCTCTGTGGTGACCACACGCTCGCCGGGCCAGCGAGGTCACGGCTCTGACCCGCGTGCAGTTCCGGTCAGGAGGGACCGCCCAGGGTGGGTGCCTGCAAACGGGGCCGCCTTCCCCCATGTTCAGGGGCATCCCCACCCTCTTCCCCGTCACCGACACCCGAGTGCTCGCGTGCGAGGGGACCGGCCGGTGCCCGGGACGCGCTGAGAGCCAGGGAGGGACTCACCTTCCCGTAGGACCCTTGTCCCAAGACCTTCAGCAGCTCAAACTGGGAGGGGTCGGCCTTCTCGCAGCCGTCCTTCACGTGGTGGCTGATGTCGATCTCCTTGACCACGCCCTCCTCCTGCAAGACAGGGCCTGGTTAACACACACACACACATATACATACATACACACACACATACACACACACACACGTACACACACACACACACACGCACACACACGTACACACACACACATACATACATACACACACACACACACACACATACACATGTACACACACACACACACACAGGTGGAGGCCAGGCAGCACCCGGCTCCGTCCCACCTGAAGCCACGGCTCGGGCAGCTCCGTCACCGAGCACCGGGGGGTCCCCGGCCCAGCAGGAAAAGGCAGCCTGATCTTTAAATTAAAACATTGGCAGAGCCCGGCCGGCTGGCTCAGGGGTTGAGCGTCGACTTACGAACCAGGAGGTCACAGTTCGATTCCCGGTCGGGGCACAGGCCTGGGTTGCAGGCTCGATCCCCAGTGTGTGTGGGGGAGGGGAGGGGGGACGTGCAGGAGGCAGCCGATCGGTGATTCTCTCGTCGTTGACGTTTCTCTCTCCCTCTCCCTTCCGCTCTGAAGTCAATTTTACAAAACTGACGGAAACCCCTGGAAGCTCTCATCGGGAGCTTCCTGTCCCGGACCGGAGTCACTTCAGAGGGAAGGGTTTGCTCTCTGCCCAGCATCAGCGACTGGAAACTAGAAAACCGGGGTGGGGGGGCTGTTTCCCGCCGTCAGAGCCTACCCCGTCCTCGAACGCACATCTGTGCTCCTCCGAGGCCCGTCTGCCCGTCCGTCTGACTGCTCACCTGGCGACGGGTGACGGGTGACCGCGTGGCCCTGGGCGGGCACCAGCACCAGAGGCGGCGGCTGAGAGACCGGCCGCCCGCCATCCAACGGGAGGTCCCGCGGCTGCAGACACAGCGTTCTGGGCTCTCAGGACCCCACTGCCCCCCACGCCCGGCTCACTGTGTCTTTTACTCCTCACCTCGCCCTGGGAGGGGCTTACCCGGCCCCGTGACCCCAGGGGAGCGCTCGGACCGGCTCCTCCCGTATTGCAGTCGAAGAGCGAGTGTTTTTAAAGGAAATCACAACCGCCGTAATTTGCATCACGTGTTTGAAAGAACCTGGCTTCTCGCGAGTTAAAGGTTTCTTCTTTTGCCTCCAGGTCCTATAGCAACACCCCGGGGGGGGGGGAGCCCCGCCCCCAGGCCAGGCCCCGCCCCTGGCCTTCCCAGCGGCCACAGGACACACCTGGAGGCCACTCTTCCACGACCAGTGGCCTCTGGTGACAGCCATGGCTTTTCTGTGTGAAAACAGACAGACTCGGCGTCGGTGAGCCCGAGGCCGGTGAGCCCGAGGCCGGTGAGCCCGAGGCCGGTGAGCCCGAGGCCGGTGAGCGGACACGGCGGGGCGGTCTCTCGGCCCAGGTGTGGGGGGGGGGGGGGGGGGAGGCCTCATTTGAAGACCCTTAGCTCCACCTTTGCTTTCGGGACCCCGTTAGCCACAGGAGACTGGCGGCTTTTGCAGGGAAATCTCCCCGTTTGTAACGGAGACAGAGAGGGGAGCCTCGGGTCCCCCCCGTCCTTCCCCGTCACCTGTCCTCACTGTGCCCAGTGCGGCTGCTGCAGACCTGGTTCCTGCTTAAAAGCCAGGCCGGGAGCTGAAGGTCAAACTCTCAGAGTTCCCCAGAGACACGCCCTCTCCCTTCTCTCCCCCTCCCCCTCCTCCTCCCCCTCCCCCTCCCCCTCCCCTTCCCCCTCCCCCGTGGGGGAGAGAAATGGGAGGTTATTGTCACTGGAGTAAGAATGAGATGCTCTTGTAGTTACCAAGGCCCCTGACCCCCACCCCGCCCCGGCCGCCTGCACGGAGCCCCGTCTCCTCCTGAGCGCCTTCAAGCTCCCGGGGTGGGGAGGCAGTGCAGCGCCCCCGTCAGGAACGGGCAATTCGCCGACCGCACCGTCTGCGGCTTTGCTTGGTGCCGTGAGGAGGTTACAGTCACGCTGCTGCAGAAGCAGCAAAATTCCACACCGTCGAGCGCATTGGGGGGTGGGGGTGGGGGATGTGGCACCAACCCAATGGCTGAGCAGGCAGGTGACCGGCCATGTGAATGAATGAAGAACGAGCGTGCTCCATGTGGATGAATGAAGAACGAGTGTGCTCCATGTGAATGAATGAAAAACGAGCGTGCTCCATGTGAACGAATGAAGAACGAGCGTGCTCCATGTGAATGAAAAACGAGTGTGCTCCATGTGAACGAATGAAGAACGAGCATGCTCCATGCGGATGAATGAAGAATGAGTGTGCTCCATGTGAATGAATGGAGAACGAGCGTGCTCCATGCGGATGAATGAAGAATGAGTGTGCTCCATGTGAATGAATGGAGAACGAGCGTGCTCCATGCGGATGAATGAAGAACGAGCGTGCTCCATGCGGATGAATGAAGAACGAGCGTGCTCCATGTGAATGAATGAAGAACGAGCGTGCTCCATGTGAACGAATGAAGAACGAGCCTGCTCCATGTGAATGAATGGAGAACGAGCGTGCTCCATGTGGATGAATGAAGAACGAGTGTGCTCCATGCGGATGAATGGAGAACGAGCGTGCTCCATGTGGATGAATGAAGAACGAGCGTGCTCCATGTGAATGAATGGAGAACGAGCGTGCTCCATGCGGATGAATGGAGAACGAGCGTGCTCCATGTGAACGAATGAAGAACGAGTGTGCTCCATGTGAATGAATGGAGAACGAGCGTGCTCCATGCGGATGAATGAAGAACGAGCGTGCTCCATGTGAATGAATGAAGAACGAGCGTGCTCCATGCGGATGAATGAAGAACGAGCGTGCTCCATGTGAATGAATGAAGAACGAGCGTGCTCCATGTGAATGAATGGAGAACGAGCGTGCTCCATGTGAACGAATGAAGAACGAGTGTGCTCCATGTGAATGAATGAAGAACGAGCGTGCTCCATGTGAACGAATGAAGAACGAGTGTGCTCCATGTGAATGAATGAAGAACGAGCGTGCTCCATGTGAACGAATGAAGAACGAGTGTGCTCCATGTGAATGAATGGAGAACGAGCGTGCTCCATGTGAATGAATGAAGAACGAGCGTGCTCCATGTGAACGAATGAAGAACGAGTGTGCTCCATGTGAATGAATGAAGAACGAGCGTGCTCCATGCGGATGAATGAAGAACGAGCGTGCTCCATGCGGATGAATGAAGAACGAGCGTGCTCCATGCGGATGAATGAAGAACGAGCGTGCTCCATGTGAATGAATGAAGAACGAGCGTGCTCCATGTGAATGAATGGAGAACGAGCGTGCTCCATGTGAATGAATGAAGAACGAGCGTGCTCCATGTGAATGAATGAAGAACGAGCGTGCTCCATGTGAATGAATGAAGAACGAGTGTGCTCGGGAAGCCATGTGCAGACGGGCTGGTCCCGACAGCGCTGTACTCCCGTCGCTGTAACCCGGCAACGTAACTTAGTGAACAGTCAGCACATGTATGTACAGTGACTCAGAAGCTGGCCCACCGGGGCAGACACACTTTAATTAAGGGCCAATAAAAATGCGCATCTCACATCTATCTTACGGCCAGGAAATGCCGTGTAGTTACGCCATGAAATACCGTCAATAAATGAAGATGCCCCGGCCTCCTATGGACGCGCAGGGCCCTCGGTGTGTAACAACTCCACCACGGTGCCCAGTTCGCTCATGTTTGTACGCGATGGGGACCAGATCTGTCACTCTTTCCACCATGTATAGTGGCTCCCAACCGGAAGTTTAAATGAGAAAGAGGCTACGCCGCCAAGTGTTTAGAAATAAATTCTTAGAAGGGCTGTAAACACAGAATCCACCTCCGTAGGATCCGTTTCCTGTTGTGCAGATCATGACGGATCTGTTTGAGACGTGATACGGATCCAGAAACTCAGACACATTTGGCAGAACTCGGGGTTTTCATGAACAGCGACTCGAGATTCGCGTGGGAGGTTCTGAGATCAGCGGCGGGGCGGGTAGAGACGCAGCGGAGCGCCTCAGACACACAGCAGACGTGGCCTGCAGCTGCCCGGCGAGCGCCTGGACGGTGGGCCCGTGCCTACAAGGATGTGGGGCTCTGGGGCTCAGCTTCCAGAAGACCAGAGGAGCACACTGTTCTAATGGTTGGAGTCCACGTGGGAGGAGGAGCCGGGTGGTTGAGGGACGGTGGGAGGTGGGTGCCCAGAGTGGGCCCTTCACAGAGCAGGAGAGGCCCCGAGCTCTGAGGAGTCACCCCGCAGCCAGCACCGAGCCTCCACGGACGCGGAGCTGCCCCTCCTTCGTAAGCGAAGAGCTTTCAGAGGAGCCCGACGCGCTGGGAGCAGACGGTCAGGTGGACACGAAAACGCTGGCCATGGGGCCGTCGCCTCGGGCCACAGCGAAGGCCAGGAGTCCACGTGCTCACTGGCCGGTGGGAGGAAGTGGGCTTAATCTCTAACCACGCAACTGAGGGCGTCCGGGGCCCCGCCTGGGACCGCGGCCCATTTTCACTGAAGAAAGAAGTGGGCGGGACCTGTCTGTAGCGCTACTCAACTGAACGTGTGGTTCAGTGGACTGTGTGGCCCCGTGGACACGTGTTCTAACCGGTTCCCACGGGCACTGGAGAGCGAGCCGGCGTGCCTCACCAGCCGGGGACCAGCCTCCACTGCTGACCTGTCGGCTCCTGGCACCAGGGCTGCGCCCGCCGGACAGAAATCCGTTGGAATTTGCCGTGTTTTATGGAAAACCTGCATCCATGATGCATCTGCCCTCGGCCTTGTGTGTGAGTGAACTTTCTTAGTCACGGAGGGTGAGGCCCGAAGGTACTTTCAGAGAATGGAAACTGCACTCATGGCTTTATTTATTTATTTAAATATATTTTTGTTGACTTCAGAGAGGAAGGGAGGAAAGAGAGGGAAACATCAATGATGAGAGAGAATCATGGATCAGCTGCCCCTGTACACGCCACACTGGGCATGTGCCCTGACCGGGAATCGAACCCTGACCCTCCTGGTTCACAGGTCGATGTTCAACCACGGAGCCACGTGGGCCGGACAGGGCTGCACTCACGGCTTTAACATGGGCCCCCGCGCTGCCTTTTAGCAGAAATTCAGGGGAAAGAAGTGCGTTAGAGACGCCTCACCGGGGCCCCCAGCGTCTCCACGTGAGAAGCCGAGAGCGTGCTATCCGTCTCGAAAGGACGTTGGAGAAAGGTCCAGGCCACACAGGCTGTGTCGGACAGAAACATTTTCCAAAACGTCCCTCTCACTTTGTAAACAGGATAAACTAAACTCGTGCAATGTGAACAGAGCGGAGATAAACTTGTCTTCTAGTCGGGGAGACAAGACCTTCTATCTCCAAACACAGACCTCGAGCCATGTGGATCCGCCACGTGAGCCGTGTGGGCAGAGAGGAGAGGTCAGAACAGGGAGGGGCTGGCTCGCCCGGGGCGGCGTCCGGAGGAAACGGGCCGGTGGAGGACTCAGACGTGGCAGGGAGAGGCCGCAGGTGGCAGGCAGCAAAGCCAGGGTCGGCCTGATCAGTCCGCTTCCTTTCCAGGTTGTTTCGTTTCTACCTTTTGCTTAAAACTCGGAAACGGGGAAATAAGTTCAGAAGAGTAAGTTACTAGCTCCCCGGCGGTGGGCGTGGAGGGCAAGAGGCTTCCCAGAACCGCAGGGAGGAGAGCCACCGGGTCTGGCAGGTTCAACATCCACTTAAGGTCGGTTTGCAGATCCCCGGACGTGACCTCAGATCTCCCTGAGGCCCGGGAGAGAGAAGATCCTATTTCAGGGCACGGAGCACCACGTCGGACGGACGCTTTAATCTTTCATGGACGGGGATGGAAAGAGGCAGCGTCAGGGCTCCTCAAAGATGCCGGCCAGGCCTCTCCTTCCGGAAGGTGCGGGGCGCGTGGGAGGACAGCAGAGGGGGAGCGAAGCCGAGGGCTGGCGATGGAAGCCCCACGTGGCGTCAGCAGCCGCCTTAGCCGCGGAGGCGGGGCTGCGGCCGTCGGATGGTAACTGGCGTGTGTTCGGGGTTGAAGTGTGTCCCCCAGGAAACAGGCGGTGAAGTCCGGGCCCCCAGCCCCTGGCCATGACCGTTGGACATGGAGCCACTGCACATGGAACCAGTGAAGGCGGGGGGAGGGCGGGTGACCCAGTATGACCGAGTCCCGGTCAGAGGCCACGTGGAGGCACACACGGAGGACTGCGCCACGGGGATGGCCAGGGACTGGCCCGATGCTCCACGAGCAGCCCCCCCCCCCCCCCCCCCGCCCGGAGTTGGAGGAGGCGAGGACGGGGCTCCGGAGAGAGAGGGCCCTGGGGCACAGCTTCGCTCCAAGCTCCTGCTTCCCGGGCCGGGAGCGCACACACGCGTTGTCTCAGCCCCCGGTTTGTGGGCGTCACGGCACCCGCACCCACAGGAAGCTAACCGGCAGGCAGCAGCAGGACTTCCCTCAGCCCCGGCCCCGAGGGCGGGCAGGACCACGGGGGGGGGGGGGGGGCGGTCTATATGGTATGAGTCGCACCACAACCTACAGCAGTCACAGCGCCAGCGGCACACACCCCTGCACAGCCACCGCTCCGAGGGACGTAGGCACCGGCACAGGAATGGCTCAGCCCGCAGGGCGAGAACCCGCGGAGACCACTGCACGGAGAGACGAGCTCGCAGGGCAGCAGCCAGGCTGCGCCGGGGACAGACGCCTGCAGGGTGGACCGGAGACGGGTGCTGGGCCGCACACGGGCACGGCCGACGGCGACCGAAAGAGAAGTGCGGCCCGCGGGACCCACGGAGCTGGAGGACGACACACGTCCCGGCGAAGCTCCCGGCAGCGGGCCAGGGCGCCGTGGGAGAGCCGGGGCACCTCGGGGCCGAGCCGGCTCCGGCGGAGAAGGCAGCGCGGCTGGGCCGGGGCAGAGTCAGGATGAATTCCCTCCGGGAGACGCGGGGGGGAGGTTGTGCACAAAGAAGTGGAACCCACGAGAGAAAGCTAAGCTACCATGTCAGAGGTTTGGAGAAGGCAATGGCTTGTAGCTGTAACGCACGGATTACAGCTCGGAGAGGGGAGACAGGCAACACCCATGCCCAGAGCCTCTGGCTTAACCGGCGGCACCGACCGGAGCTGGCCGGGCGGGGCGGTCCCGCCCGCTCTGCACGCTGCTGGCCGAGGGGCCAGGCCTGTCCTTGGCTTCCCGCCCCGGCTCCTGCTGCTCTCGTCGGCGTCCTTGTCCCGTAACAGGACCACGCGGCTGCACGGCAGATGGAGCTTGTGTGTGAGCCGTGCTCACCTTCCTGTGACACGGCCACGCTGCTCCCGTCTGAACGGGCTCGGGAGCGCCTCGGCGACATCTCCAGCCACACGCGCAGGCTGCTGCCCGGGGACCAGAGCGCGGCCATTGTTCCCCACCGTCCGCCTCCCGGGCAGACGGTAAACAAAGCCCGTCTCAGGAGGAGGGGGCAGTGCGGGCCACGTGGGAGCGCGGGCCTCTGCTGCCGGCTCTGACCCCGCGCCGTCCTCCCCGCCGGCCGCCTGCGGGGCCCCACGGGGCGGACCGGGCAGTGCCCATCGCCGCACAGGCACCTGTGCTCTCACCGGAACGATCCGGAGACGCAGATGGACGGATGGAGCGCTCGCAAACCCAAGATGGACCCTCGGCCACGCGGACGGCAGGGACGGAGGACTGAGTCAGGCTCCAGCCAGACGGCTGCACAGCCGGTTCTGGGGGAGAAGCTGGGGTCCAACGAGCCTTTGAACTTGAAGACGTTTGGCTCCATAGCCTGGAGTCCGCCACCAGGCCTCGGCCATGAGCTCCCGTCTCTGTCTGTCCTCCCTCCACCCTCCACCCTCCGCTCCTGCCAGCGGGGGCGCCGCCTCCGCCCGCTCGGGACAGGCTCAGCATGGCCAGGTCCCTTGCCCAGGTCAGCCGGGGCGTGGAACTGCCCAGCAGGCTGGTCACAGCGTCACGGCTCCGAGGGGAAGGCTCGGCTGTGGTGTCTGAAGAAGCTGAGCTGACCCCGAGGAGGCAGAGGTTTTCGGGACGGTGGACTCTGACCCGCAGGCGGGGACTTGGAGTGGCTGAGGGCACGCAGATCGGAAGCCGGGATCGAGGGGGTCAGAGCCGCGCTAACGGAGCCGGCTCCTCCTCTCTCTCCAGAGGCTGCCCGAGGCCGGTGAGGGAGCGCTGTGGGCACGCTGTCCCGGCCTCGGGGGGACGGCCGGTGAGTGCGCTCGCGGCCACACCGAGGCAGATGGAGCAGTCCTGGCTGGTGGCTTCTTCACGGACCAAGTCCATCGAGGCGAGCGGCGGACCGCCCCTGCCCGCCAGGAGGGAGGTCTCTGCCGCCGTGTCGCCCACGGGCCGGGGGCGGGGCTCCCGGAGCGGAAGGCACAGTCCACTAGCAGGGGACAGGCAGACGCACAGCCCCGACAGCACCGAGAACCGGCGAGGCTGGATTTAGCCAAGACAACAAATCACAAAAACAGACGCCGGGTCTCGTGCTTGGTAAACAGCCGCCGACCGGGAGCCAGGCCGGCGACGAGAGAAGCACACGCAGCAGGGGCGGTGACTGGGCGGGCGGGCGGCATCGGGTCAGCTGCCGCCGCGGGCCCACCCGCTGACCCCTCACACCTTTCCGGGTCACCGTCAGGTCAGACCCTTAGTCATGCGCCGCGGCCGCACACGCCGGTCAGCGTCTGTCTGTCTCCCCGGCAGACGGGCTCCGGGCAGGCACTGCTGTCTCGTTCCTGGACTCTCTCCACGGCAGCGCCAGCGCGAGGGGAAGCTGAAGGCGCCGCTCCCG
Source organism: Eptesicus fuscus (assembly GCF_027574615.1). Lineage (NCBI taxonomy): Eukaryota > Metazoa > Chordata > Mammalia > Chiroptera > Vespertilionidae > Eptesicus > Eptesicus fuscus. The sequence goes on from NC_072482.1 coordinate 97,274,382, forward strand.
CCGAGGGACGCGTCCTCTCCCCGGGCTGCCGTGGGAATTCGGGGCGTCGCTCCCTCTGGGTGGATTTAGGGTCCCCTCACTTTGGGACTGGGAATGCTAATCTCCGACGGAGCACCTACAAGAGTGTCTTGCCCAGCAGCTGGTTGAACAAGCGATGGGAGCACAAAGCGGTGATTCTTTCAACATAAACGCTGCTCTTCTTACCCCGTTTTCAGGACTCAACCATCAAGCTGCATGCAGACCATTGGGAGTGAAATGAAATTTCAAACGTGTAGAAGTTGACGGAAAAAAGCTCCTTACTCCACACAGTGAATAGAAACAGCAAGTGGAATACGCGTGCACTTTGAAAATGTTCTTCTCAAAACCAGTAGGAAATTAGCTTCCAACCCTGAGGCCGCTTTTATTATATTATTCTTATTGGAATCAGTCTTGCTCTTGCCTAGTGGACATACCCTGCGTATCCAGCACTTCTTAAAACCTCTTGCCCTCACCTGAAAAAGCTGCTGATAAACAAAAGAAGAGTGAAAGTATAAATTAAAAAACCCAGCTAACTGGTCTACCCTGGCCCGACTCACTGGTGACTCCACGCAGGTCTTCCTGAGGGAAGAGGATAGAAATGAGCCGTATGTCCTTCCTGGTGAGCAAGTGCAAGAGCAGGTGCATGGGCTACAGGAAATGCCCTTAAATCCCGTCACTCAGAAAAGCACCATCACCCCGCAGGAGGCCAGCGGGCTGCAGGCTGCCCCGCCCCGCCCCCCGCAGTGCCGCAGCGCAGGGCCCGGACTCCTGGCTGGCCCAGCGCTCCTCACTCAGAGACCCGCCCTCCCCACGTTCACCATCCGACTCCCGCTCTGAAAACCGTGTCCATCAGACGTTCTCAAAGATTCTGGCTGCAGAGGAGCTGCGTTGGGTCCCGGTTCCTGAGGCCCACGGTCCGCGGACACGTGTTCATTCTACCCTCCAGCCCGCAGCCCTGGGTCCTCTCAGCCCTGGGCCTTCCTGCAGGTTCCTTACGGCGGATCCCTACTGTGGCCCACGCCCGTGACCGGATCCCACAGCCTCCGGTTACCCCGAGAACATGGCTGTCCCTTAGTTATATTAGAAGCTCGGGTCAGCAGAGCCTAAAAGGTGAGACTGACTACAAGTCCTCAGGTCTGGCTTGGAGCTTAGCATTGCTAGTTAAGGCTTCATGCCATTCGAATAGGACAACTTCTATCTGCAAGTCTCCAGCAGATATTCCTATCTAAGGTTTAAAATACCTCGCTGTGTGGGCACGTAAATCCAATGTGACATGATCGCGAGAAGCGAACACACAGCCTCCGCTGGGAACTGGGAGAGGGCGGCGTGGGGGCGGCACCTGAGCTAGAAACGCGTGCAGGGGCGCTCACATGCCCCCCTCCCTGCGCTCCGCGGAGACGTTTTAAAGGTGACCTCTAAACAAACGTGGCACACCGGGCTTCGGGGACCGAGCAAACCCGAAGACTGCTTTCTGCGGTGATAAAACCCCAAACCAGAACATGACAGATGGTTGAGATACAAAAGCCTTCCCTGCCCAGGACCTCGCCACCCGATGGAAAGCGTTTTACTTTGCAGACTGATGTGAATTTAGGCCAAAGCGGAGCCATCAGCCATCGGATCCCCGGCCTCCAAGGCCCGGCCGGCTCAGAACCCGGAGCAGCTCCACAGAAGGGCGAGCCCGGCCCCCGGCGGCCCACGGAGCGGAGGGGGCTCTCGCACCAGAGCCCCCGTGCTTTCTGTTGAGCTGCAGCCCGGCTGGGGCCCCCGGTTCCTGCCCACGTGAGCATCACACGGTGAAGGCGGTGCAGACTCTGCCCCTGGGCCGCACTCCGGCCGCCGTCTGCACCGCTGCTTTGGAGACCGTAGACCTCAGTGCTCGGGGAGTTCGAAGTGATGCCTTTGAAATGCGCCTCCCTGTTCACCATGGGGGGCCACGCTAAAGAAAAGACACACACACACACACACACACACACACACACACACACCGCCGCCTTCCTCGCTTTATTCCATGAGAAGGGCGAGTAGCACCGTGAGTTTAATTCTGCACAAATGGATCCCGAACACACAGCCTGCTGGGAATCTGGGTGACTGAGCAGGGCTGCGGGGGGCCGGGAGGTGACCACAGATCACGGGGGGTGGGGGGGTGGCCGGTGAAGACCACAGCCACGGCACTGGTGCGGCAAACAAGCCATCGACAGAGCGGAAGGAGAGCCCACACCCCACACAACGGGGAGATGTTCGCAACGCACACACCCGACCAGGGACTTGTGTCTGGAATATAGAAATACTCTGGCAACGCAACAGTAATTTTAAAAGTCACCTAATTCTTAAAATATATATTTTTGTTGATTTCAGAGAGTAAGGGAGAAAGAGAGAGAGAGAGAGAGAGAGAGAGAGAGAGAGAGAGAGAAACATCTGTGATGAGAGAGAATCACTGATGGGCTGCCTCCTGCACACCCCCCACTGGGGATCGAGCCCACAACCCGGGCATGTGCCCTGACCGGGAATCAAACCGTGACCTCCTGGTTCATAGGTGGAGGCTCAACCACTGGGCCACGCCAAACGGGCGTGACTTAGATTTATGAAAAAAGTCGCCACGGCACCCGAGGGAATTCAGACAAAATGACTCCTGAGGCGACTGAAAGACGAGACTCCTCGGGGCAGAGCGCGTTCCTCTCACCTCTCTAATTCAGCTGAGTCAGTTCCAGGAAAAGTCTGGAATTTTTCCCAGACCCCCAGCGGGCACTGGCGGGCAATGGCCACAGGACGTCTGCGGCGACAATGTCAGAGGGTCTCGGCGGGACGCAGCCCCTCGGGGACCGAGTCCCCCACCCCGGGTGTGACCTCTGCCGTGTGGAAACAGCCCCCGTGGCAGTGGGGTGAGTGTGAGCTGCTGACGGGAACCTGGTCCCACGGAGCTACCACTGCCCAGGTGCTTGGCCCGACGCTCTCCGCTCACTCAGCCACCCGTGTGCGCGGAAGAGTATTCCACCGAGAAGCCCCGTCACGGGTTCGGGTCATTTCATCGGGGGGAGGACACCCGCAGTGACCACGAGGCTCCTGGGAAGAGGGCCCTGTGACTTCTGTTTGGGTCTAAATGGCCTGGGGCAGATGAGCTGGGGCAGATGGGCTGGGGCAGACGGCCTGGCCGCCTCCTGGGAAAGGCAACGTGGCAGAAGCTGGGAGAGCCCGCGTGCCGGGCTGTCGCCCTCGGAGCCGCCCCCTCGTTGCGAGGTCTGTCCTGGGAGGAGAGCCCTTCATGGCCGCCCGGGGGGCCCGGGGCCTGCAGTCGCTCTCTGGTGTTCAGTCCGTCTCTCCCACAGTTGACACACGTTTGGGGTAAACACAAGTCCTGTTTACCCCAAAGCCACGCAACCGGAAGCGAAGGCTCTTTTAAAAATAGAGCCTTTATGAGCGAGAAGCAGGAACTCGGGGGGGTGACAGACAATGTGAGGCGGGCGGTCCTGACGCTCCACTTCCTGCGCACAGAATGGCCCGGCCCAGTGCGGCGCTCGCGGCCGACATCGGGGACCGCGGGCAGGCAGAGAGGGGACTTGGTTCCTGCGCTGTGGGGCGCGGCTGGAGGTGAGAGAGACAGGGAAGCTGCTATTTAGTTCTTCCCCCAAAGACAGACGCTTGTCTAGACTGGTGGTTCTCAAACTAGGGTTCCCTGGAAACCTGGAGTCCCATGGCCTGGCCCCGGGAAGAAGGGGGAGGCCACAGAAAGAGAAGACCCCTCCCACCCACGCACCCAGAGGGCTTTCCCCCATTCCTGCTCCGCGCACTGCACGGCAGCCCCGCACCCTGCAGCCCCGCACCCTGCAGCCCCGCACGGGTGCTTACATCAGGCCCGAGCAGGAGGCGGAGGCCAAACCCCGGTTTGCACCTGCGTTCAGGGTCACTGCAGGGCGCGCAGCTGCCCGGCCGTGGAGGCAGCGACCCGCCGTCTCGCTGGGAGATGACCTCGTGGTGGCTGCAGGGTGGACGGCAGGGCGTGACAGTCACACCGACCCGGGCGCATCGACACGCCGCGGGGCACACGCTGAGGGGCCGGAGCCTGACCTCATCCGGAAGTGTGGTGTCGGGTGTGTTCTCCGCGGTGGCGGCCTGGGGACCGGGAGGCCACCGACTGGGAGAGTCAGGGCACCGGGCGATGCCTCTCGGCATAAAGAGGAGCCACCCGCTTTGAATCGGAGTCTCGTTCTCTGTTATACGTTTTTCTAATCATTCCTGCTCTTTCCTTAAAAACAGGCACAAACCTGGCTTCCTGACGCGTAGACCCCGACCCAGGCCGCTCGGGGACGAAGTAACGCGACGGCCAGGGGACCTCTCCTAGCCTCGTCTGATCTCTCTGCACTCCGCCTCCCGTTACAGCTCTCGCCATGTACGTCAACGCGCTATCTCTTACTACCAAGGCGCTGCCGGGAACAGCAATGCCCGCGGCAGATGCCCGGGAAGAGGCGTCCCGGAGCGGCGACGGAGAGGCGAGGCGTTCCTGCCGGGGGCACGAAGGTGGGGAAAGCGAGCCCTTCTCACCCTCAGGCCGCGGCACAGCGTCACGGAGGACGGAAGCCGGTCCCTCCTGTGAAGAGCAGACGCTCCCGCCAGCTCGGACCACGTGGCAGAGGCCGGGCAGGACACGATCCGAAAGGCGGCCCAGCACGGCCAAGCGGAGCTGAGGACAATTCCAAGGAGAAAGCTCACGCTGGCGGTGCAGGCAAAACGCTGCGCACGTAGGTCAGACGACGCGTGCGACCAGCACCGAAGCAGCGCTCACACCCCGCGTGAGGCCACGCCCGGGCGCAGGGCTGCCCGCTCGGAGTCTCCCACGGAAGTCTTGCACGTGGTCTGGTAACAGATCCCTCCCGGTGATTTACCGAAGTATGGCCGCCACGGTCAGAGGCGGGGCCGGCACGAAGTTGGCCTGTAGCGTATGGAATGCAACGGCAAAGAAAACCACACTGCGGTGTTCTCACCAAACCGATTTCATTCGAGTATGTGCGCAATCATTTACATGCAGAGTTACAACTGGGTAACTTTAGGAAGCGGACGCTAGGTCTGGTCAATAAAACAACTTTTCTAGAATAAATACCCAATTCTACCTTGTTCTGAATCCTTCTTTAAGTTACTATTTACATGGTCTAGATGTGAGACCGGAGATTTTTATGAGACAGAAAAGGACCCGGAAAATGAACAAAAGTATCCTTAGCCCCACAAAGCACGGTGGGAGAATAAAGAATAATAGCAAACGTATAAAATAATACATTTCATTTTTTTCAATGAATTTTTAAAAATCTAATTTTAATTTCCCATTTACCATCTCAATGAAACCGGAAAAATCTGAAAACGGGTTTGGAAACATACATGTAAAAGCACTATCTCTTCCAAATACACACGCTATGACGACCCGTGCACGTTCCTCATGGGTGAGGATCTGGCAGACTTCCAACATTTCCCAAACTGGTGCCCGCAGCCCCCGCGTGCACAGGCCCCCACGGACCCGCAGCATCGGAGCGTCCCAGGTCAGCGCCTCTCCTCTCCTCCGGGAGTGGGGGGTGTGGGGGGGTGCAGGGTGGGGGTGGGGAGCTCTGGGCATGTGCTGTGCCCGCCGCTGCTTAAACAGGAGATGCGCCAATGGCATATGGGCACCACGTGTTTCCAAACTCGCCAAGAGCCGCCCGCGATGACCTGCTGTCCCGGAAGAGCGACGCCCCGGGACTTGGCTCGGAAGGGTTTGGGGAAGCGCCCGAGACCTGGCGAGCTGCCGCGCGGGGGCTTCGGCACAGACGCTGCGCCCTCCGTACACCCGTCCTGGGGCTCCGACCAACATCCCCACTGTCCCAGGGGCCACAACACCCTCTTATGTTTCCCTCTGCTTCCGCCCCTGGGTGCCAGGCCCCGCCCACCAATCCCGGGCCGGTCCGGGGCAGGACACGGCGAGGCCGCCTCCCGTTCTGGCTCGTGGCCACCCGGGATCCCGACTGTGACCCTGTGGCCGACGAACCCTTCTAGGGGGTCTCCCTTAGCCTGTCCGTCTTATGTAGAACCTCTTCCTTCTGGCAACGGGGGACCCAGCGGGCCAAGAGCCTAAGTGCTCACTTTTGGATTCATTTTTTGAACCTTACTACTTCATATATATATACGTTTTTATTGATTTCAGAGAGGAAGGGAGAGGGAAAAAGAGATTGAAGCATCAATGATGAGAGATCGGCTGCCTCCTGCACGCCCCACACTGGGGATTGAGCCCGAAATCCAGGCCTGTGCCCTGACCAGGAATCGAACTGACCTCCTGGTTCATAGGCTGATGCTCAGCCACTGGGCCACACCGGCGGGCTGGACCTTACAGTACATGGGAGAGTGGAACAGCCGAAGGAGGAACAATTCTCTTCTGTAAAGAGCCAGAACAGACCGTCTCTGCCGGCTGCCCTCCCTCTGCCGGCGCTGAGCCACGGGCTGACTCCCGCAGCGAGAGCGCGTCTCTGCTCCCCCAAGAGCGCTGCTCCCATGAATTATGTTTCACCGACAGCCACGTGGACGAAACCCTTCACAGAGTTACAGCTGGAGCTGCTGCTCCTGTGAACACACAAACCCGGAACACGTGTGCTCGGAGGGGAGGGAGGGGGCTGAGGCCAGCGCGGTGTGGCACCCGGAGCCCAGCGCAGACGCTTCCCTGACGCGGCACGTGCCGTTGGCAAGCATTCGGTAACCTGGGTCGGCATTATGTCACGTGATCCCATGTCACGGGAGCGCAAAGGGGCGAAGCGGCTGGGGAGGCCGCAGGAGGACAGGGAGTGTGAGGGGCCAGGCGGGGCAGCCAGCAAGGGGGGCCCGTCCAGGGCAGGGACGGGGGCTGTGCCAGGCTCTGCGGGCGTCGGGGCAGGAACACCGACTGCGGGGCCGGGACCTCTGTGAACCAGAGCTGGAGGAGGAGCGGCTCCCCGATCAGCCGTCCTGGGCGCCTTTAACGGGTCTCGAGGGGCACGTGCAAACCCACGGACCGCTACTGTCTGACACTCGCCAAAGGCGCGAGGAGACTCCTCAGGGCCCGCAGAGGGAGAGGGATGAGCCCAGCTCCACGGGAAGAGGAAGGGGGGGATGCAAGGCCGAGGGGCGGGGGGGCGGGCGGAGGGGGGCGGCGGTGGATGGAGGTGTCCTAGGGACAGCTGAGTCTCTCTAAACCAGGGTGGGACCTTTTTCCTGCCAGGGGCCACTGGATATGTATAACATCGTTCACGGGCCATACGGAACGATCAGCTTAAACATGAGCCTGCTCCGTCTGGCCAAACATTGAATTACCTCACCCCAATGCCTTGGCCGGGCCAGACCAGATGACTCTGGGCCTTAGAAGGCCCGCGGGCCGGACGCTCCCCGCCCCTGCTCTAAGCTGACCCGCCGGGTCCTTGCTGAGGCATCACCTGGGGGAGGGTGGGAGGAGAATTAGGTCAGAAATTGAGGGCGATCACGTATGGAGCACGGGGCCGCGGGGGAAAGCTGGGGAGGGTCTCAGCCCTGGCCGCCGCATCGTACAGACGAACCCGTCCCAGTCTCCCCACATTTCAAAGCGGCGCTTTCCTCAGAGACACGCGTGTCCTCAGCGGCCCACGCGACTCTGTAACGCGCCTTCTCTCCATCTGCACTGATGTTTCTTCTCTCTAAACCCACTCGGCAGGACTCTTGCTAACCGGGGTGTGCAGGCCCCACAGAGGCGGAGGAGAGGGCTCAGGGGTGCTGGGTGGAGTGTGGGGGACAGTCCTTGTCCATGCACATCCCGTGGTTCCAAACATCGGCTCCTGCGGGGGGACCTCGCAGCCCGTGGGCCCCGCACCTTCTCCTCGGGCGCCCGGTGTGCGGCCTCGCGGCTAACGCAGCTGCACGGGACGTCTGCTGGCCGCTCGCCCGCGTGGAGGCTCTGACAGCTGCGAACCCGACGCTGAGCGAGTTTTGTACTGAACGTGCTGTGTCTGACCCGCTTGCTGAAGTCACGCTGCAGCTAACAAGTCGCTGATAGTTCCCACTGGCGTTTGATTTCTTAGCTTTTACATCAGCAAACACGGAACGCTGGGGGCGGGGGCAGCCCAGCCTCCCCAGCTCCGTCAGATACACGCAGAGCCTGGCTCTTAGCCGCCAGGGCCCGGCCACTTCGCTTATGCGACGAGCACGGGGCCGCGGGGGAAAGCTGGGGAGGGTCTCAGCCCTGGCCGCCGCGTCGTACAGACAAACCCGTCCCAGTCTCCCCACATTTCAAAGCAGCGCTTTCCCCAGAGACATGCGTGTCCTGAGCGGCCCACGCGACTCTGTAACGCGCCTTCTCTCCATCTGCACTGATGTTTCTTCTCTCGTAGATGCTCCGCTCACCGAGGCCAGAGGCCAGCCCTCTCCCCGCTACTCAGCGCCAGGCACACGGTTCACAGGCGGGTGCCGACCCGAGTGTGTGAGAACCGGGCCGACAGTAAACCTTCTCCCGGCACCGGTTACCGCGTCGCATCCCAGTTACAGATCTCGCGCTTTGTCCTTCTCACTCACCCCAACTGTCCTTCAGTCAAATGTCAAATTCAGGTCAAAGGGCCAAGCCCCGGCCTGGGTGGCCCCGCCCTCCGCAGCCGTTCCAGAAGTGAACCCAGTGCTGATGCCTTTAGGAAGCTGGTAGGAAAAGCTGACCCGAGTAACTCCCGTCCTTTTCTTTCCTTCTGAACCACAAAGCTTCCCGCCAGCCCCTGCCGCCCCTCCCGTCCTGCTGTTGGTGGCTCTCGGGGACACGGAAGCCCCGGAGCTCGGCCACATGGGGACACCGGCGCTGGGCTTTCCTGGCTCTGGCCACGCACCGGGCAGGGCAGGGCCTCCCGGTGGCGCGAGGGCAGGAAGCGGGGCCGCGTCCGCAGCTGACAGTGCGGCCCAGCGCTTCCGCCTGTCCCAGCCCCGCGCCAGGTGCTTCCACAGCATCTTCACCCCGAGGGAGGTCTAGGGCCACCCCATGTCACAGGAAGAAAAGCGAGGCTTAGAGCGGTCGGAAACCCTGCCCGTGAGAGGCAGACGCGAGAGTGCAGCTCAAGGGCATCTGGAGCAGAGCCCACGCACCCGGACGCTCACGCCCAGAAAAGGCTCTCGGGGTGGCTAGGTGTGGAACACGTGCCAACGCACCCCGAGAGCGGTTCCCTTTGAAAACTGAAACAGCCGTCCTGCCGGCCTCGTCTCGTACGTGGTGAGGCCACCACCGCCGCCGGGACGGCCGCAGTCAGTCACAGACAGCTCCTAGGCCAGGGGCTCCCTCGAAGGCATTTAGGAGCAGGGCATGTGCAGCCATCTTGCTCCCTGGGCCCCGTCTTCTCACATATAAAGCGGCTGATGCCTGAGCGGGGGCTGGGGTTCTCGGGCAGCGTGGTCGGCGCCCGGAAATCGGAGCTTTCTTGGGGGTGAGGGCCTGGCAGACACCTTCCCCGCGCGTGGGCAGAGGAGGTGATGCAAGGCATCCATCTCCCCCGGGGAAGCCCGGAGCCGCTCCTGCCAGGGTCAGCCGCGGGGCCACCTCCGTCGGCACCAGGCTACCGAACGGTTTAGCCTGCGGCTCACCAGCTGCTCCCGGTCTGGTGAAGCGGCCTGCCTTCTCTGCTGGTCGAGTTTGCCCCATGTTGGGCCCTAGAGGTGAAGTGAAATCTAAAAGCGAGCATGAAACACTGTCTCCCCGGCTGCCTTTTAGATAAGGACGATGTTGTCTTAAACGTAAAGTAACGACTGTCACTTTCCCGTTTTGGTCACTAGATTTTGAATTTCAAAAAACAAAAATTTTAAATTATATATATATATTAGAGACCTAGCGCCCTCTTGCAATCCGGGACCCCTCAGGGGATGTCGGACTGCCGGTTTCAGCCCGATCCCCTCAGGCCAGGCCGAGGGACCCCACTGGTGCACGAATCCGTGCACTGGGCCTCTAGTGTGCATATAAGATCTTCGGCTAATCTCTTTCGCCCTCCCCCATCCCCTTTTCCCTCTGAGATTCATCAGTCTGTTCCATGTTTCCATGCCTGTGCATTGAGCACCTGCCCCCCTAGTGGTCAGTGCACGTCATAGCTACTGGTCGAACAGTCGCTTAGGCTTCTATATATATAGATTGATTTCAGAGAGAAAGAGAGACAGAGAGAGAGAGAGAAAGATCAATGATGAGAGAGAACCATTGATCCGTTGCCTCCTGCACACCCCACACTGGGGATCGAGCCCAAAACCCGGGCATGTGCCCTGACCAGGAATTGAACCATGACTTCCTGGTTCATAGGTTGATGCTCAATCACTGAGCCACACCGGCTGGGCTCCACGTATATTTAAAAATATAAATTTCAAAGAAACAACAAACATTTTTTTTTTTTTTTTGCATAATGTGTTACCTTTTTCATTAGTCCAAACACAGGAAATATGCATTTGTTAAAAGTGTTGTATTCAACCTCAAGTTGGGACAGCCCTCCCCTCCTAAACTCCACCTTCCTGGTGAGTGATGCCAGCGTATAACCTGCTGCGAGTAAACAGCCAGAGGCAGGCGTCCCTGGGAGACGACAGGAAGGAGCTGGGCAGGAATATGGACCAACGCCCAGGGCTAGGTCCCCCAGAGGGGAGGCACCCTGCGGCCAGGATCTGGGTCCTGGATCTCGAGCTACGATGCCCAGAAAAGGGCTGACCCCGTGGCAGGTCGTGGGCAAACACGTGCAGAATGCATTATCTGGTAAGCTTTCCACAAGGCCCCCAGGCTGGCAGGCTTCTGCCCCCAGCAGTAGAATGTGACGTAAGACAGCTACCTACGGTTTCCGAAGCACCCCTGCAGAGGCACATGCAGGGAGCGGAGAGCCGTGTCAGTGCTGGTCAGCTTCATTAGTTATTGGTTATTGGTTATTAGTTATTAGTGGCACTTCTCTCCAGCTCTGGGTCGGATGAATGCTCATTGATTACGTGCTGATGGACCACATTTCTCTCTAGATGGTCAGACCTGACGTTTATCAGTGGTTTTCAGGAATGTCATTTTCACACAGACGAGATGTCACTTATAGACCCTCCCACCCGTGGCTCCATTATCTTTTTGGCGGCACTCACACAGCCCAGTTCTCTGCGGAGCCCTAACTCCAAGGCGAGTGCACCTGCTGTGGGATTGCTGACCCTCCGGGGTCCCCCGTGTCTCCCTGAGCCCCCGGGAGCCGCTTACCCTTGTGCCTCCCCTCGGGAAGGACGGTGAATGAACGGAGACGGCAGCTGCACCCCAAGCTGGTCGTGGTGAGTCAGAGCGTATCAGGTCTAAGGTAAGCGCTGCTCCGAGGTTCTGTGTCAACTCTCGCTGTAACGCGCCTGAGACCCAGGAAAGGACTCATCCCGTGACCTGCTGCCAGATCTGCCCGCCAGCCTCGGCGAGCCGGCCCACGATTTGACTAATAAGTTGCATTTGTGTGAAAAGACGTTTTACCGTCGGAAACCAGCCGCGAAGACCCTTTCCGACGCTTTACGTTGGGACTCAGCGAGGCCGGGACAGGAACGTCTGAGACAAGGCCTCCCCAGCTGCTGTCCGGTCCACCCTGAGCCCTGCCCAAAGGTCCCATTGTCCCAGAGCCTGCTGTCTCACACCGAGGCAGCCTGAACAAAGAAACCGAGATGAAGAATGGGACTTGGTGCCCACGGACTTGACTTCACGAGAAACAGACAAGCCCAGACCTCCGCAGGGGCCGGCCCTGCCTGTGGCCGGGACAGGACACCTCGAAGGAAACCTCCACGGGGAGCGACGCCCTGCCCACACCCCTCCATCGCCCTGCCCGCACCCCTCCATCGCCCTGCCCGCACCCCTCCATCGCCCTGCCCGCACCCCTCCATCGCCCTGCCCGCACCCCTCCATCGCCTCGCTCTTCCCACTTGAACGCATGTCACCATCCCGTCACCTATAGAGTCAGCAGTGTGGTGTGGCCCCGGGGTGCAGAGGAAGACTGGGTGGCTGAAATAAAAGACACATCGGAGCAGGGACCGGGCCAGGGCCGGCTCTCCAGGGTCCAGGGTCCTGGGTCCGGCGGAACCGGTCTCAGCCCCGACCTGCAGGCGATTGCATCAGCCCTGCAGACCGGCCAGCGCGCTGGTGCTGCTGTGGATCCATCCCTTCTGGTCCCTTCTCCCCTGACTCACCCCGCGAACCATGTGCCCCGCGCGGGGCACTCGGTGCGGCTCTGGGCGGGGTCACACACCCACCAGCACAGCGCAGGGCGGGGCCGGGCCGGGCCGGGAGGTCCTGCACTCGGGACTTCCGAGGGGCGCCCCAGAGGGACCGGCCAGCCCTCCTCCCCCGGAGCACCGAGGCGACCGCCCGAATCCTGCCCAGACCGCGGAACCAAATGAGTGGGAAATTCATCCCCGAGGACCGCGGCCGGTCCCCTTACCGCCGAGTCCCAGCAATAACCTTGGCTCGATCCCGGGAAAGCGGACCGGCTCCCCCACAACTTCAGCTCGGGGCTGGCAGGCGGCCGCGGGCACCGTGCATGTGACAATGGGCAGGGCTCGGGGTGGCCTGGACCGCGGCATCTGCGGGGCGCGGGGCGCGGCGCGGACCTGGACCCTGCGCGCGCGGGGGCGCGTTACCTCGAGCCGACTGAGGCTGGAGCTCTTGGAGCGCGACTTCCTGCGCAGGTACACGGAGAAGAACCGGCGCACCGTGAACTTCCTCATGCTCAGCTCCATCGCCCGCGCCCAGCCGGGAGGAGCCGCGGGGCCGAGGGCGCGCATCCCCGGCGCGGAGGTCAGGTCCGCGGGCGGGCGCGCGTGGCCGGGGAGCCCGGCGGGGCGGCCATCCGCGCGGGGCACGGGCTGCGGGCACAAAGGGCAGGCCGGGCGGCCACCGCGGCCCGGGTGCCAGCAGCCCCTCCTCCTCCTCTCCCGGCCCCTCCAGCTGCCGCCGCGGGGCGAGGACCGGGCGGCTCCACCTTCGCCAATCAACGCCCGCCGCCCCAGGCGCTCCCGCCTCTTTCCCGACCCCGCAGAGACCGGCCCCGAGCAACCCCGCCCACCCCGCCCCGCTCGCGGCTACTACGGCCAATCAGCGCCCGCCGCCACGCCCGGCCACACCCACTCCTTGTTCTCCTCCGCTGCCGCCAATCAGCGCCCGCCGCTCCACGCCCGGGCGCTCACTCCTCCCCTCCTCCTTCCTCGTCCGTAGTACTCACTCCCGCGGCCCGCCCCGCCCACCGCCCCGCCCACCGCCACCCCCGCCAATCAGCGCCCTCCGTGGCGCATACCTAATGAGCGCCGCCCGGGGTGGGTGGGGCGGCCGCTCCGCTGCGCCTGCCGCTCGTTCTCGCTTCTGGGGTCTCGGTTCTGCCCCATTAATCCTGCGGGGTTCCTTTTCCCGGCTTCGGGGTGTCAGTATGTGTCCTTGTCTTAAAACACACATGTACACACTTTGGCATAATGTTCTGTGCCCGACAAAACTTTAATTTTTGATTAGCAAACACTTCTAGGGAATGGAACCAAATTGGGGGGGGGGGGCGTGCGCTCTGCACCCCCACCCCCCGGCCCTGCAGGGGGGCGCCCAGACCCGGAGGCCCACCCGCCACCCACTCCCGGGTGATGAGAAGATCCCCACGTGGTTGGGACCGGGCAGCGGGCAGCGCTGGGAAAGCCGCCCTTGGCCGTGGTCGGAGAACAAAGACACATCCGTTCTCTCTGACCTTCGACTCCATATATAGAACATTATCCGAACGCGTGACCCAGCAGGGCCTGCACGGAGCGTGTCCGGAGGCTGGGCTCTCAGGCCAGCTGCTGGCTGCAGGGCGGCGAGGGATTTGCCTTAAAGGGAAACAGACTTTTTTCTACAAATGCTTGCTGGAGAGCTGGAGGGCTGGAGGCAGTCCCAGATCCGTGAGCAGGAATCTGCCGGCCTGTCTTGTTTATCTTGTGCAATGCCCACGTGCTGGTGTAAGCTTAGGACCCGGCCAACGATCTCATTAGCATCTGCCACCGGCCCTCACGCCCCCGCGAGCCATGCCATCCGCTGGCAGAAGCAAAAGCCGCATTAATACCTGCGACAGGCGCCCCTGCTAAAGTAAGTAAAGAGGCGTGACCCCAATGCGAGCTGGCAAGCTCAGCTCACGCAGCACCAGGTCCAGGCGAGGCCTCGGGGTTAATGGGCGCTGCAGGCTCAGCGGCCAGCCAGAGGGTTTGTGCATCGCCTTGCTTGGTGGACTTGGCGCAGCAGATGCTCTGTGTTCCCACTGAGAATCTACAGTGAAAACACACGTCCAAACCCCTTCCTGCTTCCCTCCGGGGTTCTGCTGGAGGGCGATCGTTCCTGCTCTGGGACCAGCTTTTCACTCCCCTATCATCACCCCTCACACACACACACACACACACACACACACACCCCACTCTGGAACCCCAGCTCTAAGCAAATGCAAAGGCAGGTGGGGTTATGCCCCGGTGCTGCTCTGACAGACACTGGGCCGGCTGGTCACCAGCTCACCAGCTCCGGGACCAGGGCAGGGCCACCTCCACCGAGCTGCCCTGGGAGGGACTAGCCAGGCCGGGACCTACCGGGCGCCCACGGCCGGCTCAGGGCAAAGCCTGGGTGTGACGGGGCTGGAAAGGAAACGCCTCCCAGGACAGTCATGACCCCCCCACACTTGGATGCAAGGACTGTCCTCCTGAACTTGGACAACCCAACAACAGAGAGAGAGAAAGCCTTCGTGTTTCACCCGGGGGTGCCTGTCACTGCCAGGACCCATCTCTGCCTTCGTCTCTGTCCTGGTGGACAGGCGTGTCAGCCCCCTGAGCCGCCCATCGGCCACACGGCACGTGTCTCTACAGGAAACCCTCCATTCCACCAAGCTGGGGGTGGGGGGGCGGGGGGTGCCAGGCCCCTCGCACCTGGGTCCGCATGCCGGAGAAGGACAGCGAACCTCACAAAGGCGGGTGCCCAGATGAGGGGGTGCGGGGCTCGGGGAGGTGACACCCCTGTGCGGAGCTCGGCACACCCCTGGTTACCTCTGGGTCTTGCCCGAGTTTCTGACGTCAGCACCGCGCAGGGACCGGACCCGCGGCGGCTCCATGACTAAGAGCACCGGCGTGCTCACGGCTCTCCATTCAGGTCACCTCCAAGCCCTGGGCTGGGCCCGCGTTAGGGACGCAGAGACGGTCACACGGCCCCTGACCCCCAGATGTCCACATCGCGGGAGGGAGAGGGACCGTGAGGAGACACGCACGATGCAGTTCGTATGCAAAGTGAGGAGACTCGTGAGAAAGGCCGTGTGCTCCGCCAGCGCGGCTCCAGGTGAGCGCTGGCCCAGGAGCCGCGGGTCATCTGTTTGATTCCCGGTCAGGCACAGGCCCGGGTGCGTGCAGGAGGCAGCCGATCCGTGATGTTTCTCTCTATTTCTTTATCCTTCTCCCTTCCTCTCTAAAAAAATCAATAAAAACATATTAAAAATATCTAAAAAATTAATTATGAAATAATTTAAAAAAAAAAAAAAGAAGTGCTACGTGAAGGGCGATCAATGAGGAGTCAATCCCAACTGGAGAAGTCTAGGCGGAGGGGCACTTGGGGTGACTCCTGGGGGTGAGGAGACATCCCCGGGCAGGTAGGGAGGCGGGTCCCAGGGTGCCGGTCAGGGAGACTGAGGACTTGGGACAGACAGGATTTCATGATGCCTGATGAACAGTCCTCCCCATCCCCAGACGCAGCGGTATGCAACGTCAGCATTTCAAGGACAAGTAACGCTGCCACTGAGGCAGATGCTGAGCTGTTCCCCAGCCGGGGAGGCCACTCTCCCCGAGAACAGGATGCCCTGCGGGGAGGGGGCACCTCCCTCGTGTCCAGCCCCACCATGACCTCTGTGGTCTGCGGGGACGTGGCAGCGCGGGGCTGGCGTCCGGAGCACCGCGCAGGGTGGGCGCTGCTCGGGGGCGCAGGGGGGCTGTTCGCCGAGTGAGCTCTACTCACAGGGCTGGTGTGGGAGGAGACGGGTGCAGCGCCCGCAGGCCAGAGGGGCCGCCGGAGACAGCTCTCCTCACCCCGCGTGTTCCCGGGGAGCTTGCGAGGACGATGGACGACAACGGAGCGTCCGGTCTCACCGTGAAGACCAGGGATGGGGACCGTGCTCTGCCAGGGGCCATTGGGGTCTTTATAAGCGCACTCGCAGACCATACACACGCCCTCTCAAACACGAGCCCGCCCGTCTGGTCAACGTTCCATCAGCTCCCCTAACGCCCTGGCAGGGCCAGACCGGGTGATATCGGGGGCCTTATACGGCCCGAGGGCCGGACGCTCCCCACCCTGGCTTCTACGGAAACTCAGCCGAGAGTGGAGCAATGCGGAGCTGCTTTGGGTTGGTCCGAGCCTGTGCAGAGACTGCAGAGGGCCTTTGAAAGGGAGGGCGTCGGCAGGAAGAGGAAACAGATTCAGACTAGCAGGAAGGGCTTCGGCCTCTCAACAGGGAGAAAGCCCTCACCACAGGGAGGTCTCTCAGTCCCGGAATGGGCACAACGGGGAACGCCGCAGCCCTGCCAACAATCTTTTCAGCGAGAAATGTGCGTCTTTTAGAGACGTCATAGGCTCCCAGACCTCGCCTGCTTGGCATTTTCCATGTTTTACGGGGAGGTGACGCGGGCTCACAGGCACTCGCTGCACACGGACGAGGCACGCTCAGGGACCTGAGCGCGGGCTGTGGCCCATCGCCCCCTGGCCCCAGTCAGAGGGAGGCGGCGGGCGGGCCCCAATCTTGGCTCTGCATGGGTTACAGGTGTGGAAGGCGGTTTCCGGGGACACAGACGTGCTGGGTGAAACGAGGGGAAACCCTCACCCTGGAAAGCGTGGCTGATCCCGTAGTAAGTGGGGGAAGGACTTCAGGCCAAATGTGAGGCCGAGGCGATATTCCCCGGTGCTGGGAGGGGCAGCTGTCCTGGAGTCTGTCGGTCCCCTGGCCTGTGGCCGAGGTTTCACAGGCCTGGAGAATGGGGGGACTGGAGAAGGCCGGCCACAGGGTGGGAGGGGAGAGAGCCCCTGCAGAGGTCAGGACCCTCGCGGAGCGAGCTGTAAGGTGAGCCGGGGGACCCCTCTGGGAGACAGCAGCGCCTCCGTGGGCGCCTGGAGGCGGCGAGTGGGGGCTCTTTCCTCCCAGATTCCTGCAGCTCCCGTGGGAGACCATCCCCACTCCCCACGCCCCGGGGTGGGAGGGGGCGGCCTGAAAACGCCCAGCCAATAGCAGATTGACTTTTCAAAGGGCCCCGATGGAGGCGCCCCCAGGACCAGGCACGGCAGTCCTCCGAGACCCCCTTAGACCTGTCTCAGTGCTCAGGGGACCTGCAGGCGACCTGAGCACCGATGTGTAAAGAGGAGGCAGAGTGTCGCGCCCTCGGGGAGCCAAGCCAGTTACAAAGCCGACGTTACAAACAGCAACGGCAGCGGGCGGGGACCCGAGTGCGGCGATGTCCAATCGGCTTCATCTCCCAGCACGTGAACCACTCCGGCTCCGCGGCACTCCAAGAAATACGTATTTTGCCAAACTGACAAGAAAATAGGTGTGATTTTGATTCATTCACACGGGACAGCTTTGCGTTGGCTGTTGTCATTTTTAACCTGACAACCTGAGGAAGACGCGGCCCGCGCCCGTGACGAAGCAGTCGGGGCCTGCACGCTTTAAGCATTCTCGAGGACGTGGTTGGTGCGTGCAAATCAAAGACGGGCTAGCCCGGCCGGCGTGGCTCAGGGGTTGGGCATTGACCTATGAACCAGGAGGTCATGGTTCAACTCCCGGTCGGGGCACATGCCCGGGTTGCGGGCTTGATCCCCAGTGTGGGGTGTGCAGGGGGCAGCCAATCCATGATTCTCTCTCATCATGGATGTTTCTCTCTCTCTCCCCCTCTCCCTTCCTCTCTGAAACCAATAAAAATATTTGAAAAAACAAACCAACATCAAGATGGGCTGAATGGACAGACGGGCGGGCTGGGCAGCTATGGGCCGCGGGACAGAGTGTGGAGTGAAGACCCGCGTCGAAGAGTCAGCTGCCCCTTCCCTTCTCCCCCGTCTCAGCCAGGAGCTGGTACGCCGCCCGGGCTAGTGGAGGGGACACGCCACTGACCCCAGATAACACTCCCAGGTTTGCTAGGGACACGAGGCAGCTGCTGTGCACAAACAGAGAATTCTTCCGTGGAGAACAGATGTGAGGTCCCCGAGGCACAGCCTGACGTTCCACGCGGTGCAGCCCACACTTCTGAGCCCCTGTGTCCCTGGCACCATGCCACTCCCGGCCCACGGCATCACTGCCTCTATGAGCCTGCGGGCGCACGCCTGCCCGGGACAGCCGCTGGGGGTCTGAGGCTCCTGCCGGGAAACAGGGGTGGTAGCCGGGTCTCCCCATCTTTTCAGGAGCTTAAAAACACGGAAAACCCCAAGCCATCGAGGTCTGGGAATTCTCCGTTTCCATGTGGTGGTGGCGTGACGGGTGGGGTAGGTGTCCCCCAATCTGTATATACATTAGTCACTCCGCCACCTGCCCCTTGTCTGAGCCCCCCCCCCCCCACCTCTGTAAGGTCCCTGTCCACCTCCTGAAGGCTGAGCCACCAGCTCAGTCGTGGGGCCTGGACCGGGGCCTCTCGGCCCTCCCCCTGCACACCCCTCGGCATCGCTTCCATCGCCCCGTCCCAGGTCCCACCTGGGCAATGTCTGCAGACGCCCGTCCCCTGCGCAAGCGCCGCCCAGGCCTACGCGCCCGCCGACCTCCTTCCTGCGGTCTTACCAGTCCAGCCAGAACGTCACTCACGGATTAGCACCCCTACCCTGGGCCGCGCCCCCCGCTGTGCCCCCAGGGCTACGGCAAACTCAGCTCCCACTCCCAGGGCCCATCCTTGTCCCCATCTGCCCAGCGGGACCGGGCAGCTGCGTCCGGGTCACCTTCCTGCCTGGTCCTGCCCTGGCGCCCCTGCCCGACCCTCCCCCCCAGTCCCTGCCTCCAGGCGTCCTCTCCACCGTTTAAGGTGAAACTCAAACAGGACCTTTCATCTCTGCGTCTCCTTGTTCCCAGTCGGAGAAAACGAGGGCTTCTCCCACGAACCCCTGGCCCTGTGGAGCTATTATCCTGACGCTGATACCGGAACCGGCACCTAATGGTTTGTTTCTGTGTCGCCCTCCCCTTAAATCAGGCGCCACGATGGACAGGGTGCCGCCTGGTCACCCCCACAGCCTCCACTCCCCACGGCCTCTGCTCCCCACAGCCTCCGCTCCCCACGGCCTCCGCTCCCCACAGCCTCCACTCCCCACGGCCTCCACTCCCCACGGCCTCCGCTCCCCACGGCCTCTGCTCCCCACAGCCTCTTCCCCACGGCCTCCGCTCCCCACGGCCTCCGCTCCCCACGGCCTCCGCTCCCCACGGCCTCTTCCCCACGGCCTCCGCTCCCCACGGCCTCCGCTCCCCACGGCCTCCACTCCCCACGGCCTCCGCTCCCCACGGCCTCCGCTCCCCACGGCCTCCGCTCCCCACGGCCTCTTCCCCACGGCCTCCACTCCCCACGGCCTCCGCTCCCCACGGCCTCCACTCCCCACGGCCTCCACTCCCCACGGCCTCTTCCCCACGGCCTCCGCTCCCCACGGCCTCCGCTCCCCACGGCCTCCCCTCCCCACGGCCTCTGCTCCCCACGGCCTCTGCTCCCCACGGCCTCCGCTCCCCACGGCCTCCACTCCCCACGGCCTCCGCTCCCCATGGCCTCTGCTCCCCACAGCCTCTTCCCCACGGCCTCTGCTCCCCACGGCCTCTGCTCCCCACGGCCTCCGCTCCCCACGGCCTCCACTCCCCACGGCCTCCGCTCCCCACGGCCTCTGCTCCCCACAGCCTCTTCCCCACAGCCTCCACTCCCCACGGCCTCCACTCCCCACAGCCTCCGCTCCCCACGGCCTCCACTCCCCACGGCCTCTTCCCCACGGCCTCCGCTCCCCACAGCCTCCGCTCCCCACGGCCTCTGCTCCCCACGGCCTCCACTCCCCACGGCCTCCACTCCCCACGGCCTCCGCTCCCCACGGCCTCTGCTCCCCACAGCCTCTTCCCCACGGCCTCCGCTCCCCACGGCCTCCGCTCCCCACGGCCTCCACTCCCCACGGCCTCCGCTCCCCACAGCCTCCGCTCCCCACGGCCTCCGCTCCCCACGGCCTCTTCCCCACGGCCTCCGCTCCCCACGGCCTCTTCCCCACGGCCTCTTCCCCACGGCCTCTTCTCTACGGCCTCCGCTCCCCACGGCCTCCGCTCCCCACGGCCTCCGCTCCCCACGGCCTCCGCTCCCCACGGCCTCCGCTCCCCACGGCCTCTTCCCCACGGCCTCCGCTCCCCACGGCCTCTTCCCCACGGCCTCCGCTCCCCATGGCCTCCGCTCCCCACGGCCTCCGCTCCCCACGGCCTCTTCCCCACGGCCTCCGCTCCCCACAGCCTCTTCCCCACGGCCTCCACTCCCCACAGCCTCTGCTCCCCACGGCCTCTTCCCCACAGCCTCCGCTCCCCACGGCCTCCGCTCCCCACGGCCTCCACTCCCCATGGCCTCTTCCCCACGGCCTCTTCCCCACGGCCTCCGCTCCCCACGGCCTCCACTCCCCACAGCCTCCACTCCCCATGGCCTCTGCTCCCCACAGCCTCTTCCCCACGGCCTCCGCTCCCCACGGCCTCCGCTCCCCACGGCCTCCTCTCCCCACGGCCTCCGCTCCCCACAGCACCTTGCGCTCCATGGCAGGTGCTCAGAAAGGGGCCGTGTGCGAGCTGATGAGGAGACCCCTCACGCCTCGCCCGGCCCGGGAACCCCTGTGCACGGAGGGGGGACCCCAGCGACTCGGAGGACAGCGCCCAGCACCTCCCGGCAGGGCCTGGCAGGGCCTCGGGGCTCGGCCTGCTCTGCAGCTCTCCTCACACGGGCTCGCCGCAGGCAGACGGGTCAGATCCCCCCTGGCGGGCAGGAGGCGCGTGGAGGGCAGGGCGACCGCGGTCTGTGGGGCTCAGGGCCGACGTGTGAGGCGGGGTAACCGACCGCGCTCGTCCTTAAAGACACGGGTTCGCTGCCACGAGGAAGATGCCCAGCACGGTGCTCCTTCGCCGTGCTCGGAATCATGACAGCTCCCTCCCCGGCTGCTCTGCACGGCCCTGCCTCGTGGGCGGAGGAGAGGCCTCCCCCGGTTTCTATTCTGGGGCCTCCACGGGCATCTCCTTATCGCACTCTCACTCCCAGACTGGAAACAGTTCCCGTCCCCTCTGCCCGGGACTGGGACAGGGACACGGGACACGGGGACTCTGGCTGCCCAGAGGCATGGGGGGTGGAGCAGAAAGGGGCATGGGAGATCAGGGAGAATGGGGGGGGGGCAGGGGAGTGAGGGAGAGGAAGGCAGGGGGTGGGGGAGGGCAGGGAGAGGGGAGTATGGGGGGGAGAGGGAGGCAGGGGGCAGGGGGAGGGGGTGGGGGAGAGGGAGGCAGGGGGAGGGGGCGGGGGAGAGGGAGGCAGGGGGTTGGGGATAGGGAGGCAGGGCAGTGGGGGGGCGGGGGAGGGGCGGAGGCGGGGGAGAGGGAGGCAGGGGCGGGGGGCTGGGCGGACTTTCCTCCTGCTGTTTACTGCCATCACTTGAAGGTCATGAACCCATTTCTTCTCGGACCCGTGTCCTCTGTTCACCACAGCGTGTCTCAGACACAAAGCTGGCGGCATCCTGCCCCTAATGCTGTGCGCGAAGGGAAACTGAGTCACACAGAGGCGCCTGGGCTACCTGGGCTGGGAAAGCTCACCCGAGTCCTCCGCCCGCCACGGCCCCTTTGAGAGTCTGAGTGACTCCAATCTGCCGGCGTGTCCCCTGGGAGCGCGGGTCAGAGGGTAAGACGCGGCGGGACTCGGGTGGTGCGAGTGGGGAGGCTCGGGGGGGGGGGGGCGGGGGTTGGGTCTGTCCCGGGACGGCCGTTCTGTGTCTGTGGGCGCCCCTGTCACGGTGGCCCTGACCCCGCCTGAAACGGCCGCGTGATCCCCTCTCCTCGGGCTCCTCGCCCCAGGGCTGCGCCCTCGTCCCCGGGAACCCGGGCGCTTTGCTCAGGATCCCAGTTTAGGTCGGAACCCGCGTCTCCGGTTCACACGGAGACGTCTTCTACTTTAACTCAGAGCCGCGTCCCTTTCCCGGGGAAACGCAGCGCGTCCCTTCCCCTGAACTGACCATCTGCAGCCGCTCGCACAGCTCGGCAGCTCAGGCGCGTGGGCAGCGAGGCAAAGACTCCTCGCCAGGCCCCGGCGCGGCGTTATGTAAGTGTACCTGCGAGCCGGCCGCGGCACAACCGGAGGCTGGCACCCACTCCCGTGTTTCTAAAGCGGGCCGAGGACCTGTCATGTCACGGGCTGTGTGCTTGCTCAGCGGAACACGTTATCACCAGCAGACAGCTCTCCCCAAGGCCAGGGAACCCACGGAAAACCACGGAAGCTGTTATCTGCGGAGTCGGAGACAAAACTGCCTGAAGCACCCCACGCTGCCACCGGGACCTGGGGACGGCGATCCAGCGTCACTGCCCCGCTCAGACTCCGCGGGGATGGCGATAGCCCTCACGCGGATTCTTCCTGCTGTTGATCCTCACCCGGGGATGTTCCCACTGATTTTAGGGGGAGCGGAAGAGAGAGGGAGAGACAGAGAGAAACACCGACGTGAGAGAGACACATCGACTGGTGGCCTCCTGCACGTGCCCAACCAGGGCCCAGGCCCGGGCCGGGGAGGAGCCTGCCACCGAGGTGCGTGCCCTTGACCAGAACCGAACCCGGGACCCGTTGGTCCGCAGGCCGACGCTCCATCCACTGAGCCACACCTGCCAGGGCTGGATACTGAACTAGCAGCTGCGACAGCCCAGCGAATGGTGACAGTGCTGTTTCCGTAGCGACGTGGGCTGGCGAGGGCGGACACTGCATGCTGCTGGCGACGGTTCGTTTAGGCCAGTGGTCGGCAAACTCATTCGTCCACAGAGCCGAATACCAACAGGACAACGAGGGAAATTTCTTTGGAGAGCCAGATTTTTTAAACTTAAACTTCTTCTAACGCCACTTCTTCAACATAGACTTGCCCAGGCCGTGGTATTTTGTGGAAGAGCCACACTCAAGGGGCCAAAGAGCCGCATGTGGCTCGCGAGCCGCAGTTTGCCGACCACGGGTTGGGACATCGCTGAGCTTTCCCTGCGCCCATGAGGAGCGCGATCCCGGACCCAGGGGCCACGTGGGAGCCACTGCTCTGCATCGTCTCAGGTGCAGACACCACGGCCCGGCCGGCCCTCCGCCCCGAGCTGGCGGGTGCGCAGGGGGAGAGGGCAGGACGCTTACTTCCGAGCACGGCCTGCGCCCTCCCTCGCCCGGCCTCCCTTTCTCCTGGCCGTCGGGGTTCACAGCACTGAGCTGAACGAGGTAAGGGTGTCACGGATGTTAAAGGACAGCCTGCGTGGGAACATCGTTCTGAACGCACGGCGGCTAAGGAGAGTGGGGGGGGGGGGGGGCGGCGAGCGGGGCCCCGCCTCAGAAGCGCTGTCAATCACACGGGCAAAGGCCATGGTGGGGCGGGCCATCCTCTCGTCCCCAGCTGCCATCTTAAAACAAACAATCCCCCAGGAACTGGTTCCCATGGCATTTTCATTCCAGTGTTCTTCCCCATTTCAAAACCTGTCTGCAGGGCCCGAAGCTGAGTGTCCTGGGAAGTTTACAGCAACTGGTTTCCTGAGCGGTGGTTGAGCATGCTCAGTCCTTGCCCTGCCCACGCTCAGCGGTTAGTGCTGGTCGCAGACTGAAGGGTCCCAGGTTCGATTCCGGTCAAGTCCACGCACCGCGGGTGCTCGCAGGTGCCATCCCTGGCCCCGGTGGGGTACGTGCGGGAGGCAACCAATCAATGTGTCTCTCACATCGATGTTTCTCTCTCTGTGTCTCTCCCCCTCCCTCCACTCTCTCTAAACATCAGTGGAAAGATATCCTCAGTGAGGATGGACAAAAAATGGATTAAAAATGCTTCGTCCTCAGAGCAAAAGGAATCGGCTGCTTTCCTTTATGCGCCTCCCAGGCAGCAGCGGGGTTTCCCTGCGGGAGGGACTCAGCAAAGGCACACGGCGCCGCTGTCTAGGATGCAGCCTCGAACCCGCCACCATTTTGCACCTTAACCACATCAGGGTCCTCTTTGTGCTCAGAAGGAGCTTTCCCGTGCGCCCTGGCCCGAGGGTGGCAGCGTCACGGCACACCAGCCTCTCGAGGCGGCACCGAGGGTCGCCCGGGGGTCCCGGTGCGGGGTGCGGGGGGGAGGGGACTTCCGAATCTCAGGTCGGCGGCGCGGGGGACCTGCTGGCCGCTGCGCATTGTACTAGTCCCGTGGACGGCAAACTGCGGCTCGCGAGCCACATGCGGCTCTTTGGCCCCTTGAGTGTGGCTCTTCCACAAAATACCACGGCCTGGGCGAGTCTATGTTGAAGAAGTGGTGTTAGAAGAAGTTTAAGTTTAAAAAATTTGGCTCTCAAAAGAAATTTCAATCATTGTCCTGTTGATGTTTGGCTCTGCTGACTGATGAGTTTGCCGACCACTGGGCTAGGGGTTCCCGCCTGGTGTTGCCCAGAGCAGAGGAATGGGACCTTTCATTAAATGGGCACAAAGCACAAGTAAGCTCTCCTGTCCTCAGCCCCCCGAGCACCCCACAGAGCGGGGCCTCCCTCCTGGCTCACCGCCCGCTGCCCCTCCCCCTCCCCCACGCCCGCTCCGCGCAGGTCGACCAGCTGGCACCTGGCTGCGGGGGTCGGTCCGCAGCAGCCCCGCCCCTCGCCGTCCCTGCCTTGCTCATCCTCCCCTCTCGGCTCGGTTCCCTCTGAGGGTTCCTCATTCCCATCGACTCCTCAGGCTGTTCTCGGTCTGAGCGCCAGGCAAACTGGGCCCCGTGGGCTCTTCAATCAGACGCAAAAGGCAGCATCTGCTTGTGCCCGGCGGGTGGGGCTCAGTGGGTGAGCGCTGAGCCAGGAACCAAGGGGTCACGGTTCGATTCCCGGTCACGGCACATGCCCAGGATGTGGGCTCGATCCCCGGTGGGGGCCTGCAGGAGGCAGTTGATGGATGATGTTTCTCTCTCATCTATCTCTCTCCCTCTCCTTCCTCTCTCTCTCTCAAAAAATAATAATAAATCAATAAAAGGAAAAGGACTCTCCCTGCCACCCGCGCTGAGAGAGCCGGGGAGCCGGGTAAGTGACTTCTCTTCCTAGAAAAGCACACCCGTGTCCCTCATCTCGTGTCAATACGAGACGTGCAGGGGCCAGCGGCCCAGCCTGGCCCAGGGGCCGTGTTGCTGATGAAACAGCTCATCGTGGAAAAGAGCGGGACGGGGGCCGAGCTCAGCTCGGAGAGGCCCGCCCCCTCCCGCCGGCTTCCTCGGGCATCGCAGGAACAGTGGGCTTGGGGTGTGGCTCTTGGGAGGGGGGTGCACCCCGACATGGGGACTCGGGGACAGCACCGACCAGGGAGCAATCAGTCCCAGAAGGTCAGCCTGTGCCTTCGTCTCCCACCCGCTGTGCGCGTGACCCCGTGTCAGGTGTGACCCCGTGTCAGCCGTGACACGTGCTCGGGGCGGAGTAAGGACAAGCCGGGAACGTGAGCCCAACCTCACACCCTGACCTGGGCCCGGTAACCGAGGGCCCGGAGCGAGCCCCCCACGCTCTCCCCTCTGCGTGGAGGCTTCCCCTGCAGATTCCACGCTGTCCAGTCAGGGAGCCCCCTGCCCTCGGGGTCGCCCTCCTCCTCCTCACCCACTGCCGCGCCAGTCAAGCTGTCTCCTTCTCAGAGGCCTCGGTGGCTCCCACGGGGACCACGGGCATCCGCGGAAGAGGGACAGATGTCCCAGGCGAAGCACTAATGAGGCAGGAAGAACCAGTGTCCAATGTGCTGATACATTAAGACACAAAGTCCCATTTCAATGCCAGCCTGTTAATTAAAAGGCAAAATTAAAATTATGTGGGATCCCTCATTAAGTCTTTTATTTAAACACAAGCTGACAACACTAATTGCACGATGACTCCCCCCCCCGCACCCCCCCCCCCCCCCCCCCCCCCCCGTTCCCTGCGGCCTGGATTCTGGAAGGACTCCTGGCGACTGGGACATCACAGAGGGCGGGCGCCGCCCACAGAGAGCCCACACGCCCCGCACCATGGCCATCCACAGAGCCCACACGCCCCACACCATGGCCATCCACAGAGCCCACACGCCCCACACTATGGCTGTCCACAGAGAGCCCACACGCCCCGCACCGTGGCTGTCCACAGAGCCCACACGCCCCACACCGTGGCTGCCCACAGGAGGACACACACCCCACACGTAGCCATCCACGGAGCCCACACCCCCCACACCATGGCTGCCCACAGGAGGACACACACCCCACACACAGCCATCCACGGAGCCCACACGCCCCGCACTGTGGCTGTCCACAGAGAGCCCACACGCCCCACACTATGGCTGTCCACAGAGCCCACACGCCCCGCACCGTGGCCGTCCACAGAGCCCACACGCCCCACACCGTGGCTGCCCACAGGAGGACACACACCCCACACGCAGCCATCCACGGAGCCCACACGCCCCACACCGTGGCCGCCCACAGGAGGACAGGGTGAATTGCAGGACGGGACTGTGTCTTTTCCTTACTACCCCGTGGAGAAACTGTTTGCTTCCACGTTTTGTTTTTCTTTCCTAAACGACTGGAGCTATAGAAGGAGGGTGGTTCAGGGCTGTGTCCCCGAAGGCGGTGACAGGCGTGCACTGGGGAGTGTCCACCCCTGGGGGCCTCTCGCTCCAGCCCGCGTCCACCTGCCCTCTGGCCCGGCGCCAACCACGTGGGCAGGGACAGCGCCTCCGGGACCTCAGCCCCCGGGGAGGGAATGGGGAGGCCTGCTCTCACCTGACTGCTGAGTGAGAGGAATCCAGGGAATTCAGGATGCTCAGAATGGCTTCTGTGGAGGAGAAGGCACCGGCTGAGGGCCAGGCGCTGAGGACCTTACACGCGTGCTAATTGCTTTATGGCGCTAGTAACAGTGGTTCCCACGTCAGATGCAGACATGCCATTTGTTAAAAGTAGAGACTCTTACTTACGGAATCAGCATTATTATTTTGGTCTGTCCTCTTACAATGTGTGAGTGTGCGTCGGCCTGCAGCTGTGTGTGTGTGTGTGTGTGTGTGTGCGTGTGTGTGTGTGTGTGTGTGTGAGAGAGGGAGAGAGAGAGAGAGAGCGAGTGTGAGAGAGTGAGAGAGAGAGATTGCTGAGCACAGACATTGAGGGCGTGTGAGTGTCGGCTGGCACACGCCGGGGGAACGGCCTCGCTGGAGCCTCGGTGCTGTTTGGAGAGACAGCGCACTCCACCATCAGGGTTCGCTCCCAGGAGGTGCTGCACCCCTGAACCGAGCGCTGGCAGCCTGCAGCTTGTAAGCCCGGTCTCTTCCCTCGACATCGGACAACAGCGCCGTCCCACGGCCTCTGAGGGTGCACAGCACCCGCCCGTGTGGGCAACGTCATGGGACCGTCCCCTCCTTATTTCTAAGTGAAGAAGGAACAGGGCAGGGGCACGCGGACATAATCACTAACTGACGTCTTACTGAGCCCTCAGAACAGACACGCTCCCGCACGCTGGAACACGGTTAAAGTCACGGAGATTTCGAGGTGAAGTTTACAGGTCCAGCTGCTTCCCACAGGCTTGAAGCAATTCACGCCCCCCCCCCCCCCCCCAGCAGAGCTAACGCACATCACTCAAGGCGCACCTGCCAATGGTAGCACATGGCCAACACGCATGGCCAACACGCATGGCCAACACGCATGGCCAACACGCATGGCCAACACGCATGGCCAACACGCATGGCCAACACGCATGGCCGAAACCTGTCTACTGACTGAATGGGCATCTGTGATTATTAGTGTGTAAAAATGCTGGGGGTGTTTGCATTATGCTTCTATTTTGTGAATCATGTCCATGTCTCTGGCCCATTTTGTTTTCGAAGTTTGTCTTCTTTTTAAATATATTTTTATTGATTTCAGAGAGGAAGAGAGAGGAAGAGAGAAACATCCATGATGAGAGAGAATCATGGATCGGCCGCCTCCTGTACGCCCCACACTGGGGATCGAGCCTGCAACCCGGGCCTGTGCCCTGACCAGGAATCGAACCCTGACCTCCTGGTTCATAGGTCGAAGCTCAGCCACTGAGCCACACCAGCCAGGTGGAGAGTTTGTATTTTGCGTATTCTCTCTCATTGATATTTCTCTCTCTCTCCCCTCTCCCTTCCTCTCTGAAATCAATAAAAAGGTATTTTAAAATAATTAAAAAGTTCCCGGTCCCGAGAGCCTGCCTTGCGTCACGACGTGACCCCGGTTACACAGTTAGACTGAGGTCAAAGCGGAACCCACACGCAGCGCCCCACCCCCCGCCCCTGTCCACCTCGCCCCCCCCCCGCCCCGCCCCTGTCCACCTGGCTCCCGGGCCTGATCAGAAAGGAGCGGCGATGAGGGATCCCAGAATAGAAACGTTATTGGAACATGAGGCCGTGTTCTCGCCGCCAATTGATCCAGAAGCGACGGAACAAAGAGGCTGACTCTCGTCCGACATCCTCGTCTGGGTCGCCTGAGTGCGCCCGGCCCGTGTCCTCTGTGCGTCAGAGCGAGGGGGCGTCCGGGGCGTCTCCCAGGGGAACGGAAACGCTCTCTCTCTAAGGTTGTTGATGGATATGAACCTGCTCACGTCAATCACTGCGTCCCACTGAGTTAAGTGGTCGGTCAGGTGCCTGAACCTGCACACTTGTCTGTTCTGTGGAAATGCAGGAAAGTGCCGTTTTTAATATCTATATGTATACTCCTGATTTCAAAGAGGGAGGAAGAGGGAAGGAGAGATAGAAACATCGGTGACGAGAGAACCGTGGACCGACTGGCTGCCTCCCGCACGCCCCGGCCCTCAGCATCTGCTGTGGCCTCTGCTCTGAAGCTGACAAGGTAAAGGGAGTGATGAGAAGTCAGGTGAGGACACCGGGCTGATGGGAAATCTGATATCGGGGCCCCAGGAGGCTACCCCCACACCGAGGTCGGGGCTGGAGCTGGGCCATGGTGTCTGCCCAGCCAGGAACCTGGAGGCGAGCTCTCTCCAAATCGCCCACCCTGACCCGGCCTCAGAGGTCGGGGTCGGGGCCGAGGTCGCGAGCGAGGTCAGACGTACAGGACAGAACGGGACAGCCTGACAGGGCCGCTCCCACAGGGAAGGGGGGTCTGAAACCAGGGATCGCCCAGGCGCAGCCTCGCCACCTCCGGTGGGCGCGCAGAGCCGCGTGCAGCTGCCCTCCCTGGGCCTCCCAGCGACGCTTCGCCTGTGGGTCTGTCCTGGGTCCGTCTGGGAAAACCTCACGGGGAAGAAAAACTGTTGGAGCGTCATCGGTGGAGACTCCCCGGCCGCCTCCACCAGGGGGTGCGGGCACTGAGAAGGCGGCGGGGGCGGGGGGGGGGGACGGGGGAGAGGAGACAGAGGCGGTGTCAGGGCTGCGTGAGGCATAGGTCCCCACCCTCTGTGATTTCCACCCCCCACCTCCCAAACTCAGGGCGAGAAGCCAGCACTAATGATACCCCTCATCTGTTAGTTAACGCCCGACAATTGGCATCCTTAGCCGGCTGCCCACAGATGCTAATAGGAAGATGCTGATTCCTATTACTCCCTGAATCCCCGTGAGCACTAAGCTATCCAGGTCACGTCACCCCCTCTTCCTCGGGAGCCGGGCCAAGCCCCCCAGGGATACGTTGTTCGCACAGACAGACCTGCTCACTTCCCGGGCGTCCCGGGCTTCCTTCTGGACCCTCCGGCACCCCGCCCTGGGCCTTGCCGTTATGTTTTCGTTAGTTCTCACCTGAGGATTTTTTCCCATTGATTTTTTCAGAGGCCGTGGAAGAGCGGGAGGGAGAGGGGGGAGGGAAAAACATCGATGTGAGGGAGACACGTGG
Source organism: Eptesicus fuscus (assembly GCF_027574615.1). NCBI lineage: Eukaryota > Metazoa > Chordata > Mammalia > Chiroptera > Vespertilionidae > Eptesicus > Eptesicus fuscus. Next base: position 97,304,353 of record NC_072482.1, read on the forward strand.
TTGGCTGCCTCCCGCACGCCCACCACCAGGGCCAGGGCCAGAACCTCAGCCCAGGCATGTGAATTCACTGGAAATCGAACCAGCGACCCTTTGGTCCACAGGCCGACGCTCTAACCACTGAGCAACCGACCAGGGCCGGGCTGGTATGAGTGGAGCTGGTCCGTTGGGTCTGGGCGCCTGTGTGGGTGTGGATTCTGCCCCCCTCCCCCCCAGCCTGCTTTTAGGGTCTGAGGGTCTCCATGGAGCTGGGACCCTGGAGCCGCCGGACGGGAGGATTCGATTGCGGTCCGGGCACCAGCCGGGCTGCGGGCTCCATCCCCAGCGTGGGGCGGCAGGAGGCCGCTGGCCAGTGACTCTCTCACCACTGAAGTTTCTCTCTCTCCCTCTCCTTTCCTCTCTGAAATCAATAAAAGCATTAAAAAGAGAGAGATGGCAAACCCTCACGGCGCTGGCCAGGGGCACCCACGGAGGTCAGTCCCCTATCGTTGGGCTGAAAGCACCTGGTTCCTCTCCCAGACGAACGTGCTTGTTCTAAGTTCCCGTCACGCACGGTGCACGCGTGGAGCGTGGTGACTCTGCGAGGCGCAGCGGCCGGGTGCGCCCTGGGGGGGGGGGGCGCTGGGCAAAGCCCTCCCTCCCGTGATCACAGGGGGTGCGCCCGCCGCCCGCCGTGCAGGGGGGACAGGAATGGCGGGGCCGCCAGCACCATCGCGCAGCGCCCGCGCCAGCACTCGGTCCTTCTCCGAGGAAGCGGCGCTGCGCCCGGGGAGCCGCTGTGGGAAACGGGGCCGGGCTCTGCGGGCGGGGGCTGCCCGGCTGGAAGGGGCGGGTAAGCCGGGAACCCCCGCCATCGGGGTCCTGGGCGCCGACCCACGTCCCACCTGGGTCTGAGGGGACGGGGGCTCGGAGCCCAGGCACCCACAGGAGCTGCGCCTTCGCAGGGAGGCGGTGGGCAGGGCCTGGGGTGGGAGCGCAGCGGGGACGCCAGGGGCTCAGCGCCTCCCAGTTGAGAGGGCGGGAAGCGACCCGGAAATAAGCGCCGAGCGCACAGAACGTCCGTGTAACCTGCCTCTCCACGGCACCTTTCCCACGCGGCGCACAGTGGGCGGGGCCTTTGTGAACAGACGCCTCGGCCGGAGGTTCTGGTCCCGCTTCCTCCATCCAGGCCACGGCCCGGGCCCTGCACCCGGACCTCCTGCCCAGGATCTGCACCCGGCCCTGTACCCAGCCCTCCCTCCTGGGCCCTGCACCCGGCCCTCCCTCCCGGGCCCTGAACCCGGCCCTCCCTCCTGGGCCCTGCACCCGGCCCTCCCTCCCGGGCCCTGAACCCGGCCCTCCCTCCCAGGATCTGTACCCGGCCCTCCCACCCAGGCCCTGAACCCGGCCCTGCCGCCCAGGCCCTGCACCCGGCCCTCCCTCCCAGGCCCTGCACCCTTGCCCTGCCGCCCAGGATCTGCACCCGGCCCTCCCGCCCAGGATCTGCACCCGGCCCTCCCTCCCAGGATCTGCACCCGGCCCTCCCTCCCAGGCCCTGAACCCGGCCCTCCCTCCCAGGAACTGCACCCGGCCCTCCTGCCCAGGATCTGCACCCGGCCCTGTACCCAGCCCTCCCTCCCAGGATCTGCACCCGGCCCTGCCACCCAGGATCTGCACCCGGCCCTCCCTCCCAGGATCTGCACCCGACCCTGCCACCCAGTCCCTGCACCCGGCCCTCCCTCCCAGGATCTGCACCCGGCCCTCCCACCCAGGATCTGCACCCGGCCCTGTACCCAGCCCTCCCACCCAGGATCTGCACCCGGCCCTGCCACCCAGGATCTGCACCCGGCCCTGTACACAGCCCTCCCTCCTGGGCCCTGCACCCGGCCCTCCCTCCCAGGATCTGCACCCGGTCCTCCCTCCCGGGCCCTGCACCTGGCCCTCCCGGGCCCTGAACCCGGCCCTCCCTCCCAGCTCCCTGAGGGCTCTGCACGTGGCCTGAGAGGCCCCAAAGCACATTTACGAGGCCCAGTTATGGCCACGTGGCAAAGAGCGTAACATGAGGCATCCGCCCCTGGGTCCGAGGAGAGCAGGCAGCTAAGGAGGCCTCGTGCTGGCCCCGGAGTGGACAACACCCGGCAGGTGGGGGGGGGGGGGGCGGCCAGGCAAGAGCTGCCGATGGACACAGACTTCGAGTGTCGTGGGCCGGCCCCGGAGCCCCAGGCCTGTGCCCTCAGGCAGGCCACCTGCGTGTGCCTGGGGGGGTACATGTGTGTGCGGGTCCTGTGCCCTCAGGCAGGCCACCTGCGTGTGCCTGGGAGGTGCATGTGTGTGCGGGTCCTGTGCCCTCAGGCAGGCCACCTGCGTGTGCCTGGGGGGGTGCATGTGTGTGCGGGTCCTGTGCTCTCAGGCAGGCCACCTGCGTGTGCCTGGGGGGTGCATGTGTGTGCGGGTCCTGTGCTCTCAGGCAGGCCACCTGCGTGTGCCTGGGGGGTGCATGTGTGTGCGGGTCCTGTGCTCTCAGGCAGGCCACCTGCGTGCGCCTGGGGGGGTGCATGTGTGTGCGGGTCCTGTGCTCTCAGGCAGGCCACCTGCGTGTGCCTGGGGGGTGCATGTGTGTGCGGGTCCTGTGCCCTCATGCAGGCCACCTGCGTGTGCCTGGGGGGGTGCATGTGTGTGCGGGTCCTGTGCCCTCAGGCAGGCCACCTGCGTGTGCCTGGGGGGGTGCATGTGTGTGCGGGTCCTGTGCCCTCAGGCAGGCCACCTGCGTGTGCCTGGGGGGGTGCATGTGTGTGCGGGTCCTGTGCCCTCAGGCAGGCCACCTGCGTGTGCCTGGGGGGTGGTCCCGGTCCCGCCCACACCTCTGATGCTTTGTGACGAGCACCCATGGTGAAGGCATGGAGTGGCAGCGGGTTGAGTTGGTCACGACAGGGACAGTCTCCCCGACCCCGCAGCGTGCAGGCGTGTGACATTCCCTCCATGGCTTCAACATGACAAAGCCTCAGGTTCCGGGAGACGCAGGCGTGGACGACCGTGTGGGGGAGCCCCGCGCTCGGCGGTGCTGTCTTCCTCCGTGTGCGCTGGGAGCGCGGCATCGTGGGGATTACGCGAAGGGAACCGGCCTCGGGTCCTGACCTCCTGCCCAGGCCGCGGGACGCCCTCCGCTGCCCTCTCCCCGCCCGCCCCGGGCCCCGCAGGCCCGCCTCGCCTTACCCTGCCTCCACAGACTTCCTGGTTTCAGTTTCTCCCCGTAATCCGGAGAGACCTGCCGGCTGACGTCCCAAAATAGCTCGGCTCCTGCCACTCAGGGGTCAGCCGAGACCGAGACGGGGCGCTGGGGGGAGCCAGGAGGACGCCCGGCCACAGGTTCCACGGGCCGTCCGTGATGCGCAGTGAACGGCCGTGACCGAGGAAACCACCCCTTTGCCGGGATCAGTAACGGGACAGGGCATCCTGTTTTGGGGGCAAAACTACAAATTGCAAAGATGCAATGAGACGGAACGGCCTGAAGAACAGAGACGCGGGCCTGCGGGGCCGTGTGCCGAGGCCCCTGAGCCAGGCCTGGAGCGGGACCCCGGCCCGCGGACCACACCGGCACCTGCTCTCCGGGGGCAGGAGTAACGGGAGGAAGAGGAGAAACGGGGTTAAAACGAGGGCAGAAAAGCAGGAGTGTGAGGGGGAGGAAGAGAGGAACGTACAGAAGAAGGACACAGCCCACGCTCCCCTCGCGCCCGAGCCCTGGAGACCCCACCACAGCCCTTCCCGAGGGCCACGGGGCCGCCACGTGGGCACCGCCGTGTCAACACCTGCACAGGCACGACCTTCACAAACGCAGGACAAGGTCGCGTCCCCGAACAGGGAACGGCGTGACTCAGAACAGGAAACTTTGCGAGCAAATTGTAAAGAAAAACAGCAGAAAGGGACCCGTTTGTACCCAAACAAAGGAAAAGTCAGCAGAGTGAATGTTTAAAAAACCACCGCACGTTTCACAGTCAGTGAAAGGCTATGCGAGGGGGGAGGCTACAGATGTCACCTGTGAAAACGAGGTGGCCGGCCGTGTGGCCCCCAAACAGGGGTATCGGGGACTGCCTGCACCCCCGCACTGCACGCCCCCAAGCCTGAGGCAGGCGGCGGGACTCACCAGCGCCCTGTAGACCTTGGAGAAGGCTCGGCGGAAGCGAGAGAGCATGTCGCCCGGTCGGCGCGGACGTGGCCGGGAGCCGCACGGACCTCGCTGCGGGGTGCGGGGTCTCCCCGGGGCCCAGAGCCTGCTGCGGGGGGTCCGCAGGGGCCGGCGGCTCCCTCTCCTCGCAGGAGGGGAAGTCAGAACCGCTTTTAGCAACGGACCGAAGCCAGCACCTCTGTCACCGGCTTAATATAGGGACTGCTCTTCCCACCGGGCGCGAGTTAACGGGGTTGGCCACCTGTTCTGCCGCCGGCCGCCGGGCTGCGCGGAGCCCAGAGCAGAGGAGCCACGGAGCACAGCCAGCGGGCTCTGGCCACGGTGACGCCCGAGGCCACGGCTGCCCAGCCCGGGTCCGTTCCTTCTACAGGATTCTGCTTCCTGCTGTTGATACCGTTTTTATGCTTTTTTCCCCCCGAGACTCTCTTTTTGTCATTTTAAAACCCCGATCTCCCTGTACCATCAGTAGGGCCTCCACTAAAGAAACCTAAAACCGGGAGGACGTAAGCCATGTCCCGCCGTCCACGCAGCTTCATCCTAAAGCCACAGAGAGGCACGCTCACGGCGTGCCCACGCCCCTCCTGTCTCCCACATCGAGCCTCTCTCCACGTCTGCGGCCAGATGTCTAACGCAGACCCGGGTGGTCCATGCATGGCCATCAGTCCTGTGATTCTGTGGCTTTAAACAACCTACACCCCACTGACATCCTACCCAGGGTCCCTGGGGGCTGAGACGCGTGGTTTCGAGTCCCCGCTCGTACAGATGCCCACAGCTCGGAGCCCCAGCCGTGCCCACTCGATTCCTTCTCTGTGTCTCCCTAACAGCAGCTTCGTCGGTGTTAACCATTTCGGGGGGAAAAGTCAACAAAATACAAGCAATTCACCCAAAGGAGCTGCACTCGCCAGGCTCCGGCCCAGACACCTCTCAGCCCGAAGCTCCCGGCCTGGTTGGCTGCGTGAAGGGCCAGACCCTCGTGGCGTCGCCTCTGGGTCCGAAGTGCCTCCTGTCCTCCCTACAAGGGAGCTCCCCTCGCTGACTCCCGAGCCTCCCGTCCTGCCGCGGGTCACCGACAGCGTCTCTGTCGCGCATTACGACACTGCCGTTCAGCAGAATTTAAGCATTGTTTAAAAATATACTTTTTTTAAAAATTGATGTCAGGGGGAAGGGAGAGGGAGAGAGAGAAACATCAATGATGAGAGAGAGTCACTGACCAGCTGCCTCCTGCACGCCCCCCACTGAGGATCCAGCCCACAACCAGGGCATGTGTCCTGACCGGGAATCGAACCGTGACCTGGTTCATAGGTCAACGCTCAACCACTGAGCCACGCCAGCTGGGCTAAGACCAGCTTTTTTTTTTGAATCCTCATCCTAGGATATTTTTTCCATTGATTTTTAGAGAGAGTGGAAGGGAGGGGGAGAGACAGAGAGAAACACCGATGTGAGAGAGATGCATCGATTGGCTGCCTCCAGCATGTCCAGGCCAGAGCCAGGAGCCTGCAACCGAGGTCCGTGCCCTTGACTGGAATCGAACCCGGGACCCTTCAGTCCGCAGGTCAACGCCCTATCCACTGAGCCAAACCGGCCAGGGCGAGACCGGCTTTTAAATGCAAAGAACAGACACCCTGACTTCACCGGAAACACAGGACGCTTTTACCGCCTCCCAGTTAATCAGAGGCAGACGCAGCCTCAGCGGGAGCTGGTGCAGAAGCAGAGCCGGCAGGTCGGCAGGTCGGCAGGTCGGCGGCGGCTGCAGGCTGACACCGGGGGCTGGCCTGGGCCCACACCTGCATCACTAACAATGTGCTCGCTCTCCACGTCCAGGCTGGTGGACAGACATGCTTCTCCCACTCCCCTCACTACGGACACCCGACACCTGGGCCGTCTCCTAGACAACAAACCCGCGGCGACGAGCAGGCGGAGAGAAGGCAGCCGGGACCAGGGTAACGGAGGAAGCTCCGGCTTCCGCCCGTGTGTCCCACACTTAGAGCTGAAGAACACAGTGACCCCGAAATGCCCGTGGGCACAGGCAGGAGGGAGCCCCGACGAAGCTGCTGCCCCGTGCGGGGAACAAGGGTACCCCTGCCAGGCTGTAAGGAGGCACCCCAATGTCCCCACACGGGTGGCACCCACTGGCCCCGGCAACGAGGCCACCCCCCCTTTGTACCAGGCGAGGTCAGCGGGGAGCCAGACAGCCCCCCCCACACACACACACACGGGAGAGTCGATGAGGCCGTGCAGACCCGGGCCTTGCACCGTCCCTGGCGTAACAAGTGGCACCACTTCCTGCTGGGGTGGCGTCAGAGGGGCCGTTAGACCAGAGCCCCGATAAGACCTGCAGCCGCAGCTCAGCATCCTGAGCGCGCGCTTCCGCTAATCCGCTCCCGGCCCAAGAAGGGCGATCTCACTCGCAAGGAGAAAGCCAGGCCACGACGAGGCGACGGTAACGCCCTGACGACGCCCCAGCAGCCGGGAGCTGCTCCAGGGAGCAGTGCACACAGCGGCCCCGGAGGCCGGGCGCCAGCCGAGCGCGGGAGGCCTCAGCCAAGGACAGCGGGCGGGCGGGAAGCAGCAAGAGGAAACCGGGTCTGAAGACACAGCCCCCGGCTGGGCTGGAGAGCCGCCTGAGGGAGGCAGAGGCCGGACGCTGGCCTCCGACGCCGAGAGCAAGGCGAGCAGCATCGGCCACACACCCGGCACAGTGACCACGCACACGGGCACAGTGACCACGCACACGGGCACAGTAAACACGCACCCGGCACAGTGACCACGCACACGGGCACAGTGAACACGCACACGGGCACAGTGAACACGCACACGGGCACAGTGACCACGCACACGGGCACAGTGAACATGCACACGGGCACAGTGACCACGCACACAGCACAGTGACCACGCACACGGCACAATGAACACGCACACGGGCACAGTGACCATGCACGTGGGCTCAGTGAACACGCCACAGTGACCACGCACACGGGCACAGTGACCACGCACACGGCACAGTGACCATGCACACGGCACAGTGACCACGCACACGGGCACAGTGACCACGCACACGGGCACAGTGAACACGCACACGGGCACAGTGACCACGCACACGGGCACAGTGACCACGCACACGGGCACAGTGAACACGCACACGGGCACAGTGACCACACACACGGGCACAGTGAACACGCACACGGGCACAGTGAACACGCACACGGGCACAGTGAACACGCACACGGCACAGTGACCACGCACACGGGCACAGTGAACACGCACACGGGCACAGTGACCACGCACACGGGCACAGTGACCATGCACACGGGCACAGTGACCACGCACACGGGCACAGTGAACATGCACACGGGCACAGTGAACACGCACACGGGCACAGTGACCATGCACACGGGCACAGTGAACACGCACACGGGCACAGTGAACACGCACCCGGCACAGTGACCACGCACACGGGCACAGGTGACTACACACATGGGCACAGTGACCATGGAGTGCCGCCGAGTCCAGAGTGAGCCTGGGCCTCTCGACAAGGGGGGTTCACTAGGAGCCCCTGAGCCGTCCACCGCCCCGCGGCCTGGCCACCTGCGCTGTGACTGGCACCTCGCCCTCGGGGGGAGGCAGGTCCTGCTGGGAGCAGGGGAGCGCGTCGGTGGAGGAGGCGGGGGCCTCGCGGCTGGAGGAGGCAGCCACACGCACAGGCACAGACCGAGAGGGCGCAGCCACGTGGCCACAGACCACGAGACACGTCCCCTTCCCACTGAGCTACCACGTGCCACGCTCCCCCGCGCTTGCTCCGGATGTGGGTGTTTTTAAAAAGTGGCTTCGCTGTTGAGAGTCTTACGGATGTCCCCCCTTTTCCTCCCCCTGGACCCCCCACCCAGTTCCCACCCGCCCCCGGCCATCGCCACCCTATTGTGTGTGTTCATGGGCAATACTTACATGCACACGAGTTCTTTGGTTCACCTCTTCCCACCCAACCCCTGACCCTTGACCCCCGCCTTCCCTCTGAAGTTCATCAGTCTGTTCCATGCTCCCATGCCTCCGATCCACTCTGTTCATCAGTTTATTTTGTCACTTAGATTCCACACATAAGTGAGATCATGTGACACTTGTCTTTCTCTGACTGGCTTATTTCACTTAGCACAATACTCTCCAGGCCCCTCCATGCTGTCCCAAAGGGTGAGAGATCCTTCTTTTTTACCGCTGCGCAGTATTCCCTGGTGTAGATGTACCACGGCTTTTTATCCACTCGTCTACTGATGGGCACTTGGGCTGTTTCCAGATCTTAACTACTGTACATTGTGCTGCTGTGAGCACAGGGTGCATACAGTCTTCTGATTGGTGCTTCGGGTCTCTTAGGACAGACGAGCTCCCGTCCTTCCCTGCAATCCACAGGCTACCAGCCCCGCACACACGCCCTCGGCCACAGCCACACGGTCCCACACCAAGGCCCACGCGCCAACCCTCCCAGAGCACATCCTGTGTTTGCTCTCTTCCGAGTGTAGGGACCCCACGCCCAGGCTGACCTGTGGCCAACCGGACCCCGTAAAGCAGAACAGGACAAATCCCCGCCCGCTGCCCCCCTGAGAGACAGGAGGTTTCCTAACGTCATACCTGACTGGACAGCACGAGGGGGAATGGCTAGGGGACAGGAAAGGGTAAAGAGGGTTTTTATGAAAAGCGGATGGTCTCTGTGTGGATGTGCAAGGACAACCAGGCTCCGTTCCCGCCCTTGGCCTGCCCTCTGAACGCCGTGTCTGGGAATCGGGCCACAGCCCTGGGCAGACAGTGACACGCCGGCCTGGTGTGGCGGCACCGACAACCAAACACCGGAGCGGCTAGAACCCACCAAGCGCGGGTGAATGTCAGTCGCCGAAGCAGAGCCACTCGGTGCCGATCACACTCCAGCAAGCACGCCCCCCGCGGAGCTTCCTGAGGCAGTCGATGAACCAGAGGCAAAGCAACGCGTCTCGCCCCGGACGCCTGCGGGCAGCTCTGCCGTCTGTTTGTAGCCTGATCGATGTCCTGGCGCGATGGCGCGATGGCGCTCTGGAAACAGGAGCTGGCCCCATCGTGGCCGGTCAGCCAGTCACGGCGTCCTATTGATTTTTCCTACCGTGGCTCGGTTGTCACCCACATCAACCCCGTCACGGTTGCCATCACCCCGCTCACAGCCTCACTGCGTCACCCTCACCTCCCGCAACAGCGTGTCTGACCCTCCCTCTCCCTCCCTGTTCACCCCAAGACCCCTCCTGAGCTCGTCTTTCTGACATCCTGTCCAACCACGCCTATCTCTCCCCCCCCCGCCCCCGTCAGTCATCTGTGCTGGCGTCTAATCCCGCCCCCACCCCCCATCAGTCATCTGTGATGGCGTCTAATCCCGCCCTCACCCCCCACCCCCCATCAGTCATCTGTGATGGAGTCTAATCCCGCTCCCAACCCCCATCAGTCATCTCTGACGGCATCTAATCCCACCCCCACCCCCCATCAGTCATCTGTGATGACGTCTAATCCTGCCCCATCCCCATCAGTCATCTGTGATGGAGTCTAATCCCGCCCTCACCCCCCTCAGTCATCTGTGATGGAGTCTAATCCCACCCCCAACCCCCATCAATCATCTCTGATGGCATCTAATCCCGCCCCCATCCCCCATCAGTCATCTCTGATGGCGTCTAGTCCCGCCCCCAGGAGACCGCACAGGGGGGTTATCCCCCATGTGCTGTGGTGCGCGGCTGGGGAGGGGCTGGTCCGCAGGTTTTGTCTGTGCCACGGGTTGGAAACATGAGACGCATGCTCACATGGAGGCAACACTCGGGGCAATATTTGGTTTTCCCTGATAAGCCACGGGAGAGCATGTGCCCCAGAGCTGAGCCCGGCCGTGTAGGTTCAGACCTTGAGAAGACACAGCCATGAGAGGGAAGGTGTAGGGAGGAGAACAGGCCATTTCCTGGTCGCTGTGGGTCACAGGTGGCCCCCAAAGACGGATGAAGCCCTGCCCTCCGAGCCCTGGGTGTGGCCTTGTCTGGAAATAGGGTCTTTGCAGACGAAATCAAGTTGAGATGAGGCCATTAGGGTGGCCCTGATCCAGTGACTGGTGTCCTTATGAGACGAGGAGACAGCCCGGCTGGCATGGCTCAGTGGTTGAGCTGTTGACCTATGAACCAGGAGGTCACAGTTCAATTCCTGGTCAGGGCACATGCCCGGGTTGCAGGCTCAATCCCCAGTGCGGGGCGTGCAGGAGGCAGCTGATCCATGATTCTCTCTCATCATTGATGCTTCTATCTCCCTCTCCCTCTCCCTTCCTCTCTGAAATAAATAAAAAATATATTTTTTAAAAAAGACGAGGAGACAGATATGCAGAGAGAAGAAGGCCCGTGAAGAAGGAGAGGGATTGGGGTGAGGGGTCCACAAGCCAAGGACACCCCGCACCGCCCACAGCGCCAGGCTGCTGAGGAGGGGGAGGGTCCATGCCGTCGGGGCCGTGCTCACAGGAGCGGCACTGGGTCCTACGTGGGACAGGCTGGGGGCGGGTGTACGGACTGAAGGGGCTGAACCAATAGAAAGAGAGAGACTCGCCCTGGCCGGGTGGCTCGCTGGTTAGAGCATCGGCCCTTGGACTGAAGGGTCGAAGGTTTGATTCCGGTCAAGGACACATACCTGGGTTGCAGGCTCCATCCCTGGCTCTGGTCAGGGCACATGTGGGAGGCAACCAATCAATGTGTCTCTCCCACATCAACGTTTCTCTCTCTCTGTCTCTTCCCCCTCCCTCCCACTCTCTCTGAACATCAATGGAAAAGATACCCTCTGGTGAGGATGAGCGAAAACTGAGGAAGGAGAGCCTTGGCGGCGGAGGAGAGAAGCTAAATGAACAAATAAGGTGTGAAAGGCGGTGGGGAGGCAGGCGCCCTAGGAGGGAAGAGGCCTCACCCGGGAGTGAAGGCGGGTCGGCGGCGTGGGGTCAGGGGGACACAGGAAGCTGAGGTCCTGAGGCTCTTCCGTCTCTCGGACCTCAGGGGCCGAGGCCAGCTGCCCAGACGGTGAGGACCTTGAAGGGGGAGAGGAAGTGCCCGTGGCCCCTGCCCAGCCGGGAGTTGACAGACACGCCCGTCGCTGCCCCTGCCTCCTCTCTCTCCAGGAGCCGGTGTCGCTGGGCCCTGGGGGACTGTTGGCGCTGACATGGTGACCAGCTCGAGGCTTCCCCGCACTGGGCACTGGGGGGAGCAGGGGTGGGCTCCCGCCTCCTCCAGCCCCGGAGAGAAGTCAGCGGGGCCGCCCTGTGGCCGCCTCCCCCACCCCCGCTCCTGGCGGCTGAGAGCTGCTCAGCGAGGAGGAGGTCCCAGCATGGCCCCTTCGGACGCCAATGAGGCTCTCGGCGCCCTTTGTCCTGAGCCTCGAGGAGCCTCCCGGGTTTCGGCGCGGGAACGGCTCGGCTGCCTCGGTTTCCCTGAGGCTCACGGTGACCAGAGAGCGCCGCGGGGCTGGCCGCACCGACCCCGAGCCCGCGCTCGGCGAACCCTGTTTGTTCCTAAAGCCGTTTTCCCTCCGGCACTTCGACGCTGCACCGTTTGTCTCCTGGAATGCTCAACAGCCCCGATCGATCGCGGGACACTATGGAGCGCACAGGAATGCGACCGCGGCGCAGGCTGGCAGCCACGCCCGGGCACCGCCGTGGGTAACACGCGGCCACACAGAAAGGGTCTCCTGTCAGCTGCGGGGTCGGCTTCCCCGGAGCCGGTCACGGGCTGGATCCCGTCTCACCTAAAGCCACGGCCGGCGGGGCCTCTGCTCACCACGGCGGCATCGCTGTCACGTGCCTCCCTGCCGGACTGCGTGTGACACCTCGTGTTGTCACTGTCCCGTGCCCGCCTTCTGCATGTCCTCATGTGGGTCGTCTTCTCATACACTGACACTTGGAACCTCCCTCACTGCCACATGTTCCAGTTGTGTGTTGATGTACATTTCGGTTATGTCCACTTTATTACCATTATCAGTAAAATGACCGAAAGGGAAGCTATAACTCAACAATCCTCAAAGCCAGTGCTTTGAAAGGAAGTCACCAACATTGAAAAAAAAAAACAACATTTAAAATTGATTTTCAGAGAGAGAGGGAGGGAGAGGGACGGAGAGAGAAACACCGGTGTGAGACGGGCTGCCTCCTGCAACCCTGGCGTGTGCGCCCCCACCCAGAACCGACCTGCGGCCTTCCGGTCACCGAGACCAACCCGCTGAGCCGCGCTGGCCGGGGCGGGACCCCAACGGTTCAGAAACCCTCCCAGCAACTCCCTGGGCCAGGCCCCAGCACAGGTCCTGCAAACCATCACTTGCTGCTGGGAGGCCGCAGAGCGCTGGGGGTGGGGGGAGCCCCACTTTGGAGGAAGACGCAGGGGGGGGGGAGCCCAGGCGCCACGGCCGCTCGAGAGCAGAGCAGAGGCCACGGCAGCGCTGGGAGCAGAGGGTCCACGGTGAAGGCCACGGCCAGACACCCGGGCCGCAGCACGAACACTGGTCTTTCCTGGGGCCTCCGCGGGCGCTGCCCTAAGCTCGGCACATGGTGTGGTCTCAGGCTCGACGCATTCCGTCTCCCACGGCCCCCAAGCGGCTGCCGGGATTCGCTCCACTTTACAGGTGAAAGGGATCCGGCTTCTCAGCTTTAACGTCTACAGAACTGGGCGCAGAGATTCCCTAGGGCGCTGACGACTTCTACACGGACCTGGGAGCGCCAACCCGGCGTTTCAAAGGGCACGTCCGGTGGAGCAACGTCTGATTCCAGCCGTGACCCCGCCCCCGAGAAGCACCCACAGGCGTCACGGCCACTCGCTCCTTTCCCAACACGGCTCTCGAGAGACAGATACCCCCACTGACAGGAGACACCCCGCCTGACCGGAGACGCCCCACCTGACAGGAGACACCCCACCTGACAGGAGACACCCCGCCTGACCGGAGACACCCCGCCTGACAGGAGACACCCCGCCTGACCGGAGGTGCGGGAGAGCCCGGAGCCCGAAGGCGTGTTTTGAGACTCGTGACGCGGAAACGGACACAGGGGGCTGGGACGTGCGCTCAGCCCCACGCCACGCCCACAGCGTTGCTCCAATGGAGACGGTGGGAAAAGCACGAGTTATTTTTATCGAGAGAGAGAGAGAGAGAGAGAGAGAGAGAGAGAGAGAACACCCACCCCCAGAAACAGATGCTCAGGAGCCAGCAGATGTTTCTAAACGCATGACAACCGCGGTGTCTGCGGTGAGTCACTCGATGTAACTTGTCCAGACGCCTCTCCAACCGTCTGCACTTCCTCTTTCCTAGAGAGATGGCGGGTGAGAGTTCCCAATCTGCGGGCAGAGCTACGACGCCAGAGCTTCCACTCGAGCAAACAAACTTAGAAACGTGAATTCCAGGAAACCCACGAGGCCCGAGGATCCCGAAATAAATACTTGGACACAAGTGTTCGGGCAAAAGCAGCACCAGCTCAGCCGGCTGCTGGGGAGGCGGCTGCAGTAACTCCCTCGGAAGCGATGTTCTCCCTGCTGCCTGGGGTGTGTGTGTGTGTGTGTGTGCGTGTGTGTGTGTGCAGTGTCGGATCCACGTCCGGGGGTCACCCGGCCCAGGTCACAGGGAACCTCGGCACTCTCTGTGGGGAGGACAGAGCCTCCACCACGTGGGACGCGGCCCCTAAGAGCTAACTCTGCAGGCCCCGGGCTCCCAGGCCGGGGCGGCAGCCGCAGGGGCAGCTGGGCAGGGAGACCTGGAGGGCAGCCCCAGGGACCGAGGAACAAGCCCAGTCGCCGGGACCCAGACTCCAGCTGCTCCTCAGTCACACGTCCTACCTCGCGCGTGACACCGTGACGGGCAGACGAGCCACGGCACACGCAGGTGAGCACGGCAGCTCTGGCCTTCGCTGCTCTGACAGCGCCGCTTACTCTGCAGAGACCTGGCGAGTGCCCTGCGCCGGGCACCGCTCCCGGGGCGCCCTGGCACCTGGTGCATGGAGACGGCAGGAGGCTGACAACACCTGGACCCGCCCGCCGGCGTGCGCCGTCCTGGGCACGCGGTGCTGCCAGGCTCCCCGCCCCCTCACCTTTCCCACGTCCGTCCGTCACCCCAGTTCCCAGCCCGGCCTCCGTGGGCAGGCCAGGCTCCCGCAGCAGCAGTGAGAGCAGGACCGGCTCAGACCCCGGGAGCCGAGCCGTCTCCTTCCACACGGGCTCTGGCGCTGCCGTCCCCATCGACCGCCGGGGCCACGCCGGGACCCCAGACTCCCCGCAACCGCGAGTCTACGCCTGCGTGCGCCCCCGGGGCCCCGGAAACAACGCTAACGCGCCCACGGGCACCCTGGCGCAGGCCTGGATTCGCGCACCGACCTGCATGTTTCCGCGCAGAGCCTCTGAGGACACGCACCCCGCACACGCGGCTTCCCGGGGCCGCCGGGCCTCACCGCGCCAGGGAGGCAAAGGCCCTGACCGGGGCGCCCGGCCGCCGCCCTGCGGGTCCCCCGTGGGCCATGGCGGCACCGACGTGAAGCCTGGTAGCTGCTGCCCGCACGACCGGAGCCCGGGAGCCTCTGGTGGCCTCAGGTCCCCGGGGCGTTCTGCCTGCAAACACGGCCTCTATGGCGACGGAGGCAGCGCAGCGCTGGGTCCTCCGCCCCCTCCGAGGACGCAGAGGCAGCGGGTCCAGGGCGGCAGGGCGGGTGGGGGCAGGGCGGGCACCAGGGAGACGGCGCCCGCAGGCGGGGGCAGAGCAGCTGAGGCGGTTCGTGTCGTCCCCCACGTCAAGGCTGCAGGTCAGTCTCTGGTCAGGGCACGCACCAGGACCAACCAGGGAATCGTGGACACGTGGACAACACGTCTCTCTCTCTTACATCAACAAATTAAAAAAATGTTTTTTTAAAATGGGGGAGTCCAGCCTCCGGGGCTCAGTGATTGAGCGTCGACCTATGAACCAGGAGGTCACAGTTCAACTCCCGGTCAGGGCACAGGCCGGGGTTGCAGGCTCCATCCCCAGTGAGGGGTGTGCAGGAGGCAGCCGATCCATGATTCTCTCTCCTCATGGATGTTTCTCTCTCTCTCCTCCCTCCAAAAGTCAACAAAGGAAGAAATACGATTTTTAAAAAGGGAAGCTTATGGCTCCTCAAACCTCACCGCACGGTATTCGGAGTTAAGAGAACAGTCTCTATATAAAAGCGTAAGAGACTGGCCGCCCAGCTGACCGGCCAGAACCATGACGCTCAATGACCACCAGGGGGCAGATGCTCAACGCAGGAGCCACCGAGCTGCAGTCAGTTGGCAGCAGCGGTTCTCGGGTGATGCACCCGGAACCAGAGAGGAGGGAGCCGATTCCGGGGGGCGTCACCCAAGAACCGTCCTCTCGCAATCCGGGACCCCTCGGGGGATGTGGGAGAGCCAGTTTCGGCCGGGCCCCCACCTGCAGGAATCGTGCCCCGGGCCGCTAGTATAAAGTATTTTCTTTGAGACTTGGGCTCTTGTGGTAGCGTCCTGAATCTTTTGTTGTAATTATTTCAGTAGTTTCTGATTTAGCCAGAGAACGTGGCATCCAGGCTTGCGTGAGGCTTACAGGAGTTTATTCCCGAGCTCCTTTGTGGGCGGTATTATCCCAGACACACGGGACCCCCCGTCGCTCTGTGACCCCCGAGCCCGTGGGAAGGTGCTCATCGGGGCGTCCACAGCCCCCACACCCTCCCTGGGGGTGGCTCTCTGGAGGCACAGCCATCTTCTCTGGTTATTTTTCGCACAAACTAGAACTCAGGCTCCTGGAGAAATGGTTTAAATGACCCCTCAGGGCACGTCCATCTGGTCTACCACCGACCGGGAGCCATCCCAGGGCTGAGCACCGACCCACGAGCACCTCTCCAACCGCAGCGCCACGGAGCTCTCTGCGAGCGAGCGGGAGCCGCCGGGAGGGCGGGTGCCCAGAGCGGGGCCTCCCTGCGGGCGGGTCCTGGCGCCGGAGTCCGAGGCTGGTCTTCCTGCCGGGACACCATCGGGGCAGGAGGAGCACAAGCCACGGGAAAGCTCGGAAAAGGCGCCCCTGATTCACCACCGTCCCCCTCTTCCACGCTGCCCACAGCACGGGAAACGCCCGCTCGCCGGCCACTCGCTCCCCGCCGGGCGCCGTGTGCCCGGGACAGCGCGGGAGGGGCGGCGGGCTGAGCGAGCCGGCCCTGCAGTCAGAGGCGCTCAGTGTTCCGGGACCCCACCGCCCTGGAGGCGCGCCCCCCCGAGACGCAAAGGCGTTGGCCGGGCCGGGCCTGGGGTCGGCCTCCGCAGGGCGGACGGGCCCTGGGCCCGGGCTGGCCGGCCGCGGCAGATCCGGCGGCTTCGCCACAGAAACCTTTCCCTCTTAATGGGCTTTAAGTGCAGGTGCAGGGAAGCACGTGGGCTGGATGTTGCCATGGTGACACTGGCAGGAGGAGTCTCTCCTGTGGTGCACGGGAGATTGTCATGACAATCGGGCTCACGCGGCTTCCCAACAGTCCCAGGAAGGAGCCGCCTGGGAAGAGGTCTCTCGCGTGTGGCGGCCCCTGTGGGAGGGGCTGCGCTGCCGTCCGGGGGCACCCCCTCCGGGGACAGGACCAAGTGCTCACACCGTGCGGCCGAGAAGGAAACCCGACCAGAAGCGGTTTCCTGCCCCCGTGGACCCCGCCCAGGACCCCCCACAGCCCGCCCCCCCAAGCCCGTCCTTTAGACAATGCTGCCCACACTGGCGGGGAGGGCGGGGCGCCACGCGGCACCCCCAGACAAGAACGCAAACACCTCTCCTACTTGTTTGAAAGACCCGAGGCCGCCCGGCCGGTGTGGCTCAGTGGTTGAACCAGGAGGTCACGGTTCAGTTCCCGGGCAGGACACATGCCCAGGTTGCAGGCTCGATCCCCAGTGCAGGGTGTGCAGGAGGCAGCCGATCCATGATTCTCTCTCTCTCATCATGGATGTTTCTCCCTCTCCCCCTCCCTTCTTCTCTGAAACAAATAAAAATATATGAATTAAAAAGAAAAAGGACATGAGGTCAAGCACGGTTATCTTGCAAAAGAACAGATTGCTTCACAAATTACTAAGAATTAAAACGACATCAACACACACACACACACACAGGCACACACACACACGCAGCACGCGTGCGTCGGGCACATCATCCTGTGTGGTCAGGTCTGGGCGGGCCTCTGCAGCCCTCAGGACTCAAAGCCAAGGAGCCCACGGCGTCCCGTGAGGCCCCGGCCTGCATGGCCACAGGCGGCCCCATGTCCCCGGCCGGCGTGGAGCTACTAGGAAGCTGCCAAACACGCAGAAACCGAGGTGTGTTGCTGTTTAGTATGAACCGGAGGCAGGTTCACGCATTCACATACTAACCACGCGTGACCGGGACCGCGTACCTGCCACACCTGCGTGACCTTCAGCCAGGCAGTTCCTGTGCAGGAAGCACGCTGCCCCCGGACTGTGGGAGCCGAAGAAAGGAAACACCCCAAACCACCTCATAAGACTTCTTATCTGTAATGTCACCGTTCAACCCACACGGCGGCTGGAAACACTTCCAGAAATCTGCCTCCATCTCCAGGGATCCATTCCAGGCCTAACTCCTGGAAAAGCTCCCGATGGGAACCTGGACGTCCCATGCAGAGGCTGGTACCGCTGTGGCACCACCCGCCACCTGGGGGCCACCACCCGCCACCTGGGGCCACCACCCACCACCTGGGAGCCACCACCCACCACCTGGGGGCCACCACCCACCACCTGGGGGCCACCACCCGCCACCTGGGGGCCACCACCCGCCACCTGGGGGCCACCACCCGCCACCTGGGGCCACCACCCGCCACCTGGGGCCACCACCTGCCACCTGGGCCACCACCCGCCACCTGGGGGTCACCACCTGGGGGCGGGCAGACGCAGATGCCACGCCACATCCCAGCTTCGTCTCACTCTCATGTCTCTCTTGCCGTTTGAAAAGCATCTCAGAGGTTTTTGAAGGAACGCGGCACATAGAGCTTTATACAGGGGTGCCCCCCAAAATGCACCCACACGTTAACAGCTGGTAACTCACTTAATTTTCGCTCCTTTTCAGGTTTGATTGGTTTGAAATATGGATGAAGCCAGACTAAGCTTTGAACAGAGAGAATGCACCCTAAACTGCCACTAGCCCTTCTGTGGGGTCACTCGTACATCAGAGACCGTTTACGGACGAAGCCAGCAGCAGCCGGTGACGTGGGGCCGCACAGACTCGGAACAGGCTGGTTCTCGACGTGTGCGACCCCACGGCTTCGTGCCAGCAGCAGCGCCGGACCAGAGGGCGCATCGGTGTGAAAACAGGTGTGGACAAAACACCATTCGTCTCGGTGGATTCCGGCATGTTCATCAGAGTGCGGAGTTTCCGGAACTCCCGAGTGTGGTGTCCCTGGCGTCCACACCGCGGAATAGACAGTCCTCCCAGAAAGCTGGGCGCTTCGTCCCGGCCCCCAGAGCCCTGCGCGGCCGCCTTCGCCTTGCTCACCCCCAGGCCGCGCCTGGCACACGGGCGGGCGGCGGGCGGCGGGCGGCGAGCAGCTTAAACTGCCTGTGTCGGCCCCATCCTTCCTGCCGGCCTCGGGCGGAGGAGAAACCAGACCAACGGAGAGAAGACTGACGTCTAACTTGCTCTCTAATGCAAACCCGGAGGGCGTCTTACCTGGGCAGGCGCGGCCCGCGGCTCCCGCGAGGCGGAGTCACACTGGCCCTGCGGAGGGAGGCAGAAGGCGAGAGAAGCCGTGAGTGGGGACGCGGTGCGGCGAGCAGGCGGCAGCTGCGGGCGGCACGGGGCACCCACCAGGCCCGGGAACCTCCTGCTTCGGAACATGAACCTCCACATGGTGCCGGCCCGGGACCCGCTCAGGACGCCTCTGTGGCGCCCGGAAGGGAACTGGAGGGCTTTGTGCAACAGGACGCTCGCCAGAGGAAGCCACGGTGTCCCCATCGCTAACCTCAGAGCTCAGCCCCGTGCCGTCCCGCCCCCAGGCCCCGGCTCCCTCACAGCCTGGCCCGTCGGCGGGACTTCTCCTCGCCATCCTGTGCCAGATGCTCGTCCGTCCCGGCCCCAGGAGCCTGAAGGCTCCATCCGCCCGCCCTCTGCCTGCGCTCAGACAACAGCCACGCAGCCACAGGGTTCGAGCCCGAGTCTGCACCCCACACGGCCGCCCGGCCTGGGGTCCTGGTTTGCGACCTGGGGCGGGGCAGCGCCTGCGGGGGGGTGGGGCGTGGGAGAGGCCCGGCGTGCAGTGGCCGGCTGGACCCAGGGCCTCTGCCCTCTGCGAGGACCCCGCCTCTGTGAGCCGTTAGCACGCGGCCCCGAGGTGTCTGAACAGACCTCGCTCCTCATTCCCCACCCGTCACCCCGAGGCTGGTGAGGGTGAGAAGCAAAGAAGCACCAGCAGGTGGCGCCGCTGCGCAGGACTGAGGACCGGCTGGGCCCCGCGGACTCGCAGGCCGGCTGCTTCCCCTGCAGAAGAGGCCTCAGAGCCGCCTCCCAGGCCGCCGCGGGGAAGCCGCCGAGACATCAAATCGCTTATTGAAGACGGTGGGTTCTTCCAGACCTTTCTCTGTAGTGTGGGTCCTTTACACGCGTCTTTGGGGGGCTTGGCAGGCACACCCCACCCACCGCACCGCACCCACCTACCCCACCTACCCCGCCCACCGCACCCACTTACCCCACCCACCCACCTACCCCACCCCGTCCACCTACCCCACCCTGTCCACCTACCCCACCGAACCCACCCACCTACCCCACCCCGTCCACCTACCCACCTACCCCACCCCACCCACCCACCTACCCCACCGCACCCACCCCACCCCGTCCACCTACCCCACCCACCTACCCCACCCCACCCACCCACCCCACCCCGTCCACCTACCCTACCCCACCCCACCCACCTACCCCACCCACCTACCCACCTACCCCACCCACCTACCCTACCCCACCCCACCCACACGGGGAGGCTCAGAGCCGGCCCCCAGAGAGTCTGTGTCCACAGGCCCCAGAGCCTTGGCCACCAGGAGGGGGCAGCAGAGGACACACCGCAAGGACCTTCCCCTCCTGCTGGGGAGGCCAGGCCTCTGTCCCCCGAGGCCTCAGGATGCGGAAGAAAATGCCAGTTCCATGGGGCCCAGCCTGTAAGGGAGGTGCCCCTGTTTGCCATCCTGGCCTCTCCCTCCAAGGTCCCCCCCTCTCCCCCTCTCCCCTCTTCTCTCTTCCCTCTCCCCCCTCCCCTCTCCCCGTCTCCCTCTCCCTCTCTCTCTCTCCCCCTCTTTCTCTCCCTCCCTCCCCCTCCCCCCTCCCCTCCCCTCCCCCTCCCCCTCCCCTCCTCTCTCCCTCCCCATCCCCCTCCCCCCTCCCTCCCCCTCCCCCTCTCCCTCCCTTCTCCCTCTCCTCCCTCTCCCTTTCCCCTCCCCTCCCCTTCCCCCTTTCCCTCTCCTCTCCCCCTCCCCTCCCCTCCCCCTCCCCCCCTCCCCCTCTCCCTCTCCCAGGGCCCCTGGACCTGTCAGCCCTGCCTGGGTACTTAACCTCCCAGGGACCCGTCGCGGATTTACAGCTTCCACCCAGAAAGCCGCTCCTTCGGCTGCTGGCTGGTCCCGGGTTGTGATCTGTCTTCTCCAGGGGAAGCAGGCCAGGAGGGGTGACCAGTCTCAGGGGGGCCAGGCCACGACCAGAACGGGGTGTCCGGAGGCAGCTCCCCGCCCCCCCCCCCGCCCCGGTTCCAAGGGTCATGTGTGTGACTTTCTTGAGGAGCTGCTAGATTCTTCTCCGCAGCCACGGAGCCCCCACACCTCCCGCAGTGAGCGGGGCGCTGGTTCCTGCCGCCTCACTCAGAATTCTCAAAGCCACTAGCGTCTGTGCATGCGCGTCTCTGGCGCCCCCTGTGGGAGACGAAAGCCATTTTCCTTGGACACGAGTGACCGATGGAAGCGTGCCTGGGCTAAGGCACAGCGTCCGGGACGCGCGGGTGGATGACGGAGAGGATCAACAGGGACGCACAGAAGGAAGCGCGCACAGCCCTCAGCCGGCAGAGGCTCGCCGCATCCCGCTCCTCCTGAGACAGTGTTATCGAAAAGAAACACACCGCCCCCGCCGCCCCCTGGAAGCGGCCGGGTCGCAGACCCCCTTATCCCCGGGAGACGTTCCAAGAACTCCATGGGTGCCCGAACCCGTGGCTAGGACTGAACCCTGGATACTGTGTTTTTTCCTAAACAAACACACATAACTGGACGCTCCCGTGGGCGTGTCCGAATCGCCAGCACCCCTCTCCTCGCTTCGGGGCTGTTAGACGATACTAGAGGCCCGGCGCATGAATTCACGCTCAGGTGGGATCCCTCTGCCATCTCGCCCAATCCTGATCCGGCCCGTGGCTGGGGAGAGACCGCGGGAGGGCTCCAGGGCATGTCTGGCCCTGTCTCACCCAGTCCTGATTGGCCGAACCCCAGCAGCAAGCTAACCTACTGGTCAGAGCATCTGCCCCCTGGTGGTCGGTGAATGTCATAGCAACCAGTCGGTCGACCACTCGGTGGGACACTTAGCATATTAGGGTTTTATATAGAGAGATAATAAAAGGCTAATATGCAAATCGACCAAACGGTGGAACTACGGGTCGCTATGATGCACACTGACCACCAGGGGGCAGATGCTCAATGCAGGAGCTGCCCCTGTGGTCAGTCGCTCCCACAGGGGGAGCCGCTCAGCCAGGAGCCGGGCTCACGGCTGGCGAGCGCAGCGGTGGTGGCGGGAGCCTCTCCTGCCTCCGCGGCAGCACTAAGGATGTCCGCCTGCCGGCTTCGGCCCGCTCCCCGGGGGCGGACATCCCCTGAGGGCTCCCGGACTGTGAGAGGGCGCAGCCGGGCTGAGGGAACCCCCCCCCCCCGCCCCCGAGTGCATGAATTTTGTGCAGCGAGCCTCTAGTTAAGTAAAATGCGGGTGACTGAGCCCCGCATGAGCCCAGGTGCTGGGACGGAGATCCAGCCTCCGAGACACCACGAAGCGACCCAGCAGCAGCTGAGGCGGGCCCGCGGGGTGGGATGGGGACCCAGCGAGGGCGCGCCCAGGGGGCAGCGGGAGATTTCCGCAGGCCGCGTGCCGAATGGCACGGAATCCGAAACGTCTGTAGCTCAGGTAACGAGGCCGTGGAGGCGAAACCGCAGCTAAGGGGCCGATTCCGAGTCCCGGTCAGCCGTGGACACGCCTCCGGCCCCCCCAGGGCTGGGCGACAGGGGTGACTCTGCCCACCACGCCAGGGCCGCAGCCAGAAATGCAGTCCTGTGACCCGCTCTCCTGAATCAGGGCCTCACGCGGAACAAGGCTCCGGAGAGGAGCAGGGCCGCACGGAGGATCACGGACCCCAACGCCTCGGCACCTCAGCACCTCGCTCAGGGGCAATGGGGGCTGAGCACAGTCCCGCTGCCTGCCTCCCCCCCCACAGCCCCCACCTACCCCCCAATGGCTCCCACCTCCCCCTCACGGCTCCCACCTCCCCCCACGGCCCCCACCTCCCCCCACAGACCCCACCTCCCCCCACGACCCCCCCTCGCCCCCCTCCCACCACGGCCCCCCCCCCCCTCCCCCCACGGCCCCCACCTACCCCCCAATGGCCCCCCCTTCCCCCCACGGCTCCCCCTCCCCCCCACGGCCCCCACCTCCCCCCACAGCCCCCACATTCCCCCCCCTATGGCTCCCACCTCCCCCGACGGCCCCCCAGCTTTCCCTTCAGGCCTCAGCTCACGCAGCAGTGCTCACAGAGTGCCCTCAACGCGAGGGGGCTGAACGCCTGGCGCCCCCCTCCACTGACTGTCCACGGGAACAGCCCAGTGACCCGCTTCCAGAACCTTCCCCGGCAGGTCTGATCCCCTCTCCTGCCACGTCAGGTGTTCCTGCCTCGTTCATGGACAACTTTAAAGACGTGAACCCGCTTGCGGGCTCCGGGGACGTGCTGAGCAGATCCACTGAGCAGCCTCGTGGGGCCGCGTCCTTCGGCGTCACCGGTTCCGACCAGGAACACGGCCAGGGGTGCTGGCGGGTGTGACCCCAGCGACCCAACACCGAGCCGCACCCAGTTTCCTGCAAAAGCCAGAACCCGGCCCCGCGGAGAGTCGTTCACGACTCAGAGGGAATGGCCTCCTCGGCTGTTTCCGAAGAACTCGAACCCGAGACCCCCCGCGTCTCTGTGGGCAGCTCCAGGGCCCGAGGGGAGGGGAGGGCTCACGGCCGGACCCGGACCCGGACCCCCGAGAAGGCGCCGCTGAGAGCAGCGCGGTCTGCCCCCCGCCAAGCGGGACAGGAGCCGGCCGCTCGGCATCGCGCCGAGTCCCGCTGGAAGGCGCCGAGCCGGTGCCCAGGGCCGGTTGTCCTGAACCCCAATGATGGCCGACACGTTGCCTGCGTCTGGCATTCAGCAGCAGCTGGCTGACCCATAGTCCTGACTCATTCCACGTCCCTGGGGCACACACATTTTGTTGTTTTCTGTGTGTGTGTGGTTTTTTTTAAAATATGTTTTTATTGATTTCAGAGAGGAAGGGAGAGGGAGAGAGAGATGGAAACATCCATGAGGAGAGAGGATCATGGTCCGGCTGCCTCCTGCACGCCCCCCACTGGGGATGGAGCCCACAACCCAGGCCTGTGCCCTTGACTAGGAATTGAACCATGGCCTCCTGGTTCCTAGGTCAACATTCAGCCACTGAGCCACACCAGCCAGGCGTGTGCACGCATTTTGCCATAATAAACATATTTAAAGTTTGTCAAAGACACGAATGGCTTTATGCTTAAAACGTGGAACTGCACCAGGATCATCTAATGGGCCACCACGCGGAGAGGCACGGCTGTTCTTCGGAGATTGAGACACCGGTCACGATCAGGAGCCGTGTCAGAAGGGGGCTGTGTTCGCCGGCCAGGAACACGGGAGCATGTTCCTAAAAGCGAATCTGACTGTCAGGCAGCTCTTTCCCTCTGAGGCGCAGGAGACCAGCGTCCTCCTTTCCGATCGCTCATTAGTATTCGCCGGCGCTAAAGGGAGAGATCTCGGCATCCGTGCTAATGCTTCTTCCCCTCAAACCCATTAACGCCGGGGCGTGGCCGCCGGCACGCGGGAAGGCGCTCTGTGGGAGGCGGAGCGAGGGCGAGCTCGAGGGAGCTGCTTCCTGTACACGGTCTTGGGAAGAAAGAGTGACCAGGCATCACTGTGATGAGGATGGAGCAGGAGTTAAAACTGCTCTGCAGCCCTCGCTGCTGCGGCTCAGTGGATAGAGCGTCGGCCTGCAGACGGAAAGGTCCCGGGTTCGATTCCGGTCAAGGGCACATGCCCAGGTTTGGGGCTTGATCCCCAGTGGGTGGCGTGCAGGAGGCAGCCAACCAGTGATTCTCTCTCATCATGGATGTTTCTATCTCCCTCTCCCTTTCCCTCTCCTTTCCTCTCTGAAATCAATAAAAATATATTTTAAAAAAATTGTTCTGCAGCCGCCAGCCCACAGTCTAGAAAATGTTCCTTCTCCTTCGTGTCCCCCTGACTGACGTGGGGCCAGGGAGGCGGGGGACGGGGATCGTGGGGTTACCAGGTTGAGGGGCTGAGCCAGGGAAGGCTGCTCACCAGCGACTTCGTTGGCTGCGATGTGGGAAGAGACGAACATGTGTTCTGTCAAAGTGCCGAACTGTGGGGCCGTGTCCCTGCTTCCAGGCGGCTTGGCTTTCTAGATGCGGACACGCAGCCACACGCTCACGATGCAGACACGCCTGAACCCTAAATCCACACGACCACACCCTCCCGCGGTGTGTCGTCCCGCCGGGACCTGGGACCTGCGGGTACCACTCGGCCTGGGAAGATGTCGGAGCACGAAAGGAGACGGTCCTCTCACGGAGAGCAGGCCTGGCTGCCGGTCCCACCCCGTCTCTTCTCCCCAGGACACGGGCCAGTCGGCGGAGGGGACGGGCGCTCCGGGAAGGCCGTGCGGGCCTGTGGAGCGTCCATGCCAACAGGGTTGGAGAGGAGCAGACCGTAACGGGAGGAACGCCGAGGACGGCGGGCGGAATACGGCGGGAACGGCCGCGCAAGTCTAGTCCGGTGAGGGGTCAGGACCATGGACAGGGCCCGGCGTTGGCCTATTTCTCTTCATTTTCATCGACAAATAAAAGCAGGGAATTCAAACCAGTGTCGATCCTACTGGGAAGCAGCCGTGGGACTCACTTCCACGAGCACCCCGCCCCGGAGAGAGCTTTCGGGGGTTTGAAAACGATGCCGGGGGGGGGGGGGGGGGCTGCGGCCTCCTCTGAGGACGGCGAAAGGCGCTCAGCGACTATGACGATGGGCCACTTGCTTCTGTGGGTTCTCTGCTGTAGCTTTGACCCCTTTTCACAAGGCTAATCCAGGCAACGGAACAAAGCCTCCTCTTCTAGTACCCCGAACCCCAGCCTCCTGCCTTCTAGACCTCTTAAACCGTTTAATGTTCACGTCTGTAACACGGCCCACGCTTCTCCCACCTCTGGCCACGCCACCCCTCCCACACCGCCCTCACGCCCGGCCAACTCCTCTCCATCCTGCAGGGCCCCTCCTCTGACGCCCGTTTCTCCTCGAAGAGTTCCCCGATCTCCTTTCTCCGTCTCAGCCCGAGACCCAGCTAAACGCCTCCGCCTTGAGGCCCACGTTCTGTGGTTTGACCTTGGTTTCCATTATGTGTGGATTCCTCGCTGTGTCGACGGCATTGAAAGAGAAGCCTTGAGCAAGCCGAGGGCTTTGCCTTGGGCTGTTCAACAAGAGCGAGCAGGTCAGAAACATTCCCATTCCCGCCAGCCCACGCTTCACCCGGACGCCTGGCCTGTCCCCAACGCGTGGCTGTGTGTGTGTCTGCCGGGAACATGGAGGGTTTGTCTCACGGACTCCAAGACAAACTCGGACGCTGCGTACATCCCAGAAAACCTCGTCTCTCGGAAGGTAATTGTGCCTGAGAAGTATTTCCAACTACGTGTGTCATAAGAGACTAAAGTGCCTCCTTAACGAAAATAATTAGCCCACTAATGACAGCCTCAGATTATCTTCACTCTAATGAACCAGTTACCGAGTTAAACGTGCGCTGTTAATTGCTCGCTGAGGGACGCCATTTTAAATCACTTCCCTTTGCCTAAAACCTTCCGCAGTAAAACTCAGGGCCTCTACCGCGACTCTTCGGACGCAGCACAACACAGCGCTTTATCAGGAGGGGCTGCAGGCTGCAGGCGACCGAGGCGTGAGCCCTGGCGCGGGGAGGGGGCCACTCTTGTCCCCACAGGCCGGCGGGGCTGGGACGTGCACCGATCGGGATGGAAGAGTGTGGACGAGGCACATCTGAGGTGTGATTTCGGAGTGCTCCGCCACGGACTCCCCCCAGCGTGCGGTGGCCGCCCCGAGACCCGCCCCCTGAGCATGGGAACCGAGTGGGGGGCCGAGGGGGGTCTCCGCTCTGCAGATGCAGTTGAGAGGTACAGGCATCGCCCGCAAACGCACACCAGCACCAGGCGCTCTCGGGGTTGGCCATGAGCCTGTGAACTGGGTCTGCTCGTGAGCGACCACCTCCCCCGAGGCCCACAGACCGCCCCAGCTGGGTGCCCAGGGACATGGCCTCCACCGCAGTTCATTCCTGCAACCGAGAGGGTGTCACCCCCCCCCCCCCCAGTGAGGGGCAGGGGCGGGGGGGCTCCGAGGTGCCCGGCCTCCCCGTGGGACGCAGCCGTCCGTGTGGGCTGCGTGTGGAGGAGGAACGTGACGGCTGTGGTAACCGTGCTCTCAGCCCCCCGGCGGGACGACGCAGCCCACACGGACGCGGAGACGCAGAGCACTTAACAAGCGTGACACACGCGTCCAGACGATGAATCTGACTCATCGCTTAAAAGAGGAGCTGCCAGCCACGGAAAGCTCTGGGGAGGCGACGCAGACCATTAGCGGGGAGAAGCCGATCTGAGCGTCTCCACGCGGTGCGACTCCAACCGCGTGACAGTCGGGAAAAGACAGAAAAGCAACAATGAAACCTGAAACTCGGGCTCCTGAGCTGCTGTGACTCAGCTCCACGCCGCTTCCGGTCCCTCCGCCGGGCCAGCCGAGGGCGCCGCAGGAGGGAGCCTGGCGGTCACGGGTACAAGCAAGCGGGCGAGGGCCCGGCGTTGGTTCCGCTCAGGCTGCAGGAACCCGGGCACCAGCGCGCCTGGGAAACGGGCCAGCGGAAAGGCTCTCCTTTGAAACGACTCGCTGGCTCTCTGCTGCCTCGCTGAGCGCCTTGGCCGCCTCAGTTTCCCCTCCCGAGAAACAGAGGGCGTAGCAGCCCCTCCCAGCGCGGCGTCAGGAAGGACTCTGCGGGGGGCCTGGCCCGGGAGGCCCCTGGGCTGTTCTCCCCTCGTGCTGACGTCAGGAGGCGCCGCCCCACTGTCCGTGCTGCCGTGGACACACCAGCGTCTCCCCATCGACCCCGAGACGGCCTTTCAGGAAGGAAACGCCCAGGACCACAGGAAGGCGAGTGGACCATGCGGTGCTGAGACTGACTTTCCGGACCCGTCTCTGCCGCCGGCAAAGGGGCCTTTCCGAATGAGCCCCGCCGGCACGCAGCCCGGAGCCGCACACACAGCCCCAGGCTTCCCACGGCGTCCCACGGCTTCCCACGGCTTCCCACGGCTTCCCACGGCGTCCCACGGCTTCCCACGGCGTCCCACGGCTTCCCACGGCTTCCCACGGCTTCCCACGGCGTCCTGCGGCATCAGCGACGCGCCTACAAGTCCCCGTGTGCCCGAAAGACAGGGACTGGAGCTCCATTCCGACGGTGAGAGATGAGGGTCTGGGCGGCGTCCACGCCTCGGAAATGGCCCAGCCCCGGACACGCGTCCTCCTCCGGCCCTGCTCGTCCCCGTCCCCAAAACCGCAGCGTCCCCCCTCCCCCCGGCTAATGAACCCTCCCGTGTGGGGTGAGCACCTTGGAGCACAGCGGCCCACACAAACCCCTGCCTGCCGATCGGCAGCCCCCGAAACGAACAGTCCACACGCCCGCCCTGGCCGCCATCCAGCTGCCTCCTGGGCCGCCTGCTAAACAGCCGTTAACCTGCGCCCGAGAACCAAAGTCCCCGGGAAGGCCCAGCCAGTGGCACTAAGGGGCCGGCCGTGCCGGGCTCCTCCGAGACCCGGGCCCCGGGCCTGTCCATCCGCAGGGGCCTCCTCATCCACCTGCTCGGGCAGGTGTGGAGTGAAGCTCCATCTCTGCGGAAAGCCACTGGCTCGGATGTTTGCCCTCTCACCCCGTGGAGGCCCCCCCCCGCCCCCCGGGAATGCGGGCCAGGGGGTCGTGTGGGCACGCTCGGCTGCGAACAGGCAGCGGCCGAAGCCTGGGGCCGGCTCCATCGCGCTCCGGCTCAGCCACCAACGCCGAAGGGCAGCCGGCGAGGACGAGGAGCCTGTGCTCGGCTTAATTTAGCCGACACGGGTGTCACGTGACCGCAGATCCGGTGCCACGGAGCTCAAAATGGGAACTGCTGTGTGTGCATTTAGACTAAGCGAAGGGTGGACGGTCTGCAGACCCGGCCGCTCCTCGCCCGCCCTCCGGCCGACGCTGCCCCGCAGCTGGTCTGTAAGCCAACGGACTCACAGCCTCCGGTCCCCCGTGGGGCACGGCTGAGCCACGGGGTCACTGCGTCTCCCGACCTGCCTGGCCCCGGCCCGTGGTGCCCGCTGCCTAGAAGGAATTCTGTACCAGCGGCAGAAAGACGATCCCTTTCCTGCAGCCTCGACGCAGCTTTGGACTCGGCGTTCTCACGTCCACGCTCCCGCGGACCACACCGGGCACCACGGCTCCCGGTGACCCCAGCGAGGCCACATTGTTCCCACAGCTCCGGCTCTCTCTGCCTCCACTTCCTCCCCGGGACGCCACCCTCCCGGCAGCGTGCAGCTCCGTCTTCACCTGCGGCCCCTCCCTCCCTCTGCAGGCGGCCCGGGCGCTGCCACGGGGAGCGGCCCCTGACCCTGAGCCCTCCCGCTGCACGGGCTGTGCCGCCGGGCACTCACGCCTCTCCGCTGCTCCTACATCCCCAGGCAGGCGAGGGCGCCCGCTCAGACTCCCAGCAGTGAGAGATGTGCCTCACCTGAGCCCCCCGAGTCCTCACACCTGAGTCCCCTGAGTCCTCACACCTGAGCCCCCCGAGTCCTCACACCTGAGCCTCCTGAGTCCTCACACCTGAGCCCCCCGAGTCCTCACACGTGTGTCCCCGAGTCCTCACACCTGAGCCCCCCGAGTCCTCACACCTGAGCCTCCTGAGTCCTCACACCTGAGCCCCCCGAGTCCTCACACCTGAGCCCCCTGAGTCCTCACACCTGTGCCCCCTGAGTCCTCACACCTGTGTCCCCCGAGTCCTCACACCTGTACCCCCCGAGTCCTCACACCTGAGCCCCCCGAGTCCTCACACCTGTGTCCCCCCGAGTCCTCACACCTGTGTCCCCCCGAGTCCTCACACCTGAGCCCCCCGAGTCCTCACACCTGAGCCCCCGAGTCCTCACACCTGTGCCCCCCGAGTCCTCACACCTGAGCCCCCCGAGTCCTCACACCTGTATCCCCCCGAGTCCTCACACCTGTATCCCCCCGAGTCCTCACACCTGTGCCCCCCAAGTCCTCACACCTGTGTCCCCCGAGTCCTCACACCTGTTCCCCCCGAGTCCTCACACCTGAGCCCCCTGAGTCCTCACACCTGTGTCCCCCCGAGTCCTCACACCTGTGTCCCCCCGAGTCCTCACACCTGAGCCCCCCGAGTCCTCACACCTGAGCCCCCGAGTCCTCACACCTGTGTCCCCCCGAGTCCTCACACCTGTGCCCCCCGAGTCCTCACACCTGAGTCCCCTGAGTCCTCACACCTGAGCCCCCTGAGTCCTCACACCTGTGCTATTAAAACACAGGCCACTCCTCTTTAAAAAGCCTGCGCAGCCCTGGCCAGTGTGGCTCAGTGGATAGAGCGTCGGCCTGCGGGCAGAAGGGTCCCGGGTTTGATTCCGGTCAAGGGCACATGCCCGGGTTGCCGGCTCAATCCCCAGTAGGGGGCGTGCAGGAGGCGGCCAATCAATGATTCCCTCTCATCATCGATGTTTCTCTCTCCCACTCCCTTCCTCTGTGAAATCAATAAAAATATATTTTAAAAAAATAAGTAAAAAGGCCGCGCACACCCAGGTAACGACTCAGGGCTGTCACCTTCAGCACCCCTCCCCCAAGGAGCCCTGTAATAAAATGCGTGTAGTTACCTCTTCCGCGGCGGCGTCTGCGTCCGCGTCTGCGTCCGTGGTGGGCGCGGAGTCCAGGGCCATGTCCTCCTCGGGCGTCTGGGGAGAGACACACAGGACGGCCGTCAGCAGGCGGTGTGATTACGAGCAGCGTCGGGCCGGTGCCGATCCAGAGGGCTCACCAGACCCCGTCAGCCTGGAACGTGGGCCGCCCACACCCTTCACCCCCCCCTCCCCCCGAGCTCACTGCACCTGCGCATGCTTCCTGCGCCCGCCCCGGACAGGCCGCAGGTGAGGCAGCGATCGGTTAGAGCCACGAGTGCCCGTGACCAGATTGGCCAATCGTGTGCAGCATCCACCACACTCGGGAGCAGCCGGGCGACGGACGCACCTCCGGCAGGCGGGGCGGCGTGGAGGCACCCTGGCGACAGGGCAGGCGTGGAAGGCCCCTTTGCTGGGCGGGCCCCCCACCCGGCTCCGCTCCGAGGAGGAACTGAGTCTGGGAGCGGATCTGCAGGGCAGTCTCTGCTCGCTGCTCAGGGACCTCAGGCCAATCGCAGGGCCCGAGCCTCAGTTTCCCCATTATGCAGTCAGGGCTGCAGCAGCGCCGACGGCCTGGATGCGGGGCGGGATGCAATGACATCATGCGGACACAGCGTCTGCCTGGGGGCTCTGAGCGGAGGCCCTCACCCAGGGAGCCCTCGGCATGCCCCCCGTACCCCCGACCCCCTGTACCGCACCCCCCCTCCCCGTACCCCGCGCTCCAAGGCGTTGCTGCACATCAGCCTCCAGCACTCAACGCCCGCCCTCTGGGGGGGCCAGGCAGCGCCGCCCGTCAGCTCGGCTTCGGGCGCTTTGGGGTGCGACAGGTGCTTAAAGGGGGTGTGTTCCCTGCAGGCCCACACTCAGTCCATCTTTACAAACATGGCCTGGCCGGTGTGCTCAGTGGACAGGGCGTCGGCCTATGGACGGAAGGGTCCCGGGTTCTGTTCCGGCCCAGGGCACGCACCCGGACTGCAGGCTCCATCGCTGCCCTGGCTGGGGCACGCGTGGGAGGCAACCCATCTTGGTGTCTCTCTCACGTCCATGTTTCACTCTGTCCCCCACCCGTTCGCTCTCTCTAAAATAACCCATGGCAAAAGTATCCTTGGGTGCGGATTAACAACAAATAAGGAAATAAAATAAAAACATTAAAACCATCAGCTGGTCTCGAGCTCCCGTCAGCAGCAGTAACGCCAGCCCCGAGGCCCGGGGAGGTTTCCAGAGCCTCCCCTCACTCCTGCCTCCGTCCCGAGGCCAGGCCTCCCTGCGCAGGGCCTCCCTCCCGGGCCGGCGGCTCCAGGGCCGACGCGGGGCCTGCACCCAACACACACAGTGCAGAGGGCAGAGGACACAGGAAGGATCCGACCCCTGTGGGTGTTGGGCTCCGTCTGAGGCCCCGCCGTCACCGTCGCCACGCACAGACCGTCTCCCCGCAGTGAGAGCCGGGCCGCCTCCCTCGGCCGGGAGCCTCCCCCTCAGCCTGTCGCGCCGTCACCCGGAAGCAGGCTCTGCACGGGCCGCGCTCCCCGTCTCTGCTGAAACCTCCGTGTGCGCCCAGCTATTCGGGGGGCCTGGTCCCCCCAAAACAATAGTAAATACAAACTAGTAACTTCTCTAAAACAGAATCTCTCATTCAGCTTGAAGTTACGTTGCGTGACTATCTAAATACAGGGAGTATACACTCGTGCATGTATAAAGCATTTAAAACAGTAAGAATTAAATGTACAGGCGTGTTGGTGGGTACAGGAAATACGGCAAACATCAGAGCCTGGATTTTGTGGAGGTTTAGCCAGAGACGGAACCCAGCCGTCCTCCAATGTCGGCAGCACCGGCCGCCGGGTGGTCGTCGGTCGGCGGCAGTAACTTCGGGGACTTCTCCTCCAGGAGGCGTGTCTGCGGCCGGCTCTGGTGCACCCCGAACACATCCAGGCCCCGGGCAGGCGCCTCGGTCCCCCCCCGCCCCCCCCCCGCCAGCGCTGGCCCGAGGCAGCTGACCTGGCCGTCCCACCCCCACCCGCCCTGCTCCTTAGGGAACAGCCGGCCGCCGCTCTGCCTCCCCCTTCCCTGCAGCACGCGGAGTTTCCTCCTTCGGGCCACTTGTTGAAGGAAAAACCCAGGATGCGGGTAACCGGGCAACGCGAGGGCTGAGAGGCAGGCTGAGCGGCGCCGAGCAACGCTGTCTCCATTCATTCGTCCATAAACACGTCTGCACCACACTCCGTGCTGAGGGCGGGTGTGTACACACGTACACGGTGTTCACGTGTGTGCCTGTGTCTGCACACGCGTATTTATAACACAGTGCGCACCTCCATGCACGTTAAGTACCCGGGTCCCTGCCACAGACGGTCCCGCACTGAGCCTGAGCCGCGGCAGTACACACTCCCGTGTGCTGTGGGCAGGGTCCCCCGACGCGGAGGAAGTACGCCCTCTCCCCGCACGCACCTCGGTGTCCATGGGCTCCACCTCGATCTTCTTCCATAGCTCCAGCAGCTGTGCGATCGGCATGCTGACCAACTTTCCCTCTGGCCGGGCGCTGATGGGAGGGAGGAGACGGGCAGGCGGCGCCGAGGGGCCCAGGACGTCAGAGCTGACGGCAGAGGTGGGCCCGCAGGCGGGGGGCCTGGGTGGGCAGGGAGCCCGGGGTCCTCAGTATGGCTGAGAGCGGGTGCGTCCCCTCCCGCCACCCCAGGCTCCTGGCCGCGGCTGCTCCCGGCTCCCCGGCTCCCTGCTCCTCCGGGGCTGCAGGAGGAGAAGGAGCCGCAGCTGGAGACCCTGCTGCGACCTGGTGAGTGCACGCGGGACTGGCAGCATCCGGTCGGGTCCCTCCCCCCCCCGCCCCCCCGCACCCCCCAGACATCGCCACCCCCCCACTATTTTACCTTACTTGGCTCTAGAGGAGGGGTGAGAGTTGGGTCTGAGGATGCTGCTGCCATAGAAACTGCCTAGCAACCAAGGGCTGGGGGAGGGGCGGGAGGAGGGAGGGGCCCTGCTGCAGGCTCTGCCCTGCTCCCTCCCAGCGTGCACGCACACACATGCACACACTCTCTCTCTCTCTCTCACACACGCTCACACACACATGCTTACACACAACAAACACACACACAGACAGACACATATACGCACATTCACACACTCATACACACACATGTGCATAGACATTCACACACACATGCTTACACACAACACACACACACACAGACAGACACATATACGCACATTCACACACTCATACACACACATGTGCATAGACATTCTCACACACACACACACACACACACACACCCTCCCTTCCTTTGCCAAGGGCTCCCCTAAGCCCGCACGACCCCCTTGAGCCCGGTCAGGAGGGGCCAGGCAGGAAGGCAAGCGGCCAGGTGCGGGCTCCCTGTGTCCCCGAATCGCAGCTGAAGGGCGGCAGAAGCGGCCTCTGCCCGCCCGCAACCCAAGCCTCAGTCCAGCTCCGGGAGGAGAGGCCTGAGGCCGTGGGGGGAGAGGCCTGAGGCCGTGGGGGGAGAGGCCTGAGGCTGTGGGGGGAGAGGCCTGAGGCCGTGGGGGGAGAGGCTGAGGCCGTGGGGGGAGAGGCCAGAGGCTATGGGGGGAGAGGCCTGAGGCCGTGGGGGGAGAGGCTGAGACCTGGGGAGGAGAGGCCTGAGGCCGTGGGGGGAGAGGCTGAGGCCGTGGGGGGAGAGGCTGAGACCGTGGGGGGAGAGGCCTGAGGCCGTGGGGGGAGAGGCTGAGACCTGGGGAGGAGAGGCCTGAGGCCGTGGGGGGAGAGGCTGAGGCCGTGGGGGGAGAGGCCAGAGGCCGTGGAGGGAGAGGCTGAGACTGTGGGGGGAGAGGCCTGAGGCCGTGGGGGGAGAGGCTGAGACTGTGGGGGGAGAGGCCTGAGGCCGTGGGGGGGAGAGGCCTGAGGCCGTGGGGGGAGAGGCTGAGACTGTGGGGGGAGAGGCCTGAGGCCGTGGGGGGAGAGGCTGAGACTGTGGGGGGAGAGGCCTGAGGCCGTGGGGGGGAGAGGCCTGAGGCCGTGGGGGGAGAGGCTGAGGCCGTGGGGGGAGAGGCTGAGACTGTGGGGGGAGAGGCCAGAGGCCGTGGGGGGAGAGGCTGAGACCTGGGGAGGAGAGGCCTGAGGCCGTGGGGGGAGAGGCTGAGGCCGTGGGGGGAGAGGCTGAGACTGTGGGGGGAGAGGCCTGAGGCCGTGGGGGGAGAGGCTGAGACCTGGGGAGGAGAGGCCTGAGGCCGTGGGGGGAGAGGCTGAGGCCGTGGGGGGAGAGGCCAGAGGCCGTGGAGGGAGAGGCTGAGACTGTGGGGGGAGAGGCCTGAGGCCGTGGGGGGAGAGGCTGAGACTGTGGGGGGAGAGGCCTGAGGCCGTGGGGGGGAGAGGCCTGAGGCCGTGGGGGGAGAGGCTGAGGCCGTGGGGGGAGAGGCTGAGACTGTGGGGGGAGAGGCCTGAGGCCGTGGGGGGAGAGGCCTGAGGCCGTGGGGGGAGAGGCTGAGGCCGTGGGGGGAGAAGCCAGAGGCCGTGGGGGGAGAGGCTGAGACTGTGGGGGGAGAGGCCTGAGGCCGTGGGGGGGAGAGGCCTGAGGCCGTGGGGGGAGAGGCTGAGGCCGTGGGGGGAGAGGCTGAGACTGTGGGGGGAGAGGCCTGAGGCCGTGGGGGGAGAGGCCTGAGGCCGTGGGGGGAGAGGCTGAGACTGTGGGGGGAGAGGCCTGAGGCCGTGGGGGGAGAGGCTGAGACCGTGGGGGGAGAGGCCTGAGGCCGTGGGGGGAGAGGCCTGAGGCCGTGGGGGGAGAGGCTGAGACCGTGGGGGGAGAGGCCAGAGGCCGTGGGGGGAGAGGCTGAGACCGTGGGGGGAGAGGCCAGAGGCCATGGGGGGAGAGGCCTGAGGCCGTGGGGGGAGAGGCCAGAGGCCGTGGGGGGAGAGGCTGAGACCGTGGGGGGAGAGGCCTGAGGCCGTGGGGGGAGAGGCTGAGACTGTGGGGGGAGAGGCTGAGGCCATGGGGGGAGAGGCTGAGACCGTGGGGGGAGAGGCCAGAGGCCGTGGGGGGAGAGGCGTGGGAGCCGGCGGGGGCTGGTCCCCGGGAGCCAGCTGCCTGGGCAGAGCTCGGGCCCGGTCCGGAGCCGGGCCGCGGAGCCGTCCTCGGGAGAGAGCGCGGACGGGCAGTGCGGTGGAATCTGCCCGCTCACGCTCTGCGGAGGCAGGACCAGGGTTTGGGGCAGGATCTTCACTCAAACAACAGAACCCCACGATCCCCAGGTTCCGGAAGAGTGCCCCGTGGGCCGCCGGCTCCCTCACTCACTTTCCCGCCTAGCGTGGCTCACACCCATTTCACAGTGAGAACACCCGGGCGCCGGCGGGAACCGCCCAGCCACGCGCCCAGGCGGCAGGCGGGCAGGAAGCCCGGGGTGGCCGCCTCACTGGGACGCCCTCCGGGGTCTGACTGGGGGGGGGGGGGCACACGGAGCACAGTTTTCTGGGGAAACTCCCTTTTCTTCTCATTTGTCTCTTTAGTCTTCTTCCTCACCCGTACCTGCCTCGGAGTAGAAGGGCGTGGAGACGCTCTCCTCCCCAGAGGGCTGCTCTGACCCCCCGGCCTCCCGGGGAGCAGCGCTCACCGCTAACACAGCCCCTGTTCCTCCGGCGGCTTCACCTACGGGGCAAATGGCCTCCCCTTTGAGAAAAACATCTCAGAAAATGGCTTCCTGCTCCGACCATTATCAATCCCTTTGTCTTTCTCATCTTTATAAAATCACTGAGAAATCTGCCCTGGCCGGTGTGGCTCAGTGGATGGAGCGTCGGCCTGCGGACTGAAGGGTCCCGGGTTCGATTCCGGTCAAGGGCATGTGCCTTGGTTGCGGGCACATCCCCAGTGGGGGGTGTGCTGGAGGCAGCTGGTCGATGTTTCTCTCTCATCGATGTTTCTAACTATCCCTCTCCCTTCCTCTCTGTGAAAAATTAATAAAAATATTTTTTTTTAAAAAATCACTGAGAAACCTAGTTTATTAGCAAAAACAAAAACAAAACAAACAAAACAAAAAAACACACAAAAAAACAACCCACTAAATTTAAAAAAATAGCCCAAATCCCAGACTTTGTATTTAGAGCAAAAACAAACAAAAATGAGAGTCCGACTCCACAGGAGAGGGCCCTTCGTGCTGATTTGAGAGCGTCCCTGTGTGTGTGTGTGTGGGGGGGGGTCGGACCTGAGCAGAGAGGGGGCCGCAGGTGAGAGCCCCAGCACCCCGCGAGGGGCACGCCGGACAGCGGGGCCTCGCCCGGGCGACCTTTCCCCCCAGCATAGCACGGTCATGCGGTTTGGGTAGAAACACCCATGATGAGAATCATGGATCGCTGCCTCCTGCACGCCCCACTACTGGGGATGGAGCCCGCAACCCGGGCCTGTGCCCCGACCGGGAATCGAACCCTGACCTCCTGGTTCCTAGGTCGACGCTCAGCCCCTGAGCCGCGCCCACTGGGCTGTAGTTGTAATTTCTTAAGATGAGGTCCCTCTGGAGAAGGGTGGTCCCCATTCAACACAACGGGATCCTTCTAAGGGGCGGCCTGGCCCTGCCCACCCCGTGCCCTCAGCCCCCGCCGCCAGAGGGCGCCCTGCATTTCCTGGTTCCGCACCCAGTTCCCGGTGCTTTGCTACAGCAGCTGAGGACGGGGAGGGGGAGGGGGAGGGGACGGGAACAGAGGGCCTCGGGCCGGGCTCCACTGGGAGAGGCTGCGTGGAGACCCCGTCTGCAGGTGCCAGGGCTCCGGCCACACCGTGTTTGCCGGCGACGGTGACGCTTCAGGCAGCACACAGCGGTGCCCAGGAGCGCTCGGCAGCCCGTCCCGGGGTCCGCCGAAGCCCCATCCCCACGCAACGGCGTCGTGACCGGCAGAGCCACCCTGCAGCTGCTTCCCGAGGACGCTGCTCAGCGAAGAGGCTGGGCCAGGGGCGCCTCTGTCGGGGAGAGGAGGTCCCAGCGAGGGGCTTGTGAAGGAGGCGCGCGCTGTGTCCTCGCCACCCGCCGCTGGGAGGTCAGCGTGACCCCGCCCGGTGCCCGGGCCTCCTCCCGCCAGCCAGGCCCCCCGCGGGCTGGAAGGGTCTCCCTGTGGGGGAGAAACAGCCGAGCAAATGCCCATCGGTTCTAGATGCCTGAGCCTCAGGCTGGAGACAGAACACACGCACACGCACACGCACATGCACACACACACACGCACACACACACACGCACATGCATGCACCCTTCAGAAGGAGTGAGGATGGTGAGATCTCTCCAGCTTCCTTTTCCAGCGCCCACCTGGCTTGCCAGCAGAATGCTCCCCAGAGCTCAGCACAGTCGGGCGGAACACGCCCGGGACACCGGCCTGTGGCCTCACGACCCGCAGAGGCAGGGCCGGCGCGGCGCCCTTTCCCGACGCGGCTCCTGGGCAGCAGCTGTCACCCGGCAACTGCCCGTCTTCTTTCCCTCAGCCTCAACCAGACCCGTTTGTCCCAGGTTCCCCGCAGCCTCCCTGAGGCTGACCGCAGCCTGTCCCTAACACCACGCACACACCAGCAGTCGGGGGCCAGCCTTGCGTGTCCCGCCTGCTGGGCCTCGTCCAAAAGGCGTCAGCATCCTGTGGAATTCACGTGGGTAACCATGGCCTTCAAGAAAGAGGTTGAGCCCCGAACTGACCCCCCTGGAACCCTGACCTGACCCCCCCGGAGCCCCGACCTGACCCCCCGGAGCCCCGACCTGACCCCCCACCACCGGAGCCCCGGCCAGGACGAGCGAGAACAGAGCCACTCCTGGGTGGAGCTCCCCCCGGGAAACACGCGTGTGGGCGGTGTGAAACGGGCCCTCAGCCTCCGATCTGCTCTCCATCAGCTTTTGCTGTCGCTTTTCTTTGAAAACAGCCTTTTGTCTCGTGTCTGAATGCCCCCTTCCCACAGCTGCGCCCGCGGCCCAGCGCCCGCTCGCCTCCTCCTCCCGCAGACCCAGGCGCGTTCTGATGGCGTGGACGGCGCTCCTCGGCCTGCCCACCCGGCGGCTCCTGCCGTGCCCTGGCTCGCTCTTCGGAAGTGGCTCAATGACCTTGGGAGCCGGAGCGGACACGGGCTTCTCCGGGCCTCCAGAGCCTGCCAGGACCGCGGGCGGTGACCACACGGGGACCAGCCCCCGTCCGGGACACCTGTCCTCGGGGGGGCCCGGGTCTGGCCGGTGCCCCCACGGGAGTCAGGTGACTCACGGGAAGACAGGACTTGGGGTGCCCTGACCTCCTCTCTGTACAAGCTTCCCCTCCCAGGACCCACACAAAGGCACAGCCCTGGCCGTGCAGTGACCGAGCAGGGACCCCTCTCCCCCGAAGCAAGGGGGCCACCCACCCCACAACGGGGACGGCGGCAGACGGGGCGGGCGGGTAGGGGGGCGAGGGGGAGCTGTCCCCTGACCTCGGCCCCTCCCCGGGAGGCCAGCCCTGGGCTCCGCTGAGACCGCCCTCCGTGAGTGGCCACACTGCCTCTCGGCCACCCTGTCCCCGTTCTGACCTCTCCGCGTCCTCGGGGGTGAGCACAGCTGGTGGGCGAGGCTGCTCCCGCGGGAGCCGGGCGGGCCCGCCCCGTCACTCCCCAGGGCCGGCACATAGCGGCCTGGCCGGTCAGGTCTGCCGAAGGCCTTGTCCCCGCGCCCAGGAGCCCACACGGCCCGGGCATAACAACCGAGCAGCGGGGACTGAGCCCCGCCCGAGACGCTGCAGCGGGAGCAGCAGCAGGAACCGAGTACAAGGGGCCGTGTGCTCGGCGGGTCCGGTGGGACTCGGCCATGAACTCGGGGCCGGGGAGGGGCCGGGCTGGGCTTGGCTGTGAAGAGGAGCCACAGTGGAATGAGCGGGGACGTAGGAGGACGTGCAGTCACCTCTCCCCACGCGCCCAGGAAAGCCTCCCGCGCGCAGCCCCCGGGCCTCTCGCCTCCGTGTACGGTGCGCTGCGCTGTGGGGCGGCCCCCCAGATGGACGCCCGCGCAGAGCCTCCCAGCATCCCGGGCGTGGGCTGCTCGGACGGGCGTGAGGCGGCGGGGCCTGGAGCGCCGCGGCAGCCGAGCACGCTCCATGCGAGCTTCACCACAGGAGGCGGGAGCGCTGCGCCCGCGGGAGCTCTAGACGTGGCCGGGAAGGTCTTTGCAGCTCAAACACGCTCTCCGCCCGGGCCGTGCGCTCGAGCGCGGATGTGGCAGCATCGAAGGCTGACTTGCGGACGGAAACTCAGGAACGTCCCATGTCCTGCTGGGAACACGGAGACACGGAGACACGTGTGTTCTACAAAACTTCACTTCAGTTGTCCCGTGACGACAGCCGAAACCCACTGGTAGTTTACAACTAAAGGGAATTAACAAGAATTTCACACTAAACAAACAGAATAAAACAGCAACAACAGTTCCTGCTCTAAAGAGGCAGCAGCTACGCCAAAGGCCCGCCGCGGAGGGCAGAGGTCGGGACGGGTGCGCACGCGTGTCAGTAAGCGTGTGACAGCAGCTCCGTCAGTCACCGCAGACGACGCCCATGGTCTGACCGTAGTATTTAATTACTTGTGCGGAAATCGGCAATTTGGGGAAAAATAAAGATCTCACATCCCCAACACACAAAACCAGGGATAATTAAAATCTTTATTGTAAAGTGAAATCACAACAGGAAGAAAACAGGGGCCTGCTGACCGGACTTGTGTGGGGACCACCTTGTGAACAGAAAACTGGGGTAAGTCCCAACGGCAGACGAGCAGCTGTGTCTGTGTAAACGCCGGACGGCACGTCACACTCGGCCCGGACAGTCCAGCGCTGCGACCACCGTTCTCGGCCCGCGTCCCGCAGAGGCTGACGCGTGGACAGGCCCGGCTTCGTGACGGTGAACGGGTCTGAGAAACGCCCTGCCTTCCCCTCTTCGGGGGGCGGGGGAGGGGCTCCTAGCGTGAAGGCGGGGCTCCAGCGTGGATTTCCTCCGTGTGGGTGACACTTGTGCTGTTTCCCGCTCCGTGTAACGAGCCATCTGTCCAACACGGGGTCAGGACGGAGACGCCTGTGACGGGGAGATCACAGGCACGTTGGGGTTCACTGGGCGTCTGAGCTGCGTGTTCTGAGGAACGAGGACGTGATGCAGGTTGGACACAGGACCCCGGCAGCCACGGGGACCCGGTGACACGCACAGAGACCGGACGTCGCCTCGGTCTGCCAGAGACAGACACGGACATCACTGCGTGGCCTGGAGAACATCCCCCGGGGACTGAAAGCAGAACCCAACAGCGCGACTCATTTGGACAAGGGCAGGGGGAGGGCCAGCGATACAGGATGTTCACACGGTAACACGCAGAGGCGGGGACGGAGGAGGCTCACACGGTAACACGCAGAGGCAGGGACGGAGGAGGCTCACACGGTAACACGCAGAGGCAGGGACGGAGGAGGCTCACACGGTAACACGCAGAGGCGGGGACGGAGGAGGCTCACACGGTAACACGCAGAGGCGGGGACGGAGGAGGCTCACACGGTAACACGCAGAGGCGAGAGGACGGAGGAGGCTCACACGGTAACACGCAGAGGCGAGAGGACGGAGGAGGCTCACACGGTAACACGCAGAGGCGAGAGGACGGAGGAGGCTCACACGGTAACATGCAGAGGCAGGGATGGAGGAGGCTCACACGGTAACACGCAGAGGTGAGAGGACGGAGGAGGCTCACACGGTAACACGCAGAGGCAGGGACGGAGGAGGCTCACACGGTAACACGCAGAGGCGGGGACGGAGGAGGCTCACACGGTAACACGCAGAGGTGAGAGGACGGAGGAGGCTCACACGGTAACACGCAGAGGCAGGGATGGAGGAGGCTCACACGGTAACACGCAGAGGCGGGGACGGAGGAGGCTCACACGGTAACACGCAGAGGCGGGGACGGAGGAGGCTCACACGGTAACACGCAGAGGCAGGGATGGAGGAGGCTCACAGGGTAACACGCAGAGGCAGGGACGGAGGAGGCTCACACGGTAACACGCAGAGGCGGGGACGGAGGAGGCTCACACGGTAACACGCAGAGGCGGGGACGGAGGAGGCTCACACGGTAACACGCAGAGGCGAGAGGACGGAGGAGGCTCACACGGTAACACGCAGAGGCGAGAGGACGGAGGAGGCTCACACGGTAACACGCAGAGGCGAGAGGACGGAGGAGGCTCACACGGTAACATGCAGAGGCAGGGATGGAGGAGGCTCACACGGTAACACGCAGAGGTGAGAGGACGGAGGAGGCTCACACGGTAACACGCAGAGGCAGGGACGGAGGAGGCTCACACGGTAACACGCAGAGGCGGGGACGGAGGAGGCTCACACGGTAACACGCAGAGGTGAGAGGACGGAGGAGGCTCACACGGTAACATGCAGAGGCAGGGATGGAGGAGGCTCACACGGTAACATGCAGAGGCGGGGACAGAGGAGGTTCACACGGTAACACGCAGAGGCGGGGACGGAGGAGGCTCACACGGTAACACGCAGAGGCGAGAGGACGGAGGAGGCTCACACGGTAACACGCAGAGGCGGGGATGGAGGAGGCTCACACGGTAACACGCAGAGGTGAGAGGACGGAGGAGGCTCACACGGTAACACGCAGAGGCAGGGACGGAGGAGGCTCACACGGTAACACGCAGAGGCGGGGACGGAGGAGGCTCACACGGTAACACGCAGAGGCAGGGATGGAGGAGGCTCACAGGGTAACATGCAGAGGCAGGGATGGAGGAGGCTCACAGGGTAACATGCAGAGGCGGGGACAGAGGAGGTTCACACGGTAACACGCAGAGGCGGGGACGGAGGAGGCTCACACGGTAACACGCAGAGGCAGGGACGGAGGAGGCTCACACGGTAACACGCAGAGGCGGGGACGGAGGAGGCTCACACGGTAACACGCAGAGGCAGGGACGGAGGAGGCTCACACGG
This sequence comes from Eptesicus fuscus, assembly GCF_027574615.1. Lineage (NCBI taxonomy): Eukaryota > Metazoa > Chordata > Mammalia > Chiroptera > Vespertilionidae > Eptesicus > Eptesicus fuscus. The sequence goes on from NC_072482.1 coordinate 97,346,713, forward strand.
TAACACGCAGAGGCAGGGATGGAGGAGGCTCACACGGTAACACGCAGAGGCAGGACGGAGGGGACGTGGCGCTGACCTGGGCCCGGCTGTGTGTGCAGAGCCCCGCTCGGACCTGGGACACTCAGTCCACAGGGGACTTGGGCGACCTTTGCACCGGTGACCTGAGGTGTCCGCACGCGCACACCTGGTGCTTCCCGCCACCGGCTCCCTCTTCCACCGGAATCAAAGGCCGTGCGAGCACAGACCCGACGGCTCCCCGTTCTCTGCCGCCTGGTCACTCCGGTGAGGGTTTATTCTGCTACAAGGTGAGCCCGCCTCCTGGCAGGTCCCCCCACCTCCTCTCAGGTGGGCGGTGCTCGGTCCAAGGGCCAGCGTGGCTCAGGCCCGGGCGTGGCCGTACCCAACGGCGGGGGCGGGAGGCGGCGTCACGGGCCGACGGGCTTGTGGCTGGACCCGGCTGGTCCGGAGCGGGAAGCGGAGGGAGGAGAGGGTTTGACAGTATCCGGGTCAAGTAAATGGCATTTTTTTAAAGAAAAGACATTTGTTTTCATCTTTTAACTGACCAACCTGCCCCGCCCCCCGAGAGGGACAAGCACGGACCCCGCAGGCTCGGGGAGCACCGGAGCGGGCGGGGGGCATGGAGCGGGTGGGGGGGCTGCTGGCCAAGGGCAGGAAGTGGCTCCGAGGCACCCGCTGTCGGCACAGAGGGGGGCATCGCCCTGAAGCAGAGGCTGCTGCTCGTCCAGCCTCGCTCGCCTTCACAGCGGCACCGGCAGGGAGCGGGCCCCGCGGGCGCGCGTACAGGTTCTGACGCATTTCCGACGCCCAGCAGCCTCGCCGCGCCGAGCAGGCGGCTAAGCATCCGTCCGTCCCCAGGTCCAGGGCGGGTCGCGGCGGCAGGCTTGTGGTGAGGATTCAGTAAGATCTCGCGTGGGGAGCACGGGGATAGGACGCAGGCACTTGCTGTGCCGTGATTAACGCAAAACGTACAACGTGGCCGTTCACTGGAACCCTCCCGCTTGGACCAGCGCCTGCAGGGAGGGGCCGCTTGTCCCAAGTCCTACACAGAGAAAAGGAGAACAGGAGGCTAGGGAGCCCGGGCGGGGGCCGGCCCAGCTGCCGCCTGTTTGTCCCTTGGTTCCGGGGAGAAGCCAGGCGGCGGGAACAGCCTCTGCGGGAGGACGGAGCCCAGCCAACTCCACAGGAGCTGAGTGGGACCCTGACCAAACTGTACCTGAAGGCGCGGTTCTCAATTACTTGGGCCAATAATACCCATTTTTTGGGTATTTTTAATGTATTTTTAAAAATCTTTATTGTTGAAAGTGCTGCATATGTCCCCCTTTTCCCCATTGACCCCCTCCAGGCCCCCCCCGCCCCGCCCCCACCTATAGTCCGTGTCCATGGCTTATGCACATGTGCATACAAGGTCTTTGGTTGAGCACCTCCCACCCACCCACCCTCCCCGCCTTCCCTCTGAGATTGCGCACTCTGTTCCATGCTCCCATGCCTCCGATCCACTCTGTTCATCAGTTTATTTTGTCACTTAGATTCCACACATAAGTGAGATCATGTGATACTTGTCTTTCTCTGACTGGCTTATTTCACTTAGCATGATACTCTCCAGGCCCCTGCATGCTGTCTCAAAGGGTGAGAGATCCTTCTTTTTTACCGCTGCGCAGTATTCCCTGGTGTAGATGTACCACGGCTTTTTATCCACTCGTCTATGATGGGCACTTGGGCTGTTTCCAGATCTTAACTACTGTACATTGTGCTGCTATGAACACAGGGGTGCATACATTCTTTCTGATTGGTGTTTCGGGTCTCTTAAGATATATTCCTAGGAGAGGGATTACTGGGTCAGATGGAAGTTCCATACTTAATTTTTTGAGGAAACTCCATACTGTTTTCCATAATGGCTGCGCCCGTCTGCATTCCCTCCAGCAGCGCACGAGGGCTCCTCCCATGTGTAAAGATCCCGCCCATGTCTTGTCACTTATGGCTGTACGGACCCTATGTGACAAGCACGTGTGTGGATCCTGTTTCCGTGGACACACGTGTGTGCGTTCCCTTTGGTGAAACGCGTTGGAAGGTGGAGGGACCGCCTGGGGGTGTGATCACGGGTCATCGTCACGGAGCTCCAGTCCCCTCACTGTGCCTTCCCCCCCAGGTCCTCCCCGCCCCCCAGGGCTCCGCCTCAGGAAGTGCCCCCCCCCCGACCCCACGGCACAGGGGCCCTTCCTGCAGGTGAAATCCTGCCCGTCACCGTGAACGAGAGCCGCTGCCCCCCAGCACCGCCCTCCGCCCCCGGCTGCGCTCCTCCCGGCTGCTCTGACCCTCAGACCCCTCAGGGGACACCCAGGCGCCTTCCCAAGCACCTCCTAGTGCAGCGGCTGTGCAGGGCACTGTGGCCGCTCGAGCAGCGCTCGTCTGGTGGGGCGCCCAGGACGTACCCCGACAATCCAGAGAGCAGAGCAGGTGGCAACGGCCCCACCCAGGCCAACCAGCCAGGTCGCCACGTGCTGTGACGTGGGCCCGGCCACCCTGCAGCCCCTGGACCGCGTGGGGTGACCTGGGAGAGAAGGAGGACTCCCCACGATCCCAGGCACCTCCTTTCCCATGTGGGTGCCTGGCAGCGGGTCCCTACGGCCGGCCCACAGGGACCCACGTTTCCAAGGACTGACCTATGACCTGGTGGCCCAGACCTCCGACAGGGAGGAGGGGCCTGTGTGCCTGACCTTCGGGTTAGTGTGCAGGGCAGCGCCGTGCCCGCCGGGAGCCGCCTGGCACCTGTGAACACACGCAGGTCCCCTCTGGGAGGGGGAGAGTGCAGCCCTCAGAGCCGCGCCCAGGGCCCGCGGACCTGCGCCCGCGCCTGGGCCAGGCCGCCGAGGGGACGCTGCGGGGAACGTGTGGTCACCTCTGGCCTCGGGGACCGAGAACTGTCCACCCCGAGGCAGGAGGGGCGACGCCCCAGCTTGAGAGCGGGAGCCGAGAGGAGCCCGCGCCGAGGAGGCAGCTCGCGGAGGGACAGCGCGAGTCCTCGGTCCCGGCCACCTGCCCCGACGCCAAGGTGTCGCCTCGGCGAAGACGCGAAGAGATGACCACAGGAGGAGAGAGAGAACGGCTTTATTCAGGGATGCGGAATCCATCCACCCGTGGAGTGAAAAGCAAAACGGAACAGGCTGAGCCACGGCGCGGGGGCCACGGCAGCCACGGCAGCCACGCGGTTCCGCTGCCTTTGGACAGCAGCCTGTGGGTCCTCTCACCACTCGGACGCCCCAGGCCCAGACGCGCCTCAGGGCCGGGCTAGGGGGGCGGCGGGTAGAAGACGGGGCCGTCCTTGCACACCTCCAGGTCCTGGGCGAGGCCGGCGCCCCACGCCCCGCCCGCCGGCTCCCCGGGCTCCGTGCAGTTCCGCAGCTGCAGGTCCTTGGTGAAGCACAGCTCGATCTGCCCCAGCAGCTGCACCTCCTCGCCCTGCGCACGAGACGGAGACGCTGCAGCCCTCGGACCGGGGTCACTCACAGTCCTCCGTGGTGACCGGAGCCTGGTCGCCCCGGGCAGGGCCTAGAGCCTGACCCAGAGGCGGCTCCCAGCCCAGACCGGCTCCGGGCACCCCGTCCTCCAACGCTGCCCGTGCAGGCCAGGCCCTCCTCCGCGGACAAAGCCCAGCCCGTGTGTGAGCTGGACCGGTGGCCACCAGCATCGCAGTAACATTCCCAGCTCCGATGCCAGCCCACAGGTGTCCCACCTCAGCCCTCCCAGGACAGGTGCATCCTGGGTAGGAAGGGACCAACACCCTGCCCCAGGGCCTGGAGCCAAAGAACAGGTGATTTCAACACTCACACACACACACACACACACACACGGCACATACACACATGCCTGCACCACACACATGCACACGCACACACACATACACACAGCACATGCCTGCACCACACGCACGCACATGCACACACACGCCGCACCCACAGCATGTGCCATGTGCACCCACACAGCACATGTCTGTACCACACACGTGCACACACACACAAGCAGCACACGGAAACTCCACGTGAGCACATAGCCGCCAGCAGCGTGGACCCCGGCTGCTCGGCACAGACCGCAGCCGCACAGCCCTGACCTGCTCCGGCGGGAGACACTGGATCTTGGGCGCGACTCCGTACAGGCCGGCGAGGGCGTCTTTGATGTCTGACACCTGAAGGGAAGTCACGTGCGTCAGAAGGGAACTCCCCCAGAGAAGCCAGCGCCGTCCACGCAGCCCTGACACTGGGTCCCTCCCTCGCACACCAGCGGGACCCGGGTCCTGGCTGATCGCCGGCCGACGGACAGGAGGCGCTGGGTGCCCCCCACCAAGGACAGGATGTGGCCGCCAGACCTCCAGCTCCCTCTCGAACTCATGCCCTGCTCCCCGTCGGCACCAGGGCCTGGGGCGGGGCAGACGCAGGAAACGCCTGGTGGTAAAGCACCCGACCCGTGGCCGGGACCCGTGGCCGGGACCCGTGGCCGGGCCCTCCCTGAGTCCCGCATCAGGCTGGTCCTGGCCCCCCACGTGCCGGCCGCCTGGAGAAGGGGTGCCACAAACGCGTGTCACTGCCGCTTCAGCGCACGGACACCCAGCCCCCCATCCGCTCCGGCGGAGTCCGATGAACCCCGCGACCTGCACCCCCTCTCGGCCTCCGAGGAGGAAGCTCAGGGCAGCGAGACGCCGTCCCAGGCCTCATCCTGCCCCTCCCCTCCGTGGGGAGGACACAGACCCACGGGCCCGGCCGGCCGCCCAGCGCAGGTGCCACAGAGCGGGACCGTGGGGCAGGGGTGTCCCACTCTGTCCGGCCACGGGGCCCCAACCCTAAACTACTGTCGGGGCCTAGCCCTCCTCACCCACAAGCTGAGTCTAAGGAGGGGACCTGCTGGCCTGGCCGCGTGGCTCAGTGGGTGAGCATCAACCTGTGAGCCAGGAGGTCAGGGTTCGATTCCCGTCGGGGCACGTGCCTGGGCTGTGGGCTGGATCCGCAGTGCGGGGCCCGCAGGAGGCAGCGCTCCACGATTCTCTCTCATCAGTGATGTTTCCTGGCCCCCTCTCCCTCGCTCTCTGCACCAGTCGGAACCTCTTTATAAAAATCCGCTCAGGAGCCGCCGCGAGGCAGCGAGGGAGGCCGGCGGGCATGTGCTGGGCGCCGGTGGGGGGCGCAGCTGGCAGGGGCTGGCAGTGACTCACCTGGTAGTAATTGCCCCCGGACGGGAGGACCCCCAGCTTCTGGAGCATGCTGAAAGCAGAGTGAGGAACAGGCTGTCTAACCAGGCCCCTCTCCTCTCTCCTCCTTCAGCATCACTTTCCCAGACCCAGTCCGATGTCCTAAAGGCCACGCTTCCCCGGGACTCCGGCAGCCAGCCTGTGAGGGCAGCCAGCGCGTGGCCGAGGCGGCCGGACCCCCTGCCGCGCCCAGCGCCGCCCGGCCAGCGCCCCCCGGCCAGCGCCCCCCGCCCCCGCCCCCAGCACCCCCCTGCCGCGCCCAGCACCCTCCCGCCAGCGCCCCTCTCCCCCGGCACCCAGCACCGCCCCCGGCCAGCGCCCGCCCCGACGCCCAGCACCCCTCCCAGCCAGCGCCCCCTGCCCCCGCCCCCAGCACCCCCCCGCCAGCGCCCCCTGCCCCCACATCCAGCGCCCCCCACCCCCGCACCCCATGTGTCCGCGCCCGGAGAGGCGGCCCATGTCCGTGTCCGCACCACGTGGCCGTGACCAGGGGCCTGGGCAGGCCTGAAGGAGGCCCGAGGACGTCTCAGAACCGCACCGCCTCTCAGCAGGGGCCCCGGCCCCGCAGGGCAGCTCCACCAGGGCTCCGGGCGCAGCGGGGACGGACGTCACACCGAGTCAGGGGCGGGGGAGGGGGTGGAGGGGGGGGGGGCTGCGGCCACAGCTACCTGTTGAGCGCCAGCCCCCGGTACAGGTCCAGGGCCTTCCCGAAGTACTTCCTCTCGGAGCTGAGGGCTTCCAGCTGCGCCACGCAGGTCCCGTGCTTCTCCCACTCGTGCTTCCTGGAAGGGGGCCGCCTCCGCTGGGACCTCAGGAAGCCGGGCCGCCGCCAGAGGTCCCCGGTCTCTCCCGGCACCGGGCGCCCAGCGGAGGCCTGGCGGCGCCTTTACGGTGAGAGCACAGGGCTCCCCAAGGGCCGCCCAGGCGCTGACCCCCCCCTCCGCCCAGCCTAGGCGCCACCCGTGACCTCGCGGCCTCGGGGCCCGCCTCTCCTCCCATGAGCACGGCGGGGGGGGGGGGCACTGAAGGAAGGCGCTGCCCCCTCGCCTCCCGGCACCCCCCGCCTGACAGTGCCCGCAGCCGGGCTGCAGAGCGCGGTCACCTCCGAGTGCCTGGCGGGCAAGGCCGGTCACGGAGAGACGCCGAGGCCTGGCCCGCTCCGCTCGCGGTTCGGGCGTCCATGTCCGCGGAACCCAACGGCCCAGCCCGATGGCGGCCACTGCGCAGCGACTTGTATTCGAGGAAACAGTTACTGACCGTTCTCTACGGTGTGGTGCAGACCAACGTCTTACCAACGTTCCCACACGCTCCATTCTCACAGCTCCCCAAGGCTGGTTACAAGTGGGGAAACTGAGGCTCGGAGGGGCTGGCTGGGCACCACGCCACAGGGCACCGGCCAGGAAGCCCGAGCCCACACTCGAGCGCCACCCCGACTTCCGGGTCACGCCCTGCGGTGGCGCAGCCACCCGACCCCCCGTCAATCGCAGACCACGGGCCCCACCTCCACGGTGCCGGCAGCTGCCGGTGCCGGCGTGAGCCATTGGCAGCGTGGAACAGACGGGCACCAGGCCCTCCGCTGTGCCAGCGACTCATCAACCACCAGGTCTCAACATTCCCACGAGCTGCATAAAGCACACCCCGCACCTCAGAAGTACACCTGCTTGTGCACCAAGTCACCCCAAAACCCACCCAGGCCAGGGCTAGCCTGCAAACAGGAGGAGACAGACATGGGGGGTCACTGAGCCCCGTCCAGAACAGTCTCCAGAGTAAATCGCTCAGGAACTTCCTATGCCCGGGGGCCGTGGTCGGCAAACTGCGGCTCGCGAGCCACAGGCGGCTCTCTGGCCCCTTGAGTGTGGCTCTTCCACGAAATACCACGGCCTGGGCGAGTCTATGTTGAAGAAGTGGCGTTAGAAGAAGTTTAAGTTTAAAAAATGTGGCTCTCAAGAGAGATTTCAATCGTTGTACTGTTGATGTTTGGCTCTGTGGACGGATGAGTTTGCCGACCACGGCCCTGGGGATGGAAAACGGAGGCTCCTCCCCCACGGGAGCTGCACCTGAACGGCAGGGGCGCTGGTCTGTGTAAACGGGACGATCACCGGGACACTCCGCGGGTGCTGCGGGGCCAAGCGGGGCGTTCCCAGCTCAGGGCAGACTCAGCGGCCCCTGGCGTGGGGAGCGAGCTTACGGCCGCAGACGCGGGGCCTCAGCTAAGGGACCACACGGATGTGAGCGGAACCATCCCTCACGTGCTGCTCACGTCCCCGCGGTAACTGACCACTCAGGGACCGACGCCGAGGCCCACCCCCCGCGAGCCGCAACGCCCCACGCCTGGCCCACGCTGGGCCTTTCCCGACGAGAGCCCCGGGCCCCTCAGAGGGCCACCCAGGACAGTTTTCCGAGGAAGCTGTCCCCGCTGACGGCAGCGCCGGGGCCGAGGCCGGGGACGTCCCTACAATCTCCCGCCATAAAGGCGACCGGGCCACCGTGAGCCACAGGCGGTGATTCGGGGGACAGCGGCCACAGCGCCACGTGCGCGGCCTCCCGTTCCGTGCTGGGAGCTCTGGAGAGCACAGGCACGCGTTAGCGCGTGATCGCGACTTCTGTCGTTTAGAGCACGAAGGCGTCACGTGTGTGGTTGAGCTCTCCACCTGAAGGGAACCCCTGTGCCGTGATCGAGCACACGTGACGCATACATGGCCCACGCGGTTTGGATTAAGCCTTCCAGGCCCCAGCCCCCCGGAGACGTTCTTGGTTGTATTTTTAAGCCACGTGGCAAACGTGTGACTATCACTGGACATGGTAGCCATGGAGCACACACTGTGCCACTCAGTTGTCACCCGGGAACACTGTAACACCCGGGAGTATTACACGTTGTTCCTTAGTCACCCGGCCCTCCCGGAAGTGCCGTGTGAATCTTTTTCCACCGTTTTCCCGGTTCCGGTTCCGGTTCCTTCCGCCCATTGTCCATGCGGAACCAGCGTCTGGAGCGCAGGCTGCACAGACGCCAATGCCAACCTGAACCTCTCCTGGCCCCAGTTTCCCGAGCGTATCTCCTTCGTGTTGAAGGGAGATTTCAGCCCACAGCCCCAGGATCCGAGGGTCCTGAACCCCTTCCCGCCACGCCCCCGAGTGAAATCTCCCCCAGAACAGCAGTGACCAGGCCCACAGACATCACTCACCCCAGTTCCTGTGCAAAAGCTTTTCTTTACACCCTAACTCTTTTCCTGAAACCTAGAAATCTTCCAGGTTCCACCAACCTTGTTGGACAAATTCTGATCAGTTGTAGCCTGAACTATAAATGGACACACGGGAGTGAGGAGGAGGAAGTAAAGGGTTATCCTCAGTTACTAAAGATATAAATAAAAAGCACGTTCGTGGTATCTTCTTCCAAGGTGACGATTTTAGGAGCTACTCTGACGAAACAGCGTTTTTCTCGTCGGCTCAGCTCTCGCCGGAGCCAAGTGTTTTGCTGGCACAGCCCGAGGACAGAGCCTCAGCGACCCCCCCCCTCCCCCCCCAGGCGCCCCCGCCTCTGACCCGGGTCTTCTTTTCCCTCACAGAGTGCAAGGCAGCAGCTCTTCCCCGAGAGCTAGTCTCTCCTGTCTGATCTGGAGCGACGGCTCCGAAGATACGCACGTTATTTAAACCTCGACAGAGGACGTTTTTAAGACAAAGCAATGAGTGAAACACCCGATGAAAAACAAGTGTCTAAAGGAAATCCGCTCGCCCTCATCTGCCGCCCGCTGGCGAGAGGGAGGCCGTCCACACCCCCGGCTGGACCACGGCTCCGTCGCCTGGGCCCACAGTCCCCGGAACACGCACGCGCCCCCCGCCTCTCACGCGGGTCTCGGGCTGGCGGTGGCGCAGAGCTCACTCACCATAAGTAGCTGCTGTTGGGAGACGGGTGGAGCACGTCGGGCCAGTACATCTTCATGTCCGGCATGAGGTCCTGCGTGCGGCAGAGGAGAACTCGGGTCCAGGCCCACGGGGGAGGCGCTCTGGCCTCCCGTCACTAGGGGGAGGGCTGCTCATTTCTGGGCTCACTTGGCCTCGGGGTTCGGGCCGAGGAGGCGAGGGCGTCCCATTGGATTTGGGGGATCGCTATGGTTACGCATGGCGCTAAGGTGCCAGCGTCCGGCCTGGCGAACGCATCCAGGGCAACCCCCGGCCGTGGAACAGAACCCAACGTGAATACCTTAATCTCGTCCAACTTAAAGGGCCACGACCGATTACACATGTCCGCTTTGTCAGCCCTTGAAGTAAAAGAATAAGAAAGGAGAGGTCAGTCTTGGTGGGATGGGTTCTGAAGGACACGAGGAAACCCTCCGGCTCAGCGCGCAGAGGACATGGGGGGGGGCGCGGGGGGCTGCCTGGGAGCCGCGGGCCGTGCCTGTCCGCACAGGCTCGGGCTCAGGGCAGCCTCACAGCCCCGCTTCCAGGAAAGAGCTGGTGGGGAAGGCCAGCCTCATGCAAACAGTGGGGGAGCCTAAGGCACCTGCAGGGGGCGCGAGCCAGGCCCCGGGGGGGTTTCCAGTGGGTCCCAGGGACCTGCCCTCTGCTCCACAGCCACCGGGAGGCCAGCGGGAGGTCTTCCCCTTTAAGAGGAGGTGAGGCTTAGGAGGTAGACTGTGCGCTGAAGGCTCAGAGCCTGGCACGCCGTCTGACCCGCTGGGATGACCTTTCACAGCACCGAGCCCACGCCCTCCTCCTCAGCGGTAATCCTGTCCCCACGCGTCAACTCTGCGTCCACTGGCAGCTCAGGCCACGGGGTCACCACCCTGCTCCCCAGACCTGGCCGTGTTTCCAGCCGCCACAGCTGTCCCGGACCTGGGCCTGCGCCTCCGCCACGGGGCGGAGCATCACCCTGCGCTGACCTCCCCGCTCACAGGCAAGGACCCCAGAGAGCCAGGGTCCCCGACAAGCCGGGAAGGTGGACCATGGGCCGGGTCCCCAGGCCCCGCTTTAAGCTGCTTTCTGCTGACCCCGTCCTGAGGGACAGGTGCACAGTGAAACCGGTGGTGGGGGGGGGGGCTCCTCTCAGCGGGGCAGCGGGACAATGTGTGCGATTTATAGCACACACCGTGCACACACAGCGAGAGAATGAGCTGCACAGGATGCAGGCAGAGCCAGGCAAATCGATCTGGGCGGCTGTGAGGTGTCGCTAATACAGATTATGCGTATAATTCATATTTATATGTGTACTTACTGCCCCCAAATGAGAAAATTAAAATCCAGTAACCCTAACATATACTCAGAACCCTTAAGTCAGTGATGGGCAACCTTTGGAGCTTGGTGTGTCAAACTTCGCCAAAAACCTGAGCATAACTCGGGTAGTGTGTCACTTTGAGGAAAAAACATTATTTCGTGATATTTATAGTTTAAATAACATAAATGTTTCATCCTCGGCATGCGGCCGCCTCAGTGGCCGCGTGTCATCAGAAATGGCACTGACACGTGTGTCAGAGGTTCGCCATCACTGCCTCAAGTGCATATGTAGCCTAGACTATTCCTCCTCTATCGGAACAGCACTAAGCAGCAGGATGGGGTCCTGTTAGAAACGGGAACAATGCTTTCCGGTGAGGGGCTGATCTACGGCATGAACCCCAGGGTCTCAGAATGAACACCCAACAACATCTCAAGGGCAACTCTCAGGACCAGACGCGCCCGCGTCTCGGGGCGGCCGCTGGCCTGCGTGGGTTCCCGCAGCGAGTACTCGCCACAGCCCGTGGATCGTCCAGTAGTCCGGGGGCTCTCTGCAGCCATCTTCAGCTCTCTAGGAAAAAGACAGAACAATTGGCTCGTTGCTTTTACTTAAATAGACTTAGCAACTTTCCTGTCTTTCGACACGAATCAGTGACAGGGCTAACACAAAACAAACTCCAGGTTAACTTGGCGGTAAGTTCACCCCAACAATGCATTCAGGAGGAAACTTCATGGGGCTGGACGTCATATCTGCAGTGAGTGGACCAGTCCTCAGTCTAAAGGACAGAATTAAAACATCATTTTTTATCTCTTTTTATGGGCTCGCAAATTAAGTCAATCCGATGGAAACACGCTATTTGCCTATGAATAATTTTCCTACCATATAACCATAAACAAATGGTTGAGAACAGAAGGCGGGTGATACCCCACTAGCCTCACGTTTGTTCAGGCACCAAGTCCGAATACATCAGTGAGCCAGGAACTCTCTGGAGCCATAAGAAATGCCAAGGTGAGAACAGGAGTACATGGCAAGAGAGAGAACCATAGAGCCTCAGATCTCAGTAGACCTCCAAACAGTTTAGCTAAAACGAAGACTTTATAAAATAAACAGCCATCAAGAAATATATTTTCACTATCAAATGAAACACACAAGTAAGAAGCAGATGTTGGAGTTGACCAGGTGAGACCAGGTGGAGACCAGGTGAGGGCCAGGTGAGGACCAGGTGAGAACCAGGTGGGGACCAGGAGAGGACCAGGTGGGGACCAGGTGGGAACCAGGTGAGAACCGGGTGGGGACCAGGTGGGGACCAGGTGGGATTAGGTGGGGACCAGGTGAGGACCAGGTGGGATTAGGTGGGGAGCAGGTGAGGACCAGGTGGGATTAGGTGGGGACCAGGTGAGGACCAGGTGAGGATCAGGTGAGGACCAGGTGGGGACCAGGTGAGGAGCAGGTGGGGACCAGGTGGGATTAGGTGAGGACCAGGTGGGATCAGGTGGGGACCAGGTGTGATTAGGTGAGGAGCAGGTGGGGACCAGGTGGGGACCAGGTGGGATTAGGTGAGGACCAGGTGGGATCAGGTGGGGACCAGGTGTGATTAGGTGAGGAGCAGGTGGGGACCAGGTGGGAACCAGGTGGGGTTAGGTGAGGAGCAGGTGGAAACCAGGTGGGGACCAGGTGGGGACCAGGTGGGGACCAGGTGAGGATCAGGTGAGGAGCAGGTGGGGACCAGGTGTGATTAGGTGAGGAGCAGGTGGGGACCAGGTGAGGACCAGGTGGGATCGGGTGGGGACCAGGTGGGGACCAGGTGAGGACCAGGTGGGATCAGGTGAGGAGCAGGTGAGGACCAGGTGGGATCAGGTGAGGACCAGGTGGGGACCAGGTGAGGACCAGGTGGGATCAGGTGAGGACCAGGTGGGATTAGGTGAGGACCAGGTGGGGACCAGGTGAGGACCAGGTGGGGATCAGGTGTGATTAGGTGAGGAGCAGGTGGGGACCAGGTGAGGACCAGGTGGGGACCAGGTGAGGACCAGGTGGGGACCAGGTGAGGACCAGGTGTGATTAGGTGAGGCAGCGTTTGTGGGACACATCACCCACCAGAGGGCCTGGCCCCCTCCCGGAGGGAAAGCCTCCAGTGCTACCCAAGCAGCTCAGCACACACAGCTCCTTCCGGCCACAAATCCTGCTGCCCAGGAGCCAGAACCAGAGGGCCAACCCAACTGGACACAGGTGACAGGGACTGCGCGCGCACACGTGTGCACACACACATACACACACACGTGCGCACACACACACACACGCGCACACGCGCGCACACACCCCCCAAGAGCGGAGACTGCTCTGAGGGAAGAGACGACAGCTGTGACGTGAGAACAGCACGCCCAGCAGCTGCGCCCTCTGTAGACACCTTTCGGGTCAGGAGTACAATCTGGTGAGACTAACAAGGGACATTTCATTGTCATTTGTCCACAGAAGACCAGCCTCTGAGGAAGCGGAGAGCGCCACGGTTACCGAACGCTGGCGGGAAACCAGAGCGGGAGCTCGGAATGTCACCTGAGCGGACCCAGCCGCCCGCTGCCAGCGCCCTCCAGGAACTCAGGGCAAAGGCCTCTTCGACTTAGATTCTCGAGTGAACATTTCAGAAACGTGATCAGTAAAGTCAGGGAGAGCTCAGCCACAGGATGAAACACCTGTCGGGGCAATGGACTCCGCTTTACAAACCGCCCAGGGGAGGGTGAGGGGGCAGGGCCTGCAGGGGCAGGCTGAGGCAGGCCCCCATCTCAGACAGCACCCCCCATTTCAGACAGCACCCCGTCTCAGACAGCCCCCCACCTCAGACAGGACCCCGTCCAGAGAGAAAGAGCCCCCCTCCCCCCTCACTGAGGCAGGGCTCCTCCATAGTGACACTTAGGGCACGGGGCCAGGACAAGCAGAGGCACAGACAGAAAGACCAACCACAGGTGACAAGAGCAGGCCAAGGAGACAGGCACTGCTGAGTTCTGGGAGACAGTGGTTTTAGAAATATTTATACTGATGTCAGAGAGGAAGGGAGAGGGAGAGAGAAACATCAATGAGGAGAGAGAATCACTGACCAGCTGCCTCCTGCACATCCCTTTGGGAATCAGCCTCCAGAACCCAGAGCACCAATGTCGGCCGCCCTGAGCCCCTCAGCGGTGGCACTGTCACAGCCCCAGGCACCGGTCGCAGGGCCCTCCTGGAGGGAGTGGCTGCCAGGACGGGAAGGCACAGCCACACGGAGCAGCAGCCCCAGGCCCAGAGGAGACAAGCGAGACTTCCTAGGGGAGTCCCTGGTCAGGGGGCCGCGGAGGCAGACACTCACCTTACACACGGTCGCAGGCCAGTGGTGGACCATAATCAGCTTCTTCCACTCCTGGCTGCCACTGCGGAGACAAGGAACCATGTTCCTAGAGCTTTCCAGTTACTGAAAAATTAGCCCATCCATCCATCTGTCCATCCATCCATCCACCTATCCACCCATCTGTCCATCCATCCATCCATCCATCCATCCATCCATCCATCCATCCATCCATCCATCCATCCTTCCATTTGTTCATCAATCCATCCACCCATCCATCTATCCACCCATCCGTCCATCCATCCATCTACCCGCCCATCTGCCCATCCGCCCATCCATCCATCCATCCATCCATTTGTCCATCAATCCATCCACCCATCCATCCACCCACCCATCCGTCCATCCATCCATCCATCCATCCACCCACCCATTCGTCCATCCATCCATCTATCCGCCCATCTGCCCAACCATCCATCCACCTATTCATCCATCCATCCATCCATCCATCCATCCATCCATCCATCCATCAATCCATTCATCCATCCATCTGTCCACCCATCCGTCCGTCCGTCCATCCATCAATCCATCCATCCACCCATCCGTCCATCCATCCATCTACCCGCCCATCCGCCCATCCATCCATCCATCCATCCATCCATCCATCCATCCATCCATCCATCCATCCATTTGTCCATCAATCCAGCCACCCATCCATCTATCCACCCATCTGTCAATCCATCCATCCATCCATCCATCCATCCATTCGTCCATCCATCCATCTATCCGCCCATCTGCCCAACCATCCATCCACCTATCCATCCATCCATCCATCCATCCATCCATCCATCCATCCATCCATCCATCAATCCATTCATCCATCCATCTGTCCACCCATCCATCCATCCGTCCATCCATCCATCCATCCGTCCATCCATCCATTCATCTATCCATCCATTCATCTATCCATCAATCTGTCCATCTATCCATCCATCCGAGCACTCATTCATTCAATGAACAGTGAATACCTGCTACAGGCCAGGCATTTCTGTGGGACAGGGTTACTGCCCTGAGCAAGGGATGAGTCCCACCCTCCCGAGACGCACATGGCCGCCAGGGAGACGAGGGCCAAGTGAGAAAAGCACAAGCGCAGTGTCATGTAGTGCTGTAGTGCAAGGCAGGGAAGCCATGGGCAGGGCGGGGCGGGGCACGGATGGGCAGGGAGCCACGGGCAGGGCAGGGAGCCGATGGGCAGGGTGCGGATGGGCAGGGAGCGGATGGGCAGGGCGGGGCGCGGCAGGGCGGGGCAGGGCGGGGTTGAACTGGGGTCAGGAAGCCGGGAAGGCCTGGAGCCAGGGAACAGCACCAGGCGCCTCTGTCCGAACTGCGCTCACAGGTCGGAGACAGACCATCGCCCTCCTCCCACGGGGAAACCCCCAGCACAAAAGGCGCTGAAGCCGCCGGGTGCCTCTGACCTCCCCCTCCCCCATCGGGAGAG
Source organism: Eptesicus fuscus (assembly GCF_027574615.1). Taxonomy (NCBI): domain Eukaryota; kingdom Metazoa; phylum Chordata; class Mammalia; order Chiroptera; family Vespertilionidae; genus Eptesicus; species Eptesicus fuscus. The sequence continues at coordinate 97,361,984 of NC_072482.1, forward strand.
GCCTCCCTGCTCCCCGCAGAGGGGGTGACGTTGGAGCAGAGGGCGCCCTTCAGAGTCCTTCACGGTGGGGGGGCGCGGAGGGGGCTGGCAGCAGGAAGCTCAACCTCTTTGTCAGGCTCAGCAGACAGACAGACAGACAGACAGCCCAGGTGGAAGTACTCAGGCCACAGATGGAGATGGGGTTCACGGGAAACAGAGCTGGTCCCCACAGTCGTGCTGGTGGGTAAGGAGGACCGCTGGGTAACGGAACTCGGACGATAGGAAACCTGGTTTTAAGTCTGAAATGCTGACAAGAGCTCGGCATGGAAGAAAAACCGGCGTCCGCCCGGCAGCGTGAGCGGCAGGGCCGGGAGAGGGCCCGAGCCCTTTCCTGGATGCGGAACCTTGTCTCACAGGTGGAAACTGAGGCTGCGGGGGCCATGGCTCGGCGGCCAGACCATCAGCCAGCGTTCCCAGTAAAACAGGAAGCCTCAGAGCTGGGCGATCCCCACCTGCAGTCCAGGGGGGGACGCGTGGAGCACCCCGGCCCCTGAGAGACGGAGGCCAGTCACCGGGCCCTCAGCCAGGCGGGACCGTGGGAACAGCCCTGACCTGTGCGCCCTGAGGGTCTGTGCCCGCCCCCACGCCGCGGGCGGGCGGTGTCCCGGTGAAGCAGGTGTGTGACTTGGGGGGGGGGGGCACCTACTCCGGCTCCGTCTTTAGCTGCATTGGCATCGGCCGATGCCCTTGGCCAGGCAGGGATTCACAGAGTCCTCCCAGCAACTGCCTCCCCTCGCCCGCACCCACTGTCGGGGCAGGTGTGTGTCCACGTTACAGGGGAGCAGACGGCAGCACACAGAGCCCCCGGGGACCCTCAGCCCCACCCACGGCCCCTCCGCCACCCCCTTAACCTGGTGGCAAACACTCAGGACCGGAGCCCTGCAGGAAGCACGCCTTCCGGGAAAACTGAGCTATGTTACCCCTGACCGCGTATCCAAACAGCAACATGTGATCAGAACCCTGGCTAACAAGTTGAACCCCTTCTCCAAGGCCAACCGCACAGGAACCCGTCCCTCCATCAGTGCGATCAGCACCCAGCACAAGAGGAGGAAAGTTCAAATCGGCGGCTGCAGCTGGTTTCCTGTGCTGTCAGCCCGGAACCCACCCTGACCCCCCGCCGGGCCGGAGCACGCGGGGAGGGAGGGACCCCTTCACCCAGAGTCTACACCAAGGCTGCGCCGACCGCCCGGGGGGGGGGGGTTCAGAGCAGGGACACCCCGCGTCCACCCGGCACGGCCCGCTCCGAGGCTGGGACCGCCGCCGCCCAGGAGAGCACCCACCTCCTCGGGAGCCCGTGCGCGCAGCTCAGGCAGAGGGCCAGGCCGAGGGCGCACAGGAGGGCGCGGCCAGGCGCTGCCGGCTTCATCGCGGAGCCCGTGGAGCCGCCGGGCGGGGGCCGAAGGCTCGGCTTCCGGAGCCCGCGGGGCAGGCGGTCCAGCCGGCCCTGCGCGTCCCTGAAACTGGACACATTTCCTTAAGCGTCTGGGCGCCGGGCGCCGGCGAGCAGCTCCGTCAGCCCCGCCCGCGAGGGGTTCCCGCCGGCCAGATCCCCGTCCCCCGCCCCGAGCCCGCCGTCCGCCCGCCGCCCAGCCCACCCGGAGCGCCTCGGGGCCGCCGCCCACCGGAGCCCGCCAGCCGCAGCCGCGATCCTGCCCGCGCCGCGCCGCTACCCGGCTGTCCCGGCCGCCGCTGTCGCCAGGCCTGGTCGTTTCCGCCCCGGGGCCCGGCCCAGCTCCGGACCCGCCCACACGGGCACGCCCCTGCCGCCTCCGGGGACTGGCAGACCCGCCCCACGGCGCCCCCGCGCTGCGACCCGGCCCCAGACACGCCCCGGCCCGGAGGACAGGGCCCCAGCCCCGAGGACACGCCCCCAGCCCCGAGGACACGCCCCCAGCCCCGAGGACACGCCCCCAGCCCCGAGGACTCGTCCCCAGCCCCGAGGACACGCCCCCAGCCCCGAGGACACGCCCCCAGCCCGGAGGACACGCCCCCCGCCCCGAGGACACGCCCCCCGCCCCGAGGACACGCCCCCAGCCCCGAGGACACGCCCCCAGCCCCGAGGACTCGTCCCCAGCCCCGAGGACACGCCCCCCAGCTCCGAGGACACGCCCCCAGCCCCGAGGACACGCCCCCAGCCCCGAGGACACGTCCCCAGCCCCGAGGACACGCCCCCAGCCCCGAGGACACGCCCCCAGCCCCGGGGCCCGCTCCGCTGGTCTCCTGGGAGAGGCTCTCCTTCCAGCCTGGCCGCCCTGCTCGCTCGCTCGCAGGAACCTCATTAAAAAGTTGTGGCACTTTCTTTTTCCCCAAAATGACATCAATGGGGGGGGGGGGAAGGAGGGAGAGAGACCCAGGGAGGCAGGGTGGCCCACTGAACTCTGCCTGTCTTGAGGTTCAAGGCCCTGTGTTGTGTGCTGGCTCCCAGCGCCCCGCCAGAGCTGATGCCACCCCCACTCCTCCGCCTCACCCCACCCCTGATCACTTGGGGGTGATGTCTGCTTCCACGTGAATTCTTGTGGTCCCGCCGGCATCAGCGGAGTGGAAAATATTCTCCTCCTACAAGTGGGGGCACTGGAGTCACAGGGCAAACGTGGGGGGCAGGTGGGGAATGACGGCAAATAACTGGGAAGAGTAATGGCCTAGCATAAGTGAGGAGGCAGCAGCGAGATCTGGGAGGGGGTCGATGCAGACAGCATGGGTGCTGGGGAGAGGGTGCCCTGTGCTTAGGGTGGGGGGGTTGCGGAGTCACAGGAACCAGGGGAAGCACCGACGTGTGGGCGAGCAGCATCTGCCGGGGAATTCGTCAGATGCAAACTAAACAGCAGCCAGCCAGCGACCCGGTGTCAGAGCGGAAACTCCTGTCCTTCCTGGAGACCTGCATTCCTGCTCCAGGAAACAGCCCAGGCCCCCAGGGTCATGACCCGTGAGAGCCCAGGCAGGGTGCTGGGGTCTCCAAACTCACAGCCCTGTCCTGCCAGAGGCCCAGGGCCCGCGGAGCTCTGGGTCAGGCTGCCCCTCGGAGAGCCCAGGGTGCCCGGCGGGGAGGGCGGGGCTGGCGCTCCGGGTGGGTCCTCCGGGTGTGGATTCAGATTCTCCGGCTCCTACCTGGGTAACCTGGGACGCGAACTGGCTTCTCTGGGCCCGGTTTCCTCATCTGTGGAGTAGGGACGCGATGCACTCTAATGGCTTTATAGTTGGGACTAGAGATGAGACTAAACCAAGCCCAGCGGCTCTTCCGAGGTGGGAGATAAAGGAATTTCTTCCCGTCACTCTCTGGTGACAAATTTTAGGCCTCGAGACCAAGGAATCATCTCCAAATTTTTACCCAAAAGTCTATGACTTATACCACTTCTGACCCCGTCATAAAAGGCTTCAAAAAAGAAAGAGAAAAAAATGAGCTCACTCTCACATACACACACACACATGTGCACACACACCTCCACACACTACTGTGCACTCCTACGTGATATTAGAAAAGACTTTTCAAAATTTATCTCTAAAACGTACGACGACACCTGAGGATTCAGTGCCTCGCTGAGCTGCCTTTCTGTAGAGAGCCCTGCGTTACACAGAACGGCGACTGTCGCATGAGCAGGCAACCGGGGAGCTTACAAGTATTTAGTGCTTTTAAAGAATTTTCCGTATGTTTCTACGTATTCCACACTCTACTGCAAAAAGCACCTGCGGTGCCTTCACATGTATAAACAAGAGGGTGAATAAGTGTTTACCAGCTGGGAAGAAAACCAGAGGCCGCGGTTCCCTCGTGAATGACCCACATCCCGCGTGGTTCAGGGTTCGGGATCTGGAAGAGGGGCCGCGTGCAAATGAAAGAGACGAGACAAGAAATAATAATTTGGAAATTGGGGGCCAGACGGGAGCCCAGGAAGACCTTCCACCGGTGCCCAGGCCTCGCCAACCTTTTATTCCATTTTGGAGGCACATCTCGCCCTTAGGCAGGCAGACTACCCCGAAGGTCAGTAAATGTTAGACAGGTTTACCCTGAGACTATCTGGTCAGGAAATGGCTTGAGCCCCCGTTGTCTGGACTAAACAGTCCATCGGTGCATAGCTCTGGCCCTTCCCAGGGCCTCCTTGTCTAACTTCTCCGATGGTGAGGACAATGGGGGCTTCCCACACTCCCTGGTAGTTACCGAGCCTGATCCCCTCAGTACGTGTGCACCGTCCCCCTGGACTCCGCACAGCCCTCGCCGCGAGAGGCGGGCACCACTCACCGGGTTTACAGACGCGGAAGCTGTCACCAGGACAGGCGGGGGCCAGACCTCAGCTCCGACTTCTAGCCCGGCGTGGGTTGCTGATGCCTGGGATGCCGAAGAGGGAGAGACCCAGGGAAGCAGGGGAGCCCCTGAACTCTGCCTGTCCTGAGGTTCAGTCCCTCTGCTGTGAGCTGGCTCCCAGCGCCCGCCAGAGCGGATGCCATCCCACTCCTCCGCCTCCCCCCCCCCCCGCCCCCCCCCCCCCCCCCCGCGCCAGTCTCCGTGAGAGGTCTTCTTAAGGAGCAGAGCCCTCCCATGCCTTTAGCACGAAACCACCCAGCCTGGTGTTCCAGGTTCCAGGCCAAGTCCGGCCCAGCCGAGTGTGCACTTGAGGATCATGTATGTGAAGGCGGATCATGAACCAAAGGTCATAGTCACGGGGAGTGAGGCTTTGGTCTCCATAGACATCCTGCTAACAACAGGGCCGTCTCTGCCCAGAGTGTGCTGGGCGCCCGAGGGGCGGGCGGCACGGTGGGCAGGAGCGCCCATCCCTGCGGCAGCCCCCACCCGCTGGGCCGGGGGTCCTGGCCTCCACTGCCTCTGCTTCAGCGCCTCCAGATCTTAGGGAGACTCTTTTTGTGTGCCTTTTCTTACAGACTTTTGGGTACATTTACGTAAGGGAACACTGCTGCACCCCTCGGCTGTAAAAGGAAGGGAACACCCCCCCCCACCCCGTAACAGTGTGGAGGGACCTGAAGAAATCAGCAGCCAGAGAGAGAGACCCCCCCCCGGGACCCCACCCACATGTGGAATCCAAGGAACAAAACCAACAGAAAAAAAGGCCCTCTCCACCCCAGGCCACACTGCAGTCCTCGTGGTTATTGTTGCCTTCCACAGAAACGCCGAGCCCATGGCCCGTAGCCGCCTCTCCGGCGAGTGCGGATGCCTCTGTGGATAGGAGGTGTCTGCTGCCACAGTGGGGCGCCTGTTGAGATAGGGGTGCTTTGTCATGACGCTGGGGGCGCCTTCATGATAGCAGGCACCTGTCGCGATCGTGGGGACCCGTCACGGCAGTGGTTGCCTTACACAGTACTGGGGTGCATGTCACAAGGCTGGGGTGTCTGTTGCAAGACTAGGGTGCCCATCAGGGTAGTGGCTGTCTGTCGGAAAGTGGGGTGCTTGTCGCGATGCTGGGGTGCCTGCTGCCATAGGGGGTGCCTCTGCCTGTGTTTCTCGCGATGGTGAATCTAAGTATTTCGTGGGTGACACTGTGTAGCCGCCGATATAAGCACAATCCTGAGGCCCGACCGTGCGGGAGGCGCTGGCCAGAGCTGTCCTCCCCCGGGCGGGGCTTGCACAGGCTCAGGCCAGGCTAAGGGGGCCCTGAGCGCCGGGAGAGGCCGGGCACCCTCCTACCCTCCCACCCCAGAGAGACCCTGAGCGAGCCGGGCAGAGGGCCCCCGCATTCCATGGGTGGGAGGCTCCTGCAAATGGGATCTCATGCTCTAACCCCGTTATAACCCCCGTCCCCCTTTCACAGAAGCGCTTACAAGTCAATTTACGAAACCCCACTCCTTCCACCGCAGCAGCTTCCTCTTTCCCCAGGAAATGGAGAACACGGTCGCCTGGGGTGCGGCTCCCTCCGTCCCGCCCCTCTGGCCTCGGTTCCTCTTCCCTGGGCGCCTGGCCCTCCTCGCCTCCCGCTCCCCAGACCCCAGGCGCCTGGGAAATTGCCGTATGGCCTTCCCCGTCCTGGGCCTCTCGAAGCTTTTTGAGCGGGAGGACAACCAGAACCTCATTACACAGTCCTGGCACTTCCTCCAGCCCTGCCCGCCTTGCCTGCCCCAGAGATGGGCCTCCTCCCGCGCCCGGGGGTGGGGGGGGGCAGGAGGGAGGAGGAAGCGCAGAGGCTGCGGTGCCTGCTGAGGTCCCCTGGCCCACGGCCTCCTGTCTCACCTCGGGATGCCCTCGGCGAGGACGCAGCCAGCAGTGCTGGACCCGCCAGGCCAGGCTCGCGGGCAGGCCCTGGAGAGCTGGGGGCTGGCAGCCCGCTCACAGGTCCCTGCCCGCCGCGGGCTCTCCCCTCTGAGCCCCGACACGGCACACCAGAACCAGGCCGCCCTGTGTGCCCGTCTGAACGGGTGACCCACCAAACCGTGAGGTCGCCACTGGCTGCCCCGCGGGAGGTGCGGGTGGCTGCCCACGGCCTCGGGAGCTGGGACAGGGGTCCCCAATGGAGGCGACTCGCCAGGGGCCGGGACGGGAGCCGGAACCCTTGGCGAGCAGCTGTTCTGCGGACTAACTTGAACTGGTGTGTGTTTCACGTAACTATGAGACACAGCTGAACCCTGAAAACACCACCTCCCGACACAGGGACTGAAGACAAAGGGAGAGACATGTCGGGGCGTAGCCGAGGCCAAAACCACGCCCTCAGTTCCCACCTGTTCGCGATCACGCGCGTTGTCGTGGGAGGCTAAGTGAGCGACATACAGCAGACGAGGAAGGAGGCGAATGCAGCTGTGAGGTCTCAGGCGTCACCGAAAGACACTCAAAAACAAACGCTACGGAAACCAGGGAGCAGGAAAGCGAAGTAAGAGTCTGTGGTGCTAAATTTGCATGTAGCAACTCATAAGTTTCCTACAAAAAGGAAGAACAACACAGGCAAACAAGAAGCCTTACTGCCCCTCGCCTCTGACAGCCCGGCCCCAGGCACCAGCGCGGGGCCACAGCACAGGGCTGAGGCCTCTGGGTGCAGCCTCACCCCCGCACCAGGGCTCCCAGAGCACCGTGCAGGCCGAGCCCGGAGCCCAGGGCGCAGGGGGCAGCCCCATGCCAGCCTGCCGGACTCAGAGCAGACCCGCGGGCTCCCACTGGCGAGAGGAAATGGTTTTATGTTTTTTTAAAAATGTATTTTATTGATTTTTACAGAGAGGAGGGAAGAGGGATAGAGAGTTAGAAACATCGATGAGAGAGAAACATCGATCAGCTGCCTCCTGCACACCTCCTACCGGGGATGTGCCCGCAACCAAGGCACATGCCCTTGACCGGAATCGAACCTGGGACCCTTGAGTCCGCAGGCCGACGCTCTATCCACTGAGCCAAACCGGTCAGGGCGAGAGGAAATGGTTTTGAGCACCAGAAACAACAGTAACTACAGTGGTTGAAACATATCAAATGTGTTAAGTCCACGGAGGCGTAAGGGTGCCCCGGGAGCAGTCTCGGTCACTTCAGGGACGTGGGAACCGGCTCGTTGTTCCGGAAGGTCAAGGCCGCGAGTCACTGTTCCTCCCGCCCCTGTGCCAGCACCGCAGCTTCCCCCGGTGACTGACGGGAAGGTCTCCTTCAGGGGGTTCCCGGGAAAGGAGGAGGAACGGTGGTATCTAACATCACCCTTCCACATACCCCCAAAGGAGCGAACCTGAGCCTCGACCACCAGCAGAAGCTAGGGCGCTGGAGGAGAAGCCAAGAGAGAGAGCCATCCTGGGCGGTCAGCGCGGCGCCCGCGGCCAGGATCTGCCTTAGTGAGGAGGGCAGACCGGAGCAGCTTCGGGTCCGACGCCGCAGGAAACCGCGCCAGGGCGCACCCCGGCCGGGCCCGCGTGTCTGTGTGTTGTGCTTTGGGTTGTTTGATGCTCTAATTTGAGCGTTTCTTTAATCACATTTGCCTTCATAATTTAAAAAAGGATCCTTTTTTGTATCGTAACATGTTCGCCTCCAATTCCACATCCGTCAACACACGCGTTGCTCCTCCTGCCTCATCGTTCAGGAGCCTGGTGCTGCTGGGAAGTCTGCGCTGAGAGACGAGTCCTGTGCCCGTGGCTACCGGGAGCCACAGCTGCGGGGCCTTTCAAAGCCAGGAAACGCGTTTCACTGGTTTGGGTTGGTTTGCTTTAAGGGAAACGCATCCTGAGCTCATACTGACATTTATGAGTAAATTCAGGATGAAAGGGCTTTCTCCTTTGGTCTGATTTGCATACATCTTTGCGTCTCCCTTTCATCTCTTTTCAAGCATTTAATTGGCTGCAGATGAAAGAGAGGACTCTACTTAGTCTAAATGCTACGGCTCCTTCTTCAAAACACAGCCAGTCATTCCAGTAACCCCCTGCCCTCGGCCTGGGAGCTCATTAAGCCGCAGGAGTCTACCTGGACCTGACCCAGGTGCGGCTCCACTTGTCCGGACCAGCGCACCGAGGCGGGATCGCAGGGTGAAGGCCTCCTCACCTCGGGAAGCCTGTGCTGTGGGTGGTCACTGCCTCGGCACTGCTGTGGACCTGCGCACCTGGGTGTTAATACGGCGTCACCCAGGGCGGGGAACACGGTGGAAGTGGGTCGTGGGGAGAGAAGAGGCTGCATCCTGCTGGGCCAGCGGCAGGACGAGAGCCGAGGAGGGCCCGGACCGAGAGGCCGGGGCACGAGGGCGGAGCACGGCAGGTCGTGCGTGTTCCCAGCCAGTCCCCGGTCCCTGCGGAACGTGAGGTCACTTCAGTTCTGCTGGGGCCGCCGATCCTCCTGCACCGCAGACCCCACCCCTTCCAACCGGCAGGGTTTTCAGTCAACACTGTACGTGCATCTCCTCTTCCCTGTGACTTTAACATGCCCTTTTCTGTAGCTTTATGGTAAGAATGCAGCGTGTAATACATGTAACATACAACAATATGTGTTAATGGCTTAAGGCTAGTTAAGACTAACAGTAGGCTATTAGTAGTTAAGTTTGGGGGAGTCAAAAGTTACACACAAATTTTTGACTGTGCGGGGGCTGGCACCCCTAACCCCCATGTTGTTTAAGGGTAAACTGTACAGCATATACAGGTATCAAGTCATTAGGTTGCACACCTGAAACTAATAAAATGTTATACGTCAATTATCTCTCAATAAAAAAAGAAGGAAATGCTGTACTACATTCATCAAAGCGCAACTCCTGCTTCATCTTTCTCTTGAAACTGGACCCTTTGCCCGTCCCGGTTCTGGTCTGAGCTCTGCCTTCGCGCGCTGGGTGGCGGTGCGGCTGTCCTGCGCACCCCAGGCCGTCGACCAGCATTGCTGGCTTCTCCCCGCGAAAGGCCAGGGGCAGCCCCTTCGCTGTGACAACCAGAGACTGCAGATGTCCCCTGAGGGGCCCCGTCGCCCCGTGGGGAGCCACAGCGCCAGCTCTTCTGGCTTCACGTGCCCGGCACCCACCACCGACCCAGTTCAGGAAGCCAACCAGCCGCGGACGGCGTGTGGCTGTGGCGCAGGCGTGCACGTCAGAGGCTTGTGCTCTCGCACCTCTGAGTGGTTCTGAGAGCCCGTGAACACGTTTGTAAGTTAACAGCAAACATCCTTATCCTGAGTTCACATAATTATAAAGAATATGTTTTCTGCTGTCTTATACATTACAGACATGCCGGAAATGCACTTCGTTGAGGACCTTAAAGTGAAAAGAACTTACTAAATTTGTGGAGAATGTCACTAGAAACCCAATCTTGTCTTTGGAATGAACCGATCAGCCAACTCAGGCTACTGTGAACCCAAACTATTAAAAAAAGAAAAGAAAAAAGAAGACACCAGCAGGAAGGGCTGCTGGTGGCTAACTGGGCTGGGGAACAAAGCAAATATAATAATAATAATAATAATAATAATAAGCAGAGCCTAGCAGCCAGTTCTGCACAGGGGCCTCTCACTCAAACTACAATTGCGGGAGAAGCTCTGCCTGCACTGTGTCCGCCACCCGGTCTGGGGCAGAGGGAGCCGACCAGGGGCTGAGCAGGGCCCGCAGAGCCCAGCAGCCCAGCTGGAGGGGCCTGGCTCAGCAGCCCCCGTGCGCACACGACGGGGCCGTCCCGCAGCAGGGCCGTGCTCACAGCCCAGCGGGGTCACTCTGAGCTGTTTGCTCCAACGAAGTCCCCTCTTCACCGCGGCCCTAACCGGGATTCCGGTTGGCTCTGAACTGGCACCTCCACCCAGAGCGCCTGCCCTGGCCGTCCGCCCTGGCCCCGCCCCTTGCGTCCGCCCCGGCCCCGCCCCTTGCGTCCGCCCCGGCCCCGCCCCTTGCGTCCGCCCTGGCCCCGCCCCTTGCGTCCGCCCCGCCTCCCGCGTTCCTCCGCGCCCCAGGCCCGCCCCTGGCTTCCGCCCGAGGCCCCGCCCCCTTGCTCACCAGCGCCCCGAGGCCCCGCCCAAGCGTGAGGCGGGCTGCGCGCGCCGGCGCCGGGGGCGTGGTCTCGGCCGCGCGCCCCGCGGCCTCTGCGGCGCCGTTGGCCGTTGGCGCGGCTTCGGCGGTTGTCTTGGAGAAGCAAGATGGCGGCGACGGCGGCCGCGGTGGCGGCGGAGGAGGACACGGAGCTGCGGGACCTGCTGGTGCAGACGCTGGAGGGCAGCGGGGTCCTGAACCGCATCAAGGTCGGCGGGGGGCCTGGCCGGGCCTGGCGGAGGGGCGCGCGGGCCGCGGGGCCTGTGCGGACGGCGGGCGTCACAAAGGGGCCGCCCGGGCGGGATCCGGGGTCCGGTCCGTGGCGGGGAGCGGGCGGGCTCGGGGTCCCCGGGTCCCAGGTCCCCACCTGCTTCGAGCGGCGGGCTGCCGTCCCGGCGGCGCGTTTCTCGGGACCCGCTCCTCCGGCGCCGCTGACCAGCCGGCGGGACCGCGGGGCGCGGGGCGCGGGGCGCGCGAGGGAGGGGCGACCCCTGGCCGCGCTCGCCCCGCACGGGCCTCCGAGCCTGGCCGCCGGGCTGCGCTCTGGGCTTCTCGGCGCGGACGGCGCCCTGGGGCTCGGGGTGCCCCCGGCCGGAGGCGGGCCGGGAAGCTGTGCGGTAACCCCCTTTCTGTTCCAGGCTGAACTCCGAGCGGCCGTGTTCTTGGCGCTGGAGGAGCAAGAAAAAGTAGAGGTATGACGTCCGCACCCCTTGACCCCCTTCCGGAAGGCGGCTCGCTGTGGTGTGGGCAGGTGCCTGTGAGCTGGGGGGGGGGGGGGGGGCGCCTCTTTATTCCGGGAGGAGAGGCCGAAGCAGAACTCTGGCGTCTGCGGGGCCTGCCAGCTGCTCAGGAGCGCCCCGGGCGCGGAGCCAGCCCTGAGCCTTGCGGGTCGCAGACCCCTTTCTGTAGGGGGATCTGACACACAGGCCATGGCGTCAGCTGGTGTGCGCCTTTCCCAGAACGGTCAGACCGCACAGTTTTTGTTTTTTTGTTTATTTACTTATTAGCTTTGTTTCAGAGAGGAAGGGAGAGGTAGGAACATCAGTGATGAGAATCGGGGATTGGCGTCTCCTGCACGCGGCCCCCCGCACTCCCTGACTGGGGATCCAGCGGGAAACCAGGCCTGTGCCCTGAGTGAGACCCAACCGGGACCGGACCTCCTGGTTCATGGGTTCACACTCATCACCGAGCCGCACCGGCCAGGCCACACAGTTGTGCAATCACACAGTCTGTCTGACTGCCCCAAGTCCCACCACGAATCGCTATGTAAGTGCATTTAGCTTTTTCTCTCTGCCCCACGTCCCGCCACCTCCTGAGTGGATGTCCTGGAACTTGCTGTCCACGAGAGTCGCTTGGTAATCCTGTCTTCACCCTCCTCCGAGGAGCCGCCGCCTCCGCTGTCCCATGGGCCTGATGCCCGCTGCTGGTCACCACTAGGAGCCCTTCACTTGGCTCTCCTGTTTGTCCAGCCTGTGTCTCCTCTTGGCTGCCTCTGGCCTGGACCCCTAGTCCATACTTCTGAGCCTCACCTTCTAGCCATACTTGGTCTGGGAAAAAGTCTTAATGGTCCTTTAATTCAGCACACTAACTCCCTCGTGTGCTGTTCGCTCTAGAGCAAAGTCACCCGAGCCTGCGGGTTGCTGACGTCACTGAATGGAGACTACCACCCTAGCGAGGCCCTTCCACCTCTTTTTAAAAATCTTTATTGTTGAAAGTACTGCATATGTCCCCCTTTTCCCCATTGACCCCCTCCAGGCCCCCCCCGCCCCGCCCCCACCCTATTGTCCGTGTCCATGGCTTATGCACATGTGCATACAAGGTCTTTGGTTGAGCACCTCCCACCCACCCACCCTCCCCGCCTTCCCTCTGAGATTGCGCACTCTGCTCCATGCTCCCATGCCTCTGGATTCATCAGTTTATTTTGTTACTTAGATTCCACACATAAGTGAGATCATGTGGTACTTGTCTTTCTCTGACTGGCTTATTTCACTTAGCACGATACTCTCCAGGCCCCTCCATGCTGTCTCAAAGGGTGAGAGATCCTTCTTTTTTACCGCTGCGTAGTATTCCATGGTGTAAATGTACCACGGCTTTTTATCCACTCGTCTATGATGGGCACTTGGGCTGTTTCCAGATCTTAACTACTGTACATTGTGCTGCTGTGAACACAGGGGTGCATACATTCTTTCTGATTGGTGTTTCAGGTCTCTTAGGATATATTCCTAGGAGAGGGATCCCTGGGTCAGATGACAGTTCCATACTTAATTTTTTGAGGAAACTCCATACTGTTTTCCATAATGGCTGCACCCGTCTGCATTTCCACCAGCAGTGCATGAGGGTTCCTTTTTCTCCACATCCTCGTCAGCACTTGTCATTTGTTGATGGTAGCCATTCTGACAGGTGTGAGGTGATACCTCATTGTGGTTTTAATTTGCATCTCCCTGATGATCAGTGACTTTGAGCATTTTTTCATGTCTCTTGACCTTCTGTATGTCCTCTTTGGAGAAGTGTCTATTCAGGTTCTTGGCCCATTTTTTTAATTGGATTGTTTGTCTTTTGTTAAGTTGTATGAGTTCCTTATCCATTTTGAAGATTAACCCTTTATCTGATGTATCATTGCCAGATATGTTCTCCCATGCCGCTTCCACCTTACTCGTGACCGACGCCTTGTGTCTCTGGGGGAACACGGGGGCGTCAGGTCCTCTCGGTGTGTCCTCCCCAGACAGAGCTCCCCTGTGCCCACGCACCTGTGCCTTCCTCCTCCCGCGCCAGTGGGGAGGCTCTGCCGGCTGCACAGCGGCCTGCCCTGGGTTTGCCTTCGCGATCGTCTCAGCTCTTCCGCTCGCCCTGCTGCTGGCTCGTCTCTGGAGCATCCCCCCTCTGCTTCCCCTCTGACGAGCTTTGGATGAATGTGTGTCTTACACTGTTTCTCATGTCCAGGTGCCCTTGAACCCACGAGCACCTGTAAGTCCATCACTGCTGCACCTCGGTGATTTCCCTGGCTGCGGTCAAGAAGAATCCTACTTCGGTTCTTCTTCGTTCTTACCTATAGAGTTACTCTGTGGCACTGGACTTGAATTCCTTCCTGAAAATCTGCTTTGACTTTGGGGGATTTTTCTGTTCTGTTTTCTCTTGATCACTCCTTGATCCTCGGCGTGATCTTCTTCTGTTCCCTCCTTGGCAGCCTCGGTGCGGCGTCCCAGAGCTTTCGTCTGCCTCCCTGGCCCTGACCGCACCAGCAGCTGTGGTTCTCCCGTCCGTGTCGCCCTCCCGAGCTTCAGCCCTGCGTGTCCCACTGCCCGCTCCTCCTCCCTCCTGGGCCGCCTGGCTCTCTCACTTCTGTGCGGAGAGGTCTGAGGAGGGCTCGGCTGCCGCTCGGCTTCGTTCGTTCCTCTCCAGGTGGCTTTGCCCTCCCTGCGCTCCTCTGCTGTCCGCACATCTTCCTGAAGCCCTTCTCCGCGTTGCTCCCGTCGCTGTTCATAGGACATACTGGATCTTGCCTTTCCATTTCTTTAAATATTTCAGTTGACTCAACATCTTAACATTTCTTACACTAGTCTACTTGAGTACCTTTGTGATCTTTACCCTCCTTGTGTTTTTTGAGTATTCTTAAAACTATTGAGGTATAGCCCTAGCTGGTTTGGCTCAGTGGATAGATTGTCGGCCTGTGGACTGAAGAGTCCCAGGTTCAATTCCGGTCAAGGGCACATGCCCAGGTTGCGGGCTCTATCCTCAGTAGAGGGCGTGCAGGAGGCAGCCGATTGATGATTCTCTTTTATTTATTTATTTTTTTTCTTTACTGATTAAGGTATTACATATGTGTCCTTATCCCCCCATTGCTTCCCCACCCCCCCACTCATGCCCTCACCCCGCTGGTGTCTGTAGGCTTATATGCATGCATACAAGTCCTTTGGTTGATCTCTCCCCTTACCCCCACCCTCCCCTACCTTCCCTCTGAGGTTTGACGGTCTGATCGATGCTTCTCTGTCTCTGGATCTGTTTTTGTTCATTATATTTCACAAATGAGTGAGATCATGTGATATTTATCTTTCTCTGACTGGCTTATTTCACTTAGCATAATGCTCTCCAGTTCCATCTCTCTTTTTGATGTTTCTATCTTCCTCTCCCTTTCTCTCTGAAATAAAAAATAAAAAAGTAAAAAAAGTAATGAACGTATCCATGACTTTGAAAAGTTTCCTCAGGCACCCTGGCCAGGTGGCTCAGTCAGTTGGAGTGTAGTCCCCACCCAGAAAGTTGCCGGTTCAGTTCCCAGTCAGGGTGGGTACCCGATGCAACTTACCGATGTTTCTCTCTCACATTGGTATTTCTCTCTCTCCCTCTCCAAAGTCCACAAAAACATGCTTGGGTGAGGATTAAAGAAATAAAGACTCTCTCAAGCCTCTTCACGCCCCTTTGTAGTCCCCACCCACCTCCAACCTGGGCAACTCGAGGCTTTTGACAGCGAGGCCATTGGAGTCGCACAGCACACACGCATTTCTTTATGTTTGGTCCGGCTGTGTTCACGCAGCATATGAGTTCACAGACTCATTCACGTGGTCGGTGGTTTCCCGGTTCGTGTTGGGCTGTATGAACGTCTGCAGTTCGTTCAGTCACTCACCTGTGGGTGGACGTTGGGTTTCCAGCTTTCAACTCATAAACACGGCTGCTGGGACATGCGTGTGCGTGCGTGTTGCTTGGACCTGCCCTTTCCTCTCTTGAGGAAATACCTCGGCGGGTGATGACATGGAGGGCCCTTCACCTTTGTACAGCATGCCCAGACCAGGGCTTCCCCAGAGCGGGCACCACTCCTCAGCCAGGCGCCTGCACCTCTGCGGTCTGCGGGAGGAAGCTGTGATGTGCTGGAGTATTTGTTTTATTTACTCAAATGTCCAATGATAAAAATCAGTTGGCCTATGCACTGCATAAAGTCATGTGACCTGCTATAGGTGGACTGCAAATGGCAAGTGTGTAATTATAGTCCTGTTCATAGTGTGTCATAATGGTTGATAGCTAAGATGACAGTATCAAAATTCATACAGTTGAAATAATTATCAGTTGTTTTTATAAGTGTTATTTCACATGAGTATTTGAAGGTCTGGCTTCTAAAGTACCTTAGTCAGCAATTAATAAAACATTTAAAAATGAGTATAAGTCTTCATATATGGCTTTGTTTTATTAATTTTGAGATATTATTCAGTAGCACAAAGCAGTTCTTTTAGTGATCAATAGTTGTGGAATGGGTTAACCATAATTGTATGGGTGACGATATTTTACTTACATCTTTGCCAGAAAGTTATACGTTAATCCGCATTTTGTAGTTCTCATCATAAACACATAACACTGACGGTATTTTTTCTTTAACAGAACAAAACTCCTTTAGTCAACGAGAGCCTGAAGAAGTTTTTAAATACGAAAGATGGTAAGATGTTCAGCTCTTCTTTATTTTGTCTATCTGTACGTTTTCAAATCCTGACTCTGTTTGGAAGAAATCAGGCATTTCAGATTATTTTTTGATATCTGTGATTCTTATAGGTCCTTGTTTCTTAAAATGAGATTTTATTGGACTGCTGTTAAGTTGCTTTGCTTACCATGGGTCCTGGGATAAAGCCAGTGTCACTGTAAGAGGCAGAACCGTCAAGTGAAGTGTCACAGGGTCTTCCCGATGGTTGCTGCCAGACCTAGGATCCCAGTGAGAACAAGGGGAGACCGGTTTCCATCACTTAATTGTCCGCGGCAAAGACGAGTCCGTGGTTAAACAATGTAGAGACTTTCCTCGCATTCGTGCAGCCTGTCCTTCCCAGTGTCCGAGGAGGCTCGGGCCTGAAGGCTCGCTCACCGCTCTCTCACCCGCAGGCCGGCTGGTGGCCAGTCTGGTGGCCGAGTTTCTCCAGTTCTTTCATCTTGACTTCACCTTGGCCGTTTTCCAACCGGAAGCTAGCACAGTAAGAACGATTTCACCTCACCTTTGAAGCCTTGGACAACGCTGAGCTCATGAACAGCTGAAAGTTAACATTTGACAACTGTAGTGTCTTGCATAAAGATGTTTCTGTAGCTCCCTGATTTTCTTAAACATCATCCGAGCTGGCAGGGGGTTCTAGGCCCCTGCTTTACTTAACTAGAAGGGAGTGTTGTTGTAAAGCTGGCTTGTTCTGTTAGACTGTAGCTGTTAATGTGAACTTGAATGTGGAGATTGGTGAAAGGAATAACAAATGTAAGCAACCTGACTCGCGCATTTTCTATATGCAGAATCCCACATAGAAACTTGCTCGTGTTGTGTCATTGTATTTTATGTGTTTATGTCACACACGTGAGCAGCTGTGCTTCCTTGAGAAAAGGTATCATCAAACCGTGTGGGTGTGTGAGGACTCTGTTCTATTCAGTGAGTGTGTATTTGGGAGTGAGCTCGGGGGGAATGGGGCTCTGTGGCCGCCTTCAGTCCCCTCCCCCCACAAACATATATATGTAATTTTTTAAAATGGATGTTTCATTCATTAGAAAAACAGTCTGAGTTTAGAAAGATGTCTTTAGGTTCTGAAAATACTTTTCTTTGAGCTCTGAGTAAATAATCTTGTTATATATCTGTGTACTTATAGCTTACTTTTGCATCTTATTTCTGCCCTAGTTTCAAGGTCTGGAAGGTCGAGAGAATTTAGCCCGGGACTTGGGCATTATTGAAGCGGAAGGCACTGTGGGCGGACCCTTGCTGTTGGAAGTGATCCGGCGCTGTCAGCAGAAGGAGAGAGGGCCCGCCCGTGGGGAAGTAAGTGCAGCCCTGTGCTCCGTTACCTCCTGGCTCATCACTGCTGCCCGGGCAGCCCGCACTCCGTGCAGGGAGTCCGTGTCAATAAAAGGCTTTTCCTTGGAAACAAAGTGAAATGCACTCAGATCGGTTAAGTGCACATTATAATGAAAACTGGAAGTGTGGGTGCTCTGAGCTGCTGCCGCCCCAGTTCTGTGGATAGATCCTGCTCCCCGCTGGCTAGTGTCACCTCCCGCTGACTAGTGCTCACCGTCCTTTCTGACGAGTGCTCACCGTCCTTTCTGACTAGTGCTCACTGTCCTTTCTGACGAGTGCTCACCTGTTCCTCTCGGGAAGGGGTCTGGGAGCTCGGGGTGGGCACCCTGGAGCTCCAGCACAGGGCACTGCTTAAGAAGTGGCGAGAACACTCCAAGCATTAGCCCTCTTAGTACTCAAACATATAAAGGCCAAGTTACAGACTAGTTAATTTTTGAACTGAAAGGCTTTTTTAAACTAGATCTAAAACTGTTTGAGCTATTGATTTTGCTTATTTTGTTAGACATTTTCTAATTCCTGTGTGTTTGATTAGCCATTACCTTTCTTATTCCTATCCTTCCCTTTTAGAAGTACTGCTAATGAGATGAACGGTCTGATTTCTGTTTCTGGAAGGGTCCTGTCACAGGCGTAGACAGCGTCTTAACGGTCCCAGGGAGCTGGTTAAGTGTGCTTCTGCCGCAGGGATGTGTGAGTGGAGGCTGTGGCTGCCCCCGTCCCTCCGTCTGGACACCTCAGAGTTCCTGTTAGAGCCTCCGAACCACTCAGGCTGACTGAGTGCCCATTGCACAATAAATAGATTCTTTTCATTAAAAGGGAAATGTAAGAAAATTATGTGTAGTAGAAGGGTTGAGAGCTGTTCAAGATAAGATGCTTTCGTAAGAAAATGCACATTTAAATGGTTTGTGATTATAGAGGAAGTATACAATAATTGATTAGTTCTAAACGTTCTAAGTAATAATTTTTAGTCAAAGGGGGCAGAATGTTTCATGTTGAAATTTTGTTCAACTCGACCTTAACGTGAAAGCCGGGCAGGGGATGGGCAGGTGCGGAGGGAGGAGGGCGCAGGGGCCTGGCCAGAGCACAGGCTGTCCCCGCGTGCGCATGCGTGCATTGTGATTTCATGCTCTCATAATTGTTAGACGAGGTTGGTGAGCGCTTCTTAGAGGATGGGCACTGTGCTGGCTGCTAGTGGACAAAAGAGACCTACATGTAAGGCTCCCGCTCTCCTGAGCCGCCGTCTGGAAATGCTGGTGACAGCTCTCTCGGCTTCTGTGGCCCTGACCTCTGTCTTGCTCTGCCCCTCCCCTTCAATCCCTTCCCCGGTGCACCTCATGCGTGCATGCTGGTTGCCCACGTTTTCTCCCAGGTCTGCTGTCCCTTCTGTAGCCACTGGGAATAGCCCAGACTCTGGAGCCAGACTGCTTAGCTCCACACCCCGCTCGGCCCGCCCTGCGTGTGGCCCTCCTCAGCCACACGCCTCAGGCTCCTCCCCGGGCCGTGGAGGCGGAAGGCAGCCGGTGGGGTTGTGGTGAGGACTGAAGGCCTCGGTGTGTGAAGCTCGGGGAACAGAGCTGGGCATTGGCGGCCGCACCACTGCTGGCCGTCGTTACCGTTCCCGTCTCTGATTCTGTGGCCATTGCTGTTCGGATGGCTCCCTGAGTCCCGTCAGTCCTTTCCCCTATCACCCCCTGGTCAGCCCACTAGAAGGCTGGAGTCCTGGGTGGAAGGAGGACTCCATTCTCCTCCTAACCAAGTGAAGGCGACACGGGACAGAGTCCTGGTCTGGTCCTCTGCCACACTCCTGCTGGTGCTGGGTTTGTCCCTGCGACTCCTTGCTTCAGCCCAGGGGCTGCCGCTCTGCTCCCTGAGGTGTCTGTCCTGCTGTGTGCCCGCTGGCTTAGAAGGCGTGGGAGGCCGGGCGGGCCAGTGCCCTGGGAAGTGGGAGGAAGGGAGGGCTGCCCTTGAAGAGAGCGGTGCCCACCAGGGAGCAGCGGTGCCCACCAGAAGCAGCTGTGCGAGAGGTTTCTTGAGACAAATGAAGCGGCAGCCAGTCCGGGGGCAGAGCAGGTGTCTGGGGAGTCGGGCAGGACCAGGGCGTCAGGCAGGGAGGGGGCCTCACAGAGCCCAGGCTGATTGAGGGGATACTTGGCAGCTAATCAGAATCTAAGTGTGTTTCCCTTTTTAAAATTAAAATTAGGGTGAAATCTAATGAGGATATTGACATTAATTAGAAAGAAATCAACATACCGACACGTGGAGTAGTTTTAAATGCTGAAGTTCTATGCGGTGTAATTAGTATGTTTCTGTGTAATGTGTTAACTTTAAACGGAATGTCTTAGGGTGCACCGGATCTGGCTGATGCGCATTCTCCACCACCCTCGCCAGAAGGAAAGCTGAGCGCGCACACGGGCCCCAGTAAGGTGAGTACGCGGCACGGGCAGTCCGGCCCGGCACGCCCAGCTCGGGTTCCTCCCAGTCCTACACACCCAGTCTTACACGTCACACTCCTGTTCAGTTTCTGCCACTGCTTGCTTCCTGTGGATGAAGTATAGATTCATAAGCATTAATTATTTTGCTTTAATTGGTAGTTTTTTGAATTTTGTGTCATAGAAAGGAATATGCTATTAAATAAAGTTGTAGAATATTGGACTTACTTGGTACTTCGGACATCACTTCTCATTTGTACAGTCCGAGCTGGAGAAGGTTAGGCTCGGGAGTGTAGAACGCTGTGTTGAGTAGGGTAGCTGGGTGACAGTCTGGGATTGTAAGCCTGACGGGTGTTTACAGTCATGAGCCGTTCTGAGGGTTCGTAAGGTCTGTGAGCTTGGGCCATATTGGTGTGTGGTTTCTGAGTGGTTGAAGTTAGGGCCCTGACTCGGGTTTGGTGTCACAGACAATGAACTGGGGGACACTGGATTCCCAGTCCAGGGTGTTGGTGCTGGTGGCAGAACGAGTCAGGAGGCAAGTGTGTGTGGGACGCGCTGGAGCAGCGCCGCTGCAAGAACCTGGCCCACCAGAGGGTGGGTCTGCGCCCAGTGTGTGGGGACCGCCCTCTGGCCCCTGCCCGGGAGCAGCCAGAGTGATGGGTCCGCTGTTTCTGACGGGGCTGGGAGGGGGTGACATGCTGCCAGGGGGACTCCTGCTGCTGTTGGATGTGGTTGGCCCTTTGTGTTGTCTGAATGGGGAGACCATTGTGCTGGGTGCCTGTTAGCGGCCTGCTAACCGCCTGCTCTGTAGGAGGGGCCTTTAAGATCTTTCCCTCGATGCTCAGGGCCAGTTTACGGAGTCCCTCGGAGCAGCTACCAGAGAGAAAAACCTTTGTCACAAGCTCTGCTTTCTGTGAAATACCTGGCTTTAAGGGGGTTAACATAACACATATCCCCACATACTAGTACCCAGCTATTCGGAAGTTCCCTTTTGTCAGTAATTACTTCTTAAAGCAAATTAGCAAGACTAACCTTCCCCATAAGGTATGTCTTCAAGATAAGATATTAATGTCTGTTTTGCCTATTCTTACTCTCTTTATAGAAATAGTTTTAAGAGTTAAGAATTATGATGAGAATCTGTCATGTTAAGTCAGTTAGGAAATGTTGTTCTAAACCAGCGATTTTCACCCGTGAGCGCAGGCATGTTTCTGGCATGCAGTGTCAGGCACCGACTCTTCCCCGCAGACGGTCACATGTAAACGACAACAGCCGACACGCCATGGCCGTCCAGTGTGAACGAGTCAGAATGGCAGCAGTTTTTGGGGTCAGATTGGCAACAATGTCTTTGGTGTGCCGCAGGTTCAGTCATTCGTCTGTGGGCCATGAGAGGGAAAAGATGGAAACCGCTGCTCTGCACGGTCCCAGAGGCGTGAGGGGGTCTGAGGCGGATTAGAGAACAGACCTGAGGGGCCCTCCCTCCTCCGCCCTCTGACTGCTTTCCGCGGAGCCTCAGTCACCCCACAGGGAGACGCTGCAGCTCGTCTCTGCGGGGCCTGGCTCACATAACCCTGTGGTCCTCACGGGCCTGGGTTTGGAGGCCAGTACTTGGCTCACCCTTTCCCCGCCGGCTCCTCCTTCCTCTCAGTGCCTGAGCCATCAGAGCCCCAGGGACTCGGACGGGTGGCCCAGTGCAGCGTCCCGCCAGCCCTGGGGGCCTGCTTTGTGCTCCGGAGCAGGGGGCGGGGCCCGGCCTGAAAGGAAGCTGCTCAGGAGTTCAAGCCTGGCTTCTCAGCGCTGCTCAGTGAGCACGGAGGAGGGCCTGTCCACGCGGAGGGCGGGCCTGTCCACGCGGAGGGCGTGTCTGTCCACGCGGAGGGCGGGCCTGTCCCCACGGAGGGCGGGCCTGTCCCCGCGGAGGGCGGGCCTGTCCCCGCGGAGGGCGGGCCTGTCCACGCGGAGGGCGTGTCTGTCCACGCGGAGGGCGTGTCTGTCCACGCGGAGGGTGTGTCTGTCCACGCGGAGGGCGGGCCTGTCCACGCGGAGGGCGTGTCTGTCCACGCGGAGGGCGGGCCTGTCCCCACGGAGGGCGGGCCTGTCCCCGCGGAGGGCGGGCCTGTCCCCGCGGAGGGCGGGCCTGTCCACGCGGAGGGCGTGTCTGTCACCGCGGAGGGCGGGCCTGTCACCGCGGAGGGCGGGCCTGTCCACGCGGAGGGCGTGTCTGTCCACGCGGAGGGCGGGCCTGTCCACGCGGAGGGCGGGCCTGTCCACGCGGAGGGCGTGTCTGTCCACGCGGAGGTCAGGCTTCACCAATAACTCTTGGGAAGGGTGATTAGACATGAGTTGAACCCCTTGAGTAAGAGAGGTAAAAAGACCAAAGAAGTAGGTTTCCTAAAGGAACATATTAATATCTCCAATTTAAGGAAATTTTCTAATAGGAATCCTTTTTAGTTTGTTTATGAATTAGTTTATTTTGAAAGATTTATACTCTGTGGTAAAACGTCGTTTTATTCTCATGCTCAGATACCAAGGTATAAAGGACAAGGTAAGAAGAAGACAAGCGGGCGGAAGTCTGGTGCCAAGGTAACATGCATGAGGGCGGAGGGACAGAGCCTCCGGGCCTGAGCCATTGCGCGGTCACTTCTTTGGAAATGTCACCCCCTCTCCTCTGTAGTCAGGCATGATAAAGTCACGGTGACACAAAACAAGAAGTGGTTTGACTTTAGTTTTATCCAGGTGGAAGTCACACTGTTACATTTTCAAACTGTGCTGTCAGTTTCATTTTAAGGATTTTTTGTTTTTGGCAACAAAAAAAGTTGAAAATACTTTTTGAATGGATGGTCACGTATATAGTCTTTACATGATTTTTATCCGAGGTCAGTAGAACATTGCACGACTTTTTGATACATTCCTATCGGCAAGTTAAAGGCGAAACTTCGTTCCCTCAGGATGTTCTGTGTGCACAGCTGTGACCCCGTGCCCAGGGCTCGGCCTCAGAGCCCGCGCGGAGGGCGGAGCCGCAGTGTGCTGTGCCTGCTGCCAGCACTGCATCCTCCCCTACGATCACAAAAATGGACCAAGCCTGTATCCTGGCCACTTTTACATTGTAAATGTTAGAGGCCTGAGAAGCAGTGTCAGTCAGTCAGTTCTGACACACGTTAGAATCGGGTGTCCTTCTCCACCGTTTCAGCCTGTGGGGCTCCGTGCAGGTGAGCTTGGTTTCAGGAGAGATCCCGCGGACTCGCCGTGCTGGCTGCCTTCGTTCTGCTGGCTCAGCGGCGAATTCCTGTCCGTCGTTCACACTGTTTTCATGCCTTACCATATGAGATGATTTAAAACGTTATTCAGCAAGTACGTCTGCACATTTGCATAGAGAAACTCGTGTTCAGTGCTCTGGGCGAGGCAGTGACCATGGCCCTCAGTCACTAGTAAGGAGTTTACCGTGGGATTGGGGAGGTGACACGCCTTAAGCAAGGTCGTTAGAAACAAACCAGCATGTTTCATAGCTGCCTTTAGTCAGTTCCTTGGACTTAAGGGCGTATTTCATGGTACCGCACTTGTATGATCCTGTTGGTGTCGTGGGTTTGAAGAGGTCCGAACGTTTTGAAGAAGTGGGTCCATGGGAAGAGCACGTGGAGGGAGACACATTGCACTGTGGGTCACAGACTCCTGCTCGGGCAGGGCCTCAGGCGCTCCGGGCCGAGGGGGACGAAGAGCCTGTGCGGCCCGTGTCCTGTCGCTGAGCCCCAGGTTCTGCCTCCGTCGCTGTGAACCCTGGTCTCCTCTGCGCCCCTGGCCTTGTCGTGGAATTGCTTTAGAAGTCTGGTACCCAGCACCGTTTCCAGCCGCATAGATGAGCCTCAGCCCGTCATCCCTCTGCTTTCCGCTCTGCCGTGTGCCTGCAGTAGGTTCCCGCCCTTAATCCCCCACCGTCCTAACGTCTTAATAACCCATACCGAGCTGCATGTGTGTGTCATTGCGGGACACACAGCTGGACTCCAGGGGGCGCCGTTCACAAGCAGCAGGGCAGCACTTCCCACGGGCAAAGCCCTGAGCGTCGCCCTGCTTGTCCATGAACCACCGGGGCGCCCAGCAGGGCCTGCGGGGGTGCCTTGTGGCTTCTGTTGTGAGCAGAAGGCCCGAGTTCATGTTGCAGATGAACTTTTAAAAAGTCATTCACGTGTATATAAAACCGATTTGCACTTACTAGTGTGAGCCTGTCAGAATGCAGAGCAAAACCCAAGGTTTGGACCTAATTGAACTTGGTCAGATACAAGTTGTATTGCTGGGTTTTGCTATTGTGGGTCAGTAAAGGGTGGGCAGAAGAAGTGGAAGCCAAGGCGGGTAGATGGTAAGTGGGCGGGCGTTTCTTTAATGAGGTGACATTTTGCACTGTGCTGACACTGCCTCCCCGAGGGTCACCTGTTCACTGGACACCGTTCTGAAAGGGTGTCGGAAGTTACAGCAGCCCTTGGTAGCTCCACTCACTTGGGAAAACTGAATAGTAGATGGTTTTGTTTTTAATACTTAGAATAAAGTGCTTTTTATCTTCACATTAAAAGTAATATAGAGGGTCAGCCTTTTTATAATCAGTTTTCAAGTGTTTTTAAACTTGTGTATTGAGGTATTTTTTGCTTCAAGTTCTTTTAAAAAGGACCATTTCTGAAATCGTTGCTCCTTTTTTTTTCCAAAATTCTGGAATAAGCCCAGCGTCACGTTGATTTAGGGCAGTGATGTGTGTGTGTGTGTGTGTGTGTGTGTGTGTGTGTGTGTGTGTTTGGGATGGGGGGATGTTTCTGTGTCTATTACAGACACCTTTGTTTTCTAGATAAAGGAAGCATTATCGTTCCCTTCACACTCACTCTCTCTCTCTCACACACACACACACACACACACACATTCTGAATGCAGGAGCACTCTTAGTGGGCAGTGTGCCCAGCACTCAGCCTGGCCAGCTGTCCACTCCTGGCTGCTTCAGACCCGAGACCTGACATCTGGGCACTACTGTCCTCTGACCCCGAGCAGCTGGCTTCATAGGGCTGAGCGTGGAGCAGCTGTGCGGGCCGTCCAGTCTGGTTTCAAAGCCAGAGCGCTGGCTCCGTGCACCTGCAGGAGGTCCGGCTTGTGAAGGGAGCATGGAAATACGTCTTCTCCGGGACCACTGAGCTTCTAGAAAGGGCTTCGGTTTCTGTGATTCTACAATAACACAGTGTTTGCTCTCTATGTGCATGAGTTAAACTTTTAGGTGTGTGTGTGTGTGAGAGAGAGAGAGAGAGAGAGAGAGAGAGAGCTGTAGTAAAATTAATTTATTAGTAAGTCTCGGGTCATAAACTGCCTTTGGTGTGTTTGGGGAAGGAAGCTGGGGATAAGGCATGGGCAGGAAAAGAATTTGCATGAATTTTGTAAACTTGGAAAACTTTCTTTGGCTTTAATGTGTCTGTTATGAGCAGTTCAGATTAAGCCTTTAGTTTGGAAAAACTTTTTTTCTAGTTCATAGACATTCTAGGAATCAAGGTTTTGGTTACTATGTTGTTAAAATAGGCATGTCTAAGGGCAAAGAGAAACCGGGGAAGGACAGGATCCAGGTAGGCTGTGAGGGTCAGGGCCAACTGGAGACGAGGGAATACACGCTGTTGCATGCAGGCTGGGGCAGGAGGGAGAGCGCTCGAGGGCCTTGAACATTGGTGTAGACGCTCAGGGGCCGGTAGGTGTAGACGCTCAGGGGCTGGCCCGTGTAGACGCTCAGGGGCTGGCCGGTGTAGACGCTCAGCGGCTGGCCGGTGTAGACGCTCAGGGGCTGGCCGGTGTAGACGCTCAGCGGCTGGCCGGTGTAGACGCTCAGGGGCTGGCCGGTGTAGACGCTCAGCGGCTGGCCGGTGCAGACTCACAGGGGCTGGCCGGTGCAGACGCTCAGTGGCTGGCCGGTGCAGACTCACAGGGGCTGGCCGGTGTAGACGCTCAGGGGCTGGCCGGTGTAGATGCTCAGGGGCTGGCCGGTGTAGACGCTCAGGGGCTGGCCGGTGTAGACGCTCAGCGGCTGGCCGGTGTAGACGCTCAGGGGCTGGCCGGTGTAGACGCTCAGGGGCTGGCCGGTGTAGACGCTCAGCGGCTGGCCGGTGTAGACGCTCAGGGGCTGGCCGGTGTAGACGCTCAGGGGCTGGCCGGTGCAGACTCACAGGGGCTGGCCGGTGCAGACGCTCAGTGGCTGGCCGGTGCAGACTCACAGGGGCTGGCCGGTGTAGACGCTCAGGGGCTGGCCGGTGTAGACGCTCAGGGGCTGGCCGGTGTAGACGCTCAGGGGCTGGCCGGACGTGCCATGGACATGGAGGTGCGGTGGGGGCCCCTCTGAGGTCTGAGTGGAGGCCATTGCTGCACTGGCAGCAGATCGCCGTAGACCCGCACGCAGCGGCGGCCTCCTCGTTGGTGTGCGGGTGTGCTGGGCTCTGGGCGGAAAGGCTGTGTTCACTTTGCTGTAATTCTTGGTTCGTTTGTGTGAACTAACCTTCCTTTGCTTTCACGTTGGGCACATTGACTTGCGGTAATTGGCGGAGCAGGGAGAGATGTGGAAGAGGAAGTGGGAAGTCATGAATAAATGGAGTGGGCATAGCGAAGGGTTCCTTCAGGGAGTGTGAGGAGTGGTGCCCACCTGTTTCCCTGACATTTGCCCTGGCGGGGCCCGAGGCCTGGGGCCAGCTGAGGGCCGGAGTTGCTCTGGACCCCCCCCCCCCCCCGAGTTCACTGCAAGCCCCTCCCACCGCCCCTCACGGCCTCACGCACTCATGCCCAGGGGGTTGCAGATGTTCGGGACTCTCTGACTTAAAACACCTTATCACAGTCTTATTTCACCAAGGGGGCTGCCTCTCCCCTGTCTTTCTAGAAAGCCGGCAGTGGTGCTAGTCAGAGTGATGCGAGCATCTCCTCGTCAGAACCAAAGAGCAGAAGCAGTCTTCACTTACTGGCCCCGGACACAAAACTTGGACCTTTCTTAAGCAACAAGAGTCTAGATGTCAAAGACAAAGCTGGCCTTTGTCCACACGAAGATGACCTGGACGGAGATTCTTTCTTTGACGATCCCATTCCTAAACCCGAAAAAACTTACGGTTGGTGAGTCGACTCTTTTGGTCATCAGAATAGAGGCTTAAAAAGGTAATTTCCCAATGCTTTTTACAGTTAAGAAACAGTGAGCTGCTCAAGGGGCCATACTTACTAGACACGTGAGTCTGATTTGTGTGGTCAAAGCCTTCGATGTGGTAATGCGTCCAGTGTGAGGAAGCCTAGGTGTCCCGACTCCCGCAGCCGGGGGTCCTGAGCCTCTGCCAGCCACTGCAGGGCGCAGGCGCCGTACGGGCACAGCTGTGAGCGGCACAGCGTGCAGGGGGATTGCCAGTCACAAGGCAGAGGGGCTGGACCCCCAGAGGAGGGCCTGGCTCTGCTCTGAGGGAGACTGGAAGCTGGCGCTGGGCAGCAGAGTGGCTGGGTCCGCAGGCATTGTCTCAAGTCCTGGGCGCAGGTCTCCAGGTGCGGAGTGGCAGGGTCGTCCGCCCCGGGAGAGGTGACGTGGGATGGTGAGGAGGAGGAGGAGACGGGCTGTGTCCTGAGTGGGAGCAGAAGGACGAGCTCAGAGCAGTGGCTCCCAGGAAAGTTCCGGGATTCCAGGCTGAGCACCTGGAAGGTGGAAACCGCCCTTGACTGAGCTGAGGGGTCCTCGGGTGTGGGCCAGGGGACAGGAGAGCTCTGTTCCCACTTGCTGGGTTGGAGAAGATGGTCCCGGGAAAGGTGAGAGGTGTGGGCCGGGTGCAGGGAGCTCTGGCTGGATGCACGTTAGGGACTCCACCTTAGGGAGCGTGGAAAGCTGGGTGCCTGCCGGGGTCACCAGGCCGTGGGCACTGCAGCATCTCCAGGCCAGCCCGCAGAGGAGCAAGCGGGCAGGGGACTGAGCCGGAGCAGGAGGCGGGCCAAGCAGCCGCATTTGGCTCTGAAACCTGCTCTGCGTTTAGCAGCCCGAGGCCGAGGATGGCCTTGACGTCTGGGTTAGCCAGATGGTGGCATTGGGGGCCGTGCTGTGCTGATGGGTCCGAGTGGGCTCAGGAAGGACAGGAGAGGGCTGTAGGTGGTGAATACTTTTTTGACGAGTTTTGTAGGAGTGCGCAGAGGAATGGGTGGGGCTGGAGGGCAGGGTGGGGTTAGAACTGTTAGAGCGGGAGAATGAACAGCATGCGTGTCCTAGCCTGTGGCTGAGAACAGCCCTGGTTTGTTTGTTTGTTAATCCTCACCTGAGGGTGTTTCCCCTTGGTTTTTAGAGAGAGAGGGAGGAAGGGAGAGAGCAATGTGAGAGAGACACATCCATTGGTTGCCTCTGCACGTGCCCTGTCCAAGGCTTGGGATGGAGCCTGAAACCCAGGTATGTGCCCTTGACTGGCATCAAACCCACGGCCCTTTAGTCCGCTCGCTCTATCCACTGAGCTAAACCGGCCAGGGCGAGAACAGTGTTTTCAAGAGGGAAGTTAGTGATGTCGGGACAGGGTTTCTGGAGAGCTACACTGGAGTGCCCAGGCCTCCGTCTTCGCTGGGAGGTGGGTGTGAGGGAGGAGGAGCAGTGGGATGTCGCCCAGAGCTGGGGCCTCCTCGCCCTCTGGTGCGCTGCGCTGCGCTGTGTGTGTGCTTCGTGTCCTGTGAGAGCTGCGTGTGCTGCTCTGGGCCGGGCAGAGGCCAGAGCGCCATTGACTGCGCTTGTTTCCTGTTAGGAGAAGTGACCCTGGGAAGCCAGGAGGGAGCCTCACCTCGCTCGCCGACGCCCCATCCTTGAAGAGTGGTCTCGGCTCCCTGCCGGGAGCCCCCTCCTTGAAAGACTCGGAAGGTGAGTGCTGGCTGCAGAGGTGGCACTGGATACTGTATTTCTCTCTAGCTCATTATGGAACATTTGATCATTGCTTATTTTTTCAGAAAAATGTATGTAAAATCATAAAAACAGCCCATAACGTTACCATTCAGAGATAGATTCTGTTAATATGGTGTTCTATTTGTTGATTTTTTAAGATACGGTCTGTATTCCACTTTTCCTATGCCACCAAAACACTATTAGTTGACATTTTGGCTGTCTATCATGCTATCCGATATAAAAAAAAGCCTAATATATGCTAAGTGTCCAGTTGTCCATTCAACCAATCAAAGAGTAATATGCTAATGATATGCTAAGGCCACTCAACTGCTTGCTGTGATGTGCACTGACCACCAGGGGGCAGACACTCTGACCGGTAGGTTAGCTTGCTACTGGGGTCCAGCCGATCAGGACTGAGTGAGATGAGCGGGACATGCCCTGGAGCCCTGCCGCAGTCCCTCTCCGGCGGGCCAACCTCCAGTGTGCCTCCCTGGCCCAGATCGTGCACCGGTGGGGTCCCTTGGCCAGGCCTGCACCCTCTCACAATCTGGGACTCCTTGGGGGATATCACAGAGCCAGTTTTGGCCCCATCCTGCAG
Source organism: Eptesicus fuscus (assembly GCF_027574615.1). NCBI lineage: Eukaryota > Metazoa > Chordata > Mammalia > Chiroptera > Vespertilionidae > Eptesicus > Eptesicus fuscus. The sequence continues at coordinate 97,391,097 of NC_072482.1, forward strand.
GCCAGGCCGAGGGACTCCACTGGTGCATGAATTCGTGCACCGGGCCTCTAGTAGAGGTATAATTTTAAACCATCTCTCTCGGACATTTAGATTGACTTGATTAGGATTTAATTAAATTCATTTTTCAAACGTGTCTTATAGATTGTGTGGTGCCACAGTGATCAGCTCAGGGTGTGGGGGGATTTGGACCTGGTGTGTCCTGTGCAGCAGGGACAGGGACTGCAGCTGCAAGGAATGCCGGGCTGCCCACACATTCCGCCCCGCCCCGGCACACACGGTGCAGGCCCCAGTGCTCAGACACGGACCTGTGGGGAGCAGCTTGGGTACTACGTCATAGGGGACAGAGGGTTTAATCAGCACAGTGTTAGAGTATAACTGGGCCTCTTCCGAGTGAGTTTTCTAAAAAGTGGGTGAGCTCTGTGTGAGGGAATTGCAGTGTGATTTGCACAATTTTGCATGACTTGGTACAGCTGTAGGGTATCCCAGGACACACGAGATGTTCTGTGGCTCTCCTAACCATCTGGTCAGCTAGCCGTGGACCTGAGACTGTGGCCCCGTCACTCCTCTCTCCCTCCTTTCCCATGATCACTGTCACCTTCAGTGACGGAGCCCAGAGTCAGGATGGGTCACTCTTTCTTTAAAATGTTTTTATTGGTTTCAGAGAGGAAGGGAGAGGAAGAGGGAGAGAGAGAAACATCAATGAGGAGAGAGAATCATTGATTGGCTGCCTCTTGGCACGCCCCCCACTGGGGATCGAGTCCAACCTGGGACCCTTCAGTCCGCAGGCCAATGCTCTATCCACTGAGCCAAACCAGCTAGGTGGGTCACTCTTAATGCTGATTAGGGACGAATGATTTAGAGAGAACATTGAGGGCTAAGGGCTGAAGAAGTAAAACCAGTGAGAGTCGGTCAGGTTGGGAAATGAAATAGTGATTGAATTGGTGCAAAATTTAGAGGTCAAGGGAAGTAATATGACAGAATGATGAGTCTGTGCAGTCACACCTGGAGGGGCGCCATCCTATATAACAAAACCCTAATATGCAAATCGACGGAACAGCGGACGATGGGTCGCTATGATGCGCACTGCCCCCCCCCCCCAGAGGGAGGCGGCGGCGGGGGGCGGAGCCGGCCAGTGGGTGGCACCAGGCCGCCAGCCAAGGCGGGTGCCGGTGGGGGCTCCTGACCGCCCCGCCCCGCCCACTGGTCACCCCACAGAGGGCCCTGATCACCGTCCAGCGGGGGCTCCTGATCGCCCCGCCCACTGGTCCCCCCACAGACGGCCCTGATCACCGTCCAGCGGGGGCTCCTGATCGCCCCGCCCACTGGTCCCCCCCCAGCGGGGGCTCCTGACCGCCCCGCCTGCCGGTCACCCCACAGAGGGCCCTGATCACCGGCCAGCGGGGGTTCCTGATCGCCCCGCCCACTGGTCCCCCCACAGAGGGCCCTGGTCACCAGCCAGCGGGGGCTCCTGACCGCCCCGCCTGCCGGTCACCCCACAGAGGGCCCTGATCACCGTCCAGCGGGGGCTCCTGACCGCCCCGCCCACTGGTCGCCCCACAGACGGCCCTGATCACCGTCCAGGCCTAGGGACCCTACCCCATACATTGGGAACAGTCTCTTAGATTTAAACATTAAAACCTGGCCAGGCTACTCTAACACTGAGAAAACAGGATGATGCAGCGATGACATGCATGGACTCTGGCTTGCACATTTTGTGGTCAGCCCTGATTCTGACACTTACAACTGTGTGACAAAGCCAATTACTTAACTTCTCTCTGCTTCAGTGTTTCCACCCATAAGATGGGGAGAATGGTACGACTGCCTCAGAGGATCATGTTATGTACTACTTTTTATAATCAGGGCAAAAAGATGTAGCTGCCCACACAACAGCAAGATGCCTTTCACCTGTAGGAAAAGTATGGTCACTGGTGCATGTAGCGTCCTAACTGCGAGAGGGGTGTCCGACTGCCGGTTTAGGCCTGACATCCCCCAAGGGGTCCCGGATTGAGGATGTAGGCCGGCCTGAGGGACCCCCCCCCCCGCCCAAATTTTGTGCACCGGGCCTCTAGTAGGAAAGAAGTGGGCAAAAACACTGAGGGTCAAGTTACAGCAGAGAGCTGCACTCGGCAGGCATCAGTCACACTTTGTCATCTTCTAGTTGAGGAAGCTTCTGTTGTAAAGAAGCCCTTATTCTGGGGGAGAAGTAATTGACACATTTAAGAAATGGTTGTATTCTAAATGTTGATTTAATGCAAATGTGTTTCCCTGTTCACAGGTAAAAGGGGAAACGCAGCTTTGAAAGATCTGAAGGTGGTGAATGATAAAATCGGATCCCTTGGATTAGGTAACTTGATAACCAGTTTAGTGTTGATTGCTCGGAGGTGGTTATTTTTCAGAATAAAATCTTGAATGCCTGGGTGTGGCCAGCCTGCCGCGAGCACCTCCTGAGTGCATGCTTGCCTGGCCCGCGTGCCTGGGCTCATCCACGGGCCGAGGGGCCTAGCAGCAGCCATGACAGGCTCAGCTGACCCTCCTGCCACTCCAGGTGTGCAGGGAGGCTCCCGCCCACCGCCCACCAGAAGGCAGCCGCCACCCGCTCGCCTGTCGGGGGGCCTCGGCCGCCCTCCCCCAGCGGCAGGGATTCCGACTCGTTGCCGTAGTGATCTGTGCAGTGCCGCTGGATTCTTTATTTTCTGGGGTCTCCTCCCCCCACACACATCTCTCAGGTCTCTAGCACACACTCGCCCCAGCCCTCAGCGCAGTCCCCTCTGGCCTGGGCCTCGCTTCGACATCAGCTTTCCTTCCCTTTGTTTCGGCCTCCTGGGCACCCTTGTTCCTGTGGTGGCTGCAGTGTGGGAAACAGCAGTCAGACCTCGGCCACCTGCCCTCTTCCACGCCTCCCCCTTTGCATTCACGCTGGAGTCCTGACCCGACCTCCAGGCCCGCCCTGCGCGCCCTCCTGGTCTCCCCACCTGCCCTGGGCCACGGTGCCTCCGTGGTTGCGCCAGCTTCCTCACGGACTTCCCGCCACCACGGCCTCCCCATCTCGGTCACCTTCCTTAGGTTTCCACTCAGCTGCCCTCAGAGACTTCAGGACCCATCTCAGTGTCTGGCCTGTGCGTCCCCCCGCTTCCTCCCACTAGAGGGGGAGCTCCATGAGGTCAGGGACGCCCCGTCAGCCATGCTGGGCCTCGGGACCCAGCAGTCACGCTCGTGTTTGACAAAAGTAGAACCACCAGGGAATTGTATCAGGAGAGGAAGACCTTGTCTGACTGTCCATCCAGACCTTGAACCCCCAGCAGTGCCTGGTCTGGCCTTCGAGGGACCCGTGGGCTCCCCATGCGGGTCCCCACTCTTCCCTCAGTGGCCACACGTGATTCTGCATGTCTTCCACGTGCCACTGTTCATGGGGAGGGCAGCTCTCATGGGCCCTAAGCGTTTGCTCAGCCGTCAACACCATGTCCCCAGCTGTCCCTCGGGAGATGGCGGGAGCGAGGGGGTGGCATCCACCGTGCGCTCTGTCAGGGCCTCGATGCACTTTCAATGCCATAGGGCGGCCTGTGGGGCTGCTGCGTCTGTGAGCGGCCCTGCCCTTGTGACGTCCTTCCCCGGTGCTCACTGGGCACTGGGTCTGCGGCCCTTCACAGGTGGGACCCTGTGCTGACCTGGGCAGGCAGGTGCCACAGCTCAGAGCTGAGGGACGCAGGACACTGGCCAGCTCCCAGGTCACGGGGCAGCGCCCACACCCACCGAGGATGCTCTCGCTCTGCTCGCTTTTAAGTTGATCTATTGAGTTGGAATATGTGACCGAATACTTGGTTTTGATAAGAGATAACATTATAAAGAGTAAACATGCAACAGGAGGGAGCTTTGAGTGCTTGGACTAAAAGACCATGTTAAGTACATGTCACGGTGGAAGTAACTGTACTGTTTCTTGGGTTACTTTGTTCCTTGCTTGTACTGGTATCTTATATATGGTACAGTGTTATTTCTGATCTTTGGGACTTCTGTAATGATGCAGTGTTGGATGACATGTGTCTCTCCCTGAACTTCCAGGGGCTGGAGAAGACGATGACTATGTGGATGACTTCAATAGGTAAGAACAGCAGGTGGACGCAGGAGAGTGACAGGATCACCCGGGGCTTATTTAGTGGCGTGGCCCTGTTCAGAGTGGCGGGGGGCGGGGGGGCGGGTTGATCCAGAGCTGCACATGGCCTGGAAGCCTGGGTAGATTCCGCATCCGGATGTGGGTGTTCAGGAAACTCAGGAGAATGAATGGAAGTAGCTGAAGAACTGAGTCTCCGCACCAGGCCTCCCTAGAATGAGGGCCCTCCCCTCCTCCCCCTTTCCTCCCCTCCCCTCCTCCCCCTTTCCTCCTTCTCCTCATCTCCACTCCCCTCTCCCCTCCCCCCCTGGCCTCGTGGGAACCGCCCACATCTACCTGAAACAGGTGGCCCTCACATGATCTTTCTGACTCAGGTGGGTGTAGGTGGGGTGAGAGGAGTTGGGCAGTCCTTCGTCTGGACGTGGGGGTTGTGGAGGTGACGAGGAAGTTGAAGTCGGAGGCTGAGGCGTGATGCTCGGAGCGCCCTCTCCGGGAGTGTGTGTGACGGTGCCTGGTTAGCTGGTGGGTTGCCTTTGTGAGAGGCAGTGTGGCCCTTGCTTTCCTCGTCTGTCCCGTTGACTGGCCCTGCTGCCTCGCCAGGGAGGGGTCTTCAGGGTCAGGATGGGCGTGGAGCTGGTGTGATGTGGCCCTCTGTTTAGGGTTAGAGGCTGAGACGGGAGTTGGCGTCACTGTTCTCTCTCCCCTGAATTAGCACCAGCCATCGCTCGGAGAGAAGCGAGCTGAGCATCGGCGAGGAGATCGAGGAGGACCTGTCCGCGGAGCTGGACGACGCCAACACCAGCGACAAGGTCGGGCAGAGTGCGGGGCGCGGGCCGGGGCTGCCTCGGTTCATGCGGCTCTAGGAGCTACACTGCCGAGGGAGACGGCGGGAAATGGCGGGAAATGGATGGCAGATTGACCTGGCTCAGTCTGAAAAGAATCTTGAGTGAGGATGTGAGCTGGTGTCCACTGTCACTCCCTCTGTAACTGAGGAGGTGCTTTGTCTCGGGCCAGGGGTCAGGGCTGGGTCGGACCGACCCTTGGGGTGTGGACAGTCGGTGCGGGAGGAGCCGTTCTCAGAGCGCGCCTGTGGGCAGGAGGCGCGGCGGGGGCTGCCTGTGGTGTCGGGGGTCGCACAGCAGGGCGGGGGCCACACACCCACGGGAGACGGCGCAGCAGAAATGGAGCCAGGGTAGGACTGGGGTCTGTATTGGGGTTCCACATTGGGCCTTGCGATTAGGCAGAGAGCAGGATGCACTTAGATGTGTGAGCTGGCGGCTTGGGATCGCATGTTGGTGCCAAGAGAGCTGTGGGCATCTCTCGTGAGCCTGCCTTCCCCACAAGCATGTCCCCGAGTGCCGTGACCTTCGCCCTCAGTGCCATGACCTTCGGGGAGGATCGCAGCGGAAGGCCTTGGAGGGAGGGAGGCACCGTTTGCAGTGAAGCCAGTCTGCGCAGCAAACCTGGGCTCGCACGCTCGTCCTTCCTGCCTGCTCTCTCCGCGAGCTCCCGGTGCTCACCTCTCCGCCGGGCGCCTGTGCGCACGGGATCCGAGCAGGAGGGGGGGGTGGGGGGGGGGGTCGCGGCGGCAGCAGTGGGGCCCGAGATGACCCTCACGGCGCAGCGCCGTGTTTCGGGAGGCCTGAGACTGCTGCGTGCTGACGCTCCGCTGTCCTCTGTCGGACCCACAGCTTGAGGACCTGACGCAGGACCTGACCGTGTCGCAGCTCAGCGACGTCGCCGACTACCTGGAAGACGTGGCCTTCACCTGAGGAAGGAGCGTCGCCACCGCCAGGACAGACGGAGACTCCACCCTCCGTTTTCCAGGCAGTCGTGGCCGGAGGTCTGCTCTGCTGGTGCCTTGTGTTCAGAACGACGGCAGATATTTTTAAAGATTAACTTTTCATTAACTAAACAGCCTTCCACTGGAGCCCACGCGTGGGAGATTCCGTCTTAATCTGGTTACCTGTCCGTTTCCCTCAGAAAGGAATTCCGCTCGGATGCCTGGCGAGGAGGCACCGTGAGACAGCAGTATTGAGAGCGAAGCTGCAGGCCCCCGGCTCGCGGGCAGCGTGGCCTTGATCTTCTAGGTCCCGCGTGGGCGGGGCGGGCGGGGCTGCGGTCGTGGCAGAAGGAAGGGCCGCCGGAGCCCAGGGTGAGACGCTTCCGTCCGTCCGGGAGGGGATGTGACTGCTCTGGGTGCTGCCAGCTCTGCTCCTCCTAAAGAGCTGGGGGGAGGGGGGAGGGTTGTTGGTGCGGTTGTCACGGCGGTGGCGTGTCCCTGCTGTGTCCACGCGAGAAGCTATCCTCGCAGGCCCTCTGAGAGCCCAGTTATCACCTGTGACCCCATCTTGAGACGTTCAGTTCCGAGGTGCGTCTGAGGCCCGCAGCGGTGCTTCCGTCCGGACCTGTGCTTGACGTTGGGTCCAGGTGGGGGAGAGGGGTGACGGTCTCAGACGTGTCCGGGGGCAGCTTCCTGCTGCAGTTCTTCCACTGTCACCGCAGAGCAAGCCCCCCCCCCCCCCCGGGGCGGCGCTGTGTTTACAGGGTCCCCGGTGCCCGTGGTACTACTGCACAGCGGGGTGACGCGTGCTGTGCTAGTTACAAGTGAAGCTGTGATTGCGTGGTCAGTTTTGTACTTTTTTATTTCAATTAAATTATGGCTTTTATTGAAAGTCACCTTTCCTAGTGAGAGGAGGAATTGGTTGGTTGATCTCAGTCGGGGCGCAGACGTGATGGTCAGGGTGTGTTCGCTTCCATCTCCCTCAGCCTCCCGCTCACAGACACACCTGCCGGCCCGACGTGGAAAGGGAAGTGGTGGGGTGGGGGTCAGGCTGCGGGACATTGGAGTTTGACTCTAAAATCAAGTGGAACTGAGTCCTCAACGCCAGCAGGAGAGGACAGCACACGGCCGGCGGCCTGGACGCCGTCCCGCCTCCGTGTGTGGGGCTGTCCGCACTGCGCGGTGGGCGCTGCGTCCTGGTGCCCCCGGTCCCCGTCCGCCCGCCTTGGGAAGCGGCAGCCCGTGCCCTGTTGGCGCAGTGCGTGGTGGGAACTGGACCTCGGTGGGTGGAAGGGCCGCAGGAGAGGCTCTCGCCCTGTGAGGACCGGGGACAGTTCACCCGAGTGTCCTTCCCTGTGACCAGTCTGGCCTCCAGTCCTGTCGGGGACGGGGAGAGAACGCCAAACGGATCTGCTTTCTCATCCGCCGCGATGGTGAAGACTCCGCTGTGCGAGGTGTCGTTTCCGTGTGTGCTTCGATCGGACGGGGCTTGAGTGTGCTTAGTGTGTGTGTGTGAAATGCGTATTGAAATACCCCGTGAAATGCATTTTCATGGTGAAACCTGTATTTTACAGTGGAGTTTCCAAATGCTGGCTCTCATCTTATCGGCGGTAATACGAGTGAATAAAAAGCTCGCACCTTTCCTACTCTGTGTTGTGTGGCAGTGACCAGGCGTTAGCTGTGGCCGCCAGTCTCCGTGTCGTCTGGGCCCCTCCTGGCTCCCCCACAGCCCAGCACCCCCCGCCTGTGGGGCGCGCCCAGCCCCCAGAACTGCTCCCCAGAACAGGGGCCCCCTGGCTCCTTTCCATCTTGTTCTCAGACGCTCCCGCCTGGAGGGGTTTCCCTCCCAGCCTGCCGCTGTCCCGGGTCCCCGTGTCCCTCCCCTCGCCCCCGTCTGACGGCTGTTTCTCGTCCAGAAGCCCCATCGGCGCGGGGCAGTGCTGAACCCCGTGGTGGGTGAATAGCATCCCCCGCAGTCTGCCCGGCAGGCTCTGAGCGCGGGCTGGGGCCTGGGCAGCTGTCCTCACCCTGACCCTGAGGACCGGGCTCGCGGTTCCGTGCGGGCCCAGCTGCCCCTCCTCCCACCGGCCAGCGGGAACATGGCTCTCAAAGGAAGCGGACAGTTGTCCTGCTCATCGCTTGGTGGCTGCTGGCACAGGACGAGCAGAGTGGGACTTGAGGCGCTGACTGCGACCCCATTGGGCAGGGAAGGGCCAGCAAAGAAGGGCCGCCGAGCCATACAGACCCCCTGCGGGCGCTGGGGTCCCATCTGCACAGCCCCCAGGCCCACGCGGCAGCTTCCTTCTGGGGAAACTGGAAACGAGGGAGGCTGTCTTCGAGTCATCCTCGCAGCTCCTAGGCCTCTGAACCGGAGGGAAGAGGGTCAACCACCAGCAAGGTGGTGCTGGAGACGACCTGGTGCCCGGGGTCAATGGGGTCCCGAGCAGTGAGCCGCGGCCACGCCCAGGGAGTGGCCCAGGTAGCCGCCCGGCTGGGAGTGTGGGGCGGAGCCACAAGGGAACCTGCGGTACCTGCCCAGGTAGGACCTCCCCGCGGGGCCGCGCCCTGACCTCAGGACTGAGGGGTGGCCGGCCTTGTGCGGGGGGCGGGGGGAACCGCAGCACCAGGAAATGGCAGCGATTTTCACCAGCAGGGAAGTCGGGACCTGGCTGCGCTTGGATGGGGAGGAAGGAGAAGAGAGACTGGATGGGTTTCCTGTGAGTTTCTGTTCCTCCTCCGAGGCCCCATTCATGTGTCACTTCCCCAAAGTCTTTCTGCGGCCGAGCCCCCTCCAGCATCACCACCTCAGATCTGCTTCCTCTCAGGTCCCTCTGCCCGTGCTGAGCCAGGACCCCACCCCTGCCCCCGGCACCCACAGGGCGATGTGAGAACCACACAGTGTGAGAGAGCAGGGTGCATCGGGAGGCTTACGCCGAATTTGAATTCAGCTCCCAAAATGCATTGTAACTCTCTTCCCAGGGGAGCAGGGTAAGTAACCTGTGCAGGTCAGGCGTCCCGGGTGCGAGGTGAAGTGTGCAGGTCAGCGGTTTTGGGGTTATTCCCAGAGTTGTGCCATTGTCACTGTCACTGATGTTCATCCCAGAAAAGAGCCTCATACGCATCGCAGTCGCTCCCCATTTTCCACCCCACCCCCTCTTCCCCAACACAATGCTTCCTGTCGCTACAGACCAGCCTGTACCGGACTTTGCTTATACGGAATTACACAACACTAGAGGCCTGGTGCACGAATTCGTGCACCAGTGGGGTCCCTCAGCCGGGCCTGTGGTATCGGGCTGAAACCGGCCCTCCGACATTCCCTGAGCGGTCCCGGATTGCGAGAGGGTGCAGGCCAGGCCGAGGGACTCCACCAGTGCATTATTGGAGGAACCTCGGGGCCGGGGAGGAACCGCGGGAGGGCTCCAGGGCATGTCCGGCTGTCTCGCTCAGTCCCAATCTGCCGGACCCCAGCAGCAAACTAACCTACCGGTCGGAGCGTCTTCCCCCTGCTGGTCAGTGCACATCATAGCAAGCAGTTGAGCAGCCTTAGCATATCATTAGCATATTATGCTTTGATTGGTGGAACGGACGACCGGACACTTAGCATATTAGGCTTTTATTATATAGGATGGTGGAACGGATGACCGGACACTTAGCATATTAGGCTTTTATTATATAGGATTATATAGGATGTAACAATGTTGCCTTTCATGACTGGCTTCTTTCACTTAACATTGTTTTCTAGGTTAATCCATATTGTAGCATCTCTTGCTGATCCATTTCTTTTTGTTGCTACACAGTATCCCACAGTGTGGATATACCAGGTGTACTGGTTAATAATGCGGATTTTTTTCAATAGATGGAGTTATACATATGTTGATATATATATGCGATTTGATATGTATGATATTTTGATGTATTGGTAACAAGCTTCAAAACTTCATATTTCAAATTTTCTGAAGGTGTTAACATCATAAATATTTTTACACTTAAAAATGTCGAAATTCGTGCCAAAAAAAGAGCATTTGTAGTAAGTTTTAATTAATTGTGAATGCTGGTTTAAACGCTTTAAAAGTGGTGATTTCAATGTGAAAGACAATGCCCAGGTCAACCGAAAAAGTTTGAAGACCAACAATTACAAGCATTATTGGATGAGGATGCATGTCAAACTCAAAAACAACTTGCAGAAAGATTAAACCTTGCTCAGCAAACCATTTCCGATCGTTTATAAGCAATGGGAAAGATTTTAAAGGAAGGAAAATGGGTGCCACATCAACTGAACGAAAGACAAATGGAAAACCGAAAAGTCATCTGTAAAATTGTGCTTCTTTTTTGCATCTAATTGTGACTGGCGATGAAAAGTGGATTTATTTTGAGAATCCCAAATGCACAAAATCATGGTTTGATCCAGGTCAACCATCAGTATTGACAGCAAAGCCAAATTGCTTCAGAAAGAAGACAATGCTCTGCGTTTGGTGGGATCAGGAAGGTGTGGTGTATTATGAGCTTCTAAAACCAGGTGAAATCATTAATACTGATCGCTACCGACAACAAAGAATCAACTTGAACTAAGCTTTGATTGTGAAACGACCAGAACGTGCCAGAAGACACGGCAAAGTAATTTTGCTTCATGATGACGCACCATCACACACTTCAAAACCAGTTAAAGACACGTTAAAAGATCTTGCCTGGGAAGTACTAACCCACCCGCCGTATTCACCAGACCTTGCTCCTTCAGATTACCACTTGTTCCGATCGATGGCACACACACTTTCTGAGCAGCACTTCAGAACATACGAAGAAGTGGAAAATTGGGTCTCTGAATGGTTTGCCTCAAAACCAGAAAAGTTCTATTGGGACGGTATCCACAAATCACCTGACAGACGGGGGACATGTGTGGCTAGCCATGGACATTACTCTGAATAAAGCACTTTTGATGTTTCTCTTGAAGTTACCGTGTTTTCTTTGATGACAAAATCCGCATTGTTATCGGTGCACCTGGTACATCCTTGATGTATTCATAGGTGAGTGGACACGAGGGCTGTCTCCACATGTTGTTCGGAATAACACTGCTAAGAACATCCGCACCCAAGTTTTCCGTGGACACTCGTTTCCTGTCCTTTTGGGGACGCCATGGAGGTGGGGTTTCTGAGTCACGTGATGATTCACCTAAAGAACTGGCTGCTCTGCACTCACAGCTGCCGCCCCCTCCCCCCTCCCCCCAGTGTGCAGGAAGCTTCCTATTCCTCCCCATTCTCTCCCCAGTGGCAGCCATTCTGGTGGGTGTGTGGTGTCTTGCACCGTGGCTGGGATTTGCACGTGGATTGTGTTGTGTATGCGCTTAAGAACGTGTAGTTTGGCCCGGCCGGCGTGCCTCAGTGGTTGAGCATTGACCTGTGAACCAGGAGGTCATGGTTTGATTCCTGGTCAGGGCACATGCCCGGGTTATGGGCTCGATCCCTCATCGATGTTTCTCTCTCTCTCTCTCTCTCTCTCTCTCCCTCTCCTCCCTCCCTTCCTCTCCCTCTCTCCCTCTCTGAAATTAAAAAGAAAATTAAGAGCATGAAGGGTGTGTCGTTTGCTGCTGTACCGTGGCTGCTCTGTGGGCGTCTTGGGGGTAGTTGAACAGTGTTGCTCTTTCCGTGTTGGTTTTATTCTTGGTTGTTCTGTTAGTGAAAATGGGGTGTTGAAGTCTATTGTTGAAATCTGTTTGTTTTCACGTCTGCCTTTTTTTCTTGCTGTTAGCAGTCGGCTTCAAAATCTCAGTGGCTTAGCCACCAGGACCTGGTTTCTTGCTCAGACAGAAGTCAGCCATCTCGTCTCCTTCGGGGGCGGGGCCGCCTGCTCCCACAGCTCCCCCAGGCTCCCGCCTCTGCTCCTCCTGGCTCTGGTCTTTGCAGGCGCGTCAGAGCTTACACGTGGGCAACCCCTGGGCTCGGTGGGCGCTCCTGCTGCTGTGCGTGGGGATCGAGACGGTGACCATAACCGACACGGAGGAGGACGATGACCCCGAGTTAATGGCAGATCCTAAATCGTTAAAGTGGAAAATCGGATCCTCATTAAAATGATTTCTTTTTATTTTGAAGAGAAGTTAATTTGTGTTGTGACTGTTTTCAGTGTTAAAGTTTTCTAGTCTCACGTAGAGAATTTTGGTGGAGGGACTCTGTCCCTGAGTCATCCTGTCACCAGGCCTCGCCAGTGCGGTGAGCACGGACCATGCCCGGGCGTCTGTTACATAACAACACGCTCAGCACACACACGAGTCTAACCCACAGAGGGAGGCCAAACCGCAGTGGAAACGCCAGCCTCGAGAGAAACGACCAGGTAACTTCTGCACAGCTTCCTGCGGTGCCGTGCCTTCGACGGTGGCCTATATTCCTCTGCTCAAAGCCACGCCCACAGGAGGAGTCGGTCTCTAAGAAAAGAAAAAGGGACATACAGGCTTCCTGTATGCTGGCTCCCCCGGGAGCATGTGCAGATGCAGGAGTGCTGTGCTGCTGTCTTTGTGGGAAAGGACCATGTCCCCATTCCTCCCTCCCTCCCTCCCTCCCTCCCTCCCTTCCTTCCTTCGTGCTGTTCATACTCTTGGGTGTCTACCTTGTGCAGGGTATTTTACAAAAGTCCCTTCCATTAAGCTGTTTTCTCGTTATTTGCTTTATTCCCAAAGGTGACCAATAGAAATGAATCCAGTGGAATGTTTCTTGTTAGAGGGATTCAGTCAGATGCAAACCTTACTAAGTTACTTGAAGAGCTGAAGTCAGACACGAGAGGAAAATAATGAAGAAGTGAGGTGGGAGGGATGGCCATCGCCATCACCAAAGGCGGAATTTCCGCCTCCTTTTCCTGACTCACTGAGAACAGCTCTTTTCACCAAAAATGAGCCACGCTAAGACCCTGAGCGGGACTGTTTTTGTAATTAAAAAAAGTAATATACTCCTAGTTCCCTAGTCTTGGTCAAAGATCTATTAGCAAGTCAGCAGCAGAGCAGAGATGCCAGAGAGATGCCGGGGGCGTGCTGTGATTTGAAGACAGAACAAATGCACGGCGGGCACTTCGGGACGCCCGCAGGCCTAACCGGAGTCATTGGGGCCGGAGAGGATGGGGAGAGTGTGAGAGGAAATAATGACTAAAACTTCCAAATCCAGCAAAACACAAATCTACCGATTCCTTCTGTTGTTGTTAATCCTCACCCGAGGAGTTTTTTCCCATTGATTTCAGAGAGTGGAAGGGAGAGAGAAACAACCATTTGAGAGACACATCGATTGGTTGCCTCCTGAACTCACCCTGACGGGGCCAGGAATCGAACCTGCAACCTAGGTGTGTGCCCTCGACCCGGAATCAAACACACGACCCTTTGGTCCTCGGGCTGACGCTCTAACCACTGAGCCACCAGCCAGGGCAGTACTTTATTCCTTTCTCTGGCCAAATACTTTTTCATTGTGTGGCTAGACCAGACAGCAGAGTTAGGTTCTCTCTTTAAATCTGTTCTGACAATCTGTGTCTTCATTGGTGTGTTTAGACCATGAGCACTCAGTATGATTATTGACATATTATCTGCACTGATACACGTTTAACTTGGGTGGAACTTGGAAGCATATTTCAGAGCCTGCATTCTGTACGGTTCTGCTCACATGGAAGTCCAGACTAGGTAAATCGATAGGAACAGGAAGCACCTGGGCGGCAGGGTGGGGTCGGAGCTGAAGGGCAGGGTTTTTTAGGTCATGCAGTGTTCTCCATGTGACTGAGGGGGCGGGTACACATACCTGTGACTATCCCGAGAACCAATTTAATTGTAAACGATAAATAGATGGGTTGTGTGATGAGTGAATCACATCTCAATAAAACTGCTAAAAACAAACCAAAAAGCCGGCAAGGAGGGGGGGAGCATGGAGAAAGATACACTATGTAAACACGCAGACAATACAGTCCACAGTGCTCAGCGTTCTGCGGCCCCCGGCATCTGCTCTGAAACGCAGGGCATCAGAGTCACCGCTGTTCTCGGCCCCTCGGAAAGCTCTGGGCCAGACGGCGCTGAGCTGCGTTCCAGGCGGGGAGAGCCCACATGGATGCCATCCGAGTCCCGGGAGAAAAGAGAAAGAAACTGAGCATAAAAAACAGATGATGGCTAATCCTTTCCCCAAAACAGTGCAAGACAATCCGTCTCAGATCCATGAGCTCAGAGAACCCCAACAGTGTAAATACAAAACAAAATAAAACTAATTTTAAACAATCAAAGAAACCCACTGAGACGTAAGTAACCGCTAAAGACCAAGGCCAGGAGGGAACGGATCCTCCAGAGGGTGTGCAAACCTTCCATGAAGACGCGAGCCAGCTTCCTGTCCAATGGCACGCAAGGGAGAGGGGGTGAGGGGCCCCTCGGACGTGTTGAAAGGCAGGAGCTGTGTCCCAGGAAGAAGAGCTTCTACCATTGAAGGCAACAAAGTCAGCTTCTCGGACAGACAAACCTGAGGATCATGGCCAGCAGATGGCACAGAGATGTCCCTTCCCGGGCGTCTTGGGAAGGACGCGGGTGGGAATGTGCAGCCGCACGAGGCAGTGGGAGCACCAGGAACGGCGGAGTAAAGCAGATACAACGTTTTCCCATAATTGGTGCTTTGAAGGAAAACAGTGAGTGAGGTTACCACGTCTGTGGAAGCAAATCACACGGGCTCAGGCCACAGGCGGGGGCGGAGTTCCAAGTGTGATGTAAATGGGGACTACCACGGGCCGATACGTGCTTGAAATTTCCAGATTTTTTAGGCTTAAAATAGTCATTTCAGACCAGTTGCTGGTATCAATGAGCATTGTTGTATGTGAAAAACCGCAGGAAGTATGAGTCAAGAGGGGACTGATTTGGGGGGAGCTTTCTTATCATGTGATCAGTGCTGCCAAGTTGAGCTAAGATGGGAGGCCCTGAGCGCCTTGGGGAACGGCCTTTCTGGGCCCTGACGGGTCGGAGTGCAGCCCCTCGGTGAGCCTCCTCCTGACAGGAGCCCCCTGCCGTGTGCCGAGGTGTTCCCCCCCACCCCCCCCTCCGGGCCGGGATGCTGTGACCTTGGTCCCTGGGCCCAGACAGGTGGCCAGGCGCACAGGCGCAGCCGATGTCCGGGTGCCTGCTGAGAGCCCCGAGCCCGGCTGTGCTTTTTAGAACCCCTCCGCGAGGATCTGTCTACTGATTGGCGAGAGCGAGGACGGGAGAGAGAGACATCTCTCCGTTGCCTCCCGTACGCCCCGACGGCCATTTACTTCCAGGCCTCGGCCTGGATCCTTACCCTGGAACCAGGGGGCAGTTTCGACTCTGAAAGGAAGCCCCGGGCACAGGGCCGAGTGGCCCATTTTCCCTGAAAAATGTTAAGCGGCCTTGGATCCTGCGGCCTGTGGCCTCAGCCCCCGGGGTGGCCGGGTGCAGGGGTCCGAGCCAGGCGACGCCCGTTCCCCCCCTTCCCCCCTCCCCCCGCCTCACACAGGTGTCGCACAGAAAGGCACCTACTTTTCATCTCTTTCAAGTTAAAACCTCTTCCCTTTTTGAGATGACATATCACAGCCGCTTGCCCCAGATTTCAGGCGGCCCTATCTCTGCATCAGCGACAGGCCGGCGCCGGATCGGCCCAGAGATTGCTGCCCGGGGAGACGCGCCTTTAAAAAGCCCTCACTCACTGCTGCTCACGCCAGTCCCGGCTCCGTCCACTCAGTCGTCCCCTCGGCACACACTTCTGGGGCCCGGCTGGCACTGGGAGTCCGCAGGGAGCAAAGCAGGCTGCTCCTTCCCCGGCTGGCACAGGAGGGGGCGACACCACAGGTGCGGGGCGGGCAGACAGGCAGGAGCCGGGAGCCAGAGTAAGGAGGTCGGGAGCCCGAGCATTGGAGGGGACACCTGGGGGTGGGGGGGAGCATCCTCGGCAGAGAAACAGCAAAGACGAGGGCCTGCCCCTCGTGGTTCCGAATTGTGACCCGGCTCTGTCCCCGTTGCCGTGCCTTCGCCTAAAGTCAGTTCTTTCTCCTGAAAGGAGTCACGTTCACCCGCCCCCGGGAACGATGACTACCAGGAATTCAGGGCCCTGGGCGCGCCGCCTCTGGGTCTGTGGTCGGAGGGGGCCTGCGGGGCCGGCACGGATCGGCACCCACACTCTCTGTCTCACTTCCAGTTCAGCCACTGGTCTCACGTGACCTTCAGTCACTTACCCATCGCGGCCTTTTTGTCACCGGTTAGTGCAGCAGAGCCATTTACCGCACACAGCGACTGGGGCTGGGGCTGAGAGGAGGGTCCTGTGGGACTGCAGGTCCTGTGAGCCTGTGTGTCTGTGCCCAGGAAGCCCACGAGGGGCTCCCAAAACCCCCACCTGGAGGCCAGCTCCGACGGTAGCTCGGGACCCACGCCAGGAAGGAACCCCCAGGAGGCCTCAGGACTCACCTGGGTCAGATGAATTATTATTGTTTTGTTGTTGTGAATCCGCACCAGAGGATGTGTTCTCAGTAATTCAGTGGGAGAGAGAGGGAAAGAGAGGGAGAAACATCGATGTGAGAGAAACACATCGATGGGCTGCCTCCTGTAGGAGCCCCAACCAGGGCCCAGGCCGGGGAGGAGCCTGCTACTGAGGTCCATGCCCTTGACCAGAATCAAACCCGGGACCCTTCGCTCTGCAGGCCGACGCTCTATCCACTGAGCCAGACCGGCCGGGGCCCAGGTGAAGTATTTGATAGTAACGCTTCGTCTCCCTGGGTAAGAAGTCCTCCTGAAACGCCCCTCCCTCCCCTCGGTCTCCGCCCAGCCGTGTTCCGGGCACAGAACCAACCTCGGAACCGATTGGGGAACCGAGAGTAAGACTGCTTCTGGCCCAGGAGAGCCCTTACCGCCCGACATGGCGTCCCTGTGCTGTCCCTGATTCTCTCATTTCGGCTGAACACATTCTGTTCCTATACTTCCTTTCATTTTTAATTTTTTAAAGTATGTTTTTATTGATGTCAGAGAGGAAGGGAGAGGGAGAGAGAGATACAACATCAATGATGAGAGAATCATTGATCATCTGCCTCCTGCATGCCCCACTGGAGATGGAGCCCGCAACACAGGCGTGTGCCGTGACCGGGAATCGAACCGTGACCTCCTGGTTCATAGGTCGACTCTCAACCACTGAGCCATACCAGCCAGGCCTATAATTCTTTTTTATTTTTTAAAAAATATTATTTTTATTGATTTCAGAGAGTAAGGAGGGAGAGAGTTAGAAACGTCAGTGATGAGAGAGAACCATTGATCGGCTGCCTCCTGCATGTCTCCTACTGGGGATCGAGCTCACAACTCGGGCCTGTGCCCTTGGCTGGAATTAAACCCAGGACCCCTCAGTCCGCAGGCCGACGCGCTATCCACTGAGCAACACCAGCGAGGGCTGTAATTCTTTTTTAAAAGGCGTGGTCCCCAGCCCTCAGCCGTTCAGGTGGCATTCCTGAATGCAGCTCACATCACTGCTACGACGGGTGCCCAGGCCTGCAGAAGTGACCCCTGCTGTCCGGTCAGTGTGGACACCTGTAGCCCGCCCCCTGACCTGGGGTGGTGGCCCCAGAGGCTCCCCGTGAGGGGTCCCCTGCACCCCTGCCCTTTGCTCTGTGATTTCACAGAAGGCCGACGTGGCACCCGGACAGTGGATCGGCCTTGGCCTGAAACTTGATCTGGTCATGGGACGTGGACATGGAATGATGTGCCTGCTCTTAGGTAGAAAGAATCCCTGTAAGACGACCAGCAGATTTTTTCCAACAGAAACCTTAGGCCACAAAGCAGTGGGATAATACGTTAAAAGTGCTGGAAGAAAAGTACTGCCAACCGTGAATACTCTACCCAGCAAAACTGTCCTTCAGAATCGGAGAGATAAACGTTTTGCCTACAAAGAAAACCGAAGAAGTGAATCAGCACTGAAGGGCCTTACACAAAGTGCTGAAGGGAGTTCTTTATGCTGAAACTAAAGGACACTAACTGGTAACAGGAAAACATATGAGTAAAGGTAAATGTATTGTTAAATGTAGAATACCTGAGTGTTGCAATGGTGGTGGGTACATCACATAACTCTAGTAGGAAGGTTAAAAGACAAAGCATTAAGCCCTGGATGGCGTGGCTCAGTGGTTAGAACATCGGCCCACGCACAGAAGGGTCACGGGTTCCGTCCTGGTCCAGGGCCCATACCTGGGCTGCAGGTTTGATCCCTGCCCTGGTCGGGCATGTATGGGAGGCAATCAATTGATATGTCTCTCTCACATCAATGTTTATCTTTCTCTCCCCCCCTGCCTCTCTCCCCCTTCCTCCCTCCCTTCCACTTTCTCTAAAAAAAAAAAGAAAAGAAAAGAAAGAAAGAAAGAAATCAATGGAAAAATATCCTCAAGTAAAGATTAATCAAAACTAGAAAAGAAAGCAAAGCATTAAGTCACTCTCCTACAATAATTTGTTACTAGATAGCCATTGTAAAAAGATGCAAATTGTGACATAAAAATGTGGGGATAGGGGAGATTTGGTATGTGTTCGAAGTTGAGTTATTATCAGCTCAAAATAGACTTACAAATATAAGGTGCCTTAGGGTTCATGGTATTCACAAAACAAAAGTCTGTAGTAGATACACAAAATATAGAGAGAAAGAAATCTAAGCATTCCAGTCATGCAATCATCAAATAAAAAAGATAGAGTGAAAGAAGGTAAGATAGGAACAAAGGAATGCAAATCAACCAGAAAGCAATTAACAAGAATCATTAACCACAAGTAACAACTATTTCTTTCCCTATTGATAATTACTTTAAATGTAAATGGACGAAATTCTTCAAAGTCATAGAGTGACAGATGGATAAAAAAAGCAGACCCAACTGTATGTTGCCTACAACAGACTCACTTCAGCTTTAAGGACACAGGTAGACCAAGTGGGTGGGTGGAAGAAGATACCCCATGTAAATGGAAATTTAAAAATAAAGCAGGCCTGGCCGTGTGGCTCAGCTGGTTGGGCATCGTCCCATGCACCGAAAGGTTGCTGTTTGATTCCTGGTAGAGAGCATGCATGAGGCAGCCTATCGATGTTCTCCTCTCGCATTGATGTTTCTCTTCCTCTCTCCCTCTCCATCTTCTCTAAAAATCAATAATATGTATATAGAAAAGCAGAGATAGCTATAATTATATCAGACAAAATAGACTTCAAGCTAGAAACTGTAATAAGAGACAAAGAAGGTTGTTATATAACTGAGGCCCGGTGCACGAATTTGTGCACTGGGGGGGGGGGGGGGGGGTCCCTCAACCTGGCCTCCAGGTTCAGGCAAAAACCGGCTCCCTGACATCCCCTAAGGGGTCCTGGATTGCGAGAGGAGGGCACAGGCCAGGCTGAGGGACCCCACCGGTGCACGATTGGGGTCAGGGAGGGACGCGGGAGGTTGGCCAGCCAGAGAGGGACCATGGGAGGGCTCCAGGGCGTGTCCGGCCCATCTCACTCAGTCCCCGTTGCTGGACCCCAGCAGCAAGCTCACCTACCGGTCGGCATGTCTTCCCCCTGGTGGTCAGTGCACATCATAGTGAGCGGTTGAGCAGCCTTAGCATATCATTAGCATATTATGTTTTGATTGGCTGAGCGAACGACCGGATGACCGGACACTTAGCATGTTAGGCTTTTATTATATAGGATAACTAGAGGCCATTCATGCACTGGGCGGGGGGGGGGGGGGCGGTCCCTCAGCACGACCTGCACCCTCTCACAGTCCGGGAGCCCTTGGGGGATGTCTGACTGCCATGGAGGTGGGAGAGGCTCCTGCCACCGCCGCTGCCCTCGCCAGCCGTGAGCCCAGCTTCTGGCTGAGCGACACTCCCCCTGTGGGAGCGCCTGGCCACCAAGGGGCAGCTCCTGCGTTGAGTGTCTGCCCCCTGGTGGTCAGTGCGTGTCATAGCGACCAGTTGTTCTGCCGTTCAGTCAATTTGCATATGACCCTTTTATTATATAGTATAAAGGGGTCAATTCAACAAAAGGATGTAACAGTTTTAATATTTATGCACCCGACATAGGAGCACTTAAGTATATAAAGCAAAGATCAACATATCTGAAGGGAGAAATAAACAGCAACGCCGTAATAACAGATTTCCATACTCTGCTTTTAACAATGGACACATCACCCAGACAGACAATCACCACGGAGAAGGTGAGCCGAACTGCCCATTAGCTCAGAGCACCTGAGAGACGACCGTATTCAGAACTTCCACCAGCAGCAGCGGACACACTCCTCCGGCCACACGGCGTCCTCCACGGCGGGCCGTGTGTGAGGCCACAGAGCGGTTCTCAGCACAGCTCAGAAGCCTGGAGCCCCATCAGGCCGTCTTCCCAACCACAGACGCAGCTCTGAGAGGGAAGTGATGAACACACACATTCAGAAAAGAGAAAGATCTCAAATAAACAACCCGACTTTACACTTCAAGGAACTTTACACCTCAAAGAACTTGAAAAGCAGAACAAACGAGACCCAAAGTTAGCAGAAGGAAGGAACTAGCAAAGGCCAGAGCAGACATCAGTTAAATAGAAACTAACAAGGCAATAGGAAAGACCAGTGAGACTCAGAGCTGTTTTTCGAAACAATAAATAAAACAGACAAACCTTTATCCAAACTTACAAAAAAAAGGGGGGGGAGAGGGGGGGAGAGAGGACTAAATAAAATCAGAAAAAAAGGGTTGTTACAACTGATACTACAAAGTCACAAAGGATCCTAAGAGACAACGGTGAACAATTACACACCAGGAACTGGGACAACCTGGAGGAAACAGATAAATCCTGAAACACGTCCCTCCTCCAGTTCACAGCGGCATTATTCACAGCGGCAGGTGCGGGCGCAGCCCAGGGCCCCTCCACAGGCTGACGGGGCAGCGGCACCTCCGTGCACAGCGGGCAGCACAGCCCTTACAGAGGGGAGGCCCTGTCGTTCACAACAACACCGTGTGCTCGGGGGCCTGTGTGGAGCGGGAACCGGACGGACGGACACCCATGGCATCACGCGCACGGGTCCACACACGCCTCACACAGAAGTCACCGACACGGGCAGGAGCGCGCTGCCGGGGTGGGGCGGGGTGGGGGTAGGAAGAGGCGGTTTCAACTGTCACACACTTTGCGTGAGAAGATGGACGAGGTGTGAGCATCCGCACCGCGTGGCGCCTGCAGCCGACGCGCTGTTGTTTCACTGAAATTCGCCGAGAACTCGCCCAAAAGGAAAAACGAAGCTGCTGGTGTGAGGAGACGGAGTGCTAACTCCATGGCGCCGGCCCCTCACAAACAGCAAATCGTGCCGCGCCTTTAAACATCGAACCGTTTTGTCCGCGAGACGCGGGGAGGCCGGGGGGATGGGGGTGGAGTTGGCTGCGTGGCGATGCGCTCCGAGCCGCCGTGGCCACCCGCTCCCCCAAGTGTCAGGGAACGATTCGCGGAGCGGTGTGTCCTGCCACGGCCTGGGGGCGGAGCCCTGACCAGTCTTGACGCCGTTGTCCGTGCCTCCTCGCTGTTTCCTTTCGGGGCCTGGACACGTGTCATCTTTCCTTCTGTGGACACGCTTCCCCGGAGTGTGCGCGGCACCCGCTCAGACGGGCAGGACTCTGGGAGTCCTGGCGTCCGGCCCGGCTCCCCGTGGAAGGTCACGTCCTGTGAGGCCAGCTGTTGTCTCGCTTAGAAAGGGAGAAAGATTTTGCTGGAACGTTGGGAAAGGTCAACCCTTGCCCAATCCCCTGGGCTGACGTCCTCACACGTATGTTCTCACCCAGCGGGGCCTGTCACCCGTGTTCCCGGGTGCCCCCGCCTTCCCTCTGAGCCCCGACGGGACCCCTGGACGCCCGCTCCCTGGCGGCCCCTCTGCCTCAGAGCTGCTCTGCGGGTCCCTCTCCTGGAACCTTCTCTCCACACTCACCGGGGGGCGCTCTCCCTCACCCTCCAGGCTCAGCTCAAGGCGGGCTGTCCAGGAGCCGCCGGGCCCCACCCCGGGCACCCGGTTAGGCCCCCAGAGTCCCCGCTGCCCGACACCCTCTGGTCCTACTGATGCGGGTGCCCGGCACCTGCCCACCCAGGGACAGGCTGGCGTGCTGTCCTCGCCCCTCGCGTTCTAACTTCAGCCTCCGTTCTGCTCAGCCTTCCTTCCGACCACTTCTCCTAGGTTTTACACACACACACACACACACACACACACACACACTAGAGGCCCGGTGCATGAAAATTCATGCACTGGAGGGGGGTCCCTCAGCCCGGCCTGCCCCCTCTCACAGTCCGGGAGCCCTTAGGGGCGGGAGGCGACCCGGCGATCAGGGGAAGGCGACGCCCCATCACACCTCTGCTGCTGCCACTGCCGGCAGCACAAGCCTCGGCCGGCCCTGGTTACCTGAGCCTCGGGCGGCCCTGGGCAGCTGGGGGGCTGAGGGAACTGGGGGACTCTGGAGGCAAGTGTGCAGAGCAGCTGGGCCCGCCTGGGGGTGGGCCTGGCCTTGCCGTGCGCCTGCCGCCCCGGCGGGGCTGAGGGGACTGGTGCCGCCATTTGTGGCTGTGGGTGCCGCCACCTTTGAGGGCGTGGCAGTCAATCAGCATATTCCCTCCTTATTAGCTGTGGATGCTGCCATCTTTGCGACAGCGTGAGGGTCAATTAGCCTATTCCCTCTTTATGAGATAGGATATATATACATTTATTGATTTCAGAGAGGAAGGGAGAAGGAGAGGGAGAGAAACGTCAATGAGGAGAGAGAATCATGATCAGCTGCCTCCTGCACCACCCCACTGGGGATCGAGCCCACACCCCGGGCATGTGCCCCGACTGGGAACTGAACCCTGACCTCCGGGTTCACAGGTCGATGCTCAACCACGGAGCCACGCCAGCATGGCTTCTCCTCCGTTTCCCGAGCTCGAGTGTGGGGGAGGGAGACGCTTTCTCCACGCCCCCCCGCCCCCCGCGGGGCCCTGTCCTGGGAGTGACCGCAGACTGATGAGCAGAGAACAGCTCACTCACACGCATCCGCTCCCCCCTGGGCAGTGGGCACCGGCTCCGGCCAGCCGTCTGGGGGAGGAGGCAGGCTGGGGCAGGTGACCGGGGAAGCCGTGTGTCTGTGACCCGGCCGCCATCGCCACGAGAACATGGGTCCCACTGGCTTCCCACAGCCCTGGGGAGAAGGTGACGCCGTTAGGAGGGACTGCAAACCGGGAGGCAGGCTGAAGGGCGGGGGTCGGGGGGGGGAAGGGGAGAAGGCAGCCTCCGGGACCATGGCCACAGAGGTCACAGGGCGCCAAGGGCGTGGAGAGTCCGCCGGGAGGAGGCGGGATTTTCCTCCAAAGCCCTTATCACCGTCTACCATGCTGTATATCCTTTCGTTTATTTTGTCTGTGGTCCAGCTCCCATGACCGGAATGTAAATCCCTGGGGTCAAGGCTTTTGTCCATTTTATTCGCTCCCGTGACCCTTTTGCCTAGAGGGGTGCCCAGCACACAGTAGGTGCCCAGCACACAGTAGGTGCCCAGGAAGTCTTGCTGCCGGAACAAATGAGTGGGGTGGAGGGGGGCGTGGGAGACCCAGGCCTCATGTGGCACCCGCTGCTCTGATGCAGGCACTCCCTGCCCGATGACGCCACATCTGTATGTGCTAGTTTCTCTTCAGCTGTAAAACGTTTTACCAGAACTGTTAGTCGGTGTTCAATGAAACGATCCCTACGAAAAGCGCTTTCCCGTTTGCGTGTGAATGCGCACCAGCGATGCTACTTCCAACCACAGGACAAACCGCAGGCTGCGCAGTCCTGGGGGTTGTGCCGAGGGCTAACGCGGGACTTTTCTCGGGGGCGTTAGCAGCGTGACTAGGGCTTAGGTGGTGGAGGTGACCCCGAGTCCCTCACAGCGCGGGGTCTTCCCGGAACGATCCGGACGGCTCCCGGGGGCCGTGGTCACAGCGGCCGGGGCGGGGGCGGGCGCGGCTGCGGAAGGAGGCAGCAGGACCCCGGAGGGCGGTGTTCCTCCTTCCCAGCCGGGACGCCTCCTGAGGGTCCGGCCTGCCCCATGGTGGCCTCCGGGTCTCCGTCCGTTCTGTTACCCTCAGAGGCCCAAGTCCTGTCATTCTCCGGCGTTCCGTTCTTTTACGGACGAGAAGGGGGGTGTTGGTGCCCGAGTGAGCTGGGAAAGGGGGGAGCTGTTCAGAGAACGTCATTGTCATTCTAACGAACCGGAGTTTCCAAGAAGCAGCAGAAACATTCCACAGACCAATAATTCTGAAACACACAAAAAAATTTCTATCTGAAATTGAAATGATCGAGTGACCTAGTTACATAACCCTGCCTTCCTTCCTCCCCGCTGTGCCCTCTTCTGTGATCTGAAGAACGTGCTGGAAGCATTAACGCTGTGGTGAGCAGTTCCCCGCAGCCCGGCGTGGGGGTGCAGCACCCAGCAGGCGCGGGGAGGTCGCCGAGCTGTGCGGACGGACAGACGGACAGGCGGCGTCCCGGCCAG
This sequence comes from Eptesicus fuscus, assembly GCF_027574615.1. NCBI lineage: Eukaryota > Metazoa > Chordata > Mammalia > Chiroptera > Vespertilionidae > Eptesicus > Eptesicus fuscus. Next base: position 97,415,436 of record NC_072482.1, read on the forward strand.
GAGCCCTGCAGGCAGCACCCTCTGCCCCGTCAGCCAGGAGGGTCCGGCGCTGCCCGGGGGAGAGCACCTACGGGTTTCGTTTCTGAGGCTCCGAGGAGAGCTCGGTGCCGTCGGTGGCCGGACCCCTGCTTCCCCGGTGAGTGCTGGCTTTGCCGGGCCCGGGCCGTGCCGGCCGGTGTCCCCTGCCGAGTGTGCGTGGCCGAGGCGGCCGCCGCCCCACCAGCTGGGGCTTCCTGTGGCCCCGGGGGAGGGCAGGGCTCACCCCGGGGGGCCTGGGAGGGGACCTGCTCCGGGGCCTGTTTCATGCGATGCTGACGGGAGTCCCAGGAGGCGGTGTGAGCAGTTAGGAGCGCATCGCCCCCTGCGTGGAGGGTGGAGGGTGGAGGGTGGAGGGTGGAGGGTGGAGGGTGGAGGGTGGAGGGTGGGGGGTGGGTCCAGACCCTGAGAGGCCTGCGGGCCTGTCTCACGCGGACAGGAGCTGGGACCCCCGGCACCGGTGGCCGGAGGCGGGCTGACCGCTGGGGAGGGGTGGCCAGGGGGCCGAGCCGCCCGAGCAGGGTCTGTGTGAGGCTCGGCAATGAGGGGGAGCGCAGGTCCAGGGACCCGGCACTGCGCTGTGGGGGCGCCTCGGACCGAGCGAGGGGCCGCGGCCTAATGTGCCGGGACTCGGGGAGGTGATGGCTGGGGAGGGGGCGGCGTGTGGTGAGCAGAGCGGGCGGGGCAGGGCCCGCTGGACAGGCCGGCGCGGACAGCGGGACGGAGGAGAGGAGGGAGGGGGAGGAGGGCGGCCAGAGCCCGCTCAGCGAAGGTGCGAATCCCACGGAAACGCCGGCCGTGCTCCTGGCTCCTTCGCGGCTGCGATCACGGAGGACGTCCTGTGACACCCCGTCTGGCGAGTGAAAGTGCGAGAAGGTGGGTCCGCCCGCCCTGCACCGAGGAACACACTGCGCGCCGTCGCAGGAGCCGCCGGGACCACCGGGCTGTTCGGGCCGTCGCTCCCCGCTGCGCCCGCACCCACCGAGCCTGTGTCTGTGCCGGAGCCCGAGGACAAACCGGGAGAGGACACGGCGAAGTGGGCCCCACCGAGCCCGCGCCCCGAGTTCCTCCGGGGGGGGGGGGGGCTCAGGGCACCTCGAGGTGCTGACCCCTATTCTGGGGGCCCTTCGCATAAGCCGAGGGAGCGGGGAGGAGGTCAGCCAGGGGTCAGTCTTGGAGAGCCCCGGCGGACAGAGCGCTGCCCTCAGACGTTGGGAAGGGAAGCCCCGTGTGCAGGTAGGACGCAGTGAGCTCCCCGGGGCGGGCGGGGGACGCAGCCGAGTAGCCGGGTCTGTGCCCTGGTGACCGCAGGCGCCGGGAGGCCGGGCGCGGTGCGGACCTGGCTCTCCATCGGCCACGACTCCGGTTTTAAAAGCTCTGAAGTGCCAGAGCCCTGGGCACCGTCCCTCCAACGAGGCCCGGCCCGGCCCTGCTCCCTGACGCGTGAGAGCCGGGGACAGCCGTCCGAGGGCGGCCGTGCTCCTCGCACTGTGACCGGCTCAGGGTGAGCAGCCCTCTCCCTGCCCACAGCCGCCCGCTGTGCTCGCGGGACAGGCCCCGATCGGCCCGTGGCCGCCGCCACGCCTTCACGCCCCCTCATCCCTGTGGCGCCTCGTCAGCTGCCGCAGGTTCCCGTCACACGGGACGAAAGGAAGGCCCGCGTCTGGTCCCCCGAGCGCAGAGAGTCCGCGGCAGGCCCTCTGCTCGCCCCCCGCCCCCCGCCCCCGCAGGGAGGCGCCTGCCGTCCGGGCCGAGGGCGGGCGGTGGGTTATCTGTCAGCGATCGCGCAGCGGGCCCGGCACCCGCCGAGTGTGGCTTCCACGTGGCTTTCCGGTAGATAACAGCTATTTGGTGACTCTACAAATCACGGCTCGTGTGTGAGACCGAGCGCAGTGAACACGCCGCGTCTGCGTCCTGCGTCCTGAGTGTGGGCTCCCGCTGCCCCTGGCAACGGGCTGACCAGCGAGGCCCTGCGCTCAGCCTCGCCGCCGGCCTCCGACCCGAGGCGGCCGAGGGGCCTCAGGCTCCGGACTGGGCAGAACCGGAGGAGTGGCCTTTCTGCCCCCCCTCCCCCCACTGTGACGGCCGCCGTGCCTCCTGGGAGAGGGTGCCCGGTGCTGCCGTGGGTCCGGGAGAGCCCCGTCCACGAGGGAGCGCGTTGAGGGCCTGGAGGGTTTCCCTGATGCCGCCGCCTCAGGTCAGCGGCACGGGCCTGGCTTCTGTGCTGAGCGGGGCCCCCTCCCCCCCCATTTCCTGTGTCTGCCTCTGAGGCGAGAGAGCGTTTTCTGTTCTGGAAACCGAGGAGGAAGCGGGCCTGGGGCGCTCGGGGGAGACGGCCAGGAACGGCCTGGAAGGTGGAAGTTTCCGGCGTGAACACAGGTGACCCTGGACCCGCCCTCGCTGCTCCTAGAGGCTCCGCTCCGGCGGGCCGCGTTCAGCGCCCGGAGGCACAGGACGGGACAGAGCAGCGCCCACCCCCGCCCCACCCCCCGCGGCCCCCCTCGTGCTCACTCAGCCTCAGAGTTTCACGCTGACTTTTCAGTCCCGGTCACACCGAGGCCGCGTCGCGCATCGCAGGGTGACGGGGTCACAGCCTGACCCGGGGCCGCAGGGGAGACGGGCAGGGGGACAGCTCTTTCCAGGCGCCAACGCGCCGTCTGGACAAACTCCCCTCCGCCTCCCGGTCAGGCCCCGCTCCGTCCTCGGCGCCGCTGCGGGCCGTGGGCACCCGCCCCTCAGTCTCCATCGCCGCCGTTACCGAGGGAGGGACGCGCTGGGAGCGTCTCTAAGGGGCAGGGGCCTTGCAGGTCCCTCACCCTCGCTCCCCACGAGGAGGCCGACGCCCGCCGGGGACCTGGAAACGGCCCATCAGTGGCGGACGCAGGTCTGAAGTCACGTCAGGAATCTCCACGCACACGGCCCGTCCCCTCGCATCCGTGTGCCTTAAAGGAACCGCATCTCCTCCCCTCGGCTCGGCCTCGACAGCTTCTCTGTGCACAGCTGTGTCAGCGTCAGAACGCGCGTCCAGTCCCCACGCCCCGTGTCTGTTGAGACGGGAAATTGGCGCCGTTTCCACGCCTCCGTCCTCGGGGCCGTCCCGGGGCCGGCGGACGGGCTCTCCAGGCGGATGGAGTTGGGAAGTTGCTTTCTCTCCACGTTTCGGAGCGAGGACACCGACCCGTCCAGGGGTGAACGAGACAGGATAAGGGAAACCCCGCGGGGTCCCCCCAGGCCCCTGGGAGCCTGCCCCGCCCACGGCTGCGACCCCTGCCCCCGCGCCCCGGCCGCGGCCACGTCGGACTCCTGTGTCTCCTCTGTTCTGTGAACCGCTGCCCGCCACGCCACTGCCCCCGCCGCCCGCGTCCGGCCCCCACCTGCTGTGCGGGTCAGCGGGTCTGCGCGCTCCTCTGCTCACGCCGCTGGCCTCCCGCCCCCGCCCCTGGCAGGTCCGTGTCTCCTGGCTGTGCGCTCCCCACACTCCCAGTGCGGCTCCCCAGCAACGGCCCACCGGCAGCCCGGCGTGGCGGCGTGGCAGCGTGGCCGGCCCCCGTGTGCCTCCCCTCCCCCACGGTGTGAGTTCCCACAGGCGGGAGGCGGGCTGCCTGCGTGGAATCTGTGTGCGCGGCGGTGCACGCGGCCGTCACTGAGCTATCACGTTATAACAGGCGGAGCGGGTGGATTTCACTTTGAAACACGGAAGGAATATTGGGACATAGAACATTCCAGACTCCGTCCAGGCCAGTGAGTCCAGAACAGCAGCCTCACGGGCAGAAGGGACGGCAGCTGCGGGGAGCCCCTCCCGTCTCTGAGGCCCTCCCTCAGAGGGCGCAGGTGGAGGGGTCACCCCTCGGAGCCTCTCCCCCTCCCCCCAGGCCCTGCGCCTCGGAAAGGCGGCCACGTACTGGGGTGACCCTTGTCTCCGGGGAGGACCGGCCACTGAGCCGCTCAGCCCGCCCCCTCCATGCGGCCACACGGAACTGCCTGCTCACGGCCGCTCCCGTCCGGTGTCAGGAACGCGGACCTGCTTCTCTTCCCGGCCACCATTCCTGCCGCAGGCTCACGTCCCGCTCCATGCTAAATAGGACGTGGGAGGGAACGGGGGGGGGGGGGGGGGGCAGGTGGAAGAGAGGGATCTGAGCAGCGACAGGGGCCGCTGCACCTGCTGCTCGGCAGGCGTGGAGGCGGCAGAGCTCGGCCCGTGGGAAGGGGCCGCGGCCTGAGCAGTGAAAGCTGAGCCAGCCCCGGCGCGTCTCGGTGGCCGGTCCCTCGTCCGTGACACTTTTGGCGTTTCCGGGGCTGGTTCCAGCCACGCCGCGCTGTGGTGAACACCTTTCTGACTCCGTCTGCCCGTGGGGAGTTAGGGTCCTTGGCCCTGAGCTGAGTGCCCGGGGTCCCCGCGGCTGCTCCGCCCACCGTGGTCGTAGCTGAGGGCCGGCGGTCCTGGGTTCGCACCTGCCGTCGAACGGCCGCCCCGCGTCGGGGGCTTGCGTGTGTGTTTATCGCGACGTGACTGCCGTCCAGCGTTCCAGGCCACAGCCTGCGGGTGGGACACCTGCTGTGACACGGTGGCCACGCCAGGAGCCGAGTACTCAGAGCCGGCCTGACACGCCCCGCCCCCCCAGGGCGCCCGAGGCCGGGGCCGTCCCTTCTCCAGCCCGTGAGGAGGGCGCTGTGTGGGGAGGGGGTTGGGGACCCGCCTGGGTGCGCCCAGCTCCGGGCTCGGGAGGCTGGGCTGGGCGCTCCCTCCCCTTCCCAGGCAGCCGCCGCGTCCCTGCTGACAGGGGAGGGGAAGCGTGGCCCCCAGGCCCCCGGGCTCCTGGCCCTGCGGGGGAGGGAGTCACATGATGACCTGCGGCCCCGCGGGCTGGAGGTGGTTAACATCTGCATTTAGGCAAATAGGCGTTGCTTCTGAGTAGGAAGTGGCCTGTGCCTGGGGCCAATGTCAGTCTCCCCAGTCTCCCTCCATGACCAGGAGTCCCATCTCTTCTCAGAGTCCCCGGCGCCGACGGGGAGCCTGGAGCGTCGCGGGCGCGTGGCCGGAACGCCCCGGGATCGGATCGCGGCATCGCTCAAGGTAAGTGCGGCTGCGAGGGGGCTCCTCCTCTCCACCCTCCGGGCCTCGGCCTCGCGCCCCTGGTCCGAGGGACCTGAGACTCGGAACCGCTTCCCTCCCGGCTCCCGGCTCCCGAGTGCTGGCGGCCGACCGGGCGGCACTCGGCAAACACTCGCGCTTCAGACGTGGCCCTCGGGTCTTAGCAGCGCCCCGTCCTGGGCACAAGCCCACGGCCCTGGAGGTCAGCGACGGCTGCGCCCTCGTCGCCTTTCCCGGGGTCGGGGGGCCAGGCCCTGCTCCGGAGAGAGGAGCGCTCTTCATCCAGCGGAGCGCGGCGTTTGCAGCGCTGACAGCTACGCTCAGGGACGTTGGGGCGATGCGAACGGGGACCTGTGCACCGCAAGGCACGGGGCCCGCGTGGGGAGGGGGCCGGCACCGGGGAAGGGGCTCGTCCGGAGAGCTGTGCCGACAAGCTGATCGGGGCGTGCTCCGGGCTCCGCGATCAGGACCCGCTCTGCTCACACCCCAGGTGCCCTGAGGCCGTGGAGGTTCACGGCCGAGACACAGGCAGGAGGGGCTCGTGCTGTGGAGGGAAATGCGGCGCCGAGTCAACGCGACTCTGAGAGGGTCACAGAGGTAGTTTCTGCAAATAAAAAAGAAAATGCGAAAGCAAGCACCTGAAGCAGCAAAGGAACCAGAAGAAGAAGGAAGAGAGCGCACAGACCTCTGCACAAATCGCTGGAAATCACCTCCTGCCGCGGTGACCGCGCTCGCTCAAAAGCAGAAGGAAGCAGCGAGTTTCAGCCCCGGCGACGGATCTAAAAACCGCTGCGGCGCTGGGGCCGGGCTCCGAGGAGGCGAGAGAGCACGCTCACTGAGCACAGGCGGCGGCCGGGGGCTCTGCCTCAGAGCGGGTTTTAACTGCGCTCCATGTTAGGTCTCGGGGCGCCTCGCAGCCCCCCCCCCCCCCCCGAGGCCTCTGGCACGAAGTGAGGGGGATGGTGGGAGCCCACAGGCTCTCAGGGGGCTGGTGTCCCGGCTACAAGGCGGGCGCTCTGTCCCCCTCAGCGGGTGTGCGAGGGTCGAGACCATGGATGTGGAGCAGTGATTCCTAATGTCCAGCATGTACTCAGAACTCACATGTACATGCGTGCACACACATGCACACATGGTACATGCACATTACACACGAACACAGCACACGCGTGCATCGGTTTATGTACAACACACACATGCGCATAACTCACACTCTGTCCCAGTCTTGCCCCTTGTCCTGCAGGCTTCACTGTTTGTGAAAACAAGCTCAGATTTTAAGTCTCTGCTTTGACTTAATTTTAACGAACTTAACCTTGTGATTGAACTTGTTTAAATTAATTTTAACCGCTGTCCTTGCTGGCAGTATTTCAATGCTGTCACGCACGATGCTTTTCCGGGGTTAGTTTTCTGGGTGAGTCCGCCTTGGCCAGTGGCCCAAGATCGGAGGGCCCGCCGGCCACACCCGCCTCTCCAGCCTCCTCGGCTCCGGGACCTCGCTGCCCCTGCCCCGGCCCCACCGGGCCCCACCACCAACTCCCCGTGGCCGCGCTGCCTGCCGGCTGGTCCCGCTAGGACGCCTGCGCTGTCCACGGACCCGGTCACCTGCTTGTGGCCGGAGGCGCCCAAAGCCCCCACGTGCGAAGCCGTGGTTTCTGAGGAGGCCCCGGGGTCTCTGCGGTGCGTAGGCGCGTGGGTGTGGGGGCCGGCGCGTGGGTGTGGGGGCCGGCGCGTGGGTGTGGGGGCCGGTGTGTGGGTGTGGGGGCCGGCGCGTGGGTGTGGGGGCCGGCGCGTGGGTGTGGACCGCCAGCCTCTCGGCGGCTCCCGCGTGGCCCGGCTCTCAGGGCGTTCTTTTTGCTGCTGAGCGGACTCATACTCGCTGTCGGTCTCGGGGAGGTGGTGCTTTGCTCGTGGTACCTAACACCAACGGGACGAGGAAGCCACATGATTTTATTGCAAAATGTAAGTGAACGTTGTAAGTGCCACGTCTAAAATGTGACTCTAAGCAGCGCCACTTTTTCTCCAAGTAACACCGCTCTCCACGCACGGGAACGGACTCTGCCACGTCAAACCGAAGGCAGCGGCGTGACCGCCGGCCACCTGCCTGCATTCGCCCGGTGCCAGCACGTTGGCTTCTCGCGGGGAAGGCGCCGCGTGGACATGCTTCCCAGCGGACCTGCCGCCTGTGAAGGGCGAACGCAGCCCGTGTGCCGGGGAGGGGAGAGCAGCCACTCCGCGAGGCGCCCTCGGGACAGTGGGTCCCTCGGTGCTGCTGATACGGCTGGGACGCCGCGACGAGACGACGGGTCGGGAGTGAGCTGCGTGCGTGCGTCTCTGAGCCACTGGGTGCAGCCGGTGAGGGACCGCCAGGAGGCCAGCTGAGCCCGGCCCCTGTGCACCCGGCCCCTGTGCACCCGGCCCCTGTGCACCCGGCCCCTGTGCACCCGGCCCCTGTGCACCCGGCCCCTGTGCACCCGGCCCCTGTGCACCCGGCGTGGCCCTGGGTGGGCTCCCGAGCCGCTCCCGTCGCCTGCCCGGGTCCCGGCAGCACCGGGGGGGGGGGGGGGGGGGGGGGAGGCGTCCCTCAAGCACGGCTCTCCGGGCACTGGCCTCGGCTCTGCTAAATGTCCGGGAGGAGGGTGCCCTCAGCGTTTCCCAAACTCACCTACCCCAGGGCACCCCTCCCCCTCTGCCACAATCTTCATGGCAGAAACAGTTTCTCCAAAGAGCTGAATCGGCGAGTCACGTGAGCAGGGCGTGTGCAGGCCTCCTGACGTGTCGTGGTGGCGTGTGTCACCAGCACCGCTTCCCTGAAACAATCCACGTGATGTTTGTGGTGACATGGTGGCCTGGCCGGCTGAATCACCGCCAGCAGCGCGGGTGCCGGGAAGACACGGGGATGCGCTGCGGTCTGGGTTCCGAGCACTGATTCTCAGCCACGTGCGCGGACTAGGCATTGTCTGCAGGTGCGTGCCCTTTGACCCCGCGGTCCCGAACACCATCCCCAAGCAACACGGAACTCACACGCCAGGGTCCCTGTGATGAATCCTGAAATTCCAATCACAGGAATCAGAGGGGATTGAAACAGTGCCCCTCAGGTAGACAATCCAGTGGACACCCTCACCTCCCAGCACCAGCCAGCAGCTCCCACAGCCCTGCCTCCCGCAGCTCCCCCCCCCACCCACACACCCCCGCCTCAGAGCCACGATGGGGGTGTGGCCACAGCTGCCTGCCGGTGCCGGCTCCCGGCAACGGGAGGGAGGGGTGAGGCTGCCCATCGAGCGTGCGAGGGACAGAGTGGGAGTCACCTCACAGGGGCACGCGCTCAGGAACTAGAGGCCCGGTGCACGAAATTTGTGCACTCGGGGGGGGGCGTCCCTCAGCTCGGTCTGCGCCCTCTTGCAGTCCGGGAGCCCTTGGGGGATGTCCATGGGGAGCGGGCCTAAGCCGGCAGTCGGCATCCTTAGGGCTGCTGTGGAGGTGGTAGAGGTCGTGCCACCGCCGCTGCACTCACCAGCAGTGAGCCTGGCTTCTGGCTGAGCGGTGCTCCCCCTGTGGGAGCAACTGACCACCAGGGGGCAGCTCCTGCATTGAGCGTCTGCCCTGTGGTGGTCAATGCACATCAAATGAGTGGTTGAGTGGCCTTAGCATATCATTAGCATATTACCCTTTGATTGGTTGAACGGCCAACCAGACAACCAGACACTTAGCATATTAGGCTTTTAGTACCGCTCAACCGCTTGCTATGACGTGCACTGACCACCAGGGGGCAGACGCTCTGGTAGGTGAGCTTGCTGCTGTGGTCCAGCCGATCGGGACTGAGCAAGCCGGGCCAGACATGCCCTGGAGCCCTCCTGCAGTCCCTCTCCGGCTGGCCAACCTCCCGCATCCCACCCCAGCCCCCACTATGCACCGGTGGGGTCCCTCGGCCTGGCCTGCGCCCTCTCGCAATCCGGGACCCCTCGGGGGATGTCGGAGAGCCGGTTTCGGCCCGATCCTGCAGGCCAGGCCGAGAGGCCCCACTGGAGCATGAATTCGTGCCCCGGGCCTCTAGTTGAGGGTATACACATTCCTGCTGCCTTCCCCGGCCAGGGAGTCTTGTCAGCATATCCTGAGGATGGCCCTCACGTTCAGAGTTTAAAGAAAACCCATGGACGGCTCACGTGCCGGCGCCCTGAGCTGTGCTGTCAGCGCCTTGCCGGCGAGCGCTGCAAGCTGTCGGGATTCGGACCGACTCCTCTGGCACAAGCTCGTCAGGGGACCTGCCTGCCTGTGCTTCCGCTGGGCTTGGCGTGAGGAGTTCTGTGCAGATCAGAGTCTGCGGTGGTGCTGACGTCACCCTGGTTCACCCTAGGGATCAGGAATCCGTGAGTCGCAGCCCGCGGGCCACGTCTGGGCCAGCCCACGCGTGCGTGTGATCGTCCACAACCACTCTCCAGTCGTGTGTTAGAGCCCGGCTGGCGTGGCTCAGTGGTTGAGCATCAACCTATGAACCAGGAGGTCACGGTTTGATTCCCGGTCAGGGCACATGTCCCGGTTTCGAGCTCAATCCCCAGTGAGGGGTGTGCAGGAGGCAGCCGATCCATGATTCTCTGTCATTGATGTTTCTAGCTCTTTCTCCCTCTCCCTTCCTCTCTCTCTAAAAAGGTAAATAAAAACCTATTAAAAGGATAAAAAGTAGTGTGGCAGAGACCCTGTGACCTGCAGGGCCTGAGACCTCTGTCCGGCCTCCCAGGAGGGTGCTGCCCCCTGCTGGAAGTGGGTGTGTTTGTGTGGCGCACCCGTGTGCGCTCCTGTTCCTGTGCGAGAGGACGATGCCCTCGGCTGTGGGCCCTCCCAGATGCGTGTCTTAACGCCCCGTGTCTCTTGCTTCCTTTCCTGCCCAGGGTCCCTCCTGTCCTGTCATCCCCGTGGGCGGGCCCACAGCCCTGCCGGCACCGGCGGCACCATGAGTGAGGTGAGTGTCCCCGGGGGTTGGCTGGGGGCAGACGTTGCGTTCACGTCTTGAAAATGGCTGGCCGCTAACTCTCCCTCCGCCCGTCCCAGGAGCCCGTGACCTACATGGACGTCTACCCCGACGATGACGACTACAACGCCACGGCGGACTACGCCGCGGACGTCCTGTGTGTCCTGCAGGACGTCCGGGACTTCTCCCGGCTGTTTGTGCCCGTCACCTACTCCTTGATCTGCGTCTCCGGGCTCCTGGGCAACGCCCTGGTCGCGCTCACCTTCGCGTTCTACAAGAAGGCCAGGTCCATGACGGACGTGTACCTCCTGAACATGGCGCTGGCGGACATCCTGTTCGTCCTGACCCTGCCCTTCTGGGCGGTGACGCACGCCGAGGGCCGGTGGGTCTTCAGCGGCGCCCTGTGCAAGCTGGTGCGCGGCGTCTACGCCGTCAACTTCCACTGCGGGATGCTGCTGCTGGCCTGCATCAGCCTGGACCGCTACGTGGCCATCGTGCAGGCCACGCGGTCCTTCCGCCTGCGCGCCCGCGTGCGGGCGCACCACCGCGCCATCTGCCTGGCCGTGTGGGCCCTGTCCGGCCTCCTGTCCGTCTGGACCGTCGTCTTCAACCAGAAGTACGCGCTGCAGGGCCGGGAGGTGTGCGAGCCCCGGTACCTGGACGTGGCGGAGCCGCTGCGCTGGAAGCTGCTGCTGCTGGGGCTGCAGCTGCTGTGGGGCTTCTTCGTCCCGCTGCTGCTCATGACCTCCTGCTACCTGCTCATCGCGCGGACCCTGGTGCGGGCCCAGAACTCCAGGCGGCACAAGGCCATCCGCGTGATCGTGGCCGTGGTCCTCGTGTTCCTGGCCTGCCAGGTCCCGCACAACGTCGTCCTGCTGGTGACGGCCGCGAACCTGGGCAAGGTGGGCCGGTCCTGCTGGGGCGAGAAGGTGCGGGGCTACCTGGAGACGGGCACCGAGGTGCTGGCCTTCCTGCACTGCTGCCTCAACCCCCTGCTCTACGCCTTCGTCGGCCACAAGTTCCGCAGCTACTTCCTGAGGGTCGCCAAGGACCTGCTGTGCGTGGGGCGGCGGCGCGCGCCCGGCCTGGCCTGCGCCCGGCTGCACCCCGAGGCCTTCCCCTCGCGGCAGAACAGCGAGACCGCCGACAACGACAACCCGTCCTCCTTCACCATGTGACCCGCCCCGGGCGCCCTGGCCGCGCTCACGTCGGGAGAGGACTCGCGGGAGAGTGTGCGGTGTCTCCCCCGGGGACCGGGACCGGGTGGCCTTGGGCTGTGGACATCTGGGGGGCGGCGGGGAGGGGGGGGCGGCTCATGCAAATTTTCTCCACCAGAAACTCTGATTCTGCCGCCTCTGAGGGCCGCACCCCACGAAGCAGGCTCCGGGCAACGCCGCGTTTCAGGGAGGGCTGACAAACGGACCGTTTGGGAAATATTCATGAACCAGCCCTAGACCACCATTTCTCCCGGCCAGAGAAAACAATGCTACAAACAAACAAAAAAAAAGAACAAAACAAACAAAAATACACAAAAAGAACAAGGACACTGCTGAGGAATACACAGGGAGCCTGTCCCCTTCGGGAAGGGGGGGCCGTGAAGAGGCTCCTGGCTCTGCTGTGGACGCTGAGGCGGCTCCCAGAGGCGGAGGTCCATTAGGAATCAGGTTTCCTCCATCTCTCAGCTTCTAGAAAGTTCCTGGAACTCGTGTTTGGAAGGGCCGTGTACATGTAGGAGGGAAAAGCTCAGCACGTCCGAAAGACAGGCGTGCTGGGGAGATGCGGACTCGCGTTCCTGGAGGCTGGCACGTGTGATGCGGACGGACGTGGCCTCTGCAGCTTTCTCTCGCGCTCACGAGCGTCTACGTGAGATTCAAAGTGACATCTTAGGGCCTGAAGTCTGCATTTTATTTTATTTTTTTAAATTTTAAAGCCACTATTTTAAAAAAATGATTTCTTTTTTTTTTAATTGATTTCAGAGAAGAAGGGAGAGAGAGAGAGAAACATCAGCGATGAGAGAGAATCACGGATCGGCTGCCTCCTGCACGCCCCCTGCTGGGGATCGAGCCCACAACCCGGGCCTGTGCCCTGACCCAGAATCAAACCGTGACCTCCTGGTTTATAGGTCGACGCTCAACCCCTGAGCCACGCCGGCCGTGCTTGAAGTTTGCATTTATAACACGGCATTGGCTTCGCAAAACGAAACTGGTTTGCATGGGAAGCAGAGACGGTCTCGCAGCCTCGGCGTTCCGTCGGCGGGACCCCCGTGTGCGAGACTCTCCCGCCCTTCACACCCGTCAGCAGTCGCCTCCGGAAATCAAAGCGAAGGAGACGCCCCCAGCGGCCCCTTTCAGGTGCCCGGCACGGACAGGACCCCCCGTGGCACCGAGACGCCTGGTGCCCGGCACGGACAGGACCCCCCGTGGCACCGAGACGCCTGGTGCCCGGCACGCGGAAATGGCTCCTCTGTGTGACCGGATTCCCCAGAGGGGGAGGCTCGCCTCTCTAGGCAGCAGCCCTTCCCCACTCCGCCGCCGCGATGAATAAAAATGTCTCCGAGTGTCCTGAGTGCTTTGTCCTTGCCGCGCGTCAGGTACGTCGGGCACTTCCATAGCGCTTGGCGCCCACCCACGGCACGGAGCCGCGTGGGCTTCCTCCTGCAGGAAATGCTCGGGTTGTCCCCCGACAGTCCTCTGTCCTCTCTCCCCGGCTTCCGGCGCCTTCTCTCCCTGCCGGGCTCCGGAGGACACGGCGCGCCTGCCTCCCTGCTCTGCGCTCGGCTCCTGGTTCGGCACGTTCGCGGCATGGCCATCGGCACCTGTGAGAACACACTCGCCGGGAGGGAGTCACACCTCGGCCTGTCGCACACTCGCACACACGCACGCTCATGGCGTCACACGCATGTGAGCAATCACGTCTGCTGTGCTGACCAGGGACGTTTTTCTTGGTTCCTGCTACAAAGTGGTTCCGAGGATCCCAATGGATTCTTTCTGGACAAATGAGACTCTGTCACCATGAGCCTCAGCGGGGGTGGGGGGGGGTGTAGGCCTGAGTGTTACCTGGTAAGTTGCACCCCCCGACCAGAGGCCCCGAAGTCTCGTGCAAACTGCCCACCCGTTTGCTTCTGAGGCTGGACAGGCCGGCGTGTGACTGAGGCCGGAGACATCATCTCCAGGTCTTCAGAAACGTCCGGGCTGTGTGCACACTCCGGGCGCCTGTGGGCATCGGCACAGACACCCTGGCCGTTGACACGTGTGTGGCTTCAGTGCCCGGAGCACCCTTCGCTGGGGCTGCCGGGACGAGAGGCCGGGGTCCGAGACCCGGGCTGGGCAGGTGGGCTCTCCCTGGGGCCCCGCTCCGTGGCGGGCCGACGGCGCCCCTCGGGCCCTCACACGGCCGGCCGTCTCCCCGGGCCCTGATGTCCGCTTCGATGGCACCCAGGCAGGGGGCTTAGGGCCCACCCACAGACCTCACACCTCATCTCCCTTTAGGCCCCGTTTCCAGCGCAGCCCCTTTCTCAGACACGGAGCTGGGCCGTCCGCGTGGGCACCCGGCCCACGCCGCCCACACGGGCCGTTCCGGAGAGAGAGCAGCTCTTCCGAGCGAACGTCACGCACGTGAGACCGCGTTGCCAGGCGCCTCCTCCTCCCGGCGAACTGTTCCACGAGTCCGTCCCACGGCAGCTTCCTCAGCTTCTCCGCTGCCGCCCCACAGCGCCAAGGGCAAAGGGCAAAGGGCAAAGGGCACAGGCCTCTGCCAGACCACACGCACCTGCTGCCCCCGGGCAGTGACTGAGCTCCACCCAACCCCCACGTGGCCACGCCCCCTCTGCTGCCCTCCGTGCCTCCTGGGGAGGGGGCTCCCCCAGGCCTCCTGCAGGGCCGAGGCCACCGCCCCACCCGTGGCCCCTGTACCCGACGCAGAGACCCCTCCTTCGGGACCCCGGGTGGTGGGCAGCAGGAGGCGCTGGGACGGGCCCTGGGCGGCCGGGCCCCACCTGCCTGCCCGTTGGTTGGGGCGTTGGGGCTCGGGGCTCAGGGTGGCCTCCCGTCGAGATCCCTGGAGGGCCCACAGCCTCCCCCAGCTCGGGCGACGGTGCGGGTCACCCTCACTGTCCGACCACTCGACGCTGCCTCGCCTGCGGAGGGCCAGCGTCCGGTGGGTCCCCACCCCAGCCCTGCCCCCACCCCGGGCACCCTGCCTGCACGCTGCCTGGCGCCCAGGCATCTGACCCAGAGGGGAGGTGGCGGCAGCCCCGGCTCCCACGACGTGCTGGGCCTCGCTCTCCCGCGTCCTGATTCGGTGCGTCCGCGTGACACTCACTCCGTCCCCGCGCCTCCCTGGCTGGGGCCGCCCTTTCCCGACGTCACCTGGTGAGTCCGGGTGGGACGAGGCGGCAGGGGCCCCCCTCCTGCCCCGCGGCCTCTGTCTGCTGCCTCGGGGTGCAGGCAGGCCATCCAGGCGGCTGGGGGGGCTGTGTCCCGGCCGACCTCACGGTCCCGGCGGGACGCCCTGGCTCCTGCCATCACGGAGGAACGCCTTCCGCCGGGAACCCTGCGTCCTCGTGCCCAGAGCACGCGGGAGTCCGCCGGGCGCAGGAGGGGAGGCGGCGGCCGCACCACTCGCTGGGGAAGAGCGGAGGCTGGGGGTCTCCGGAGCCGGTTCCAGCTGCACCCAACGCGCGAGGACACGAAGCCGCCAGGTCTCCGCTAGGGCGCCGGGGAGACGGGCCAGCCCAGGAGGGTCCCCCAGAGCCCCGACGGGCACCTGTGGGGGGCCTCTCCCCCGGCGCGCTGGTCACCCCACAGTACCCGGACCCCGTCAGTCCGCGTTTGCAGACAACTGCATTTGGAATTAGAGTCAATATTTTATTTTATTTAGTATTTTGTTTAATATATTTTTATTGATTTCAGAGAAAGGGAGAGGGAGGGATAGAAACATCAGGGTGAGAGAGAGTCATTGATTGGTGCCTCCTGCACGCCCCCTACTGGGGACCGAGCCCACAACCCGGGCATGTGCTCTGACCAGGAATCGAACCCTGACCTCCTGGCTCATAGGCTGGTGCTCAAGCACGCGCCACCTGACCAGACTAGAGCCAGTATCTTATACGTTTCACCTTCTGCCTGGCTTGAGAAGACGGGCTGGGTTCTTCAATTCAAGATGGGGTTCGGGTTCCTTTTTCTGAACCCGTTTCACTGGGAGACGAGGCAGCCACGTCCCGCTGAGAGTGCAGGCCGGCCCTCGGCGACCTCGGTCCTCTCTCAGGAGCCGCGGCGGCTGGGAAGGTGACCTGCCCGCGGGCCCACGGCCTCCTCGACGGGGCGCAGCTGCCCTCTGCTGGCCGCAGGCCGCACCCGCAGGCATGCTCCCTGGCAGCCACCCAAATTCTCCCCAGTCCCGCAGGACACCGTGGCGTGGGCCGCAGTGCGGGAACTTTAACAGAACCTTACACATGTCCTCTGGAAATTGGAATGAAACCCTCAGAATAATTGAGTTTAAAAGTCTGACTGTGAAAGTGCTGCAGTTCACTCCTTGCCTTTAACACTCACCGAACGGAGAGCGGCTCCTTCGTGGCTTCCGCTGGGTGACGGCCTGTGTTTCTGTGTGTTTGACCCGTGTTTGCTTTGGTGTCGGCATATGCGTGTTTGTATGAATGTATATGTGTGATTTGGGAAATAAGGTCTCTCTGTATTTTTAGGGTACCTATTTTAGGACAATTTTAAGGGCATGGTAACTAATAAAGAGATTTTACTTTAAAAGATGAGAAATAATTGCCCGGCCAGTGCGGCTCATTGGTTGAGCATCGTCCCATAAACCATGAGGTCAGGGTTCGATTCCCAGTCAGGGCACAGGCCCGGGTTGTGGGCTCGACCTCTAGTGTGGGGCGTGCAGGAGGCAGCTGGTCCATGGTTCTCTCTCATCACTGATGTTTCTCTCTCTCCCTCCCTCTCCCTTCCTCTCTCTAAAACCAATAAAGACATATTTTAAAAAATAAAAGACGCGATAAATCTCTCACCAGGCACTTTCTGAAGCTCTAACGTTAAGCCATCCCCTCTCCCCAGCTTTCTGAATTCTGGGCCTATGGGAGCGTGTCTCCCGATGGTGAGGACCACGAGGGTGTGGGTGTGGGTGAGTCGGGTTCGTGGAGAACCGTTACTGCCTCTGGTCTGCGCGGCGTGACGGGTGGGCGTGGCGTGGGGACACCTGCCGAGGCCGACGGCGCGTTTGGTGTGGACCCTCGGGAGTGCGGCTGTTCTGTCGGGAAAAGCCTTCTCCACGAGCTCGGTCAGCGACAGCCTGCCTCCCAGTGACTCCCGTCCAACCAGCAGCCGCACCGGCCCTGGACCCCGGGGGTGCTGAGGGCTGGGGACGGGCCGGGATCCGGGTGGTGCTGAGGGCTGGGATCCAGGTGGTGCTGAGGGCTGGGGACGGGCTGGGATCCGGGCGGTGCTGAGGGCTGGGGACGGGCTGGGGACGGGCTGGGATCCGGGCGGTGCTGAGGGCTGGGGACGGGCCGGGATCCGGGCGGTGCTGAGGGCTGGGGACGGGCCAGGATCTGGGCGGTGCTGAGGGCTGGGATCCGGGCGGTGCTGAGGGCTGGGGACGGGCTGGGATCCGGGCGGTGCTGAGGGCTGGGGACGGGCCGGGATCTGGGCGGTGCTGAGGGCTGGGGACGGGCTGGGATCCGGGCGGTGCTGAGGGCTGGGGACGGGCCGGGATCTGGGCGGTGCTGAGGGCTGGGATCCGGGCGGTGCTGAGGGCTGGGGACGGGCCGGGATCCGGGTGGTGCTGAGGGCTGGGATCCGGGCGGTGCTGAGGGCTGGGGACGGGCTGGGATCCGGGCGGTGCTGAGGGCTGGGGATGGGCCGGGATCTGGGCGGTGCTGAGGGCTGGGATCCAGGTGGTGCTGAGGGCTGGGGACGGGCTGGGATCCGGGCGGTGCTGAGGGCTGGGGACGGGCTGGGGACGGGCTGGGATCCGGGCGGTGCTGAGGGCTGGGGACGGGCCGGGACCCGGGTGGTGCTGAGGGCTGGGGATGGGCCGGGATCCGGGCGGTGCTGAGGGCTGGGGACAGACCGGGATCCGGGCGGTGCTGAGGGCTGGGGACGGGCCAGGACCCGGGCGGTGCTGAGGGCTGGGGACGGGCTGGGATCCGGGTGGTGCTGAGGGCTGGGGACGGGCCGGGATCCGGGCGGTGCTGAGGGCTGGGGACGGGCCGGGATCCGGGTGGTTCTGAGGGCTGGGGATGGGCCGGGATCCGGGCGGTGCTGAGGGCTGGGGACGGGCCGGGATCCGGGTGGTTCTGAGGGCTGGGGACGGGCCGGGATCCGGGTGGTTCTGAGGGCTGGGGATGGGCCGGGATCCGGGCGGTGCTGAGGGCTGGGGACGGGCCGGGACCCGGGCGGTGCTGAGGGCTGGGGACAGACCGGGACCCGGGCGGTGCTGAGGGCTGGGGACGGGCCGGGACCCGGGCGGTGCTGAGGCTGGGACTCAGGGGCGAGGCCGGGCACCTGCTGTCCAGAGGGAGGCCCAGCACTAACGGGGCTGAGGCTCGCTCGGAGGCAGAGCTGTGGTCGGAGGCCCATCGTCCGCCGTCCGCCCCACTCCCCTGTGAGTCCGTTCCTGCCCAGAGGACGTCATTCGGAGGAGGGCGAGCGCCTCTTTAAAGCAGGGAGTGTCTGGGCGCAGAGCGGCAGGCGTCCGAGGGCGCGGGGACCAGGCACCAAAGACCCCTCAGACGGGCCCTCGCCGGCCTGACCCTCATGTCTGAGCCCCGGTGCCACCGCACACACGTGTGGAAGAGAACCCGATGGGGCAGAATTCTTACAGAGGCCTGAAGGATTCTCCGGGAAGAAAACCATCACAAACATCCGTGTGGCAGATTTCTCCCCCCCGGCTCTGCGCGGAGGGTGCGCAGGGAAAAGCGGTCCCCAAAGGCCCCGTCCGGCTGGGCCGTCAGCGGAGATGCGAGCTCACGCCGGTCACTCGCACCAGCAAAGTGACAGCCGCTGGCGCGTTCGACGGGCAGGCGCCGTGCTCAGCCGCCCGGCGGTACCGCGTTCAGTCCCACACGCTCCCCGCTGGCCCGCGTCGCCCCGTGTCACGGCTGAGTGACGTGTCCCGGGCCACAGAGCTGGGAAGGGACAGAGCAGGGCCTGGACCCCAAGGCCCCGACCTCGGCACTGACCCGGCTGCGTGTGGGCAGGGTCAGGAGGCGACCCCAGGCCCCTCCCAGGCCCGGCCGGAACCCGAGTTGGCCGAGGCTCCGCATTTTCTAGAAGCTGCTGGTCCCCACCGGCCGCGCTGAGCTGGCCCGGGCTGAGCAGGAGGAGGGCCGCCGGCTCTGCCCACGAGCCGGCAGCGAGAGCCCGCGAGGCAGCCACACTGCGCTGGGACTTCCCCGTCTGCCCGGCTGACATGTGACCTGGGGGGGGGGGCAGCTGCAGCTCCTGGGGTCACGGGAGGGGGGGAGGGGCCGTGTCTGGGAGGCCCCTGAGGGCGGGCTCTGCCCACCTGGGCCGCATGGGCACCTGTGGTGTCAGACGGCCTGAGACCTCGGGCTGGGGGGCGGGAGTGACCTGCGGGGAGTGCACAGCCCTCGGTGCCCTGGGCAGGGGATGGCGAGGAAGCGTCACCGGAGAGGTGATCGGGCGATCCGGTCAGGAAGCCTGTGTGGACGGAGCGTCGCCTGCGGACTGAAGGGTCCGGGTTCGATTCCCGGTCAGGGCACAGGCCTGGGTTATGGGCTCGATCCTCAGTGGGGGGCGTGCAGGAGGCGGCCGACCCATGATTCTCCCTCATCCTGGATGCTCCCCTCTCCCCTCTCCCCTCTTTCCCCCCCTCTCCCCTCCCTCTCCCTTCCCCCCCCCTCCCCTCTCCTTCCCCCCCTCCCCCTCCCTTCTTCTCCCTCTCTCCCTCTCTCTCTCCCCTCCCCCTCCCCCTCCCCTCCCCCTCCCTCTCCTTCTCTCCCCCTTCCTCTCTCCCTCTCCCCTCTTCCTCTCCCCCTCCCTTCCTCTGTGACCTCGACACAAAGGGCTGTGCTTTGTAAAGACGCCCGAGGGAGCTGACGTGGACATGACGCTGTGAAAAGGCGGCTTTCCCGGCAGCACCTGAGGCTGCACCACGGGAGCTCCGGGAGGAAACCGAGGCCTCGCTTTCGGCCGAAAGGGAGCACAGGGGGGGGCGGCCCGGCAAGAGGAACCGGCCTTCCTGTCTGCACCTGCTCGCACGCCCCTCGGCCTGAGCGTCTGTGCACTTGGGAGGAAGGACCCGGGCAGCCTCGGGGCGCTGCTGTGGGGCCCGTGGCCAGGCCGTCAAGTTCAGGTCTGATAAGCCCCCCCATCCCCCACCCGTGGGCAGACAGCTCCGGGAGGGGCCGTGGCTGTGCCATGTTCTATTGCCCAGGCCTGTGAGTTCCAGCCTTAAACATCACAGAGGCCGCGGGCCCACCCTCCGGGGGAAGCCGTGCCCTCTCCGTGGGCCACGCAGGCCTGGCTCCCGGGAGGCGGCCCGGTGAGCAGCCGCCAGGTGTGGCCGCGGGGACCCCGTCTTTCCAAAGCAGCCCTTGTGCCTTCTCTGAGCACGTGGCTGAGTCCCTGTGGGGACCCCACGTCCAGGTTTGAGCAGAGGAGGAGGTGAGGGGGTCAGGAAGGCGACTCTCACACCTGTTGTCACCTCCGTGAGCTCCACGTGAGAGGAATGAGGTGAGGCGATGCAGCCGCCCCCCTTCCCAGCAGGCCCCCAGGCGCCCTCTGCCCCCTTGTGCGCGGCATCGAGGGGGATCCCCCTTCACAGCCCTGGCCCCTCAGCCCGGCTTCCTCCCGGGGCCCCCAGCACCCTGGCTTCACAGCCGGGGACACCGCGGAGTGTTAGAGGCATTTGCGAATTCAAACCCAGAAACCCGTCCGGAGGGATTCTGAGACGTTTAGTGAGAAAGCGTTTGTCCCATGACCTGGCGCTGGGCTGTGTCCGACGTCACGGACAGGCCGTGCCAACAACGCGACGAGCATAAACCTGGGCAGATGGGCGCCCAGCCCTGCCCCCGCCGCCCCGTGGCCCGCCCGGGGGCACGACCCCGTCCGTCCGCGCAGCAGGCGGGAAGCGGCACACACGCATTTACCAACAAGCCAAGAGAGGGACCAGGACTCACGGAGACCAGCCAGAGTGAGAGGACCGGGCTCAGCTCCCCCCCACCGACGCCGGACGCCCTGCGGGGGCGGCCATGTGGCCGCGTCACCGGCAGCCGCTCGGGGACCAGGGAGGGCCCGTCCTGTCTGGATCGGCGGCTGTTTCGTGCAGCAGCCGAAGGAAGTCCTGGCGAATGAGACGAAGAAGAGCCTCAGTTTTGCTGACGACTGTGGTCTCTCCTCGCAGTGCAGTCTCGAGGCTTCTCTTCGTCCGGATCCTGACAAAGGGTCCCTGGTGCCGAGGTCCCGGGGCTCCCACGAGCCAGGGGCTAGGGCTCCCACGAGCCCGGGGTGGGGGTGGCGGCTGCTCTCAGAAGTCGGAGTCTCTGAGGTCGCAGCCTGGGGCCTGGGTGCCCGGCCCTCGGCCCCGGAGGCTGAGGAAGACCTTGCGGTAGGAGTGCCTGAAGGCGGGGTTCGAGAAGCAGTACACCGCGGGGTTCAGCACGCTCTGCAGGCCGGTCAGGCTGCTGGCCACGTCGGCGGCGAGCCCCAGGGCGCGGCGGGCCCCGCAGCCGCCCACGCCGCGGCACACGGCCAGCGCGACGTGGGCCAGGAAGCTGGGCAGGAAGCACAGCACGAACAGCGCCACGACGGCGGCCAGCAGCGCCCGGGCCCGCTGCAGCTTGGGCTGCCTGCCCGGGGCCCGGAGCCGCTTCCGCAGGGTCCGGATGATCGCCGCGTTGCAGAACAGCACGAGGCCGAAGGGCAGGATGAACTGGGTGAAGGACAGCGCCTCCTGCCACGCGCGGCCGGAGGGGACGCCCGTGCTGGGGTCCACCGCCGGGCACTCGGCCTCGGGCACGAGCAGGCCCTGGTGGCTGAGCACGGCCATCAGGAGCCAGACCAGGCCGGAGACGCCCCACGCCGCCCGAGGGGACAGGAGGTTGAGCTTGAGGTGCGGGTGGACCACTCGGAAGTAGCGGTCCACGGCCACCGCCGTGAGGAAGGCCACGCCCGCCCCGCGGCCGAGGGGCCACAGGAAGAACAGGGTCCGGCAGGGCGCGCGGCCGAGGGCACAGGTCTTGTGGCGCAGGAAGAAGGCGGCCAGGAAGGGCAGGCAGAGGGTCAGCAGCAGGTCGGCCAGGACCAGGCTGAACAGGTAGACGGCGTGCGGCTTCCACACCTTCAGGCGGAAGAGCAGCGTCCACAGGGCCACCGCGTTGCCCAGCAGGCCCAGCCCGCACTCCAGCGCCAGCAGCGAGGCCACCGCCACCTCCGCCCCCACGCTGTGCTCCGAGCAGTTGGCCGGCGGCATGGCCCGCGGGTCCGCGTGGGGCCGGCTCCGAGCGGCCGAGCGCAGAGCCTGCCCGCGGAGATGCTCTGGCCGCCGAGGGGAAGGGACGCCTCTCCCACCAGGGAGCTCCCAGCTTCTGCATTTTCTCAGCGGGAAAGCGCTGAGGCAGCGGGAACAGTCAGAGGCAAACTGAAACCGGCCTGGGAACGGCGGAGCGAAACCCCCGCCGCGGCTTCGGTTTTGTTTTGCCTGAAAAAGAGGAACGTGTGGTCACTGCCCGCCGGCCCGAGTCCCAGCTGCTGCCCGAGGCCGGCGGGGCGGCTCTGTCCTCAGCGGCCCAGGGGGCACCGGGGAGCCGGGCGCTTCCTGGGAGCTGGAGCCCCCTGCGCCTGACTCAGTTCACCCGGCGGTCAGACCGGCTCCCGCCTTCGCCTGGAAGAGGGCCGACGGCCTGGCCTTTGGTCACGCTCTGCTTCCTGCTGAGGGGCCGTCCCTCCCTCCTGCACCCTGGGCCTCGCTGCCCTGAGCACCGTGACATCGATGCTGGTCAAGACGCACCGAGTCCACCACAAGGTCAAGTCCGTGAGCCCAGCGGCACGCTCCAGGTCTAGGGACAGCACAACGTGCTCATGGGAGCCAATGAATACCTGTGCAATGAATCCCAGCCTACCCACTGCCGACCCCACTCACCTTGGTCCCGACCCCCAGCCGACCCCACTCACCTTGGTCCCGACCCCCAGCCGACCCCACTCACCTTGGTCCTGACCCCAACTCACCTTGGTTCTGTTCAGCCTGATTGGCTTTGGAGTGAAATGGACGTTCGTTGTGATTCTGTCTCCACTCGGCAGCACGGAGGTTGGGGAAGCAGGTAACGCCCGCGCCCGCCCCTTCACCTGGGAGGCGGCGGCGAGGCCCTGCTGCCGGGCCGGAGTGAGAGTCTGAGGTGCGGGCAGCGTGCGCGGGCGCATGGCCGGGCTGTTATCCGCTGGGTGTGCTCGCCGAGCTGCTGCAGGACCCGGGCCGCTCACGGCGAGGAAGGGAGGCACGGAGAGGCCGGGCCCCGGGCCCGGGAGGGCGGGAGCAGGACTCCCAGCCCAGGGCCGCCGGGACCCAGGCCGCGGTGCTCAGCTGCTTCCCGCGGGGCGCGGCGCTGCTGTGCACACGGAACGCCACCCTCCGGACGCCCGAGCACCGGCGTGCCTGCTGGCTCGGGTAACTGGCCCGTGGCCTCTGGCTTTGACGTGGCGGCTCCTCTCCAGCGGGGCCACGGCACACATCGCCCGTCTCGGCCAGTGGGTTCAGCCGCCTCTTCCTCTTCTAAGGAAGTCCTCCGAGCGCCCGGAATTGTAGCAACGTCCCCCGCACGCCACAGTGACACCTGTGAGCACGCACCCACCTACTGCACGCCCATCACACACATCCTGGGAACACGGAGCAGCCGTTTCCTCAGCTCTCTCCCCACGTGGAAGACCGCTGTCCTCCCGCAGTTCAACGGCGTGCCTTCCCGCACACGCTTGTTCCCACACTCACACGAGAGCGGAGTCTGCTCTAACCTGCGCACACGTCTGATTCTATTGATTCCTCCCCCCCCCCCCGGGTTTTCTTTTCCGTGTGAAGACGGCCAGAGGGAGGTTTGTCAAGATCGACCGCGTCTCAGGCTCTCCCCCGCTCGCTGGGAGTTTGCAGGGAGGACCCTCCCACCGCTGGCCCCGCCTGGCACCAGCTGCCCGTCTGAGGGTCCTGAGGGGCTCGCAGAGCCCGCTGCACGCGGTCATGTTCATGGCTGTGTTTTATTGTAGAGACAGGACACAGGTCAGCATCAGCCACGGCAGGAGAGTCGGGGCCGTCCTGGCAAGCAGTCTGTGTGGAGCATCCGTGCGTGGAGCATCCGTGTAGAGCATTCGTGTGGAACATCTGTGTGTGGAGCATCTGTATGTGGAGCATACATGTGTGGAGTATCCATGTGTGGAGCATCCGTGGAGTCAGGACAGTGCTGGTTTCTCTTTGCAGACGTTTGACGATGCACAGAGCACCTTGTCAGTGAGGGGAGCCCCGAGCCCCGAGTGAGGAGGTGGCCTTGGGTCCGTGTGCAGGTGGGGTGACCTTGCATGGCGACCTCAGCCTCTAGCCCCCGGGAGGTCGCCGATACTGTGTGACCCAATGTCCCGCCCACAACGCATGTTACCAGGCCTGGCCCGGGTCCCCTGGCCACAGCTGGACCCGAGGGCTTGGAGACGACCCCCAGCAGCGAGGGCAAAGGTCAGACCTCTTTTGGGGCGAAGTTACATTCTTGCCTGCACACTCATTTATGAAAACAAGATTTAGAATACAGTGTTACCACTTTGTGCTGAAAATACAAATACTCGCAATTCTTGTAATGCTTCCTGATTCTGAGAGGCTTGTGTTCCAGCAGGGAAGACCCACGAGCAAGCGAATCTGTAAAAGCAACGGGACCAGACGAAAGGGGTGACGGGCGTGGGGGCGAGAGGGGGTCAGAGGCGGCGAGGCCGGGGTGAGGCGGGGCAGGGCGTGCGGGGCGGACACCCGGGCAGGCGGCGCCGTGGTGAGCGCGTGGCCTGCCTGTGGACGGGCTGCGGCTTTCTCCACCTTCGCGATTCCCGTGGCCGCTGAGGCTCCTCACACTCCATTTTCTTCACGTGGTCGGTCCCGTGTCCGCTGCCCGCCCTGAGGCCCTGCTTCCTCCCCGGCGGGGACCTGGGTCACCTGGTCTGGCCCCACTCGCCGGCCCGGAGGCGGGGGGGGGGGGGGGCCTGGGAGAGGGGAGCCGGCCACTTACAGAACAGGGAGCCGTGTCAGTAACGGGAAGTGGGAGCAGCTGCCGGCGGGGAGGATGTAGCACAGCCCCGGGCCCCTGGCGCCCGCCGAGCCTGCGGTCGGGGCCGAGGAATGTAGCCCCTCCCCCCGCACGCTCCTGCCCCGCGCACATCACAAGGGCTGGGTTCCTAGCACACGCGTGTTGCAGGCAGGAGACATCGCTTGGAATGTCGTTTACTGCGACAGGAAAAATTTAATCGTGCAGAACTAAGCTTTTAATGCACCACAGATAAGGAACCAGGACGTGTGCCAGCTGCCGCCTGTGAAGAAGCTGTTTGTTCTTCACTGTTTAGTGCAGGTTCAACCAAACCCACACTCCCCACGCCGGGGAGCCCCTGAGGACCTCCCAGAGTGAACACACGGGGAAGCGGGCGGAGACGGGAGGTGGCCCGGGACCCGGGGCTCTGCGCCCGGCCGGGCCCGACTCCAGGGCTGCAGGACAGACAGCGGGACGTCACAGGGCAGGGGCCCGAGCACCGGGAACTGGCCGCCTCGGGCCAGCAAAGGCCCGTCCGAGACACACATGAGCCTGGGACCACGAGGAGCTGTCCTGGGCCCTGAGGCGGTGGGGCCTGTGCAGAGGCTATGGCCAGAGGTTCAGGGTCACTTTTTAAAAAATATGTATTTTTATTGATTTCAGAGAAGAAAGGGGAGGGGAGAGAGAGAGAGACATCCATGATGAGAGGGAATCACGGATCGGCTGCCTCCTGCACGCCCCCCCACTGGGGATGGAGCCCGTAACCCGGGCCTGTGCCCTGACCAGGAATCGAACCCTGACCGCCTGGGTCATAGGTCACGCTCACCCCGGAGCACCCAGGCCGGGTTCGGGTCACTTCTTGGCCTGTGTGGGGCGCCCGTGTGCTCCCCTCCTGAGTCTCCGATTGTCTCGTTGAACTCAGAGCAGCGCCTCCCGCGCACCTGGCGTCACACGCGCAGCCGCCGCCGCCGGCCCGGAGGCAGGGCCGCGTGATGCCGAGGCTCTGTCCTCGCTTCCGCTGAACCTGCGCGTCCTGCTTTCTCCGCGCCTCTCCCCAGCAGGCGGTTTGCTCGGACGTCGGAAGGCAGTTCTAGCTCCTCAGGAACAAGTGCAGGGGACGGGGGGCTCTCACTGTTCAGTGCACATTGAAGACTCGATACCGAGCTTTCCTTTTGGGTCGTTGGGAGGGGATTTGCATGTCCCGCTCCCTGTCCGTGTGATAGGCGTGTGATAGGCATGTGATAGGCGTGCTCCACGGACTGTGAGCTTCCGAGGTTCCCGCCACGTCAGCAAACACGGGGTTGTGTCCAGTCGTGTGCATCCTAATGCTGGGCAGGCGCCGGGAAGCGGGCAGGGAGTGTCCCTTTAAGCCAGGGCGTCGGTTTAGAACCCGGCACTGCTCCCCGGCGTTCTCCCGTGGGGCCGAGAGGCAGGCCCCGGCCCGTGGCCGCCATGGACGGGTGAGGGGACAGTGGGGTTGGGGGCTGAGGATAGGCCTCCCAGACTGAGGGGGTGAAGAGTTCGGGGCCAAAACACAGCTATTCTCTCAGGGAAATGAGGGAAAAGTGCCTTTTCAGGGTCCGGGAACGATAAACGCAGCCGAGTTCTGCGGGAAACTTCCGTCAAGGCCGGCGGAGGACGGGGGACCGGATTTCCCGGTCGTTTCAGTTTTGTCGTTGGAAGATTCGATCCTCTTCCCCGAGGAAATGACACTTGAGCCAGCGCATCTCTTGTTCATCTGTTACATTTTTAAAACTTGATTTTAGAGAGAGGGCGGGAGCGCGGGAGTAACATCGGTCGCTTGTCTCCACGTGAGCCCCATCGGGAGTCACACCGCCGCCTTCCGGTGCCCGGACGGCCGGGCGGCCCAGCTCGGCTACAGCTGCCGGTGATGGCCAATACTTCGTGAAAATGTGCGCTGCCCACAGACCCCTCCCACGGTGTCTGTGTGCACAGCCCTGACCTCTTCCGGGCGGCCTCACCCTTTGATGAAGAGCCCAGTTTCCTTAGAACGAGGAGGACGGGGAGTCGGGGGGCGGGGGGGCCTCCCCTCAGGGAGCCTCCGCTTTGCTTGTGCTTTGTTTCCAGTTGCCCTGAGCCGCGTGGGACAGGAGAGACGGTCCCGCATCTCCCCGCAGGGGCTGGGCGCTAGCGGCCCTTGTTCAAGGCTCCGCCTCTCGGAGCTGCTGGGGGGGGGGGGGGGGGGGGCACCGGGAGGCGGGGCCAAGCCTCTCGGCTTCGCTGGAGGCGCCAGAAAAGCCAGCCATCGACACAGCGGCTGGGTCTGCCCTGGTGTGTTTAGGGGGTGTCTGACCTGGTGTGTTTAGGGGGTGCCTGACCTGGTGTGTTTAGGGGGTGCCTGACCTGGTGTGTTTAGGGGGTGTCTGACCTGGTGTGTTTAGGGGGTGTCTGACCTGGTGTTTAAGGGGTGTCTGACCTGGTGTGTTTAGGGGGTGTCTGACCTGGTGTTTAAGGGGTGTCTGACCTGGTGTTTAGGGGGTGTCTGACCTGGTGTGTTTAGGGGGTATCTGACCTGGTGTGTTTAGGGGGTGTCTGACCTGGTGTGTTTAGGGGGTATCTGACCTGGTGTGTTTAGGGGGTGTCTGATCTGGTGTGTTTAGGGGGTATCTGACCTGGTGTGTTTAGGGGGTGTCTGATCTGGTGTGTTTAGGGGGTATCTGACCTGGTGTGTTTAGGGGGTGTCTGACCTGGTGTGTTTAGGGGGTATCTGACCTGGTGTGTTTAGGGGGTGTCTGACCTGGTGTGTTTAGGGGGTGTCTGACCTGGTGTGTTTAGGGGGTGTCTGACCTGGTGTGTTTAGGGGGTGTCTGACCTGGTGTTTAAGGGGTGTCTGACCTGGTGTTTAGGGGGTGTCTGACCTGGTGTGTTTAGGGGGTGTCTGACCTGGTGTGTTTAGGGGGTGTCTGACCTGGTGTTTAGGGGGTGCCTGACCTGGTGTTTAGGGGGTGTCTGACCTGGTGTGTTTAGGGGGTGTCTGACCTGGTGTGTTTAGGGGGTGTCTGATCTGGTGTGTTTAGGGGGTGTCTGACCTGGTGTGTTTAGGGGATGTCTGACCTGGTGTTTAAGGGGTGTCTGACCTGGTGTGTTTAGGGGGTGTCTGACCTGGTGTGTTTAGGGGGTGTCTGACCTGGTGTGTTTAGGGGGTATCTGACCTGGTGTGTTTAGGGGGTGTCTGACCTGGTGTTTAAGGGGTGTCTGACCTGGTGTTTAAGGGGTGTCTGACCTGGTGTTTAGGGGGTGTCTGACCTGGTGTGTTTAGGGGGTGTCTGACCTGGTGTGTTTAGGGGGTGTCTGACCTGGTGTGTTTAGGGGGTGTCTGACCTGGTGTGTTTAGGGGGTGTCTGACCTGGTGTGTTTAGGGGGTATCTGACCTGGTGTGTTTAGGGGGTGTCTGACCTGGTGTGTTTAGGGGGTATCTGACCTGGTGTGTTTAGGGGATGTCTGACCTGGTGTTTAAGGGGTGTCTGACCTGGTGTGTTTAGGGGGTGTCTGCCCTGGTGTGTTTAGGGGGTGTCTGATCTGGTGTGTTTAGGGGGTATCTGACCTGGTGTGTTTAGGGGGTGTCTGACCTGGTGTGTTTAGGGGGTATCTGACCTGGTGTGTTTAGGGGGTGTCTGACCTGGTGTGTTTAGGGGGTATCTGACCTGGTGTGTTTAGGGGGTGTCTGATCTGGTGTGTTTAGGGGATGTCTGACCTGGTGTTTAAGGGGTGTCTGACCTGGTGTGTTTAGGGGGTGTCTGTCCTGGTGTGTTTAGGGGGTATCTGACCTGGTGTGTTTAGGGGGTGTCTGACCTGGTGTGTTTAGGGGGTGTCTGACCTGGTGTGTTTAGGGGGTGTCTGCCCTGGTGTTTAGGGGGTGTCTGACCTGGTGTGTTTAGGGGGTGTCTGACCTGGTGTGTTTAGGGGATGTCTGACCTGGTGTGTTTAGGGGGTGTCTGACCTGGTGTGTTTAGGGGGTATCTGCCCTGGTGTGTTTAGGGGGTGTCTGATCTGGTGTGTTTAGGGGGTATCTGACCTGGTGTGTTTAGGGGGTGTCTGATCTGGTGTGTTTAGGGGGTATCTGACCTGGTGTGTTTAGGGGGTGTCTGATCTGGTGTGTTTAGGGGGTATCTGACCTGGTGTGTTTAGGGGGTGTCTGATCTGGTGTGTTTAGGGGATGTCTGACCTGGTGTTTAAGGGGTGTCTGACCTGGTGTGTTTAAGGGGTGTCTGACCTGGTGTGTTTAGGGGGTGTCTGCCCTGGTGTGTTTAGGGGGTGTCTGACCTGGTGTGTTTAGGGGGTGTCTGACCTGGTGTGTTTAGGGGGTGTCTGACCTGGTGTGTTTAGGGGTGCCCATTCAGCTCTGTGGACTGAGAGGCCCTAAGATTCCGCTGACACAGCCCCATCACCGCGACAGCGCTGACGGCCGCGAGCCCAGTGAGTTTCTGTGAATTTCGCGTTGCTACGGGTTGCCAAGGGGAGGCCACGTGCGGGCCATTCCGCGGTCCAGACACTCGCTGGCCGTTTCCTGGGTCCGTGTGGGAGCACCGAGCAGGGAGGTGGGCCGTGGTGATGAGGGGTCCCTCACACTCACCCGGGGGGGGGGGCTGGCACCCGCCTCCCGCCTCCTGATGGCCCCCTTCCCGCCAGGATGCTGGGGGCTCACGTGGAGGCCGAGCCGCCCACAGACCCCGGCTGCCCCGAGGACCCCCAGGCCGGGGCCGACCCCGGGGAGACGGCCGAGGAGGTGCTGGTGAGCCGGGCGGTGCTGGGCCCCACCTCTGGGCGGGGGAACTCCGTGTCCCAGCCATCACCGGCCCGGCGTGCGGCCCCCGCGTCCTCGTCTCGCAGGACTTGAGCGATGCCTCCCGGTCACAGACACCGCCTCTAGGAGCGCGTGTGGAGCTTTACCTCCTGAGAGGAGGCCGCGCCCCGACGCTCACACGCCCGCTTCCTGCCCCCAAATAAGAGGGGCGCAGCCCTAGGGACTGGGCGGGACCCGGCGGGAGCGTTTTCTGACTTCACTCGTCCCACCAGCCCCCCCCCCCCACACACACACACACACAACCCCGAACTCTGTCAGCTTCCGTCTCCCTGCACGGTTTCTGGCGTGTGGACGACCCGTCCGCCCCGCCCACTGAGCTGCCTGTCCGGTGGCCGTGGCCACACAGGGCGGGGCTGTCCGTCCTCGGAACGCCGGCCCCGGAGAGCTGGTGTCGGTGCGAAGGGCCGAGGCGTCCACCCCCCAAACAGCGGCCGTTCCCACCGACCAGGGTGTCCGCTCACGCTCCTGGGACTCAGGATGCGCTGGCCACAGGCCGTCGGTGATAACGTGCAGTGAGCGCCCGCGTCCGTGATGGGCGAAGCCCCGTGCTCGGCGGCGTCCCCTGCTGCCTCCCGTGGAGTGATGGGAAACCAGCTCCACTGAGTAACCAAGGCGGAGCCCCGGCCGGTGTGGCTCAGTGGACAGCGTCGGCCTGTGGACTGAAAGGTCCCGGGTTCGATTCCCGGTCGGGGCACAGGCCCGGGTTGCAGGCTCGATCCCCAGTGGGGGGCGTGCAGGAGGCAGCCGATCCATGGTTCTCTCTCATCACGGATGTTTCCATCTCTCTCCCTCTCCTTTCCTTATTATTATTTTTAAATAACAACAATGATAGAGATGGATGCAGGCATTAGAGCTCTCAGCTCCTCAGCGGCCGGAGGCGCGGCGTTGGCGGGGTGCTGGGTGCCCGGCCAGGACTGTGACGCTAGCCGTGCGCTTTCTCTCCGGCGACAGCGGTTACGGCGGCAGGTGGCCGGGCTCTGCCAGCAGCTCCAGTCACAGCAGGACCGCTGGACCGCCATCCTCCACGACCTGCGGGCGCAGATGGACGCCCTGAAGGAGCAGAGCCCGGGGCTGCGGGGGCCCGACGCCAGGACATCCGGGGCCTCCCCTCGGCCGCGGAGGGAGCCCGACACTCCGGTACAAAGCTCCCCTGTTTCCGGAAAGTCGCTCTTTGGAGCGGGTGCGTCCCTGCCGGGCGGCTGTCCCAGCTCCCCACGCCGCGCGGACCCCGTCCCCACGAATGACGAATAACCGTCGCTGCCCAGATCGGCTCTCACGGACGCCAGCACGTCTGGTGGCCAGGCCTCTGACAACATGGCAGCCGCCTCCACGGGCTCTCCCCGCCGGCGCGTGGCGCGCTCCGCCGGCTCGCAGTGACCCTGTGAGACGGCACCTACGGCCACGGCCACGGCCACTGTTGGTCCCGTGGCTGGTGACCACGGCCGGCGTGTGAACGGCCTGAAACACCCCCCAAGGGCCTGGCAGCCTCGGCCACGGGCTCGCCTCCCGTCCCGTCTCCCGGAGGACACAGTCCACGGAGACGAGCCGGTGTCCTTTCTTCTGGGAACCGGGACGGTTTGAGAACGACAGTGAGAAACCCGCCCACGTGGCCCGCGAGGATCCTCCCGCGTGGAGGGGACCCTGAAAGTCCCCCTCCGGCCGCCCTCCCTCGTCTTGGGCGCGGCCATGACTGTCGAAGGGGAAACTGAGTTTGTGCTGCAGCCGCTGGGCCTGAGCCGCTGGGACGCCCCGAACCCTGTGTGGTCCTTGCCTTTCAGGCAGCGAAACCCGCTTGTGGAAGAAGGTCCCCTCTGCCGGGCGGTGAGGACACAACGAGGAGACACGCTGCCCGAAGCCGCAGCGCCCCTCTCCTCGGGCGGCCACTGTCACCCCGGAGTGCGCCTTCCTCCCAGGTGACCCGCGCGTCCGGCCTGCGACAGGAAGCAGGGGCCCAGGGCCGTCCCGCGTCCCCCCCGCAGCTCCTCTCCGGCTCCCGCCTCCCGGGGATGTGGTCCCTCCGCCCCCCTCCCCAACCAACCCCCGCCCGGGTCACGTGCCGCCCAGGGTCATGCTTGCCCAAGGCCGGCTTTTAAAGTAGCGAAATATATATATATACACTGGAGGCCCAGTGCACAAAATCGTGCCCGGGTGGCGGGGGGGGGTCCCTAGGCCTGGCCAGAGGTCAGGGCTGATCCGTGGGGTGAGCAGCGGGGTGATCAGGGGCCCCCACTGGCACTTACCGTGGCTGGCCTGGGGCCTGCGGGCTGGGGGCAGCTCCTGTGTTGAGTGCCTGCCCCCTAGTGGTCAGTGTGCATCACTGTGACCGGTTGTTCCACTGGTCATTCTGTTGTTCAGTCAATTTGCATATTAGGTTTTTATTTTATATATATATATATATATATATATATATATATATAGAGAGAGAGAGAGAGAGAGAGAGAGAGAGACTTCAGAGAGGAAGGGAGAGGGAGAGAAGGATAGAAACATCAATGATGAGAGAGTATCATCAATCGGCTGCCTCCTGCATGCTCTCCACTGGGGATCGAGCCCACAAACCAGGCATCAAACCGTGACCTCCTGGTTCATAGGTCAATGCTCAGCCACGGGGCCACACTTTAACCCCAGCTTTGAGGACTCTATTTGGCTGAGATGGCTCATCTTTTCTCTACGTGCAGTCATGACTCCCCCAACCCCCCCAGCCGCTGGGCGGGCAAACGGGCAAAGGGGGCCTCCAGCCCTGTTTTCAGGGCACAGCACCCGTCGAGCTCCTGCGAGGCCCAGCACGGGCTCCTGGTGGGCGTTTCTGGGTGGTAGGCTGTTCCTAACGATGCCCACGCCGTCTGCAGCCGGTGAACATAAAGGTGGAAAGAATCGATTCAGGGAAAATGGTGTCCTATGAAGACGGAGACAAGACCGTGTCCATCCGCCTTCAGATCCGAAAGGCCGCGCCTGCCGGGCCGGGGCTCCGCGCGGAGGGGAAGCCGGCTCCGCGGGCGGTCGCAAAGGTAACGTTAGACAACAGTTCTAATTCACACGGTTACAGTCAAAACTTAGGTGCAGGTGAAATTCCACTTTGGTCTGATAAGAATCCTTCATTTATTACTCAGAGTAATTTTAACGTTTTGGAATAATTACATTTCCGTAGACAGATAGTTGAATTTTTTCAGATTTGCTTTTAATGCTGAAAAGATGAACTAACTGAACGGATCTCCGTGGGCTCGGCCACGCTCTGTGTATTTCTGCATTTTTAAAAAGTGACACTGCGTGCAGCGCCCAGCGGGTGCTGTGGGCCAGGTCCCGGGGCGTTGGGCATCATAGGGGCTGAGCGTCGACCTAGGACCCAGGAGGTCACAGTTCGATTCCTGGTCAGGGCACATGCCCGGGTTGTGGGCTCGATCCCCAATGTGGGGCGTGCAGGAGGCAGCTGGTCCATGATTCTCTCTCATTATGGATGTTTCTACCTCTCTCCCTCTCCCTTCCTCTCTGAAATCTATAAAAACATATTTAAAAGCGTTAATCATGGAAAAGACATGATCGGGTTTGCATTAGAAAATGAATTAATTAAAAAAAGAAGAGATGCTGCCGGATGTGGGTGACCCGCTCGCTCCCGCCCCCTCACCTGCCCTCACCGTGTCTCCCGTGACCTCCTGTGACGATGACTCTTCTCTCCGCAGAATCTTCCCGTAGAACCAGCCTCTTCCCCGCACACAGCACAGCCCACGGGCAAGGAGACAGAGCAGGAGGGAGGAGTCGCCCGGCGCCCGGCCGGCCAGGTGGGTAGGCTGCCCCAGACACGCCCTCCGGAGCTCCCCCACCTGCCCCCCCACCCCAGCCAGGTGCCCGGCGTCTCCCCAGACCTCGCTAGCAGGTGGCCGGCAGGTGTTTCCACGTCGCTCTCGGCCCCCACGTCTCAGCCGTGGGGAGAGCGCCGCTCTGAAGCAGGACACGTCCGGTGGAGGTGGCCCGGGAGGGAGAGGAGGAGGGATGCGCGGCCGCCAGGGTCGTAAGGTCTCAGGAGAGTCCGCTAGCCCGGGACCTGGACACCGGCTCCCAGGCCGCCGAACGGTCCCTCCCCTGGAGCCTGCGGGCGGTCGGAAGCCCTCCTCACTCCTGCTCTCCCGCTCACCGGCCTCAGTAAGGCCCAGTGATGGTCTGGGAGATGAAATGTCAGTGCGGACATCGGGAGGCTGCGCAGGGAGCAGCTGGGGTCGCTCAGGAGTTGTTGTCCTTCGTGGGGTGTTACAGGCAGGTTTTTCAGGGGGAGCTCATGGAAGCTGAATGCTGTACCTACATCTCAAGAGCAAGGATATGAGAAATCACGTCCCTTAAGTATTCGAGTACATGGACGAGCCTGTCACTCAACCTCGGACCCTCCTAGGCTGTGGGTACGAAGCATAGGGACTCTGCTTCCTCCTCTAAGTCCCACCCACTGCTTCCTCCTCTAAGTCCCACCCACTGCTTCCTCCTCTAAGTCCCACCCACTGCTTCCTCCTCTAAGTCCCACCCACTGCTTCCTCCTCTAAGTTCCCCCCACTGCTTCCTCCTCTAAGTCCCACCCACTGCTTCCTCCTCTAGGTCCCACCCACTGCTTCCTCCTCTAAGTCCCACCCACTGCTTCCTCCTCTAGGTCCCACCCACTGCTTCCTCCTCTAGGTCCCACCCACTGCTTCCTCCTCTAGGTCCCACCCACTGCTTCCTCCTCTAAGTCCCACCCACTGCTTCCTCCTCTAAGTCTCACCCACTGCTTCCTCCTCTAGGTCCCACCCACTGCTTCCTCCTCTACGTCCCACCCACTGCTTCCTCCTCTAAGTCCCACCCACTGCTTCCTCCTCTAAGTCCCACCCACTGCTTCCTCCTCTAAGTCCCACCCACTGCCTCCTCCTCTAGGTCCCACCCACTGCTTCCTCCTCTAAGCCCCACCCACTGCTTCCTCCTCTAAGTCCCACCCACTGCTTCCTCCTCTAAGTCCCACCCACTGCTTCCTCCTCTAAGTCCCACCCACTGCTTCCTCCTCTAAGTCCCACCCACTGCTTTCCTCCTCTAGGTCCCACCCACTGCTTCCTCCTCTAAGCCCCACCCACTGCTTCCTCCTCTAAGTCTCACCCACTGCTTCCTCCTCTAGGTCCCACCCACTGCTTCCTCCTCTAAGCCCCACCCACTGCTTCCTCCTCTAAGTCTCACCCACTGCTTCCTCCTCTAGGTCCCACCCACTGCTTCCTCCTCTAAGTCTCACCCACTGCTTCCTCCTCTAGGTCCCACCCACTGCTTCCTCCTCTAGGTCCCACCCACTGCTTCCTCCTCTAAGCCCCACCCACTGCTTCCTCCTCTAAGTCCCACCCACTGCTTTCTCCTCTAAGCCCCACCCACTGCTTCCTCCTCTAAGCCCCACCCACTGCTTCCTCCTCTAAGTCTCACCCACTGCTTCCTCCTCTAGGTCCCACCCACTGCTTCCTCCTCTAAGCCCCACCCACTGCTTCCTCCTCTAAGTCTCACCCACTGCTTCCTCCTCTAGGTCCCACCCACTGCTTCCTCCTCTAAGCCCCACCCACTGCTTCCTCCTCTAAGTCTCACCCACTGCTTCCTCCTCTAGGTCCCACCCACTGCTTCCTCCTCTAGGTCCCACCCACTGCTTCCTCCTCTAGGTCCCACCCACTGCTTCCTCCTCTAGGTCCCACCCACTGCTTCCTCCTCTAAGTCCCACCCACTGCTTCCTCCTCTAAGTCCCACCCACTGCTTCCTCCTCTAAGCCCCACCCACTGCTTCCTCCTCTAAGTCTCACCCACTGCTTCCTCCTCTAGGTCCCACCCACTGCTTCCTCCTCTAAGCCCCACCCACTGCTTCCTCCTCTAAGTCCCACCCACTGCTTCCTCCTCTAGGTCCCACCCACTGCTTCCTCCTCTAAGTCCCCCCCACTGCTTCCTCCTCTAAGTTCCCCCCACTGCTTCCTCCTCTAAGTCCCACCCACTGCTTCCTCCTCTAGGTCCCACCCACTGCCTCCTCCTCTAAGCCCCACCCACCTGCCTGTCCCCATGTTCTGCCCCGCCCCCTCACCCCCTCACCTTCTCCCCTCTGGCTCGCCTTCACTGGATGGGCTGAAAGTCGTTGTTTGCTCATTTGCATGTTTCTCTCTTCTTATAACATAACCCCAAACACACCTGACCATGATGCTCTCCTGTGGAGCACTGAAGGTATCATTTGTGCCTCTTCATTTCTGAGAGGGAACCGGCTCTTTAAGCCTCACTGGGGGGCATTGGTGGCCAAGCCGTTCATCTCCCACGACTGAGGGACACACCTTTGCTTCATTGACCTGGTGGGTTTGGGGTGAACTTGTGGTCTTGGTTCAAACCTCAGGCTGATGGATGGCTGTTGTGGGGCCAGCAGGGGGGGGGGGGGGGCACAGGGGGCCCAGGGGGGCCAGCAGGGGGCACGCCGTTGATCTGCCTGACGGGTTGCAGAGCAGACTCAGAGCCCAGCGCTGGGGGTCGTGGTGAGGAGGAACGGTCACGTCGTTAATCATCGCCATCGCCACTCAGCATCTCCACGGTAGCTCTGCCTCCCAAACGTTGCCAGCATTTCTGTCAGCGTTTCCCTTTCTGTTAATCCTGACGAACATTCGAAGACACAGATTTTTTCTGACTTCCTAGTTCAGCGTATGCCCACGCAGTTACGTAACACTTGCCGTTTTCAATAGAAATCAGTCCGTCCTGTGGACAAGGTGCGTGGAGTGTGGATCAAGGGCCTGGGGTGAGAAGGAAGGGAAAGTCCTGGAAGGACATGTCTCCATAGAAATCACCGCCTTTATGGGCCAAGGTTTCCGGCTCCACCCACGCCGGGAGCACGGCTCCCCAGGCCGGGGCTAACACGCTTGAGGAAAAGGCATTTGTCGGGCGGACGATCCGTCGATCGCGTTCTCCCGTGTGGCCACGCCCCGGGGCGGTGTGGAGCTGTGGGTTCAGCATTTGTTCGTGGAAGCCACGGGCGGGTCCACGGGCCACCGGGCAGCAGCGGAGGAGGACTGGGAGGGGGAGAGTGTGACATGGCGATCGCCTCTTCTTCAATCCGGACTTCAGGTCTCCGCGAAGGTGGACGGGACGCGCGGCGCGGTCTGCGGAAGCTCCGAGGACGAGGGTCTCAGGACCACGATCCTGCGGTTCTCCAACGGGGACGTGAAGAAGACCCTGCCGGACAACAGAGTGGTGCGTGCCACGGGGTCCGCGCCCTCGGGGGAGGGGCAGCTGGGCAAAGACAGGCCCCCCCCCGGGCTGAGAAGTACCTGGGCCCCTGCGGAGTGTCCTCACCTTCCCCAGGGCCCGCTCTCCGGTCTCCAGGGGACACTGGGTCCTGGGCGGAGGTTGGACTGATAATTCCTGCAGCGACAGACATGAGCATTGTCTGCATTCACCTCACTATAGACCATTATTCCTGCACCCCCGCCTGTCCCTGCACCCCCGCCTGTCCCTGCACCCCCGCCTGTCCCTGCATCCCCGCCTGTCCCTGCAGCCCCTGCACCCCCCAACCTGTCCCTGCAGCCCCCGCCTGTCCCTGCACCCCCGCCTGTCCCTGCATCCCCGCCTGTCCCTGCACCCCCGCCTGTCCCTGCACCCCCGCCTGTCCCTGCACCCCCGCCTGTCCCTGCACCCCCCAACCTGTCCCTGCAGCCCCCGCCTGTCCCTGCAGCCCCTGCACCCCCGCCTGTCCCTGCACCCCCGCCTGTCCCTGCATCCCCGCCTGTCCCTGCACCCCCCAACCTGTCCCTGCACCCCCCAACCTGTCCCTGCAGCCCCCGCCTGTCCCTGCAGCCCCTGCACCCCCGCCTGTCCCTGCACCCCCAGCTTGTCCCTGCACCCCACAACCTGTCCCTGCAGCCCCAGCAATCTCCAGCTGCCGGCAGAGGGGTCGGCCAGCTGTGTGGTTCAGGGTCACAGGGTCAGGTGTCAGGGCCCGTCCAGGTGAAGGGTAGGCCGCGCCACGTCCGGCGCCCTCCGCCTGCCTTGTCTGTGGCTTTGAGGAGGATCCTCTTCAGAGCCCACCTCCCTCCCCAGGGGCAGGCCCCTCGCCCCCGCCCCCAACGGGAAGGCCCAGACTCTCCACCTGCAGGAAGTACTTCCCCGATGAGATCCGGGTTCGAGGGGACGGCACGCGCCGCCCCCCACGCCAGTGTCTCTGTGCCCGCAGGTCTACTACTGCGCCAGCACGGGGACGACGCGCACCACCCACCCCGGCGGCCTGGTGGTCGTGCGCTTTCCCGACAAGCGGACAGGTGAGGCCGCCGGCCTGCGTGTGCGTGTGATGTGCAGGGCACGTGTGGGCACACGTGAGACGTGGGAGCCTTTTAGCAGGCTCTCTGTGGCGGCCACCGTCCGGTGATTCAGGGCCTGAGCTGCTTAATGAAAACCCGGTGCGCTCTCTCCGGTTCTTTCCCTCACGGCGAGCCCGCGGCTGCCGGGCGCCGAGTGCCTGAAGGGGCGGCACCTGACCCTCCGGCAGGTCCGTGGTTTGGCTTCTGCTCATCGGCGAGGGCGCCGTGGGCCGGGGTGTGAGCCGTGGGCCGGTGAGTGCGCCGTGGGCTGACGTGTGTGCCGTGGGCTGGTGTGTGCTCCGTGGGCTGGCGTGTGCGCCGTGGGCTGGCATGTGAGCCGTTGGCCGGCGTGTGTGCCGTGGGCTGGTGTGTGCTCCGTGGGCTGGCGTGTGAGCCGTGGGCCGGAGTGTAAGCCGTGGGCTGGCATGTGAGTCGTTGGCCGGCGTGTGCGCTGTGGGCTGGCGTGTGTGCTGTGGGCTGGCATGTGAGCCATTGGCCGGCGTGTGAGCCGTGGGCTGGCGTGTGAGCCTGGGCCGGGGTGTGAGCCGTGGGCCGGGGTGTGAGCCGTGGGCTGGCGTGTGTGCTGTGTGCTGGCGTGTGAGCCGTGGACTGGCATGTGCGCCGTGGGCTGGTGTGTGTGCTGGCGTGTGTGCCGTGGGCTGGCGTGTGATCCGTGAACTGGCGTGTGTGCCATGGGCTGGCATGTGAGCCGTGGGCTGGCCGTGTGTGCTGGCGTGTGTGCCGTGGGCTGGCGTGTGAGCCTGGGCCGGGGTGTGAGCCTGGGCCGGGGTGTAAGCCGTGGGCTGGCATGTGAGCCGTTGGCCGGCGTGTGTGCCGTGGGCTGGCATGTGAGCCGCTGGCCGGCGTGTGCGCCGAGGGCTGGCGAGTGCACTATGGGCCAGCGTGTGCGGCGTAGTCCTCCCTCCATTCCGTGTGGACTCCAGGTCGCGGCGCCCTGGCTGGAGCCCGGGTTCCCGGCTCCGTGCGTTCGCTCGCTTTGCGGCGTTCGTTCTCCCCGTCATGGAGTGGGGTCCCGGGGGGTCCACGTCAGTGACGATTGTCCTAGGACCCAGCTCTCTCCGTGCAGGCGCGTCGGGCGCCCCCCTCCCCCCGTGGAGGGCTTGGCTTCAGCGTCCCCACAGGAGCCCGGAGGGAACGTGGCCTCTGGGGCGGTGCCTAAGAGGGCACACGCAGTGGCTGCTCCCGTCCCGTCCCTGTCGCCCCCCCGTCTGTGAAAGGGAGGGACTCCGTCTCCGAGTGTCGCCCTCCTCTCTGAGCTAACAGAGCCCTGGCCCTGGGTGAGCCTGGCCGTTTCCCAGACCGTGCTCGGGGCCAGCAAGCCTCCGGCCGTGGGCCCTGTCTCCCCGGGCCGCTGGCGTTCGGACGTGCCAGAGAGGCTGGGACCTGCTTCCTTCGCGTGAAAAGGTGAGCGTGTGTGGGCCTACCTGGTTTGGCTCCGTGGATAGGGCATCGGCCTGCGGACTGAAGGGTCCTGGGTTCGATTCTGGTCAACAGCACGTACCTTGGTTGCGGGCTCGATCCCAGGCCCTGGTCAGGGGTGCATGCGGGAGGCAGCCGATCGCCGTGTCTCTCTCACATCGATGTTTCTCTCGCTCTTTCTCCCTCCCTTCTGCTCTCTCTAAAAATCAATGGAAAACTATCCTCGGGTGAGGATTAACAACAACAGAAAGTGTGTGTGGGGACAGATCACGTCGGGCTGGTGCTGTGTGCAGGCCCAGGCGTCCTCTGGGGTCTTGGGGCGTAGCCCCAGGGACAAGGGGACGCTGGAACATGCATTTTTAAAAAAGGGTAAAGGAGCCAAAAACAAAACAGAATTTCCAGTTAAAAATAAGTGAGTCCCAGGACGCCATGTGCGGGAGGGTGACTATCTATACACTAGAGGCCGATGCACGAAATTCATGCAAGAGTAGGCCTTCGCAGCCGCAGCTTCATCTGGAAGGGTGTTCGGACGGCCATTCCGCTGTTCGGCCATTCAGTCGATTTGCATGTTATGCTTTTATTATTATACTAGAGGCCCAGCGCGTGAAATTGCGCGAGACCCCAGACCCGCCGTGCCACCGCGGAGCGGGACCCATCAGTGCACCTCCAGGTGACTGGTTGTTTGGTTGTTATGGCGTTACGGCATTACAGCCACAGGCCTTTTATAATATAGATAGCCTAATATGCAAATTATAAAAGCCTAATATGCAAATTGTCCCCACGGGAGTTCGACCGGGAGTTCAATTGCTCGCTATGATGTGCGCTGACCACCAGGGGGCAGCACGGAATGAAGGAAGGCCCCGGCCGGCAGCCAGAAGGCCCCTGTCGGCCTTGATCGCTGGCCAGGCCTACGGACCCTACCCGTGCATGAATTCCCTGCACCGGGCCTCTAGTAGTTAATAATACTTATTGCACATTTGCAAGTTGCTGAGAGATTAGATCTTAGGAAGTCTCATCACAAGAAAAGACATTTTTGTAACCATAACTACGTGGTGTGGAGGTTAACGAGCTTGGATGTTCTGTGACAATTGTGCCTCAATAACCAAGCGTGCATTCTGCAGAGAAATTCTACCCCGACGGCTCGAAGGAAATCTTGTTCCCGGACGGGACAGTGACACGTCTTCATGACGGACGAGAGGAGACCGTGTTTCCTGACGGGACGTTGGTCAGTGTGGCCAGGTCGGTGCTGGGACAGGTGATACCCATCTGACGTGCCTGAGTTTTTGGTTTGTGTAGTCAAGAATTTCTTTAGTGGTTGAGCATCGACCTATGAACCAGGAGGTCACAGTTCAATTCCCAGTCAGGGCACATGCCCGGGTTGTGGGCTCGATCCCCAGTGTGGGGCGTGTAGGAGGCAGTCAATCCATGATTCTCTCTCATCATGGATGTTTCTCTCTCCCTCTCCCTTCCTCTCTGAAATAAATAATAAAAATATACTTTAAAAAAGAGTTTATTTAGACTAACTTCTTAAAAATGTTTTTAATATGGTTCATAGGTCGACACCCAGCCACTGAGCCACACCAGCTGGGCCCTTTAGAGTCGTTTTGGGGAAAGCGTAGATGTTTGTCCAGATGTAATAACAGGACACGGTGTCACTGGCCCTGAGTCCCTTCCTGGAGAACATGGGCTTAACGCTGGTTTTTAAGTGTCTCTTCACCGGCGGTGGGCATGCTGGAACGGTAACCACAGAAACAACTGCAGCCTCGGGCCTGTGCCCACCTGAGGCCATGCTGTCCGGAGGCCGAGTCCAGAGCGGGCCACACGCCAACACCGTCTCAGACACACGAGAAGCTATCGGTGCTTCTCCTGAGGCAGAACGAGCAGCGCCAAGACCCTGCCCCCCGCAGGCGCCCCTCATGTGGGAGGTCGCCTCTCGCTGCTCCTTCACCCCGACAGCCACAGGCCCTGAGGGTGTGGGACATGTACCCCGACTCCTCTCCCCCTCTTCCCCCCTCCCCTCCTCTCTCTCCCCCTCCAGGTCACCACCACCAGCCCCCGTCCTTTCTCTCTCGGGTGACTGCAGGCCCACCATCTGCCCTCAGCATCGGCGTCACCTTCCTGTCCTCTGGTCCTTTGTCCTGAACGATGATCATGAAACCCTCTGGTTCCCCCTCCTTCCGGAGGACCCTCCCAGCTCAGGATGTAGGATTCTGCATGGCCAGGCCCAGCTGGCCCAGCCCGCCTGCTGGCATGTCCCAGCTGACCTCCTGGCCCCATGTGGGCCTTCACTGCCCAGCCTTTGTACGTGCCTGCCCCCAAACCAAGACCTGGAGGGGGATCCAGCCCCCACCCCTTCCATGCTCGCGGCTCTGGCTCCCGCGAGGAGAGCTGACGCCACCTCCTCCTCCCCCAGGAACGGCGATAAGACCATCGTGTTCAGCAACGGGCAGCGGGACGTCCACACGGCCGAGTTCAAGCGGCGGGAGTACGCCGACGGCACCGTCAGGACGGTGTACTGCGATGGCCGCCAGGAGATCAAGCTCGCGTCCGGGAGGGTGAAGGTCAGAGGCGAGACCGGGAGCCGTGTCCTGGGCCTGAAGTAGGCCACCCGCGAACACGGCGCGGGCGTCGCCGTCCGTCGCCGTTTTGTTAAAACAGACACAGCGAAAGGATGACACGGTCACGGCCCCCAGTGATGGCCACACACGAACTTCCGGACTCCCCACGGCTCTGGAGGTTGTGGAGGAAGAGACGCCGTGTCTGGTGTCCTGGTTAGAAAAGCGTGAGGCCCACACCAGCCAGCGGCCAGGACGCCCAGGAGGCCGCAGGCCGGCTCCGTGGACCCTGTGGCCTCGCGCACGCGGCGCCCTGTCCTCAGTCACTCAGTGGGCTCGGCCCTCACGGTTTTCCCCTCCATCCGTGCTCAGCTTTCCCGGGCGCTCGGCTTTCTCGTGGCCCCGGGGGTTCTTGCCTGCTTCTGCAGATGGACACACGTGTCTCCGTAAACAGACACAGGAGGAAGGAAACCACACCCCTCCTTACTAAAGGGAATAAATCAGACGGCTCCTATCACAGCCTTTTGTGCTATAACTATTTGTATATTTTATAGCAACTTCTTATTGAAGATCATTTTGACTCAGAGATTGGAGAGCAGGTTCAGGCCCCTTGGTCTCTGTCCACTCATGTTTCTGGGCTGTGGCTGCTAGTGCCTAGTTTGATAGACAACCAACTACCCACCATCCACCCACCAACCAACCAACAACCAACCAACACCC
The DNA here is from genome assembly GCF_027574615.1 of Eptesicus fuscus. Classification (NCBI taxonomy): domain Eukaryota; kingdom Metazoa; phylum Chordata; class Mammalia; order Chiroptera; family Vespertilionidae; genus Eptesicus; species Eptesicus fuscus. The sequence continues at coordinate 97,457,593 of NC_072482.1, forward strand.
ACCCACCCACCACCACCCACCACCCATCCAACCACCATCCACCCACCACCACCCAACCACCACCCACCCACCACCCACCACCCACCCACCATACACCCACCAACCAACCAACCAACCAACCACCCAACCACCCACCCAACCACCACCACCCAACCACCCACCAACCACCCACCCAACCACCACCCACCACCAACCACCACCACCCAACCACCCACCAACCACCCACCCACCCACCACCCACCATCCACCCACCACCCACCCACCACCCACCACCAAACAGAGCTCACCGGCCGCCGTCCTTGGGCCGTGGCTGCGCGGCCTCCTCTGCACCTGCAGGGACCTGCGGTGTTTGTTTGTCCGGCTGCACTTGGCGGAGGAAGAGGGACCCCACTCCGGCTTCCCTGACGCGGAGGCCCAGGTCTCTAAGGGCCTGGCAGCACCTCCGTCATGCGTCTCTGACCGCGTCCTTGTCTGCTCTGCCTCAGAAAGGCGCCTCCGTGCTCCCTGCGTGTCCCTTGAGCACCCGTGGGCCTGCATGCCCATCTCCTGCCGCCAGGTCTCCTGCCGCTGCGGGACCCTCCCACCAACACGTTGTCATCCCACTCAGCTCGCCTTTCGCCAGACCGTGCACGTCTCCCTGACCGACGGCTCCTGTGCTCCTCGGACTCGCCTGACGCACGACGAAGAGGAGCATTTGGAAACCCCGAGCGTAAAAGCAAAGAACACTGAGAGCCCGGCGGCGGGCTCAGAGGCTGAGCATCGACCTGTGAGCCAGGAGGTCAGGGTGCGATTCCCGGTCAGGGCACACGCCCGGGTTGCGGGCTCGACCCCCATTGAGGGTGAGCAGGAGGCAGCTGGTCAATGACTCTCTCTCATCACTGATGTTTCTGTCTCTCGCTCCCTCTCCCTTCCTCTCTGACATCGATAGAAATATATTAAAAGTAAAACAAAATGAGGTCCCAGGCCCCACCCAGGCTGCGCACAGTGGGACCCCTGCCTGCCCGGGAGTCTGCGGGGTCAGGGCCCGTCAGAGATCTGGAAAGACAGCCCAACACGTCAGAGTCACGAGGACGAAATGCGGGAACCCAGGCTGGGCCGTGTCAGGGGTGCCGAGCGCTGGGAGGTGACCCCAGGAGAGCCGTAGGTCCCCAGGCGAGGGCTCTCCCGCGGTCAGTGTGGTGAGCTCCCTGACGCCCCTCCCACCAGCTGGCGGCCCAGGACACAGCGTGGGTCTGAGGCCCTTGGACATGAAAACAGGCGTGAATGACCCAGAACAAGGCGTGTCCGGTCCACGTGCAAAAGCTCACGGCAGCACAGCACACGCGGGCGGCCTCGCGGCTTGGCCACAGGCCTCGTCCTGAGGCCGACGCTTCCTGTGCTTCACCCGATGGCAAAGGAGGCGCCAGGGAGCGGGCCTGTGAGCGGGAAGGAGGGGTTACGCCGAGGCGGGAGCTGGGACCCCCGGAAACGCCTACGTCTCCGTGCCGAGAGCCGGTCTCCCTAAGGCGCCAGGAAGCCCGCGGGCGGCACGGAACCGTGGGCCTGGTCACCATCACCGGGGCCGCTGCGACCTCGGGGCTCCCTCGAGGGAACGGCTGGAGTGGATGCAGCCACGCCTCGACCGAGAACTGGTCCCCGCTGTACGCTTTAACTCCTCTTTTCTTTTAGACAAACCTTCCATTTTCAGGGAGTTGTAAATGCCACGTTGTGACAATCGCCCATGCGTTCTGTACCGTACACCTCGCCTCCTGATCGCTCTGAGCGGGTCGTCCAGGCGTGCTGCTCGTGGCTGAGCCCTGGGCGCCGGGCCAGGGGGTGGCGGCGGCTGGGGCGCGGCCAGTGAGCTTGTGATGGTGAGGTGCAGACTCACAGGACGCCCGCGGCGGAGCCTCTCCCCGGGACGGCCCTCCTCACGTCTCCAGTCCTAACGCCCCAGGAGGTGGGAGGAGTCCCATTTCACAGCTGGGACAGGAAGAACAGGGTGAGCGATGGACCTTCCGCTGACACGTGGAGGCCGGCGTGCTGGCCGGACCGAGGGGCCGGGCCCTTCGCCTTCATCCGCCATCCCGGCCGAGACAAGGGCGGGGCCGGTGGCCTTGGCCGTGGAGCAGATCTTTCCATCCCAGCGTTTCGAGGACGAAGAGAAAAGGAAAGGCCCGCGACCGGGCGTCGTCCCGGGAGCGCAGGACGCCAGCCGGGCCGCGGGCCGCGCAGGCGGATGGGACGGCGCTGGGAGCCCGAGCTTCCGCGGCCCCAGCCACGGCCTCCAGACGAGACGGGCAGACGGCCTGCGCCCGGGCCGGGCTCGCTCTCCCTCCATCCCCGCGGGAGGCCGGCTCCTGGCACAGGCGCCGTCTGGCACGTCGGGTATCGAGCCAGATACCGTGCTCGGCCACCTGGCCACCCGTTCACCTCCAGCGAAGCCTTTAACCCAGTGAAACCTCGCCTGCACCTCGGCCCCAGGAACGGCTCCGCTCCCCATAGGGGGGTGGTGTGTGTGTGTGTGTGTGTGTGTGTGTGGTGGTGAGATGTGTGTGTGTGCGTGTGGTGTGTGTGTGTGTGTGTGTGTGTGTGTGTGTGTGTGTGGTGTGAGTTGTGTGTGTGTGCGTGTGGTGTGTGTGTGTGTGTGTGTGTGTGTGGTGGTGAGATGTGTGTGTGTGCGTGTGGTGTGTGTGGTGTGTGTGTGTGTGTGTGTGTGTGTGTGGTGGTGTGTGTGTGTGTGTGTGTGTGTGTGTGGTGGTGTGTGTGTGTGGTGTGAGTGTGTGTGTGTGTGGGTGTGTGAGTGTGTGTGTGTGTGTGTGGTGTGTGTGTGTGATGTGTGTGTGTGTGTGTGTGTGTGATGTGTGTGTGTGTGTGTGGTGGTGAGGTGAGTGGGGGGGATTGCATTTCCCGCGACAGGGAGCATGGCCGTTTCAGTCCCACGGAGCCCCGTGAGCCTCCCGCGGGGCGGGGGTGGCGGGTCCCTCCAGCTTAGAGGTTCGGGTTCGTGAGCGGCCGTGGGTCCTGGGGTGAAGCCTGGGGCGGGCAGCTGCGGGGAGATGTTGGTAATTCACTCGCCGCCCTCCCCGCCTCAGGGCCCTCCTGCATGTTCTTCACTCAGCAAACACCCGTGAAGTGTCCGCTCCCGTCACGTGCCGACACGGAAAGCGCCAGGCCCGGCGGGGGCGACTTATGCACAAACAGGCGCACACGGGGTTGGTCACATGGGCTATGGGGACCGCCCGAGCTTGGCCCTTGGTGTTGGGAGGTGAGTGGGGGAGGGTGTAACTCAAGGTTGAGGAAGCGAGCGAGCGAGGGGCGGTGGAGAGGACAGCGTGCTGTGAGGGGGGCCTGCGGCTCTGGGCCGGCGAGGCGGCGCGGGGACGTGTGAGAGGAGCACAGACGGGGGGCGGAGGGGGGGCAGGGGGCCCGTGGGAAGAGAAGCCACAGGCCACGGTCAGAGCCCAGCGGTGCGAGCGACGCGGAGAGGACGGAGAGAGCAGCGGGCCCGCGACCAGCTCTCAGCCGCGAGGGAGGGAGAGGCTGTGGGCGCGGGGCCGACTCCCGGATGGACCAGCGGCACGGAGACGCCCGCACCCACTGGTGTCACCCGCACCCACTGGTGTCGCCCGCAGCCTGCGCCCTCGCCGCGAGGCGGCCTCCCTGTGTGACCAGGTGAGGATTATAGGTTTTTAGTTTTCTACCTTTTGTTGAATTTATTGGGGTGACACTGGTAAGAAAGTTATACGGGCCTCGGGTGCAGTTCTAAACACATCATCTGGCCCTGAATGGTGTCACTCAATGGATAGAGCGTCAGTCTGCGGACTGAAAGGTCCCGGGTTCGATTCCCGGTCAAGGGCACAGGCCCGGGTTGCGGGCTTGATCCCCAGTGGGGGGCGTGCAGAAGGCAGCCGATCCATGATTCTCTCTCATCATGGATGTTTCTCTATCTCCCTCTCTCTTCCTCTCTGACATCAATAAAAATGTATTTTTAAAATATTTAAACCCATCATCTGTACGTTGTACTGTGTCCCCACCCCAACTCGAGTCTCCATCCATCACCCTTTATCCCCCCTACGCCCGCCCCGACCCCCCCAATCTCTACGTGAATATAGAGAATGAAAGTTCCTGGACAGGAGGGCGTTCACAGTACAGTCGTATTTATTTAGAAACGCTTACTCCGTCCGTTTCGGGCAGCGTAGACTGCGGTCTGGCTGGTCCCGCCGCCCCGGGGGGCAGCGTGGCCGCCTGGGGGTTGGGGGTGGCGGCTCGGGCGGCTGCATTGCGTCAAGCGGCTTCTGGTCCCTAAAGGCACCACCAGCAGCAACACACCGGCACGTCCACGCCGCCGGGTCCAGGGTTCGGAGCGGGTTCCCGTCGGCGAGCGCGCCCAAACCTTCTCCTCTCGTGCCTGAAAGGAACCGATTTTCCTCGGTGCTGTCCTCGCCCTCATCGGTGAGATGGTGGACGGGACACTTGGCAGGACAGGAAGACCTGACATACAAAAATAACTCTATCTTATGCCTCCCAAGGCCACCTCCTGCTAAGACGGCTGTGAAGCGCGGTCAGCAGCCGCCAGGCCCCTCCCGCGAGGCCTCGGTCGCCCGCCGCGTGGAGCGCGGCGCCGTCACATTTTCGTCTGCGTCTCTCCCGCCTCGGCCGGTGTCGCCGCGGCCGCGGTGGGGGCCCCGGGCCGGGCCCTGGACTCCAGGACCTCGAGGGCCGCGTAGGCCAGCATGGCTGCGCTCAGCACGGCCAGCAGGATGTAGAGCTTCACGCGGACGCACAGGAACGTGCTGTAGCCGAAGGCGACGACGAAGCCCAGGGCCTCCCACAGGCGGTAGTTGGCGAAGGCGGCCTCCTTGTCCTTGTCGAACAGGACGCCGAAGAGCACTGTGGAGGGAGAGCGGGAGCCTCGGTGCCGAGCCCGGCCGTCGTGCCCCTGCCCGGCGCTCAGCCCCGCCAGGACCGTCTCTGTTTAACTCAACAGAACGCCTGCCCGGCCGGCCTGGCTCAGTGGCTGAGCGTCGACCTGTGAACCAGGAGGTCACGGTTCGATTCCAGGTCAGGGCACAGGCCCGGGCTGCGGGCTTGACCCCCAGTGGGGGGCGTGCAGGAGGCAGCTGATCACTGATGTTTCTCTCTCCCTCTCCCTTCCTCTCTGAGATCAATAAAAACATAAAAAATAAAAAGTTATCTAAAAAGAAAAGCGCCTGCTCTCAGCCTGCCCGGTGGCCCCTTCCTCCCAGAGCAGACGGGGGGTGGGGGGGGAGGGGGAGGGCAGTGCCGACGCTGACCCCGTCCTCGGAGAAGGAGGTTAGACCAGCAAGGGGAGGCCGAGGCCGGGCCATGGCCGACATCTCGCGGGGAGGAGACGACGGGGGCGCGGGGACGGAGTGGCGGGCAGGAGGTCAGGTTTCCGAGTCTGTCTGCCCGGGCACGGAGTATTTTTAGACCAGACATTCTGAATCTTAAAGGCAGCGCATTGGCGTGTGAGGGTTGCTATGGCAATGGCACCCGTCTCTCACACGCTGTCACCGTGAATAAACAGGAGCCACGGGCCCGGCTCCACGGCGGCCGCAGAGGCCGGGGGCCGCGCCCGCGGGAGACTCCCAGCGGCTGGCGGCGGTTCCTGCCTCCGAGCTGCCGAGCCTGCGGAAAGCTGAGGGTCGGGTCACATGGGGACAGGACACGGACAAGGCGGGAGGCGCCCAGTGCATCCGTGTCGCTCACGAGGTGTGCGCACACGGCTTCTCCTAAGAGACGCGCGCTCAGTGAGGGTGTTAGAGCCCAATTTGCTGTTTAAAAGGAAAAAAACAAAAAACACCCAGAGAGCGGCCCTGGGGAGGTGGCAGGAGCTACACCGAATTTCCCGGTTGTAAAATCCCATTTCCACCGCGCCGGGCCTGTGCCGGCGGGGAAAGCCTCGCGCCTCGCCGAGACCCGGCCGCCCCGCGGAAACCTCGAATGTGCGGGTAACCACGCCCTGCCCCCTGACCCTCCTCGAGAAAAGCCGCCTTTTCTCTGCACAAGAGACTGAGTGACTGCGTTTAAATCAGCGCCTTCTGGGTCTCCACCCGCGTCCTTCCTCGAGCCTCACGTCGCTTTGTGAGGGAGACACGGAAAAGTCTGGACAAAGGCTCTTCCGTCCCCGATGAGGCGGAGAGTGAGCACGGCCCTGCCTCCGGGGGAAGGAGACCAAGCGCGCCTACCGCCATCGCGTGGAGCGTGCAGTGACCGTGTAGGAACCGCGTGGTTCCTCGTTCTATCCCCTCACCCGGCGCGTGCGTGTAAATACTTTTAAAATCCAGGTGAACTGCCCGGCCGGTGTGGCTCAGGGGTTGAGCATCAACCTATGAACCAGGAGGTCAGGGTTCGATTCCCGGTCAGGGCACAGGCCCGGGTTGTGAGCTCCGTCCCCAGTGGGGGGCGTGCAGGAGGCAGCTGATTCCTGATTCTCTATCATTGATGTTTCTCTGTCCCTCTCCCTTCCTCTCTGACATCAACGTAAAAAACATTTAAAATAAAATGCAATCCAGGTGGATTCAGACGTCGCTAGCATTTCAGGAAGCGAGGCGGCGTCCGCATGTGGAAGGCTCAGGGAAACAGCCCGCCGCCCCCACGGGGATGCTGACAGACACACTCCCCCTGCTCCCTGGGCACGGGGTGCGGAACCCCCGCAGGGGGCGTGGCCGGAGCCAAGGAGAGCCGGTGAGTCCGTTTCCGCTGCTGAGCAATGCCAAACGCGTGGCCTGAGGCTCAGCCCTTCCTCCCCGGTGTGGGCCTGGGCCCAGTCCCTCCCGGGACAGCCCCGAGCCAACCACGCGTGTCCCGGGCTCCGAGGCTGTGGACGCCACGGCTCCACACCTGGAAGCGCCCCCCCTCCCGGCCCCCCGTCAGGTCTGCGTGAAGATGTTTTCTCAGCTGTGGGGCGGGGCCGCCGAGGCCGAGTCCAGGACTCGTGAGCCATGGGCGCCGGCTCTGGTGCAGGCCCCCGCCGGGAATGGGGGCTCGGGGCTCGTGGGGGCCAGCCCCCCAGGCTCTGTCCCAGGTGTTTCCCGATCGAGGCTGAACGTGACGGCGATGAGGCAGGAAGCTCTCTTCCACCCAAAGCCAGCTCCCAGGGCCTGGGTGACGGGCCAGGCTGCAGGCGCCAGGGCACGGGTGGCGGCCTCCGATAGGGGGGCCCCTGACACCCCCTCAGGGGCCACAGATGGGCCTGTGGGAGCTCAGGGCTAAGGCGCCCACCTCATCCCTCATTCTCAGCCACAGGCAGCCCGGCAGCCCCCCGCCTTCCGTGTGTTGTCCCCCACACGCTGCTTCCTTCTCCCCCCGTGGCTCCCCACGCCCCCTCCTCTGTGGCTCATCTCACTGAGGACGCGGGGACCAGCCAGCCACCCACAGGCACCTCGGACACGGCAGTCCGGCGGCCGGGGCCTGCCCCCACGACGTCCCCCACGGCTGCGGGCAGGGGCCCTGAGCAGGGGTCTCCGCGCTGCACACTCACCATTGTTCTGCGTCTGCCAGACGGCGTCGGCCACGCCCCAGAGGCCAGAGAACACGAAGAACACGGGCAGCTGGCCGGGGCGCGGCTCCCACAGCAGGAGGGCGACGATGCAGGACAGGTGGGTGGCTGCACCTGTGGGGGGAGGGGCGGAGCTCACAGTGAGGATCTTTCCTGGTCCTCGCGTCCCGGTGTGAACAGTGTTTCCTTAAGACACTCCAGACTGGCCCGGCCGGCGAGCCTCATGGCTGAGCATCGACCTAGGAACCAGGAGGTCACGGTTCGATTCCCGGTCAGGGCACGGGCCCGGGTTGCAGGCTCGATCCCCAGTGGGGGGTGTGCAGGAGGCAGCTGATCCATGGTTCTCTCGCATCATTGATGTTTTTCTCTCTCTCTCTCCCTCTCCCTTCCTCTCTGAAATCAATAAATATATATTTTAAAAAGAAAACAAAGACGCTCCAGGTCGCCTCCTGCAGGTGGGTTTGATGTTGACAGGGTCTGATCGCAGCCCTGCCCCCCTCTGGCCTTGCATCACCCGGCAGGGCAGGAGGGCGGGGGTCACAGAGGGAAACATTATGGGGCTTCAGGCAGCGAGAGAGGATGGGAGGGGTGGGCCCACACGGAAGCTGGGCAGGGACGGCCGGAGAGGCCAGCAGAACCGCCTGGGCCAGTCCTCCCGACGTGGCCTCAATGGACGAGTTTCTGCAGACGCTGTGGCCTCAGAGTGCAGCCACAGAGCAGCTCGGGGCCCCGCAGCTGCCGGCCACGCTGGGCCTGAGGCTGTGTGCCTGGCGCCGTCACTGCCTCTCTGTTCCTGTCTGCTCCTCTGCCCACTGGCAGGGTCTGCCCCACAGGGCGACGGAGGAGGGAAAAGGAGGGAGACGCCGATTACTCGGCCCCGGTCCCCTCTGCTGACGGAGACCCCTCAGGCCCCGCCCGGCTGCCAGGTAACTGTGTGAAGGCCCCGATTCCTCATTCCCCATGGTCTCCGTCCCTCCTTCCCTTCCCACAGGGAGAAGGTGGCGTGTGCTCAGCGTGGAGTCAGGCCGCTTTAAACTCAGTCTCCATGCCCCAGCTGAACACAGGTCACGGCCCTCAGGAACACGCCTACTCCCGCCTCACCCACGGCCGGAGGGCGGGGCAGGGAACCGTCACGGGCTGCGTGACGCCCGCTGACCCCCCGCTACCCCATCACACCGCCCCCCGGGGGCCCCGGCGCACACCACTGTGCGCCCCCAGCCAGGTGCGCGGGGGCGGGGGGGGGGGGGTGCTCCACCTACCGAAGGCGTAGAGCGCGGCCCTGCCCGTGTACCGCGCCACCTTCCCGTAGAGCTCGGAGCACAGCGCGTTGGTGGCCGCGAAGCAGATCATCACGTAGCCCACGAAGTGGATGCCGAGGGCACAGGTGGTGTAGGACTGCGGGGACATGGACCCGGTCACGGCCTCTGCCGGGCGCGCTTGGCGGCGGGTGGTGGGCGATTCTGCTAACGCGTGTCCTGCCGCCTGTCCCTCCGCCCTGGCAGGGGCCTGTCCCTCCGCCCTGACCGGGGCCTGTCCCTCCGCCCTGGCCGGGGCCTGTCCCTCCGCCCTGGCCGGGGCCTGTCCGGGGCCTGTCCCTCCGCCCTGGCCGGGGCCTGTCCCTCCGCCCTGGCCGGGGCCTGTCCCTCCGACCTGGCCGGGGCCTGTCCCTCCGCCCTGACCGGGGCCTGTCCCTCCGCCCTGGCCGGGGCCTGTCCCTCCGCCCTGGCCGGGGCCTGTCCCTCCGCCCTGACCGGGGCCTCTGTCTAGTCCGTCCAGTGCTGGCCCCGTGCTGGGCCTGTGAGAAGCCAGTCCTAATGTGTGGGCAGATGTCCGGACGCCTTTGCGGTGCTTAGCATGTGCCCGGTGCGTGGGAGCTGCTCCTGGGGCTGGGCATTTCCTACCCTGGAGACAGGTGAACAGAGGTGGAGGAGGGGTGACCAGGGCACAGAGGGTTGGGGCAGCGAAACGTTCTGTGTGACACCATCATGGGGACGTGGCGTGGCACATTTGTCCACACCCACAGGATGCCCAGCACCAAGAGGGACCTGCGTGCCCACTCAGGGCATGGGTGACCATGACATGTGGGTGCAGAGTCCTAGGTGCAGCAAACGCACCCTCTGGTGGGGCTGAGGTGGGGGCAGGGCGTGCGGGAAACTGCTGTGCATGCCACCCCAAAACTGCTCTAAAAACTGTTACCTATGGGGGTGGGGTCACTTAGCGAGTTACATACATGTCTACCCACCCTCCCTCATGCAGTCACCCGCCAGGCCGCCAGGCTGTACCCTCGGGTCCCCACCCGCCAGGCCGTACCCTGGTGTAGTCGCCCGCCAGGAAGGCCTGCTCGAACCCGCTGTACAAGGGCAGCAGCACAAGGAGACGCAGGCGTCTGTCTCTGAGAAGCTTGAGAGTCGACAGCAAAGTGGACCGAACAGATGGCGTCTCGCCTTCACCTTTGTGCAGAGTGTCTCTGATGGGGTCGAGAAAGAGCGCTACCAGCAGGACGGCCAGGACGCCGCTCCCTGAAAGGGAAGGAGAGCAGCTGCTACTGGTCAGGGACCAGGAACCATGGGACACGGGAACCAGGGGACACGGGAGCCACGGGACACAGGAACCATGGGACACAGGAGCCACGGGACACGGGAACCACGGGACACGGGAACCATGGGACACGGGAGCCATGGGTCCAGGAGCCATGGGACCCGGAGCCGTGGGCCACGGGGGCCACCGGACACAGCTCCACTGTCCTGTCCTCCTTCCTGGAGGTGACAGTCAACCTCTAATCCCAGCTGCAGGTGGGACCTCAGGCCACACCTGACAGACTCAGGTCTCCGATCACCTTGGGTTCCTGCACGCAGTGGTCACCACGCCTGGCGCAGGGCCCTGTGGCCACGTGAACTGCGAAGCTCTCCCAAACCAACCCCCCGCCTGGCCGTGTGCCGCCCCGTGGGAGAGGGGTGTCCATTGCCCACTAAGTGGCCAGGGTGCCTTCTCCACGGTCTCCCCTTGTGCGTTTTGAACCTCCCGCTTGGACACTACCCCACACACAAGCCCCACTCAGGAGCCTGTGAGAGGTGGGTCACAGGTGAAGAAGTCGCGTGTTTCCTAGGAGGTATGTGTGTGTCCAGAGCTGCCCTGTGACCCAGACCTTCTCAAGAGGCGTGACCTGGGGATTGCGGGCGTCGCACACGGAATAGACCGCGCTCTAAAGAACCTCGCGATGAGGATGAAGCCCAGCGGCCCTGGAAAATCGCTCAGGGAGACAGTGTTCTCTGCCCTTCAGCCCATTCTCCTCCTTTCCTAGTTTTTGTCTTGATGGCAACGTGGCCTTGCTTAGAGGAGAGAGACTTATAAGACCCGGCACGAAAGGCAGGAATCAAATTCCAGGAGACACTCTCTCCGCGCCCCACGCACCTGTGTAGATGCCGAGCAGCGTGTAGATCAGCTCCTGGGACGGGCGCCGGGTGCTGTTGCCGGGCGCCGTGGCCATCAGGCAGTCATTGGCCCCGCAGGACAGGAGCTGCTCATCGGGGACGGCATCTGGGAAGGGGGAGGGGACGGGGGTGTGAGAACCCGGCGAAGGTGAGGGGGTACGGGACACGGGGAGTGGAAGTGCCCGGGGAAAAGGAGGGCAGACACCCCCAAACCAGGCGTTACGACAGCTCGGGGTCAGAGCACGGCGAGTGTGGCCAAGTGTCTCCGCGTACATTTCCCCGGAGCCCATGTCTGTGCCCGATTTTAAGCCAATTCGGACAAATGTGCAATCCGTGTTGGTTACTTGTTGACTTTTTGACATAAATGAACAATTTAAACTTTTTAGCATAAATTAGAAGAAAGAATGCGTATGCGGACGGGTGTCAGGATGGCTGGGTTCTCGTTCCGACCCGTCTGTCCCAGTCCCCTGGCCGTGGGCAGGTCCTGTCCTGTCTTTTCTGAGAGTTAGTTTCCTTAGTTAACGGGTGAAATGTGAAATATCACGTCACGTGGGGAAAAGGGAAGGAGGGTTTTGTGTAGAGTTTCCCAAGGGCCGGACTTCCTACGGGGTTGCAGACGGGAGGACTGGGGGAGGGGCTGGAAGGGGCCCCAGGGGGTCAGGGGTCAGGACTCCCCCATTGATAAAGGTCTCCTGTGAGGATCAAAGAGACATATGTCCTCGGCCCTCGGTTTAAATCCTCAGACATCCCAGGGCGGCATAGACAGGTACACACTTCACACCCATGTCTGGCAGGTGCCTGACGTCAGTGAGCCCCGCCAGCGTGGCTCAGGGGTTGAGCATCGACCTCTGAACCAGGAGGTCAAGGTTCAATTCCTGGTCAGGGCACATGCCCGGGCTGCGGGCTCCATTCCCAGTAGGGAAAGGGGTGCAGGAAGCAGCCGATCAATGATTCTCTCTCGTCATTGATGCTTCTCTCTCTCCTCCCTCCCTCTCCCTTCCTCTCTGAAGCCAATACAAATATATTAAAAACAAAAAAATATAATGAAAACACAACACAAAAAGAAAAAGTCAGCAAATGCTCAGACCCGTGAAGGCGTAAGTGGTTCCCGGTGGAACCTCTGAGACGCTGGTCAGCGGGTCAGTTCAGTGGGAAAACGAGTCCTGGGAACCCGCCCTCAGACTGCGAGCTCAGTGTTGACTGTGCAGACCCCGGCTCCACAGGCGGCAAGTGTCCCCCGCCCGCCCCTCCCCCCACGACCCGCGTGGCTCAGGGTTCAGGTTCAGGGTTTGGGCTCTGGAGGAGACCGCACACAAATGAAAGAGACTAGAAAGTATTAATTTGGAAATATTGGGGCCCAGGTGGGAGCAGGCAGGCAATTCCAGTAACAGCTCAGTGATAGCCAATCAGCAAGGATTTACATGAGACTAACAGGTGGAGGTTGCTTCAGCTGCCATTGTCTCAACTAAACAGTGGGTGCTTGGCTCTGACCTTTCAGAGCTTCAAGGTTAACCAGCCTTCCGGGTTCCTTGTCCACACCTCTCTGCTAGTGAGGACAATGGGCGGCGAGGTCAGGACCAAGGGGGACCCTCGGGCCACCCCCACGGCCCGGGAGGAGCCAGGCGATGCCGAGGCACCGGCAGGGCCTCCCGTGGTCACCTGCTCAGGTCCCGGATAAGGACGAGCGCCCCTGGGACCAGGGACCCCGAAGGGTCACCACAGCCCGCTCCCTTCACCTTGCGTGGGCTTCTGGCCAAACACGAGGGACGAGATGAGGTTGCCCCACACGCCTGACGACTGGAAGAGGAGGAAGAAGATGCCGAAATACTGGTTCACCACGTCCCGGCCCGCCTTTCCCGCCTTCTCTGCGTGAGCGTTTCCCACCACGGTGAGGTAGGTGGACTGAGCAGACCACAGCGGGGCCGCGCCCAGGCCCAGCAGGATGGAGGTGGGGATCAGTGTGTACCTGTCGGGGAAGCACATTCGTGAGCCGCCGCGGCCCCCACGCTCCCCTCCGCGGGGGAGGAACCCGGCGGCCCGGGGGCAGGGCCGTGCTGTGGGCGGGCCCATCTCCTAACCCCTCCAGACCCGCCAGACTCGGCTGGAGCAGAGCCCGGCCTTTCCTGGCTCAGGAGCATTCTCGGGAGTGAGAGGCAGAGGCAGGGTCTCCCTTGAGGAGGAAGGCGACCCCAGGAGCCGGGACTACAAACGAGAGGGCTGCGTCCAGCCCGGCTGGTGCGGCTCAGGGGTGAGCGTCGACCTAGGACCCAGGAGGTCACGGTTCCATTCCTGGTCAGAGCACAGGCCCGGGTTGTGGGCTCCATCCCCAGTGGGGGGCGTGCAGGAGGCAGCCGGTCCATGGTTCTCTCATCACGGATGTTTCTCTCTCTCTCTCTCTCTCCCTTCCTGTCTGACATCAATAAAAACATAAAACAAAAGAACCGGAGGCAGCCAGGTGCTCCTCACAGCTCCCGGTGGCCGCGAGGCTGCGTGCACGGGAGGACGCGGCGTGGAAACGCGTGGAAACGCGTGGTAACGAGCCAGCGGAGGCTGCGAGGCCTTCCTGATGGGGCGGCTTGGATGGTGAGGGGGTCCCTCCCAGGAAGGCCTGGTGGGTGCACCTGGGAACGGGGTGGGGGGTGGGGGGATGGGAACAGAGTCCCTGGGGGTCGCTTTCCTTCAGGGAGCAGGTGCGCTCAGGTGGGGCCCCGCCCACTGTGCTGAGGGTGAGGGTCCCCTCCCCACTGTCCCCCTGAAACCCACCCTGGACATCTTGGGTTCTCGGGCGTTACTGGGGCCCCAAAAGTCCCCGCCCCGAGGGAGGCCCACCCGGGCTGCAGGAGGGGGCAGAGGGGACCCGGGAGGCGGGGCGGGGACGGAGCCAGCCGGACACGGGCCGTGCGAAGCCGAGCTCATTCTGAGCAGGAGCAGGGGCGCCGCGGGCCAGGCGAAGGGGTGCTGCCGCCCGGGCGGACGGCGGGGCCCTGGGTACCAGCTGGCGTAGAAGTTGCCCAGGGAGAAGGCCACGTAGCAGCCCATGGAGAGCACGATGGTCCACTTGCATCCCAGCGTCCGGATGAGCAGCGGCGGCAGCAGCATGGAGGACAGCAGCACCGCGCCGTACAGCGTGCTCAGCACCGTCACACCCAGGCCCTCGTCGCTGTACAGGCTGCTCTGTGGGGGCAGGGCGGCCCCTCAGCGCCCGCCCAGGCCCAGGCGGCTCCTCTGAGCCCCGCGTCCCCCAGCGGCCGCTGCCTGGGGCCCTTCTCCAGCGGAAGGCGGGATGGGTGGGGGAGCTGCTTCTAGCACCCCGGGAGGGAGTGGGGGGCCTGAGGGGCCTCCTGCCCTGTGACACCCCACCCTCCCAGGACGGGGTGGCTGGACAACCCTCTAAGGATGGAAGGGCAGCTGGGATGGGGCGGGGGAGGGAGGAGGAGGGGAGCTGGGCCGAGGGGATGGGCTGTGGGTCCGGGATGGTGAGAGCTGACGGGGTCAGCAGCATCAGCGATGGGCCTGGGAGGGCACTCAGTCGGCCCGCGGAGTCAGAAGACTTTTCTAGAAGGCGTGGAGGCCACGTGAGCCCTGGAGGGTGAGGAGGGGCCCTGCCCGTGGGGCTCCCGGAATTCACTTCACAGTTGAAGACCAGACTGGACGGGTAGCTGCCTGGGACCCAGCAGCAGGTCTCCTCCCAGGCACACGGGCCCCCCGCCCTCGGAGGGACCCGGGGAGAGGACGCCCGCGGGTCACAGACGCCCGCTCTGTCCACGGTCACGGCTTTGCTGCAAGCAGCCCAGACCCCCGTGGTCCCGTGGAATCTGGCACATTCCAGCACCTTCCCAGAGCGCCTCCTGTCAACCACCCAGAGGCAAAGCTATCTTATCCAGTCACCTCCCCGACCTGCTCTGCGGGTCCAAGGGTCAGCGCACACCCGCACGCCTGCTCGCCCGCCCGAGGGCGCAGCCCGGCTGAGCTGGGCGGGAGACCCACACCACGGCTGCTCTGGGGGCGGGGGGGGCGGGCGGGGGGGAGGTTCACAGTGAGCAAAGCCGGGCTCCCCGTCGGTGGCCTCGGATCCCTGAGGCCTGCGAAGGGAGCGGCCGCGCACCTGCAGGCTCTGGAGGCCGCCGTAGGCCGTGAAGAGCAGCAGGAAGCCCAAGGCCACCACCAGCACGTTCCGCAGGCTCCGGTCCATCGTCCCCGCGGCCGGCGTCAACCATCAGCGGGCTGGCGGGCTGTGGTCCCTGCAGGAGCGCCGTGGGCACGGAGTCAGCGCACCCGTCTCACCCCCGTCAGCTGGAGGCGCTGGTCACCAGGGCTGCGAGGCGGTGGACCTGGCTCTGGCCGAGGCCGTGAGGCAGCCCCGGTGACTCATTCGCCTCTGCTGCTCCCGCGGCCACTCCGGGCGCCAGAGGCCGGGGCTCAGCGCGTGGGCTGACACCGCCCGTTTCCAGCCGGGGTCCGCAGCCAGGTCTTATCGAGGGAACAGATCTTACCTCCCGTCTCACCACGCAGGGCGCTCCCCAGGGCGTCCCGCTCCAGAATGCGATCGGCACACGTGTGGACGAGTGCGCCGCGCACCAGCGGGGACGCGTGCACCCCCACACCCCGGGCGACGTCCGTGTGCAGCGCGGCGTGAGCTCCAGCCTCAAGGAACAAAGTGCACCGTCCCCCGAGGCAGACGGTCCACCCTCGGAAGCGCCCACGGGCTCATGGGAGCCCGGGCCCAAGGTGCCGGGGCCTCGGGGCCGCCCCCGCCCGCCGTCCCTCCTCTGCGGGTGCACCTCGCGCCGCGACCCTCACCTCCGGCCCCACGTGGCTGCTGAACCCCGGAGCCGGCAGAATGCCGAGCCGGCCGGAGCCGGGCTGGTGTGCTCTCCTCCCCGTCGGCAGGGCCCTGGGGGATGTTGCGCAGCCGCTGGCGCAGGCGGCCGGCCTGTCTGAATTCCTGGCTCAGCAGCTCCTTATCTGGGAAGGCCGGCTGGGCTGGGCCGGGCGGCCGGACCGGGAGCCAGAGGCGTGGTTCGGGGAGCGCGTTTCTGAACTTCCACTGGGAACGAGGGCGTGGTTACTGAACACAGACAGGGTGGGCATCTAGGAATATCAATGTACACACACACATGTCTACACACATGCACACGCAGCCTGCACGCAACTCAGCACACCCCGGTCTGGACAGAGACACGGGGAGAAGGCACCCATGTACTATTTCCACGTTTTCAGAAAGAAGACAGATTTTAAAGGAAACACGTTTTTACAGAGACACCTGTGTGGCCCGGGGACTCCTGCGGAGACAGGTCCCCTCGCGGGTCTGCCCTGAGGGACACGCGGGCGGCGTCTTTGGCCGGGGAGCTCCCTGCGCGGTGAGACCGGAGATAAGGTCTGTTCCTCGGCCCCGGGGCAGGCGGACTGTGGGCGCTGCCGGGACCACCCTGGCGAGGAGGTGACCGGCCACCTGCTGTGTGTCCTCGTGAGAAGCCCCGCGTGCTCGCTGCTGCTTCTCATTCCAGCCCCGGGCGAAGAGCACCCGACTCCCACGGTCCCAGAGCCAAGTTCTTGGGAAAGGAAGACACAGATGGGACCGGCCTGAGTCAGCCCCCCCCACCCCCACCCCCCGGGTCGCCCAATCCACTGGGCAGGCAGGTACTCAGCACTGCCTGGCAGGGTCCCTGTGCGGGAGGACATGTGTGCGCTGTCTGGGGGCTGGCGGCCCCCCAGGTGCTTCCCCTGCAAATGGACCTCGGTGCCCAGAGCCGCTCTCTCCATGTGAGGCCAGCGGGTGGGCCCCCGACTCGGGAGCGTCCCTGTTTGGGGCCCCGGGGTCTCTGTGTCTCGGTTCTCTCCTCGTCCGCTCTCCGCAGGGTGCGGAGGCCCGAGGGAGGCCTGTGCTCACCCCTGAACCCCGAACCAACACCACCCACTTACTTGCAATACAACCTTGACTCAGAGAAAATAGTCACAGCCCGGCCGGCGCGGCTCCTCGGTGGAGCGTGGACCTATGAACCAGGAGGTCACAGTTCAATTCCGGGTCAGGGCGCATGTCGGGATTCAGGCTCAATCCCCTATCTCTGTCTCCCTCTCCCTTCCTCTCTGAAATCAATAAAAATATATTTTTTAAAAAGAGAGAGAAAATAGTAATTTAAAATAATCATGTTCTTCTTCTCATTGGCTTTAAACTCTCAGCCTCGGGCACTCTCGCCGTCACCTTCACATTCGGGGGCTCACACAGCCCCTCCCGTCCCTCAGGTCAACACCATCCGTCTCACGGGCGTTGTCAGGAGCCCCCTCTCACTTCTGCCTGAGGCCGGTTCTGCCCCGGCTCACCCGGCCCCGACCACGGCGTCCACAGCGGGCGCGGCCTCCGCCCGGGCGGCCTGCAGTGCGGCCTCCGCCTGCCCCTCGGGCTCCTGAGGGGCGTGCTGGGCAGCCCCTCAGACTTACTTCTCTGCATCGAGTTCATTGTCACGGAGCTGGCGCCAGTGATATGCGGGAGCCGGGAAGGGACCGCGCTAAAACTGTGAGCAGGTGCCGTCCGTGTCCGTGACCTCCTGGCTTCCAGGAGTGGGGATGCAGGGAGTGGGCAGGTGGCTGTATTGTGACACGAGGGACCTTGGGCAGGCGGGGCCATGTGACAGCCGAGGAGCCCCACGCCCTGGGGAGGAGGTGGGCCACAGGGCGGCGTCTGAGCTGAGCCTGAGGGACGCTCCGTGCGCATCCTCGACGCAGAGGGAACGGGATTGAAGTAGGAAGAGAAGAGACTCACAGGGCAAATCACCATGAGCACGGCCAGGAGCGGGCAGGGCCGAGGGGGCTGGTGCGGCCCAGGAGCCTGGCCCTCCAGCAGGGAGGGCAGAGGTGGCACCCCACAGCCCTGTCCCTCGCTCTAGTTTATGTCTGTCTTGCATCCTGTGCCGAGCCGGCACGGCCATGGGTGAGCCTGAGGGGGTTGGTGAAGGGAGGAGAAGACAAGAGAAGGAAGCTGGGGCTGGGTGGGACGCTGCCCTCTCTGATGGAGAGACAGCCCCACGGCCTGCAAGCCGAGTCTTCATTCTATAGCCAGATCCCACGGGCAAAGTCAGGGCGAGGTCACACGTTCTCTCGGGTTTCCAATCCACTCAACGACAGGCACCTGATCCAGCTTTGTTTACCTGCTGCTCCTCCCGCAGCCCACACCACTCAGCCACGTGGGAGCCGCTCGCCACACATCATCCTACACGCGTTGTTTTTATATGCGTGGAATTATTCTGTAACTTTTCTGTTCACTTTTCAACTGGACAAAGCCCGGGGCCAGCCTTTGGCGAGCTTAAGTACAGGTCAGGTCTGTCTCCGTGACCCGCGTGGCTCGCGGGCCGCACGGCGGTCCCGTCATTGATCTGGCAGCCCCTCTGTGTCCACAGGGAAGCCGCTCCTAGTTCTTTGTGGTTCGGAACAAAACTGTAAGCCACCACACGTCACCTGTTTTTTGATGTTGTTCCTTTTCATCCGGAGGCAGAAGCAATGGGCTCGGGAAACACGGACAGAGGCCAAGGAGGGCCTTGGAGCTCAGGAGGGAGGAGGGCACCGGTGATGCACCTGTGGGGACGGGGGAGGGGGAGGGGGAGGGGGAGGGGGACGCTCCCGGGAGGGAGGCCCCTATTTCTGAGCCTGCGTGCACGTGCCCGGGAAGTCCACAGAGCGGAATTCCTGAGCACACGTGTGAACTTTGACCTTAACACTTTTCCTCGGGGGCTGACACTGCGGGGCAGGGGCAGTGGGGCGGTGTCGCCGGGACCTCACCCCGTGGTCCTGGTTCTCGGCCTCACCTGCTGGGTGGAGACAGGCGGGGGGTTACTTTGTGTTTCCTGATCACAGGGCTGGGGGAGGGGGCGGGCGTCATTCCCAGTGTTTACAAGTCGCTTGTATTCTTTTCCTACGAATGGGACCTGAGCCGGGGGCCCTCACCCCGGGAAAGGGCTGCTTCCCACGCGGGGCCTGCACACGGCAGCGGGCCTGGAACTAGCCTGGATGTGGGGGTTCCTCTCGGGGAGCAGTTGGCCTCGGGGGGGGCAGCTTCCCAAGACCCATCAGTCCTCCCTCTGCAGCAGGCGCCTCCTCCTCGCTGCTGCTCAGCCCTCGGTCTCCGTCAGCGCCCCCAACCTCCCCACCTCGGGCCCAGCTCTCCTGCTGAGGGGCTTCCGGGGCGGCATTGCTGAAGGTCACTCGTTGGCCGAGCCGGGAGGCGCCGGTGCATTAGCTCCCGACGTACCGATCACCGCCCGTGGCAAACACAGGAAGTGAACAAGCCGGGAGGGAGGCTGCGGCAGGCTGGCGGCCCTCGGGCGCTTTGATGTGTTGGCTGCCCCCGGCGGAGTCCTGGGCCGTCTCAGGAGCAGGTCCGGGTCCTGGCTTCAACCACCCGACGGTCACGGTCAAGGCCCCTGCGGCCGCCGTGTTCCCCCAAAGGCCTGCCGTCCGATGGCTGGACGCCGCGCCTGGCCTCGCCCGGAGAGGCAGCACACGATGAACGAGGAGATAGCGGGAGGAAAGAACCTTCCACACCCGACCCTAACGTACGCGTTCCATCACCAGACAGAGCAGCGGGACGCTGCTGCCCGAAGGGGCACAGAGACCGACGTCCGGCCCATCTGTCCTGGGTCCGGAGATGAGCAAAGTGGGGAAGCGAGGAGCCCCCAGAATGAGGTGACCACACCCTCACAGCCCAGGGAAGCCACCAGGTCTCCGCCTAAAGCACCTCGAGGCTAAGAGAGCCAGCGCCCCCCCCCCCTCCCCCCCCCCCCCCACCCGCCGCCGTCGCGCAGCTCAGTGGTTGAGTGCAGCCTATGAACCAGGAGGTCACGGTGCGATTCCCGGGCAGGGCATGGCCCGGGTTGCGGGCTCGATCCCCAGTGGGGGGCGTGCGGGAGGCAGCCCATCACTGATTCTCATCATTGAGTCTGGGGTTTGCATGGGGACTTAGTCCTGCGTGTGGAGAGCGTCTACAGAGTGTGGACAGGTTCAAGCCTCGGACTGATGAGAGGGCACGGTCCTCTCGTGGCCACGTGCACGTCCCAGCCTGGAGGGCAGAGCCCCCCAGCACAGTGATAGCCAACAGCTGTGGTTGTGAGCTTGAACCTGTGGTCCGAACACGTGGCCCCACGTGCCTGAGTGATAGAGGCTGCAGGTAAACAAAGCTGGATCAGGTGCATGTAATTGAGGAGGATCGAAACCCACGAGAATGTTGTAAACATCCTGACCAGCCCTCACTGTGCCTCGTGGCATCGGCTATAAAAGAAAGACACGGCGTGTGGTCCGGGGCGCTCTCGCTGTCTCTCCATTAGAGAGGCAACGTCCTACCGGGACCCAGCTTTCTTCTCTCGTCTGTCTTTTCTCAGTCCTTCACCGCCCCCACCCGGGTCACCCTCGGCCGTGCTAGCGCGGCAAACTGAGGGACGGGGCCAGGGCTCTGTCACCAGGGAGGAGCGGGCCTGGGAACCGCCTGCTGTTGTGGGACCCACATTCCATCGCCAATGGGGAGGCCAGGGCCACCCACGGCAGGAGGCCTGCCCGCACCCTCCCGCCCTCGCCTCCTGACACCCTGAGCTGCTCCGGGTGGCAGGGTGCCTGCACGGACGCACACTGTTCTCGGCTCCCTCGCAGCCCGAGGAGCCCCTTGAGGTTGGCCCGTCTCACTGGGGCCCGGGACCCTGCCCTCCGGCCCCTTCCTCACCTGGGACCCGGGGCGGACGCGGCTCAGAGACAGGTGGGGCGGGCGGAGGAGCCACCTCCACGGAGACGCACGGGAGCCTGCGCCAGGCCAGGCCCACCACCTGCACAGGAGCAGCCGCCGGTGTGCGAGGCCCCCCGCCTGGGTCTGTGGGACCAGCCGAGCACCCCCCTTTGAGAAGGTTGTAGAGGAGGACAGGGTCTCGGGGAACGTCACCTCCCCGGAGATCTGATCGCACATTCCTGGCTGCGCTCTAATGGAGGCCTGTGTCTGCCCGCAGCCAGCCCTGCCCACGGTTTCTGTGCTTCCGGGAACACGCCTGGGACCGCCGGACGCCGTCACCTGGAAGCGAGACGCCGAGGGAGCTGTGACTGGTTCACCTGTAACCCCCCCCCCCCATCACCACCTGCTTCTCCCCCGTCCCGGGACCGGCTTAGCTCCCTCCGTCAGGTCAAATGCGAAGAGGAAATTGCATGGCTGTTACTCTCGGGGCGTCAGATCCTGCTCCCCGGCTGGAGGCTGTAGACCGCTTGGCCTTTACCCGGCTCGGCCTCCCCATCCCGGGTCCCGGCCGACCAGCGGAGCCTGGGAGCCGGGAGGAGACGGTGGGCTCCGGTGGACAGGAACAAAGACGGAGCGTGACCCGGGGCCAGTGTGTCCCTGTCTGGGCAGGCGTGCCTGGGCGTGCCCGCGGGGGCGGTGACACGGGGACCAGCTGGCCTGCCAGGTGTGCACTCACGTGACTGGCCCGGAGCCGCCTGCTGACGACCGTTCGGGGCCTGAGAACTGAGAGTGGACAACCTGACCACATGGCTCAGACACCCCTCCTGCTGACAGAGCTCGGACCCCGGCGCCCCTCAGCCCCGGGCCCCCGCCCGGCTGCTGGAGGGGGGAGGGCGCCCCCCAATACGCGGCTGTGGTGGAAGGAGGGCTTGAGTCCAACACTGACAGACGCAGGACCCTGCTGCCTTCTCTCCGCCGGAGGGCAGGGCGGTGGCTGAGCGTGAGGCGGCCTGGACCTCTCGGCCCAGAGAGGACGGCCCGGGCCCCGCACTCCCCGGGGACCGCCTTCCACCCCTGCGGCCCCGAACCCGCGCCCTCCGTGCCTCGAACCCGCTGCGTGCCATGCGTCGCGCTCAGATGCTCAGTAGCCTGGGCTTGTTCTTTATTCCAAATATGTTTTTATTGACTTCAGAGAGGAAGGGAGAGGGAGAGAGAAACATCCATGGTGAGAGAATCATGGATCGGCTGCCTCCTGCACACCCTGCCCCCTGGGAATTGAGCCCTCCTGGTTCATAGGTCGACACTCAACCGCTGAGCCACGCCGCGGGCGGAGCCTGGGTCCCACCCCCCGAGTTACGCGTCCTGAGGTCTCCGCGTGTGCGCGGTGTCCGCGCTGAGTGCTGGTTCTCCTCCCGGAATCTGAGTCAATCGGGTTCGCGGAGCCCGTGCAGGAAACCTCAGGGGGGAGCTGGGTGCCCTGGGGTGGGCGCGAGGCCCGGGGTCGGGAAGTCCTGTCGGAGGCGCAGGTTCCCGGAGCCTGAGCTGCGTTCTTGGGACAACCTTGAGGATCGTCTGGAAAATGGAGGATGTGAAAGCCCCAAACTGCTCCTGCACAGGGACCCTCCGCCCTTGGCATTGGCTGTCCCGGGGCGGGGGGGGGGGGGGGGGCGCAGAATGGCCGCTGACCTGGCCCCACAGGAGGCCCCAGAGACGGGAGCGCCCAGGCCTCACAGGGTCTCCATGGGGGGGCGGGGGGCAGTGAGAAGAGAGGTGCCAGATGTCCCCAATGCAGCACCTGAGCATCGGAGCCAAGCCAGCCCGCTCCCCGCTTGTAAGGAGCCCAAACCGTGTTCCGACGGGGAGACGAGGGCAAGGGGCACCCCGAGACCGGGGGGGGGGACAGTGACCCCACAGCCGGAGGCACTGCTGTGGTGCAGATAGTGTGGAGGGACACTGACCCTACACGTGCTCTGACGCTCAGTCCCACGTATTGGTCGCAGTCTCGTCTCGCTTTCCTGTTCTCCGCCAGCCTCTCCCGAGACACGGGCTGCGCAGGCCGTGCAGGGGCGTTTGCCATCTTGGTTCCCACCCGGGTCTGAGGCTCGGGGCAGCCAGTCCCTCTGGGCACCAGCCCCGACGCCATTTGAACGCGGCTCCATTTGTTGCTCTGACAGCAAGTGCGACTCCGGATGTGAGAGGCGGTGTTCCGTCTGCTGGTCAGCTCTTAGTATTGATTTTGAATCACAAGTTAGCAACAGTGTCAAGGCCAAGTGCAGTCTGGCTTCAACCAGGGAAAGTGCACCCGAGCCTGCTGAGGACCGGCGTGGGGACGGCCTGGGGCGGGCTCGGGCTCGGCTCGGTCACTGGGGGGCGGGCTCGGGCTCGGCTCGGTCACTGGGGGGCGGGCCCGGGCTCGGCTCGGTCACTGGGGGGCGGGCCCGGGCTCGGCTCGGTCACTGGGGGGCGGGCCCGGGCTCGGCTCGGTCACTGGGGTGTGGGTTCGGGCTCTGAGCTCGGTCACTGGGGGGCGGGCCCGGGCTCTGAGCTCGGTCACTGGGGGGCGGGCCCGGGCTCGGCTCGGTCACTGGGGTGTGGGTTCGGGCTCGGCTCGGTCACTGGGGTGTGGGTTCGGGCTCTGAGCTCGGTCACTGGGGTGTGGGTTCGGGCTCGGCTCGGTCACTGGGGTGTGGGTTCGGGCTCGGCTCGGTCACTGGGGGGCGGGCTCGGGCTCAGCTCGGTCACTGGGGGGCGGGCCCGGGCTCGGCTCGGTCACTGGGGGGCGGGCCCGGGCTCGGCTCGGTCACTGGGGGGTGGGTTCGGGCTCGGCTCGGTCACTGGGGGGCGGGCCCGGGCTCGGCTCGGTCACTGGGGTGTGGGTTCGGGCTCGGCTCGGTCACTGGGGGGCGGGCTCGGCTCGGTCACTGGGGGGCAGGCCTGGGCTCGGCTCGGTCACTGGGGGGCGGGCCCGGGCTCTGAGCTCGGTCACTGGGGGGCGGGCCCGGGCTCTGAGCTCGGTCACTGGGGGGCGGGCCCGGGCTCGGCTCGGTCACTGGGGTGTGGGTTCGGGCTCGGCTCGGTCACTGGGGGGCGGGCCCGGGCTCGGCTCGGTCACTGGGGTGTGGGTTCGGGCTCGGCTCGGTCACTGGGGTGTGGGTTCGGGCTCGGCTCGGTCACTGGGGGGCGTTTGGCCCTCAGGTCCCAGGGGCCCCGTCTTCCCCATCCTGCTCTGTGCCCTGTGGCAGCTGAGAGGACAGCGTGCTGACAAGGTCCCCTAGGGGGCGCTGTCACACCGCTGACGGGCGCTGGAGGAGGAGAAGGGAGAGAGGCCTCGGCACTGGGAGGGAGAAGGTGCCGCCCAGGGAGGCGGGCAGCGGGGGGGCGGGGGGGGGCGGATGGGGCGTGAGGGCCCGTGTAGCACGTGAGGGAGGCCGCGTGGGCTCAAACCTCGGAGGACTGTGCGCAGCTTCCCCACGTCCCCTCGTGCCCGCGACTGAGAAGGGACACGTCTCCGTTCTAAACAGGGAGCCTGTGTGAGGGGGAGAGGCGGGGGGGGGGAGACACGGCAGCTGTCCTGGGAGATGGTGGGTCCTGGTGGCTGTGCCCTCGGGGCGGGGGGAGGGGGCGATGCCTTCCCGTCAGCCGGGGTTTGTCCTCAAGCCTCTGCGACGTCAGTGCCCACAGCTCATCCCTGCAGAGACCTAAGCAGAGCTGCCCCATTCTCGCTCAGAAAAGGAAGCTGAGGCCATGGAAACAGGGCGGCTCAGCCCTCCCACGTGTGGGTGCACCAGGGTGGAGAGCTAGGAGGTAGGCCTCAAGGTTAAAGGATACAGTAACACCTCCCATCTTCCAATGCTGAGGAGGGTTAGGGCGAGGTTGAGGGTGAGGGGTTAGGGGTTAGGGCTAGGGCTAGGAATAGGTTAGGGTTAGGGTTAGGAATAGGGTTAGGGTTAAGGGTTAGGAATAGGTTAGGGTTAGGAATAGGGTTAGGGTTAAGGGCTAGGAATAGGTTAGGGTTAGGGTTAGGGTTAGGAATGGGGTTAGGGTTAAGGGTTAGGGGTTAGGGTTAGGGTTCGGGATTGGAGTTAGGGGTTAGGGATAGGGTTAGGGTTAGGAATAGGGTATTAGGGGTTGGGGTTGGGGTTGGGGGTAGGGTTAAGGTTAGTACTACTTTCTACAAATGACTGTCCTGCCGTCCTTGTGAGTCTATCTCGGTGTCTGGGAATCTCCGTTTCACAGGATTCTTCAGAAGGATCCATTCAGGCACTTCATGGAGGCCATTTAGGTCCCAAGTGTTTTTTGTCCCAATTGTGTCTGAGCTCTCGTAGCCCACACCACATGCGGCTTCCTTAGGAACCCAGTCGCAATATGGCTTAAGTCCCACCTCCCAGCCCCAAAGCAGCTCTCGTAACGGCCAAGAGCCAGGATCCTGGATGGGAACCGCTGTATGAGCTCCACCCCAGGAGCCCGCCATTTTAGGTGGCCTCTCGGAGTCAGAACTTGCCCAAGTTTAGGATCCTGCCTCATCCCTTAACCAAACATGGGATCATGTAGGTGACGGCACAGAGGGCCATTGGCAAACCCGTGCCCTCGGCAAGTCGCTTCCCGCTCCTCTTCGGGCCCCATAGCCTGCTCCCCAGGTCGTCACGTCCTACAGCCCAAGAGCACAGTCGTGCCCTGGCCGGTGTGGCTCAGTGGACGGAGCCTCAGCCCCAGACTGAAGGGTCCCAGGTTCAGTTCCAATCACGGGCACCTACCTCGGCTGCAGGCTCAACCCCTGGCCCTCGTCAGGGTACATGCGGGGCAGCCGATCGATGTGTCTCTCCTCCCTCCTCTCTATAAATCAACGGAAACATGTCCTCGGCTGACGACTAACACAAGAAAACAGACATAACTCAGGGCTTCGCTGACCCCCCACGGACAAGGCAGGCCCTCACGTGGCTCCTCAGAATGCCTGGACCAGACCTTAGCCACGTGGGAAAGGCACGTGTGAGGGCTGATGGAGCTGAAATTGGAATAATTAAAGCTTTTCGGTGCTTTTAGGAGCAGCTTTAAAATGTAAGATGCTGATTACTTCAAGTAATGACCGTGCCTTCTGCAATGACGCGGAAGGGAAGTCGGTGTGAAGAGAAGAAACGGTCTGAGCGCAGAACTGAGGAGATGCCAGCCGGCTGTGCGTGGGCCCGGCCCCGGGCAGCCACGTGGCGCGGCACCTGCCACGCGCACGCCTCTGAGGTGACCTGCTCGGCCCAGGTCACGCCTGCAGGATCCCCGTCCCGACAGGTTTTGGGGCTGTTTCAGTGGTTCGAGCGGCACTTTAGGCTTCCTGTCCGACGCTGAGAATTTGGAGGATGGATGGGCCAGACCTTCCCCGTCAGCCAGAATGTACTGCCACAGACGAGAAAATAAGGAAGAAACCGTGTTTGCCCGGCCGCTTGGTGACTGCCGGCTGCCCGGGCCTGGGCCCCGCCCCCCTCCCCCGTCCCCTCCCTCAAAGACTCCCCGAGACTGTGAATGTCCGCCCACATCCGCTCCCCCCCCCCCCCCCCCCCAGTGTGGAGAGGGGCTGAGCTGGTGCAGCCCACAGCTCTGCGGAGAAGGTGCCCTTCTGGGAGGAGGGGGCCCGGTGCAGTGTGTGCGCCGAGGGCAGAGGCCGCGGAGAGAGGCCGCGTGGGGCGGAGCGAGCGGCCCAGGCAGCCGGGACGCGTTGTCGCTGGGCCTTGCTGTTTCCTGTTCTCCGGGATGCTCCTCGGGGCCACACGCAGCATCTGGATGCTTTTAAAACCCCATTAACCTCCACCCCACGCCAGCGGCATCCCGACCGCGGCCACGCCTCCGAGGCAGGCGGGTGGCCGACTCCCGGCGCTGCGGCAGCTGTGCAGCCGCCCTGTGTCCCTCGCTCCCGCGGCAGGAGCCGTGGCGACCTCCCCCGTGGCGGGCTCCCCGCCGCCGTGTCTCGCCCCCACCGCGCCGTGAGGGTTATTTCTAATGTTGGTGTGGAGACCAGGCCCTCGTGTCACCGCTCTCTCACCTGTGACCTCCGGCCACCGCTGCCGGCAGCCAGGACGGCCTGACCCGGCCCGGGCTGTGAGGGTCCTCGCTGCCCCCTCGGGGCCCCTGGGAAGCTGGCTGGCACCCTCGGCGCGGCCCTGACCACTGCCCGGGGCTGCGGCTCACGCCCCCTCCTGAGTTCCAACCCTGGGCGCTGGGCTCCGAGGGCCTGAGCCCGAGTTCAGGCTCCCACGCTCGCGGGCGTGGGGTCCCCAGAGAGACATTGTGGTTGGGACAGGGCCCTCGCTCATGGTGCCGGCGGGGGCGAGAGGGGGGGGTCTTCAATCCACCCCATGGCCTGGGGGCAGTGACCGAAGGGGAGACAGCCAGGAGCACATGGCAGGGCTGGTGGGCAGAGCTGAGCTGGGACCCCGAGTCTCTGTGGCTGGGGGTGCCGGGATCCCTGCGCCTCCCCCTCTCGGGGCGCAGGAGGCCGGGCCGTGGGGGACCGGCTGCCTCGGGCTGGGCAGGACCGAGGGTCTGGGGAACGTGGGCGAGCCCAGCTCCCCGCTTCCTGCTCGCCCGGCAGGAGGGCGGACCGGGCCCTTACCTTGTTTCTCGTGTAAAATGTCAGGCGCCTCATTGCCCGGCTGGGCCCCCGGCAGCTCCCTGCAGCGCAGGCGCCTGGTTCGAGCTGAGTCACGAGGAGAGGGAACCAGCCATCCCCTCGCCCCCAGGCCTCGGGGAGCTGGCCACAGGGGAGACGTGCTCAGCCAGGGCCGTGCCCGCTCCCCACACCGCACGTGACACACGTGTGTGGCATCTGAGTGACACAGGGAAGGGGTGGTCACGCCCTGGACCTCCTTCCCGGTCCCGCTTTATGGGCTCGCTGCTGCCATGCTGCGGGCAGCTCCGCCTCGGACCGGCGGGCGGGGCCCTACCAGCTCGGCGCTCTCCCCCGAGGCTGCGCGGCGGCCACCTCGGCTCCTGCAGGGCCCGGTCCCGGGCTGGAGGCCCCGTCTGCCTCCCCTTGGGCTGCTGGGCTGGGCTGCCGAGCAGCGGGCACCTCACCCACGGGAAGGCGCCCACCTTAGGGTGCTGCGGCCGCTGCCTCCCACACGGCCTTTCTCTCTCCCAACACGTCTGCCCCGTGGCGGCTGGCTTCCTCCCATGGTGGAACCGGCCTGCATTCTGCCCTTGAGCCTCTGCCAGCCCCCGGACACCCCACAGGGGAGCCAGCCCCCCGGACACCCCACAGGGGAGCCCTCCCCCGGACACCCCACAGGGGAGCCAGCCCCCCGGACACCCCACAGGGGAGCCAGCCCCCCGGACACCCCACAGGAGAGCCAGCCCCCCCCCCGGACACCCCACAGGGGAGCCAGCCCCCCCCCGGACACCCCACAGGGCAGCCAGCCCCCCCCGGACACCCCACAGGGCAGCCAGCCCCCCCCCCCGGACACCCCACAGGGTAGCCAGCCCCCGGACATCCCACAGGGGAGCCAGCCCCCCGGACATCCCACAGGGCAGCCAGCCCCCCCCCCGGACACCCCACAGGGCAGCCAGCCCCCCCCGGACACCCCACAGGGGAGCCAGCCCCCCGGACACCCCACAGGGCAGCCAGCCCCCCCCCCGGACACCCCACAGGGGAGCCAGCCCCCGGACATCCCACAGGGGAGCCAGCCCCCCGGACACCCCACAGGGGAGCCCCCCCGGACACCCCACAGGGCAGCCAGTTCCCCCCCCCGGACACCCCCCAGGGGAGCCAGCCCCCCCGACACCCTACAGGGGAGCCAGGCCTGGGGACACCCCACAGGGGAGCCCTCCCCCGGACACCCCACAGGGGAGCCAGCCCCCCGGACACCCCACAGGGGAGCCAGCCCCCCGGACACCCCACAGGGCAGCCAGCTTCCCCCCGGACACCCCACAGGGCAGCCAGCCCCCGGACACCCCACAGGGCAGCCAGCCCCCCGGACACCCCACAGGGCAGCCAGCCCCCCCCCGGACACCCCACAGGGGAGCCAGCCCCCGGACATCCCACAGGGGAGCCAGCCCCCCGGACATCCCACAGGGGAGCCAGCCCCCCGGACACCCCACAGGGGAGCCAGCCCCCCGGACATCCCACAGGGCAGCCAGCCCCCCCCGGACACCCCACAGGGGAGCCAGCCCCCGGACATCCCACAGGGCAGCCAGCCCCCCCCCCCGGACACCCCACAGGGGAGCCAGCCCCCGGACATCCCACAGGGCAGCCAGCCCCCCCCCCCCGGACACCCCATAGGGCAGCCAGCCCCCCCCGGACACCCCACAGGGCAGCCAGCCCCCCCCCGGACACCCCACAGGGCAGCCAGCCCCCCCCCCGGACACCCCACAGGGGAGCCAGCCCCCCCCCGGACACCCCACAGGGGAGCCAGCCCCCCCCGGACACCCCACAGGGCAGCCAGCCCCCCCCCGGACACCCCACAGGGGAGCCAGCCCCCCCCCCGGACACCCCACAGGGGAGCCAGCCCCCCCCCGGACACCCCACAGGGGAGCCAGCCCCCCCCGGACACCCCACAGGGCAGCCAGCCCCCCCCGGACACCCCACAGGGCAGCCAGCCCCCCCCCCGGACACCCCACAGGGCAGCCAGCCCCCCCCCCGGACACTCCACAGGGCAGCCAGCCCCCCCCGGACACCCCACAGGGCAGCCAGCCCCCCCCCCCCGGACACCCCACAGGGCAGCCAGTTCCCCCCCCCGGACACCCCACAGGGGAGCCAGCCCCCCGGACACCCCACAGGGGAGCCAGCCCCCCGGACACCCCACAGGGGAGCCAGCCCCCCGGGGATCCCTGCGGGGGAGGCAGCCCGGGGCTGTGGGAGCAGCTGACCCCGCTCTGCCTCCGGGCGATGACTGAGAGGCAGGCCTGGCGGCGGCGGGCTGGCTACGTAAGGCGGGAGCAGAGCCGCCCGGGCCTGGGTCTTCACGAAGCAGGTCAGCGCCACACACAGGCCTTCCCTTTCCGACCCCCTCGGGCTGGTTTAAAACCCAGGCACCAAGGCACAGACGCTGGGGGTGCGGCGGGGGAGGGGCAGAGGGCACAGGTGCCAGGAAGGAGGGGGCATGGCGCTCACACCCACCTCCCGCCTCGCGCCCGCATCTGGAAGGGGAGGCCCCTGACCTCCATCTGAGTGAGGGTCTCAGCGTTTGGGGGGCACTCGGGTCCCCGGGCGTCGAGGCCTCCTTGGCTCTTCCCGACCCGCGATCTCCGACGGCCCCGCTCTGCACAGGCTGAGGCCACGTGAGCCCCATTCTGTGCAGAGAGCACCACCCGCCTCCCAGGGCCACCGCGCCCGCACGGCGCGTTCAGCCAGCCGACGGCCTGCAGCCCGAGCCCGCACGTCCCCGGGACAGAGCCCACACCCCATCGCACCCTTGTCCCCCCGCCCTTTCGTGAGGTGGCCTGGGAGAGCCGCCATGAGCGGCCGCTCCCAGAAATCCTCGCCATGGAGCACCCCCTCCCCTGCCACTCACAGGGCAGCCAGCAGCCCGCAGGCCCCCACAGGCCCCCCCACAGCCTCCGCAGCCCCCACAGCCCTCTGCAGCCCCCCACAGCTCCCACAGGCCCCACAGGCCTCCCACAGGCCCCACAGGCCTCCCACAGCCTCCGCAGCCCCCACAGCCCTCTGCAGCCCCCCACAGCTCCCACAGGCCCCACAGGCCTCCCACAGGCCCCACAGGCCTCCCACAGGCCCCCCACAGCCTCCGCAGCCCCCTACAGGCCCCCGCAGCCCCCTGTGGCCCCCGCAGGAGGCGGATCTGACAGGAGAGGGGGACCTAAACGCTGAGCAGAGGACCCTCGACACAGAGTCTGCAAAGATGGAGAGAAGGCCCGTCCCGCCACATCCCGCAGGCCTCCCGCTACGCGCAGGGCCCTTCCAGGACCGAGGGCCCTCCTGCCGCGGTGTCCCGAGCGCTGGGCTCAGCATTAAGGCCCATTAATCATCCCAGCCGACGGCAGGCCCTTCAGGCGAGGCCCACGCACCGCGGCCGCTCACAGCACCGCTGGCGACACGCGGCACAGGCAGAAACGGGAAATGCCGTCCGTTCTTCTTATTTATTTAGAGAGAAAGGAGCGGGGGAGACAGAGAGAGAGACAATGATTTGTTCCATTTACCACGATTCATTGGGTGATTCTTTTGTTGTTGTTAATCCTTGTCCGAGGATATTTTCCCACTGATTTTTAGGGAGAGTGGAAGAGAGAGGGAAAGACAGAAACATGGATGTGAGAGAGACACATGGATCGGTTGCCTCCTGCACGCACCCTGACCAGGGCCTGGGCCAGGGAGGAGCCTGTAACCAAGGTACGTGCCCTTGACCAGAATCGAACCCAGGACCCTTCGGTCCGCAGGGGAGAGGCTGGCCTGTGTCTGAGCTGGGCCCTGAACTGTTGGCTCCCGCTGAGGACCGGCCACCACTGAGGGGGGAAGGGGAGCAGCAGCGAGGTCCCGGCTGCACTGGGCCCTCCTCTCCGAAGAGCAAGCCCCTGGGAGCTGTCGCAGCGGGGACATCTGGGAGCAGCATTCCTCCGGGTCCCTGCAGGGCGTGTCCCGGTGTGGGTGATGCCGCAGAGCAAAGTCCATTTCCCCGCGGAGCCGGGTTGTTCCCGAGGCAGGCCCTCACTGTGTCCTTGCCCAGCGCGGTGTCCCGTCCCCGCAGCGCAAACATCAGACCCCCGCACCCCGGCTGCTGAGACAGCTCCCCTGGGACTGCAGGTCATACCCTCTCTGTGCCCGCGGGGCCATGCAGACAGGAACTTCTCCCTTCTCTCCAGGCCAGGCCTGAACCCCCGTCTGCAGGTGCAAGGCCGGGGCAGAGTCCCTCCTCTGAGCTTCTGGGAACAGGGCCTTGAGAAATGGTCTCTACGCTGCAACCCGCAGCTTCAGCCGCCAGCCGCCTCGAGGGACGCAGCCTCCGCAGGAATCCCTGGGACAAACACCTGTGATCGGGAAAGGCAATTTCCGGAGCCCGAGAGCAAGCTCGCGTCCTGCGTCTGTTCATCCGCACGATGGCACTGGGCGTGTATTAGAGGCGGGATGTGTGCGCCTCCATGTTTTCATTTATTGAAAGATCGAAGCTCACAGAGCTTACATGCAGCCCTGAACACTACAGAGAGTCACCTCAAATAAAAACCATCACCCCGATTTTTTACTGGGGGTGCATGCGGGAGGCAATCAGTCGACTATCTCTCTCGCATCAGTTCTCTCTCTCTCTCTCTCTCTCTCTCTCTCTCTCTCTCTCTCTCGATTCCTGACTTTCTCCCTCCTTCCTTTCCATTCTCTCTGAAAAACCAGTGGGTCTCCTCAGGTGAGGTTACAAAAAGAAGGAAATGCCGAGGTCCCGTGCTGACGGATGGCCCAGTGCCGACCATGTGCCCGTGGAAATGAAGGGCGCGGTGGTAAGGATGCAGGGGCTTCTGCAGCCTTTATCGTTGATATTCACACACACAAAACATCTGCAAGGAAAAGCAATAAAACGTTATTGGTGGCTGCCTTCCCAGAAGCCACTGGGGCTGGCGCTTGGGGGTCCCAGCAGGCTCACTTTTAACCGCATTATCCGGTGAATAATTCATTGAAGGAAACACAAACTTATACTCTAGTTTGCAAGGTTGTTCTGGGGATAAAGGAGTTCGTGCCCGGACAACGCCTCGCCCGCGGCCCATGCTCATACACGCACGGCTCGGAAACGGGGGGAGGGTCCTCAGAGGCTCATGGAGCTGCCTCTGACCCAGCAATGCCACATGTGGGCGTTTATTCAGAGAAACACAGAACACTGACCCGAACGAGGCACGCCGCCCGGTCTCGCTGCAGCCCGTGGAAGCGGCCCGGGGCCCGTCGGCGAGCGGGGGAGGGAGTTCTACCCGGCCGTAGGGGACAGAATCTTCCCGTCGCACAGCGTGGAGGCCGGGAGGGTGTTACGAAGTGAGGTAAGTCAGGCGGAGGAAGACAGTCCCATGTGAGTTCACTGCTATGTGGCACCTAAAGAGCAAAATAAAGGCCAGACGAAACAGGAACAGACGCATAGATACAGCGAACAGATGGTGCCGGCTGGAGGGGAGGGGGGAGGGCTGGCGGGAAAGGTGCAGATTGGCAGTCACAGAAGAGTCACGGATGTAAGCACAGGGACTAGAGTCCATAACATTGTAATAGTTACGTGTGGGGCCAGGTGGGTATTGAAATATCGGGGGGACCACTTTGTAAATTATATGATTGTCTAACCACTGTGCTGCACACCCAAAGCTAATACAAAATAACATTGACTGTCACAATAAAATTAAAAATAAAATTAAAAAATAAGTGATAGCTATAAAAACATTATAATAATAAAAGCAGAATATGCTAATTAGACTGGACGTCCTTCCAACAACCTTCCGGATGAAGCCAGGGCTGCAAGGGAAGCCCGGGTCCCGGGTGCCAGAGGGAAGCCGGTGCCAGCAGCCGGGGGAAGGAAGGCCTAATCTTGCATGAATTTTGTGCATCGGGCCTCTAGTTTATATATATAAATGCCTAAGTGACCCTCAGACCGTTCGACTGGCTATGATGCTCACTGACCACCAGGGGGCAGACGCTCAACACAGGAACTGCTGAGAGACAGCAATTTTGCAGAGTGCCCTCTCCCACTCCGGGATCCCTGGGGGATGTCAGACTGCCGGTCTCGGCCCGATCCCCGCAGGCCAGGCCAAGGGACCCCACCTGCCAATGGGACCCCCCTCACTCTGCAGACGCCCTTCGAGCCCCAGCACCACCCCAGGTGCGGCCGGCTGGAGAGGGACCGTGGAGGTTGGCTCCAGGGCGTGTCCAGCCCGTCTCGCCCAGTCCCGCCCCCTGTCCACCTTCTAATTAATCTCCTTTCCATCTGCACGAACCCTGCACGGGCCTCGAGTACAGTATGATGACTCGAGCTTTCGTCGTGTTCAGTTCCCAGCTCCTCCATTTCTGGGTGCCCTATTAGCACAGCCCCCACAATTGTCTAAAGTGTCGCCTGCCCCAGGCCTGGTGGGAACAGCACAACGAACGGCCTCCCTGTCCCTCGAAAGGCAGACGCAGGAATGCCGAAACCAGCCACGGAGGCCGATGGGGGCGCCTCACAGACCAGGGTGGCAGGAGAGGTCAGGCCTCCGTGTCGCGTGTCCTGGCGATCCTACGGCTGTGGACCAGCCCCCGTCCTGTCCTGCCTTCCCCGTCCGGGGCCCCAACACGCTCCCGACCCCGACCCGACCCCGGGGAGCAGGCGCAGAGGCGCCAGGTGGTGTCCCTGCTCTGCCCGGGGAGGCCGGCCCCGGCAGCCGTCTGTGCTGCGTGAGGAGTTCCAGGGCCGGGCCACGGGGAGGCTGCTCGTCAGGCCTCAGTGGCTGCTTCTGATGCGTTTTGTGAATCACAGAACGAAGCCCGTTTTCTGTCCGACGCCCCCACGCCCCGGTGGTGAGGGAACTGGTCTCCGGACCCACTGCTGGCCCCACACACTGGTCGGGTCGGAAAGACAGGGGTCTGTGAGGAGCAGCGGCCGGCTGGGGCCCGGAGAACCAGACCTGCCACCCCGGCTGCAGAACGAGGGCTCCGGCTCTGCTGAGGCCTGATCCACTGCTGCTGTGCGTGCCTTCTCTCCTCCCAGCTCCCGCCGGGGAGGGTGGGCGGGGCTCTTGAATACTCTCTGCACATCTCCCTTCCCCCCGCCTGCCAGCTGACAGGGAAATCCCAGCCTCAGGGAGGGGCCTCGGCCTCCGGCCAGCTTTGTGTCCCCACACCTACTAACCAAACCCTCCTCCCCAGGCACACCCCGCAGAGGGGCCTGCTTTCCGGGGATAGGGGAACCAGGGAACCGGGGAACCAGGGAACCGGGGAACCGGGGAGCTGGACGGTAACGGGGTGGGCTCTCCCGTCTCTGCTTTTAGGTCAGAAAGCACCGCTAATGCTAGAACAGGCAGACAAAGATACACTCGGCGGTGAATCGTCACAACCACAGAGACAAAGGGCGAGCTCGAGACCCTGCAAACACGGGCACGTGTGAACACACGGCCTCTGCCTGTCGGCCCCAACGTGCATCGGCCACGTTAGGCATTCGCCCACCGCAGCGCTGCGGCCCTGCCTGCCGCCTTCATCCTGTTAACGTGTGGGGGGATTCGGGACGTGACGGCTGCTGCTTCAGCCCAGGCATTCACTTCCGCTTCCCTGTGTATGAAACGGGACAAAACGCGTGAGGGGCTCAGCACAGGGCCCGGCCCGGAAGCCATAGGGCACACCGGGGCACACGTGGGCACCCCTGTGGCGTGAGGAGCCGTGGTGGCGGCTCGGCGTGCAGTGGGGCTGCAGCCACCCAGCAGTCACCCGCGGGCGATCGCTCCATAAGGAAGGTCCCGGGATGAGGACAAGGTGGCGAAGGACGGGGCTGCACGTGACCTCATGTGCCCCTGGGTCTCCACTGGCGAAGAGCTAACCGTGCATTTCGGGGGAGGCCGGCCCGCAGGAAACGGGCTCCCTCAGCGGCGGGAGCCGGCGGCTCCCGAGGTGAGCAGTGTCGACGGCGTCCCTCACGGGACACAAAGTGCTTCCAACCGTGAAACTTGGACACAAATAAAAACCAACCTTTTTATTGGACAACTTTTGCTTTAATGTGTTATTGATTTTTAGAGAGAGCAGAAGGGAGAGGGATAGAGAGGTAGAAACATCAGTGATGAGAGAGAATCATGGATTGGCTGCCTCCTGCACGCCCCACACTGGGGATCGAACCCGCAACCGGGGCATGTGCCCTGACCGGGAATGGAACTGTGACCTCCTGGTTCATAGGTCGGCGCTCAATCACTGAGCCACGCCGGCCGGGCCGGACAAACTTGAGCACGAAATCTTGAACGACGTCTTTCAGATGTACTATATTGTGCCGCCAGCACAGCCAGGTTCGGTGAGCCTGGGAGGGGGCGGTGAAGGGTGGAGAAGGCAGACAAGTGAAGGAAGCTGAGATCTAGACGGGACGCTGCCCTCCCTGAAGCAAGCCGAGTCTCATTCTATAGCCAGATCCCACGGCAAAGTCAGGGCGGGTCAAGATGTTTACAACGTTCTCGAATCCACTCAACTACAGGCACCTGATCCAGCTTTGTTTACCTGCTGCTCCTCCCGCAGCCCACACCCCTCAGCCACGTGGGACCTCAGGTGCGGACCACAACCGGTCCAAACGCGGTAGCCGCTCTCCACGCTGTATCGGCAACATTTCTGCCCGTTCCTGCTGAGCGCGTGGAGCAGAGTCGTGTCTGCCCAGAAAGTCGGGGGGAGGGGGGGCTGCTGTTGGGACTGCAGGGCCCTGACGTCGCCCCTCTGCCCTGTGGCCACGCGACTCGTCCGTGAATCAGGCACAGGGTCCGTGCGGACTCGGAGCTGTTGTTCGGCTCTGTGTCCCGCAGCCAGCAGAGCGGCCGCAGGAGTGCAGACCCCGTCCTGACCGTGGCCCGGAACGGCCGCGCACCATCCCTCCTGGCGGCCCCGCCTGTGACCGTGGCCCGGAATGCCGGCCACGCACCATCCCTCCTGGCGGCCCCGGGAAGCACAGACGTGCCGGCACGCTCAGCACAGGCACAGCCGTTTCTCTTCTCTGAACAAGTCACCCCCGGGGCTCGGATGGACACGGTAGGCTGTGGGGGTCCTGGCAGAGGACTTGAAATCGGCCTCAGGAAAATCCAACTGCAGGCTCCCCGCAGGGATTCCCCAAGTGCCTGCTGCTCCCCAGTCTGCTCCCCACGCAAACTGGTCAGACTGGGCCGGGGACCAGGACCCCGCCCCCCTCCCCCGCGCACCCCCCCCCCCAGGCTCCAGCCCTCACCTCTGCAGGCAGGTCATGTGCTGTCGAAAGTCACAGTCCGTCTTCTTCCTAAAGAATGTGGCCTCACCTGTTCTCTTCCCCCTCCTCCCCCTCCTCGTCCCTCTGGCACCTGGCAGCAGGCCGCCTCCCGGCAGGGCAGGGCGGGCGGGGCAGGAGGACCGGGTTTCGGTGGCTTTTGTGGGGTTAGGTCACGTCAAGGTGTGTGGCTGAGCCGTCAGGGTGGACCTGGGCGAGGACAAGCCGAGGTTTCGTTCCCGGGTGCCCATTCCTGGCAGTGACCATGTAGTGACCAGAGCCCCCAAAGGGCGGGAGGAGCTGCCCGAGGGGGGGGCAGGATTGGCGGGGGAGCGGGGCGGGGGGGGGGGGGGTGACGGGAAATGAGACTCGGGGCGGCTGGAGGGGCTGGCCTCGCCCAGTGGGAGAATCTCCGTGAATGAGAAAAGGACAACAGTGTTGTTTTGTTGTGTCTTTCTCCTTTTTTAATGAAAACCCCGTGCTTTCCAGCGAGAGCTCATGGGCGTTGGCAAACGCCTCGTTTCTCAGGACGCCTGCGTTGGAGGAGGCCATGGCCCCGGGCCTCGCGCACATGTCCGCCCGCCTCCGCCTCCGATACCTAGAAATTGTCCCCCCCCCCCCGGGAGCGCAGCCTCCCCTGCAGCCACGCAGGAGCAGCCGAGGTTCTGTTCACGCTCAGAACCTCCCTCCGGGGCTTCTGCCAGGACGGCCCGCGGGAAGAGTGAGCGGGGACTCTGGTGAGCGAGGTCCCTCCAGCCCCTCGGCTGGCAGCTGCGCCAGGCGTCTGGGTCGTCTGCGGTGGCCTCTGAGGCGGGGGGGGGGGGGGGGGGTTTGGGGGGTGACGGGGGCTCCGCTCTGCCCAGCCTCCGACTGCAGTGAGTGGCCGCGGATGCCCGCAGGCTGTGCCCAAGACGCTGGTGTTTGCTTTTCTGAAAAAGGGCTTCTTCTGTGTTCTTAATAGAAAGTAACACATACATGCATGTACACACATGTGCTCACATCCACATACATACACATGCACATACCTATACATAGATGCATGCACATATGCATACACTTATATACCCATTCACATACATACATGCATGCAAATGCACACACCTATACACATATGCACACACATATATACACGTGCATATAGTTATGCACACATGCACACACACGTGTATACACACACATACACGCACTTTTCACAAACACTCAGCTCCTGAGACTGGTCCCGTGGCCATGGCCGCAGGGCAGCTCTGATGGCCGAGGCGGCCTCCCTAACATCTTCCATGAACCAGAGCCCTGCCCCCCCCCCTTCATTTGTCCCCAAATCGTGCATTTACCACATGTTCTTCGTTCAGGCAGGACGCAGACAGATTAATCTGGAAAGGGACAAATACTCCATGTGAGCCCCTAATCCTGCTATGCAAATCGGCTCCAGGCACTGGCTGACCTGCCTGCCTGGCCGGGGGTGTGGCCTGGCCGGGGGTGTGGCCTGGCTGGGGTGTGGCCTGGCAGGGGGTGTGGCCTGGCTGGGGGTGTGACCTGGCCAGGGGTGTGGCCTGGACAGGGGGTGTGGCCTGGACGGGGGTGTGGCCTGGCAGGGGGTGTGGCCTGGCAGGGGGTGTGGCCTGGTT
The DNA here is from genome assembly GCF_027574615.1 of Eptesicus fuscus. Lineage (NCBI taxonomy): Eukaryota > Metazoa > Chordata > Mammalia > Chiroptera > Vespertilionidae > Eptesicus > Eptesicus fuscus. The sequence goes on from NC_072482.1 coordinate 97,495,698, forward strand.
GGGGGTGTGGTCTGGCAGGGGTGTGGCCTGGACGGGGGTGTGGCCTGGCAGACTTGCTGAGCAGGCCAGGCCTGGGCACTCCCACCGTGAGTCCCCCCACCAGACCTGCTCCCCTTGTTTGGACGGATGGAACTTGCACAGCGCGGTTTTTATAGTGTGGGAGGGGCAGGCTGGAGGAGTGGGGTTGCTCAAATGCTGGGGTGCCTTGGAGAACTTGGGGAACAGGCCCTGCATGCTCAGGGCAGGCCACAGCCAGGGCAGCATCTCCGCTGGACGGGGCCCTCACAGAGGAAGCTGGGCCCCCTGGGCTGGGGTGGGGGCGGGTAAAGGAGGGAGACTCGGGCTGCTCCTGCGCCCACCCACGCGCTCCCTGGAGCCCAGCTGCCCGCAGAGGAGATGGGAGGCCCGGTCTCCGGCGGAGGAGGCGGGGCGGAGGAGAGCTGAGCTGGGGTCCATGGAGGTCTCTCAGTCACAGCCCTGCCCCTGGGCTGAGTGTCCGAGACAGACAGCCAGGCCACCGCGGCCCTGCCCACAGCTCTCAGACCTGCGGGGCTGACGTCACAGCCTCCTGCGACGTGGGAGGTCCGCTCGCCAGCCAAGTCCTCGCCCGGCCCCCCTCCAGGCTGCTGCAGGGTTGGTCCCCAGACAGCGCTGTGCTATTGGGGAAGATTCCGATCCTGTAAAACTCGTTCTAAATCGAGAGAGAACAAATCCAAATCTTCGCTCTAATACGAGCCAAGCAGGTGTCTCCAGTGATCCCTGAGGGCCCCCTGGACGAGGGAGGAAGGGGGCTGAGGGACGGCCAGGCCCTCCGTGGCGGTCAGCAGGGTCAGGCGTCCGGCCGGCAGCTCCTGGGCCCCAGGCCTCGCGTGGCGGTCCACACGGTGGAGGCAGCCGTCACCCTAGGCCCCTCCTGGGGCAGTTCCACCCACAGGGAGCCGCCCCCAGACCAGGAGCTGTGCCTCCGCTGGGGACACGGACGGGCGGACGGGCGGTCGGGATCCTGGGGACGTCGTGTCCTGCCCCGCGGGCCGAGGCTGGGAGGCTGGGAGGCTGGGAGGCTGGGTGGTGAGCGCCCGCCTGGGTCCCTCCCGTGAAGCGTGAACAAGGCGCTTCCTTAACCCGAACCTCGCCACGCACACAAGGGCCGCCGCTTCCTGTGCTTCTAACCCGGGACCCGGCCGCTGGAGATCCGGGTCCCCCACCCCCGTCCTGACCTGGAGGAAGGAGGCTCCCAGGCACCAGGAGCCAGCTGCCCCGGCAGCGCGGCCCCGCCTGAGCGGAGAGCGGGGGGCGGGGGGCTTCAGGCCTCACAGCCCAGGACACCAGGGTCCCTTCACTGACCGCCAGGCCGGTCACGCGAGCACACTCCCCCCGGGGTCAGGTCTGGGCCGTGTGATTGATAGACTCGGGGTCACAGCAGTGAAGACGCCGCCCGCCCTCCGCCGTGGGCAGCGCTGGGCTCCTGGGGGCTCCCGGGGACCCACAGAAATGACCAGCCTTGCTGCCCGGCGGGGGGCCCCGGTCAGCCTGAGTCCCCAGGGACCGCCACTCGGCGCAGAGGACGGACGGACGAGGGCAGGGAAGGGAGCTGCGGCCTCATGCCCCAGGCTCACGTGACGGCCGAGCTCGGGGACACGGTCAGAGGGCCTGGTGCCTGCCGGGCCGCGGCCTCTCCTCCTGGTCCCCTCCTTCCTGGCTCCGTGTGGCTTGGGTTTCGGGTGCTGTTTACACAGCCTCTCCCGCCGGACGGCTTGGCACAGGCGCACATTCCTGCTCCACGCCCGTGACCGTGGCCGCGCTGAGGGCGCCCTGCCCCGGCCGCCCGGGGCCCAGGGGACTGGGTCTGGCAGAGGCGTCCATGCGGCCCCACTAGCTCTGCTGGCAAAGAACTCTGCCCCGAGCCACAGGAGGGGCCTCCCCACGCCCACTGCCCGCCCCGCACCCCTGCCCGCCCCCCCCCCCACTAGAGGCTAATGCACCGCCCTGGGGCCTCCAGCTCCGGCCATTCGGCCAGAGCACGCTGGCCGGTCAGTCACCCGGCAGAGCAGGCCAGCACCCGGATCTAACCCGGTCGGCTGCCAGGCCCACAGGTGGGGAGACGGTGGGAGGACTGGACAGGAGAGCGGGGCATTTCTCTGTACGAAAGGCAGGTGTCGGGGTGACAGGGGGCTGGAGAGCTCGGGGCAAAGGGAGGCGACGCGGGTTCGTAGGATGTGGGAGCGCTGAGAATGGTTGCTCTGCTGTGCAGGGGGGGGTGAGGAGGGGAGGGGACCGTGTTCATAACGAACGCCTCCCACCAGCACCACTGCTTGGGTGTCGGATGCGGGCTGTGCCCCAGGGAAGGATTCATTTTCCGACGAGCAGACATTTGTTCTGTGCAAGAGTCTGAGGCCGGAGCACTTTGATTTTCAAGATCAGGGCTCTGCTGAGAGAGGAAAGGTCTTTCTGGGAATTCTGGGAGCCGTGCTTTGAATAAAAATCGCAGTCAGAGCAGGGAGATGGCTGCACAAACCGGGGCTCTGGATCCAGCAGGAGGCGGTGCTTCCTTGGGAGAGATGGAGACCTAATTCAAAGTCTTACAAGATGCTGATTGTATCACCACCACCACCATTCCCATCATCACCATCATATACCATAGCCATTACCACCACCATCTCCCTCATTACCATCACCATCACCACCACCATCATCACCATCACCATCACCATCACCACCACCACCATCATCATCATCACCATCACCACCATCATCACCATCACCATTCCCATCACCACCATCATCACCACCATCACCACCATCACCACCACCATCACCACCACCACCACCACCATTATCATCACCATCATATGCCATAGCCATTACCACCACCATCTCCATCATCACCATTCCCATCACCATCATCACCATCATCACCATCATCATCACCATTACCACCATCACCACCACCACCATTATCATCACCACCATCACCAGCACCAGCACCAGCACCACCCTATGGCGTGGGCACAGCGCTGGCCCAGTGGGCACTATGCTCGGTCCTTACAGGCAATGGGACGTCTGGCTTCACGAAGACCCTCCCGCTCCGTCCTGCCCTATTTCATACATTAGCTCACCAAGACCCAGGGAGCACCCTGCTAAGCCAGGACCCGGCCTGGACTCGAGATGGGGCCGGACCGGCTCCAGAGCCTGCGCTCCTCACACTCAGGCCTGTCTGCAGCGGGCAGCCTCCAGGGCAGCGCTGGGCCAGAGCAGGCAACGCAAGAAGCACGGCCAAAGATGGCTCCTCCGGAGTGCAAGCACAGTCACATACATGCATGCGTGTCGGCACTGGTGTTCTACCGATTGTTTAATTTTAGAAAAAGATCGATTTGCATCTAAACAATTTATTTCTCAGAACCCCATTCTTCTGGTTTTGTAAGTGGCACAAACGAAGTTGAAACTGACATCAGTGTGAAACGAAGGATAAAATCCTGACATGAGAGCCATCCGTTGTGACAAGGCTGAATTCCGGACGCGCCTGCCTGGGTGGACTCCGCGATCCCCGCCGCATAAATCATCCTTCTTCCTGCCGTGAGGGCTTATCTTGCCCTGTGATCCATCCAGACACACCAGGCTTCACCTTTGGAAAAGCGATGAAGCGTCGCCCAGCTCAGAGAGATAAAGATTTAGCACGCATTCTGCACGGACACCAGAATGTAAACACCGAAGTCTCCATTAACCTCCTGATCGGAGGGTCAGAAGGGGCGTCTCCCGGTGACAGGGAAGCAATGCCACGTCCCACAGACCCCATCCAGCTGGTGACGGGACCCCGGCCGCCGCGATCCGCTGTGATAACGGGAGGGAATCAAGGTCGTGCCATTCATTTCTGAAAAGGCCAGTGCCCGCCACGCTAATCCCAGCTGAGCCGGGCGGGAGCCAGGCCAGCGCTCCGGCCGCGGCTGGACAGCCTTTGGGTTGACGAATAATCGCGCCCGGACTACAGGCGGATCGGAGGAGCCAGGACAAAAACGCAAACACACAGCGCACCCAGCCCGGCAGTGCAGGGACAGCCCAGTCCAGGTTCACGTCGAGGTGCCGAGCTGACTCCTTAAAATGAGCAAATAAACACATGCACCCACATACACACGCATGCACCCACATACACACGTGCACACATGTACACACACATGCACACACAGCCCGTGGCCCAGCTCTGCAGAACCCCGAGGAACACAGACCTCGACATGGACTTCCCTCCAGCGCTGGCCCAGCCGCGTGGTCTGGGGAAGGCTACCTGCCTCACCCTCAGTTTTCTCCCCTGCGAGGTGGAGAGGACACCACCTGGTGGGCTGAGATGGCCGGTAGGAAAGGCCTTGGTGATGAGCCATCTCTGCAGAGTTGCTATTTGCCCTGCCAGCTCCCCAGGACGGACAGGCCGCAGCTCTCCTTCAGGGCTCCGTGCGCCGTGGCCCCTGCCCCCAGCCCCTCCCCCGCTCACAGCCTGCTCACGGTCCCCCACCAACCACCTTTGAGGAGGCGGATCCTGCTCGGCCCGGTCTCACGTTCACGGCAAACTCTTCAGGCTCACTCCCACGGCCAGGATTTAACAGAAACTCTCCATCAGTTCTTTCTTATTGTGTTACTAGAGGCCCGTGCACGGGTAGGGTCCCTAGGCCTGGCCGGTGATCAGGGCCAATCTGTGGGGCGACTGGCAGGGTGATGGGGGAGGGGGGACCCTGCTGGCATCCGCCTTGGTTGGCCTGGGGCCTGCGGGCTGGAGGCAGCTCCTGCGTTGAGCGTCTGCCCCCTGGTGATCAGTGTGCATCATAGCAACAGGTCGTTCCGCCATTCAGTCTATTTGCATATTAGGCTTTTCTTATATAGGACTAGAGGCCCAGTGCACGAAATTCGTGCACTGGAGGGGGCGTCTCTCAACCCGGCCTGCGTCCTCTCACAGTCTGGGAACCCTCGGGGGATATCCAACTGCCGCCCTAGGCCCACTCCCCGTGAGGATCAGGCCTAAGCCAGCAGGTGAACATCCCTCTCACAGGCTGGGACCCCCCGCTCCTTACTGCTCGCCTGCTCACTGCTCCTTACTGCTGGGCTTGCTGCTCCTTAGCGCTGCTGCAGAGGCAGGAGAGACTCCCACCCCCACCACTGCACTCGCCAGCCATGAGCCTGGCTTCTGGCTGAGTGGTACTCCCCCTGTGGGAGCACACTGACCCCCAGGAGGCAGCTCCTGCGCTGGGTGTCTGCCCCCTGGTGGTCAGTGCGCGTCATAGCAACCAGTCATTCTGGCCATTCTGCCGCCACGGTCGCTTAGGCTTTTATTATATAGAGCAGGCGTCCTCAAACCACGGCCCGCGGGCCACATGCGGGTGTTTTTGCCGTTTTGTTTTTTTACTTCAAAATAAGATATGTGCAGAGTGCATAGGAGTTTGTTCATAGTTTTTTTTAAACTATAGTCCGGCCCTCCAACGGTCTGAGGGACAGTGAACTGGCCCCTGTTTAGAAAGTTTGAGGACCCCTGATATAGATTATTCCTTAGTAAGCAGTAGGGGTGGAGGGTTAAGCAGACACTGGATTGGAAAAGAAGGCCAGAGCGGCACTTCTCAGCCCACACCTGGCCCCACACCCGGCCCCACACCTGGCTGAGCCCGGGGTCTCTGAGGGACATGGTTCTCCTCGGGGGAGGCTCGTCCTGGTGGCACCTATAGGAACTCGGTGTGGCTCAGTGGATAGAACATCAGCCCATGGACTGAGGGTCCCAGGTTTGATTCTGGTCAAGGGCATGTACCTCGGTTGCAGGCTGGATCCCCGGCCCCGGGCATGTGCAGGAGGCAACCAGTCCGTGTGTGTGTGTGTGTGTGTGTGTGTGTGTGTGTATGTATATCTCTGTCTCTCCCCCTCCCTTCCACTCTCTAAAAATCAATGGAAATATCCTCGGCTGAGGATTAGCAAAAAAAATAAAAACAAAAGTCAAGTGGCCTTCAGCACCTCTCCTAAATCAGCGAAGCCCAGTGAGAGTCAGGCGTGGGTGCCCGGCCCGTTCCCAGGCTCCCATGACTAATTGCTCGTATTTGCAGGGCAGCTCCCGGGACCCGGGGAGGACCCAGGGAGCATCTGCCCCTGGAGCGATGGCCCCACAGGCTGGAAGGCGAGGCGATCTGAGAGCATCGCGTGGAGGTGTGCACGGAGCTCCAGGTTCTCGGAGAACAGGAGGGGCACACCGCTGATGTAAAGGCGGGAGGGGCGTCCTGGGGAGGGTCACTGGGCGCAAGGTCACGACCTGCCCAGCGTGTGGCTCTGCAGGGAGAGGCCGCTTCCTGTTTGCTTGAAATAAGGGCGGGAACCAGACGGCTGTGGCCGCCCCCACTGGTCAAGGGCCCGAGGTGTCTGGCTTCCCTCCCTCGAGCCCCCATTTTAACCCACGCAGAGGCCGCCGGGGGTAACGGCCCCGACGGGGCTGGAGACCTGCTCCATAGGGAGCCGGTGGGGGGCCGGGGCTGCTCACAGGAAGAGGGGGCGACGATGGAAACACACATTTCAGGGCACCGCTGTGGGCAGAGTGTCCGTGGCTTCTGTCTATCGATAATGTCTTCACATCTTTCAAAACTCAGCCCGTGCCCGGGATCGAGGACGGCCTCGCCCGCGGGGAAACCAGCCTCCCGTCTCCGCAGCCCTGCTCGGACGGGTCTCCCAGGAGGAAGTCGCCAAAGGGAACGGGCTGACGAGGGTCCCGAGTACCCCACCTCGGGCTGGGCAGGCGGCGCTGAGGGGCACAGAGGGGAACGGCCGAGGCCCCTCCCTCCGCCCGAGAGCCTGTGGCTTCCACGCGCGCCTCCCCCCGTGGGCACTGGAAACCCCAGATCCTGGGCCTGAGGCCACGCCACCTGCGGAGGGACCAGCCGTGGTCACCTCGCCCGGGCTCACGTCCCTCCTTCAGCTCCTCCCTGGCCCGGAGGTGTCCTGGTTACACCCTACACTCATGGCGGCCACTGCACCCCCCAGTTCTGCATCTCCACCCTCACCTCCTCCTCCCCTCCTCTGCCCCCCCTCCCCGCCCCCCAGCCCTGGTCTCCACGTCTGCAGCCAGACCTCTCCTAGGCTTCCGGCTTCCTGCGTCGCCCTGTGGCCTCCTCTTGCTGCCTTTGCCTTATCTTAACGGCAGGTCTCTGAAATCTGAGAGGATAAGGAAGACGGGCCATCCATCAGAAACAGCCCTGCTGTCGGCTGCACACTGGTACCCCTCCAACCCCAACCCCAACCCCTACCCCTACCCCTACCCCTACCCCAGCCCCTACTCCAACCCCAACCCTGACCCGACCCCAACCCCAACCCCTACCCCAACCCCTACCTCAACCCCTACCCCAACCCCGACCCCGACCCCGACCCTAACCCCAACCCCAACAGGAGGTATTGGGGGGTGCTTAGGTCATGAGGGGGGCCCTCATGGATGGGATCTGAGCTCATTCATTCTGTCTGTCTCTGTCTCTCTCTCAATCTTTGTTTAAAGCGACATTCAAGTAACAAAGTCTAGCTGGTGGGAAAAGTTTGAAAAACACTGGAGTTCTTGCCTCCCCGCCTCCCGCCGCCTCCTCCTGCTCCAGCACACACGGGCGGAAGCGAGCGGCACTCCTCAAAATTCCTGCTCCACGTCCCGGCCGCTCCCCGGAATTCCAGGCTCAGCAGCCGCTGAAAAATGTGTTTGGCTCTCAGAACTCTTCACGGGTCGAGTGGTGGCCACGACCTCTCCCTCCTCACATGTATTTGCCCCCTGAGGGCTCCGGGACCTGGGTCCTCGCCCGGGCCCCACCTCCCAGCCCGGCCAGGACGGGAGGGCCGAGGTACAAATGAGAAGAACTATGTGGAAGGAAAGTGTAACCGTTATAGCGATCACAACACGTCAGAACTGTTCAGAGCTGACAAGCGCAGTGAGTGCAACCCAAGGACAGAGCCCCCCTTCACTAATGCCGGGGTGGCGACTGGCACCCGAGGGATTTCCCAGGCGAGTGGGGAGGTGACCACCCCTCCCCCGCCCCGTGCAGGCTGTCTCCCTCACTCTCCTCTCAGACGGCTCTTCCAGGCCTCGGGGTCTGCACAGGGAGGGGGTGGGGGTGGTCCAGGGGGCAGGGCTCTGTGTCTCCTCTCTCCCAGGTAGGCGGCTCTGTGACCTGCCCGCTTAGGTCACTCCCTGAACCTGCCTTCTCCGCTGGCACATGATGGGCATAAAGGCCTCGCAGCCCTGGCCGATGTGGCTCAGTGGATAGGGTGTCAGCCCTGGAACCGAAGGCTCCGGGTTCGATTCCGGTCAAGGGCACACACTTCAGCTGCAGGCTCAATCCCGAGGCAACCAATTGACGTGTCTCTCTCACTTTGGTGTTTCTCGTCCTTCCACTCTTCCTTCCACTCTCTCTAAAAACCAAACGGAAAATATCCTCAGGTGAGGAAAACTGAAATAAAATTTAAAAATTGAATTAAAAAATAATAAAAATAAATAAAGGCCCCGAGACCTCCCGTGAGCACAGATGCGCACAGTAGGTGCCGGTAGGTGCCCGAACCTCGGTCAGCGGGGAGAGGGTCAAGGTCAGGCCTGCAGGCAGCACCCGGGGTGGGGCGCTGCTCAAGAACAAACTCTTTTCTTCTCCAGTCCCAGGTGCAGAGCTTCCCAGAGCGCTTTGGGTGAAAGACAAGCAGAAAGGCGGACTTTTTGTGTGGTTGGTGTTTGGTTACAGACGGGGGTGGGTAAAGGCCAAGAGAAACCCGGCCCGAGCGGCGGGCGGGGTCTGGACGTCGCACCAGCGTCCGCAGCGGCCAGTCCCTGGACCGCGGACAAGGGGATCGGGTTCCGTGATCCAGGGGCGCCTCCGTCCAGGGCTGACATCAGCGCCGGGGGAAACGGGGCGCACCTGCCTCCAGCCGCCGTGTGCGTAGGCCCATTATCCCGGCCCGGCCCTGCGGGTCGCGGACACGCCAGCTGGCACGGCCGCCCGCGGGTTTGCGTGAATGGGTGGGACCTGCCGGGGCGGCGCCCGCCGAGGTCAGGGCCCGGGTGTGAGAACGCCCTGACTCCCCGCCGCTCCCAGACGGGCCGACGGGCCTGAAAGGATGCTGACAAGAGGGACAGGCCGGCCAGCGCTTCTCAGACACCACGGCCCCGCTGTTCAGCCACGGCCAGGGTGGCCTCGTGCCGAACCGGGAAAGGTGACCGGGACGGTGGGAGGGGTCAGACAGCCACACGTTGTCCTCCCGGAGGGAGTTCTCCGAGGCCGGGACGTCCACACCCGGAGGCCTCCGCTGTGGAGGTGGCCGGACCCCGGGACCCCGGGCCGGGGAGAGCCCAGCGGCATCGCCCGGGTGAGGTAGGTCACAAAAGCTCCTGGAAATGTGCTGATGGCCGAGGGACCGTGTGCCGGAGGCTCGTCACCGAACGGCAGGCCCCCGAGAGCAGCCTGGTGGTTCGGAGCCCTGGGATTTCAAACTCGGGCGTCAGCAAGAATCTCCAAATACAAGGACTCTAATTCCCCCGAAGGAGACACACGGGACCACGTTCTGCTCCGTGTTGTCCTCCTGGAGAAACGGTGTAACCCTGGGTGTGACCGGCACCGCCACGCGCCACCTCAGTGACTTCAGTCCAGGACGTAGCCTGTGTCAGGGTCCCCTGGTGTCCTGGGCGACCACAACTCAGTGCCACAGACCCAGTGGCTGAGCCAGCGGGAGGGCGTCCCCTCACAGTTCTGGGGGCCACAACGCAGTGCCACAGACCCAGTGGCTGAGCCAGCGGGAGGGCATCCCCTCACAGTTCTGGGGGCCACAACGCAGTGCCACAGACCCAGTGGCTGAGCCAGCGGGAGGGCGTCCCCTCACAGTTCTCGGGGCCGAGGTCTGAAGGTGGTGTCTGCAGGGCCGCCCTCTCTGTGAGGGGCCTTGGGAGATGGGCTCCAAGCCTTCCTCGGACTTTCTGGTGGTGCCCTGTGGACCCCGAAGAAAGAAGGCACCTCCTAAGAAGGGCTCCCGGTGGCTAACTGGGCTAAAATAAATAAATTAATTAATTAATTAATTTAATTAAAAAAAAAAAAAGTCTAAGCCATTTTTGCACAGGGGCCTCTGATGCAAATTCAGGGAGAAGCCTACACTGTGTTCCTGCCGCCTGAGCCAGGCCAGCCCTTAAGAAAGAATCCCTGGAATCCCATTTCAACCAATAGGATGGAGGCTTTCCCCAGCCAATCAGAGCTGCACAGCTCTGACCAATCAGAGTGGCTCTATTCCGACCAATCAGGACAGCACCTTTTGGACCAATCAAACTGTGGAGATTTGGAGTCCTCCTTTGCATAATGACAGGCCAATCAGGGACCAGGGGCAGGGACTTCTGTCCATAGACCCCAGCTCCTCTCTGGCTCTGCAAGTGCACGTCCCCTTCCCCGGGCTGGAGGCTGTGTCCCCGGCTGAGCTGACACAGGGAAGATGGCTCTGAGCAGCGTGGACAGCGGGAGAGGGGCCTGGTCCCAGGGCGCCTGGCTCCGGGCTCCTCCCAGCAGCAGTGGATCACCATTGCGCTGTTTTGCACTAAAAGTGCCCTCCTTTACACCCCGTATTGGGGACTCATGTTGGCATTGAACCTGCGCCAGCGACCACGTCGTCAGCTGCAGCTCTCTGTCTGGGCTGCCGCCTCGTGGCTGCCGCCGTGTCCCTGTCTCCTGTGGCACCGCCTCTTCCGAGAAGGACACCTGTCAGGCTGCTTTGGGCCCGCTGAGGCCTCACCTCCAGGTGATTGTGTCTGCAAAGGCCCTACTTCCCGGTAAGCCCCTTCCAGGTACAGGGCTGAGGACGTCGACTACTCCCTGGGGGACGCAGGGCGCCCCGGGCAGCTGCAGGCGTGAGGCGTGTTTGGAAAGGAAGGGGCCTGGCGACTCGGTGACGTGTTCTGGCCACGCCCGGTGTCTGTGAGCTGCGACTCCTCGTTCTGTTTATTACCTCACACCCCGTAAACGTAACCTCCTGCAGGGTGCAGGCGTCCCCCAAATTGCCCATTAATGCTGAAGGATCTGCTTCCCTCCAAAGTCACCCCAACACCACGCTCACAGGCTCCCCGTCTCTGCTGAGAAGTTCATTCGTTTGTTCTCAAAGCCGCCTGCTTGCCCAGTCAGCATGGCGCAGCGGTTAGAGCGTTAGCCCGCGGTCCTGTCCTTCGAAACACTTCCATAGTTTGTGTGAGCAATGCTCGCTGCGATGGTCTGACCGTCTGCCTCCTGCACCAAGCGGCACGCTGTGTGAGTCCGCATGTCTGCTGCTGCTCGCTCTGCATCGTTAGCACCAACCACAATGGCACATAGTAGGCCCTGAAAATGCCTGTCGGGGGGATGGATGGGACAAAGGACAGATGGCAGGAGGAACAGATGGACAGATGGACATATGAAATAGATGAACGCACAGAGGAATGGATGGATGGACAGATGGATGGACGGATGGATGGATGGACTGGTGGGCAGATGGACGGATTATGAAATAGATGAACGCACAGAGGAATGGGTGGATGGACGGACAGATGGATGGATGGATGGGCGGGCGGATGGACTGACAGACGGACGGATGGATGGACGGACGGATGGATGGATGGACTGGTGGGCAGATGGACAGATGAAATAGATTAATGCACAGAGGAATGGGTGGATGGACGGACAGATGGATGGATGGATGGGTGGACGGACGGACGGATGGATGGAAGGATGAATGGATACAGTGTCAATGAACTCTGCAGGTAGGAGTCAGAGACCAGAGCAGTGGGGGTTTTGGGCTTAAATTACTGGTTGGAAATGTTCTGCTCATCTGGGTCCAACCCAGTTCCGGGAGCCGAGGAGCTAACGTGTGGGTAACGTGTTCCCGGAAGTGTCCTGTCGCTTGCCACGCCGTTGGGACGGGTTTGGGACGGTCAGAAAGACCTCTGCTTTGCAGCTCCCTTTCCATTAACTCCTGGTAATTAGGTAAGGGGGGCGTTCTCGCGACTTACGCAGACGCGGGGTCCACCGGCCCCTGGGAACCAGGCGACCTGTTCGGCTCATTCGGGTGAATATTCGGATCAGAGCCTCCCCCTCCCCCATGGCTCTCACCTTTCCGCCCCACAGAGAACTCCATGACGCCCAGACAATGGGACCGGGATTTAAATATTTCTCTCTCCTCGCAGCCCACACTCATCCGGGCGCAGGCTGTCTCGCAGTTTTAGAACATGTGTGGAGCCCACACAGAGATTCTAGGTTTCTGCCTCCTCTTGCTCTGTAAGCGTGTCACCCTGGTTATAAAGGGGGGGCGGGGGGGAGGGGACTCAGGTGACCAGTTTGCCCCTGACTCCCAGGGAGGAGTTTCTGTCCGTGTTGATTCCAGTCCCGTGAGAAGCCACAGGCACAGTCCCCTTGCTTTTGGCTGAATAGACGAGGCAAGTTCACGGCGAACTGGTGTAAAGAACAAGCTATAGATGCACAAACATAACACTAGAACACACCTGTACACACGTGTGTGCAAGTTCACATCCCTATACACACACAGCTCAGCCGCTGGCCAAGCCGCTCCGTCATCCGGCATCTCAGCATTAGGATGGAGGGGAGGCCGTGACTGCAGAGGCCTGGGCCTCCCACAGAGGAACTCCTCACACACACACACACACACACACACTCACACACACACACACACACTCACACACACACGCACACACACACACCAGTGTCTTGAACACAATCGCAGGCACAGGCCAGGGCTGCCGGGCTAGCAGGATGGCCTCTCTGTCCAAGCTGGGCCAGCACCCAGGCATTCCAGCCAGAGGAAGGAAGAGGGGAGAAGGCCATGTGCCCCCTTTTAAGAAGGTCCCTGGCCCCAGCCGGTTTGGCTCAGTGGAAGACCATCGGCCCGTGAACTGAAGGGTCCCGGGTTTGATTGTGGTCAAGGGCATGTACCTTAGTTGCAAGTTCAATTCCTGGCCCTGGTCAGGGTGCATGAAGGACGTGTCTCTCTCACATCGATGCTTCTCTCTCTGTCTCTTTCTCAAAATGGATGGGAAAATGTCCTTGGTGAGGATTAACAACACAGAAAGGAGGTCCCTGTGTTTGTTCCCTACATTTTTGCTTCCACACGGCCACGTAGCTGCAAGAGAGCCTGGGGGGTGGTCTCTGCAGGGCGCCACGTGCTCGTCTGAAGTAGCGTCACTACCGTCCTGGCAGGAAGAAGGAAGAGGCCGGCTCCTCATGCGGCCCCACGCGGGCTCGTCATCGTCTGCGTCCGTCCTCATCCGCCCGCTGCCCACGGCTCAGCTGACGCCCCACCAGTCACCACAGTCGCCGCCGTGGCCAGATGGGCAGCTGGCGTGTTCCTTGTCCACGTTCCGCGTCCAACCACAAATAAAACCGCACGACGCTTCCCCACACAATACTTCTCGACACAACGGGCGTTTCTGTTGGTCACTTCCTGGTTGGGTGGCGCCCGCAGGCGGGTAAGCGTTGGCCAATTGACTGAAGTCCAGGAAATTCTGAGATTACCTGCAATTGTGTTCAAGAACTGGTGTGTGTGTGTGTGTGTGTGTGTGTGTGTGTGTGTGTGAGAGAGAGAGAGAGAGAGAGAGAGAGAGATTGTCTTGTGAGGCAGTCCTAAATGCACAGAGGATTATGTAACTCCTGACGGACCACGGGCTGGCCCCCCACCCCCACCCCCGACACACCACAGCTACAGCCCACCCGCTCACCGGCCAATTGTGAACGTGGGGCACTGGCCCGACTAGCGCCGTCAGCCCGGTGAACTCAGGTGGATTAACCATGTTGCGCGCCACGCTGCGCGGCGGTGAAGGGACAGCAGCTCACATGCAGTCGTGCTGAGGCCGAGACGCGTCATTTTAGCCAACGTGAGCGGTGCAAGGCGAGAGTGAGGAGCAGTCCAGGAGCAGAGCACGCAGGTTTAATGATGGTCAAACTGCTGAGAGAGGGAGCCGACGGGAGGCGTTTCTGTTGGTCACTTCCTGGTTGGGTGGCGCCCGCAGGCGGGTAAGGGCTGGGCAGACACCACAGCTCCCTGAGGGAACCGGTTTCCTTCCAAGGAAGAGTGTCTGCTCACCAGCATTGTGAACCGGCGCCTCACTTTCTTCCTAGCGCCGTGGTCGGCAAACTGCGGCTCACGAGCCCCATGCGGCTCTTTGGCCCCTTGAGTTTTTAGCAAAGGCCAGCTTAGGAGTACCCTAATTAAGTTAATAACAATGTACCTACCTGTATAGTTTAAGTTTAAAAAATGTGGCTCTCAGAAGAAATTTCAGTCGTTGTACTGTTGATATTTGGCTCGGTTGACTAATGAGTTTGCCGACCACTGGCCTAGCGGGTTTACTTTACACAGACACTCACGCGTGGGCGCACACATGGGCACACACACGCGTGCATACAGCTGTGTGCGCATATGCACACCCATGCATACAAGCCCGCGTGTGCACACATGCACCCCCACACATGCACACACACATCTTTTCGAAAGACAGTTGTCCAATGTTGACCAGCACCTCACAGCTCCATCCCTTGCCCTCCCGCCTCACCCCCCACCTTCCCCCACTCGCTCGGGATCTAAAAATGCGTCTCCCGGTATCAGAGCCGGGAGTAATCCTATCCGAGTTTCGAGCATCCCAGTGAAGGAGCCATTGTCTTGGTTTGGAAATCTTCCAGAGAAAGAAGATTTAACCTTTTTCAAGACGGGCCTGGGGCAGGGAGGCCAGCTGCCTGCTTCACTGCGCTCGCGGGAAAGCGCCAGCGGCAGCAGCGGCGGATGGACGGATGGACGGCACAGCGGCTCTCCACCGCCCGCACGTCCTCGCGGCCGCATCCCGCCAACGCGGGGGGCGCCCACTCACCTCTACTGTGTCCCGAGCTCAGACGCTCCGCGCCCGCCTTCGGGGCAGTCTGCTGGCCACCTGCGCAATGCCGCTGATCTCTGGACTTCCACCAGAAACTAGGAGCCGGCATTATTACTCACTTTATCGGCCCCCAGGCTCCACACCCCTCCTGCCCGTTGGCAGCAGGAAAATCCCGTTTCAGAGCGGAAAATGCGGCCATCGTGTCCAGGCCACATCGCCCCGACAAATCCTGTCCCACACGGATTCCAGGGGATTGGTGCTCACGGCACAGTCGGGGTGCACGTGCAGCCGGGGAGGCCTGAGGCTGGGTAACCGCCCAATGTGGCCGCCTGGTTCACCACAGCTGCTCCTCACCGGGGTTCCCGGAGGCCCCCAGGGCCCGTGTCCCTGCCGTGTCCCCAAGACCCTGCGGACCTGCCGGCTCCCTGGAGTCTGGGAGCCACGGCTTCACTACGGCACTGCCTGCTTGGCTGCACGGGCCCTCGGGTTTTCCAAGAAAAGGGCCCATTCTCCGGGGCGCAACCCCTGGCACAGGCCGCCTGGGGCCGGGGAGCTAGGAATGGGACGCTGAGCCGCCCAGGGACATGGTGAGGGACCAGCGGAGAGGGACCACTGAAGCCACGACGAGAAAGGGGACCCTCCTACATGCCCCTGAGATCCATGCCCTCGGGCGTTGTCAGCGCTGGCTGTGCCCTGACCCGCAGCTCACGGAGCTCAGCTCCAGCCGGGATAGCGGCCCTGCCCACAGGAACCCGGCACAGAAAACAGACCGGATCCGTGTGGGCCGCAGGCGCTACCGGGTTAGGGAGACGCTGTAGAGAAACAGCGTCACGCTGGCTGGAAAGCCCTAAGGTGAATGCGACAGTTTCAAGCCATCACCTCATTGCTGGGTGGTCGAACGAGGTTTGTGAAAATCCAGGGACGGCCACCTTGAGGTGGGGACCCGTGCAGGAAACATCCCCGTGTGGCCCATCCCCGCGTGGCCGGCCTTGGGTGGAATTTGCTGAGTCCCCAGGCAAGCAGGATGTGGGCAGGAGGGAAGAGGAACCAAGAGCTGCACGTGGGCCAACAGGGTGGAAACCCCCAGGCGTCCGCCTCAGGTAGACGGGGGCGGTGGAGGCAGCTAGGAAGGCCTCAGCCGATTATTTTAAATGGCCCCATGGGAGGCAGCAAGACCTGGGCGACGCCTGAGGAAACAGGGGCCCCCACAGGGCCAGCCGATGAGGGACCGGAGGAGGGGCTGGAGGAATGGGCTGGGGGAGCTGGCCAGGTGCGCCTGGTCAACCACACGGACACCCGCTCTCCTCTGGAAAGCCGCATTGTTGCCACACGTCTGTCTCCGAGCCCATCCCTGGAACTCGGGCCTTTTCTCTCACCAGGACCCGGTTTGACAGACAGTCGTGTCAGAGCAGCTAATGACAGGGCCCGGGGACTGTTTCCTATCAACACGATACAGGACCTTTACGAGAACGGCGCTTCCTTCCTGGGTTTGTCCTGAAACCACGCTCCGTGCCCGTGGTCCATTGGCTGGTGGGGGAGGCGGGCGGGTGTGTGTGTGTGTGTGTGTGTGTGTGTGGCATTCCTGCTGTTTCCCTGGCACCGCGCCTGCGTCCTGCCTTGCTGTGCAGACCCCACGCAGAGGATGCGGGCGAAGGCCTCTGCCCA
This sequence comes from Eptesicus fuscus, assembly GCF_027574615.1. Lineage (NCBI taxonomy): Eukaryota > Metazoa > Chordata > Mammalia > Chiroptera > Vespertilionidae > Eptesicus > Eptesicus fuscus. The sequence goes on from NC_072482.1 coordinate 97,512,217, forward strand.
GGACCCTTCACTAACCTCGCAGTCTATGGGCTTGAGCTCGACGCGGCCCGGCTTGGCGGCACGGAGACGCCGCCCGGAGCGGGCTGTCTCAGCAGGAGGAGTCCTCTCGTTTACTCTGAAAACAGGGCGCCGCCCGCCCGGCCGCGGGGGCGGCTGTTGCTTTGCCCTCAGCAGATCTGGTCACAGAGCAGCGCCCGCCCTGTCCTGCCGGGCGGAGGCCGAGCGGCGATGGCCCTTCGCTGGCGCGTGGGCCGGCCCGTGCCGTCGCGTCCCTGTGGGAGCAGCACTGTCGCCGAAGAGCCGCATCCGTCATTGTCACATGGACTTGGCCTTTCTTGGCCGTGCAGAGGGCACGGTCCCCCGATAGTGTGTTTCTATTTATTGCTTCTTAGGCGGCCTCCCTTCCTCCCACCGCACGCCCGCCCGGCTCTAAGCTGCTGGATGGAAAAAGCACTTAACCTATGAATTCCGGGCCTTTCCAGCTCGCTTCCTCCCGGTGACTTGCCCATCCGCTCAGCAGCATTGTTTAAGCACCGGCTGCATGCACACATCTCCAGGAGAGCTGGGCCCTGACCTCACAGAGCGCAGGGGCAGTGGGGCCGGGGAGGCAGCAGGTACCTGAGTGTCTGCAGGTCAAGGAGCAAATGAGGCAGGTGCGTCAGGCCGGGCCAGGGGAGCACGGAGGCTGACAGGTCAGCACGCGCCGTCAGGTTGAATTTCCAGCTGCGAGGGGACGGCTGCCTGCTGACCCGAAGCCCTGACGAGGCCGGCCCACCCACGCCCCGTCCCCGGGCCACCTCCCGCGGCTGGAGTGGGCCAGACGGCAGGAAGTGGCTGGGCCGAGCACTTGGCCAACGTGGCCCGTTTTCCAGGAAGCGCTTAGGGGGGTGTGTTGGCCCGACAGCGACAAGGGGGCTGCTCACCCGGCGGGAACACGGAGCCCCGCTCGCCAGGGCTGCCTCCCGGAGGCCCCTTTGCCTGGAGCAGCAGGCAAACGCGTGCGCAGGCTGCGGGGCCGCCGTGCAGTGGGCACGGCCGGCTCTGGTCCCACCTCGTTTCTCCGGACGAGCAAACACCCTGTGTGTCCGAGCGGGTCGGCTGGGCGGTCCCCTCTGACCGATGGACAGGACAGCGAGGCCACGTCCGGCCGCCCCCTCCTCCATCGGAAGTTGGTGTCATTACGGGTCCCAGCGGCAGGATGTGGCTCCATGAACGGAGCGGATTCTTCCAAGTTTGTGACTTGGGTCAGAGCTGCAGAAGCAGACAGCGTGGCCCACGGCAGCCCGGTCCGGCCATCCCGCCCCGCAGGGGTTTCCTCCCCTCTGGGGAGAGCCCGTCCGAGGGGACGTCCTCTGGGAGGTGTGCAGCAGACTTTTCCTTAAAGCAGAGCTTACCGCCCGGCGGCGGGGCCCAGGGGCTGAGCGTCGACCTAAGACCCAGGAGGTCCCGGTTCAATTCCCGGTCAGGGCACAGGCCCGGGTTGTGGGCCCCAGGGGCGTGCGGGGGCAGCCGGTCCATGATTCCCTCTCATCATTGATGCTTCTATCTCTCTCCTTCTCCCTTCCTCTCTGAAATCAATAAAAATGTATTTTTTAAAAAAAGATTACAGAGAATTTAATGCAGGTCAGAAAGCCTGCCTATTACAAGTTTAAAACCAAATTGTTACCTGTTTACGAACATCAATTTCTATTCACACGCACACGTGCGCGCGCACACACACACACACACACACACACACACACATAGCTCCCCGTCAGGATCTCCTAGCCACGCCTGGGCTCGGGCTGCCCGCGTCGGCCCCCACATCCCACCTATAAAGAGACAATCAATCAATCGGACTCTGCTTGGCCGGCACCCAAGTGGGGCCTGAACTGGGAGGAGCCGCCGGGAAAGGCCCCGCCCTCCCTCCGCAGCTACAGGGGGAAGCTGAAATGTGTGCGCTCCACACGCCGGCCTCTTCCTCCTCTTCCCTCCGCCCCCAAGACCAGGACGGCAACGCTCCCTGCAAAGCCCGGGGACAGCCTGGGGGAGGCGTCGGCTGGAGCCTCGCAGGGCCTCCCAGCAAGGGGAAGCGACCGCCACATCCCACGGCACCTAGCCACGCCTTTCATCCCCCGTGGCGGCTGTTCCTCCGCCCCCTGCTCCACGGAAAGAGCCCACGCGCAGTAATGACAGGTCGGCGTTTCATTCCCGTTGCTCAGAGGGGAACACTGAGGCTCCGTGGGGGCAGGTTTCGGGGTCCGCTGGCCCAGCTCTGCCTTCACCTCCCAAACGCCACCCCGTACACCCTTCCCTCCGCTCCCTACAGCCCTTAACTCCCCCCCCCACCCCCACACACACACACACTCTGCTCCGGCTCCTTCCACTTTCCAGGGACTGGAGCCACTGCCTTTCCCCTGAGGATTATTTTTTAATTTAATTTGTTTGTTTGTTTTTATTGATTTCCCAGAGGGAGGGGGAGGGAGAGACAGAAGCATCAATGGTGAAAGAGAATCACCGATGGGCTGCCTCCTGCACGCCCCCCACCGAGCCGTAACCTGCAGATTCTTTGTAAACAGCCATTCCCCCGCCCCCACCCCGGGGCTGCATCCATGCTCCTCGGCGTGTGAACTCGGCCCCGGAGCATTTATATCTTGGGCAGCCTCCTGGGCTCTCAGCCTCCCTCGCCCCCGAGCCCTGAGGCCCAGCTGCCCCCCAGGAGTGTGTCTTCGTCCACAGATATCAGCCAGACGGGAGGGGCGGGGCGCAGGGTCCTCGGAGGACTAGGCTGGGTGCGTGTTTCAAGGTGGCCCTGGGGCCACATCAACTGGAAGAAAGATACTATTTTTAAGGGAGAGGGGGAGAGAGAGAGAAACATCAATGATGAGGGAGAATCATGGATCGGCTGCCTCCTGCACGCCCCACACTGGGGATCGAGCCCGCAACCCGGGCCTGTGCCCTGACTAGGAATCGAACTGGCCTCCTGGTTCAGAGGTCAACGCTCAGCCCCTGAGCCACACAGGCGGGTGGAAGTACTTTTGATGGAATGTCAAAAAGAATGGAAAATGCAGGACTCGCCCCTTCCCGGCACCCGCGTGGGAGGGCCTGGGGTTCATGGGGTCACGAGCTCCAGGAACTTCCCGCTTCAGGCACCACCCCCTGGGTTTCCTGCTGCCAATCCCGTGGCCCGTGCTCCTCATCCTTAGGGTGAAGCAGTGGTCGGCAAACTCATCAGTCCACAGAGCCAAACATCAACAGCACAACGATTGGAATTTCTTCTGAGAGCCACATTTTTTAAACTTAAACTTCTTCTAACGCCACTTCTTCAAAATAGACTCATCCAGGCCGTGGTATTTTGTGGAAGAGCCACACTCAAGGGGCCAAAGAGCCGCATGTGGCTCGAGAGCCGCAGTTTGCCGACCACGGGGGTGAAGAAAACCCACCCTTCGGGGCTGCTCTTGAACACACAGGCTGTGGTCATGTGGCTGAAAGGGCTGGACTGTGCCGAGCTGGCACGGCCACGGGTGAACCTGAGAGGTGAGGGGGGGGGGGCAGTGAAGGATTAGGAAAGACGGACAAGAGAAGAGATCTGAGGTCTAGATGGGACGCTGCCCTCTCTGATGGAGAGACAGCCCCACGGCCTGCAAGCCGAGTCTTCATTCTATAGCCAGATCCCACGGGCAAAGTCAGGGCGAGGTCACACGTTCTCTCGGGTTTCCAATCCACTCAACGACAGGCCCCTGATCCAGCTTTGTTTACCTGCTGCTCCTCCCGCAGCCGTCACTCAGCCACGTGGGGCCACAGGTGCGGACCATAAGGTCAAGCTTACAGCCATAGCCTTTGGCTGTAACTGTGCTGGGACTCGCACGTGGCTTTGCCACGAGAGCGTCGTGCCCTCTCATTAGCCCCAGGCTTGAACCTGTCTAAACGCTGTAGCCGCTCTCCACACTGGACGTGTCTGGAAACGAGGCAGGAAGATGCGGATACCAGACGCTCCATGCTCCCAGCCGGAGGCCTGGGCCTCTCCATGCTCAGCCCCTGTGAACACGTCAGCCCTGTGAACACATGACCCCTGTGAGCACGTGACCCCCGTGAGCACATCACCCCCGTGAGCACATCACCCCTGTGAACACGTGACCCCCGTGAGCACATCACTCCCTGTGAGCACATCACCCCTGTGAACACGTCACCCCTGTGAGCACGTCACCCCTGTGAGCACATGACCCCTGTGAGCATGTGACCCCTGTGAGCACGTGACCCCTGTGAGCACATGACCCCTGTGAACACGTGCAGATTAAACCAGCACCTGACAGCAGGGGGTGGGGTGCACCTGAGGTGGTTTTCCTATAAATTAACCCTTTTCTCCCATTACCTCTCTTTTTTAAAATATATTTGTATTGGTTTCAGAGAGGAAAGGAGGAGAGAGAGAGAAACATCAATGATGAGAGAAAATCATGGACCAGCTGCCTCCTGCACACCCCACACTGGGGATCAAGCCAGCAGCCCGGGCATGTGCCTTGACCGGGAATCGAACCCTGACCTCCAGGGTCATAGGTCGATGCTCAACCACTGAGCCACGCCGGCCGAGCTCGAGCGGAGGGTTTTGGAAGTGAACTGCCTCCCATGGGCACAGACTGTACCTCTGACCTGGACAGTCCCGCCCCGCCCCGCCCGCCAGGGACCCAGCGCTCCGTCTTCCCTGGACGCTGCCTCGGGGAGATGGCGGCCCCCTCGGTCTCCACGCCTCCCTTCCGGACACCTTGGCCCGGCGGCCCCTCGGCGATGCTGAGTGACCAGCAATCAGCTGAGTGGGCGGCCGTACCTCCCGTCTGTCCAGGGAGCGCAGACCCCGGATCGGGGTGCGTCTGCCGTGTCCGCACCTTCTGCGGGGCAGTGACCGCAGGCCGGGCCCCGTCTCCCCTCCCCTGCCTCCCTCAGAGGGAGTGGGGCTCCCTCCTGTCAGGGTGCACAGCAGCCCGGTCCCCCCTCTGCCCTCACTGACCCGCCCACAGCACATGGTCCTGCCCTCAGCGTCGGTTACAGCCACCTCGGGGGCCTGAACCGCGTGGTGTGGGCGAGGCTCCTGAGGACGAGGGCTCTGGGGACAGTGTCCCGGCTTCTAGACCAGAGGTCACGGAGCGGGGGGGACACGTCAGCCCACTCCACAGTCCCCCGGGAGGGACGTGCTCACAGGGGTGATGTGCTCACAGGGGTCATGTGCTCACAGGGGGTGATGTGCTCACAGGGGTCACGTGCTCACAGGGGTCATGTGCTCACGGGGCCGGCAGGTGCCCCAGACTCCCAGCGCATTGGCACCAATGAATAATTCTGTGATGGCCCGGCCAGTGTAGCTCAGTGATTAGAGCCTTGGTCCAGACTGAAGGGTTCTGGGTTCGATTCTGGTCAGAGGCACATGCCCCCACTTACAGGCTCAGTTCCAAGCCCTGGTTGGGGCGTGTGCAGGAGGCAACCAATTGATGTGTCTCTCTCACATTGATGTTTTTTTTCTCTCTGTGTCTCTCCCCATCCCTTCCACTCTCTAAAAATCAATGGAAAAATATACTCGGGTGAGGATTAACAAATATCTATAGTAATAAAAGGGTAATATGCTAATTAGACCAGACATCTTCCAGACGACCTTCCGAACAACCTTCTGGACAAAGCCATGGTGGCAGGGCCAAGGCAGAGGCAGTTAGGGGCGATCAGGCAGGCAGGGGAGAGCAGTTAGGGGGATCGGGCAGGTAGGGGAGAGCAGTTGGGGGGATCGGGCAGGTAGGGGAGAGCAGTTGGGATCAGGCCAGCTGGCAGGGGAGAGCAGTTAGGGGGATCAGGCCTGCAGGGGAGAGCAGTTAGGGGAATCAGGCCGGCAGGCAGGTGAGCAGTTAGGAGCCAGTGGTCCCAGATTGGAGAGGGTGCAGGCCGGGCTGAGGGACTCTACCCTCCTCCATGCATGAATTTCATGCATCGGGCCTCTAGTATATATATAATTCTGTGATGAATGATGGTGTTTGTGGTCCATGGAGAACACCGCAAAGGTAGGACAGGTCCCATCTGGTTCCCAGGGGAAGGGAGCTGGAGCCGGGGACACGGAGGTGTGGCTGCCTACGTGTGAGGAGGAACTCAGCAAGTCACAGGTGCCACCCCACCTGCTCCGTGAGCCGCCTCTGCCCCCCGGCCTCCAGGGGGCCGGCGGGTGTCCGGCCAGGCGCTCAGGTGAGCCTGGGGACCCAGGGAGAGTGGGGACGTGAGTTTGACGGACAGGACGCTTGGTGGTCGTCCAGAGAGTGCTTTGGACTGAGCACCAGGTCGCAGCCTGGGAGTTCTGTCTGAGGCGCCACCAGACGCGGGTGGCTCACTGCCGTGCCGTGAGCAGACGCTGGCGTCCTGTCTCCGCACCCCAGAACCGCCGTGCCCGGAGGCTGGCACCAGCTCGCACGGGGTGTGCTCAGCCTTCTTGGCTGGAGGGCAGGGAGCCTGTTCCCGTTCGCCTGGAGGTCAGGGTCATGCCTTTGGCCTGGGGACCTGCCGCCTCCACGGCTTTCCTGCGAACGTTTCTTCAGGCGACTCGGGGCAGGGCCTCGCCCACACGCCCCACGTCACCTGGGGCGAGGTCCCCCTACAGCTGCCTGTCCACGGCTGGGCACCTGGCTCTCCACCCGAGACCTTCTGCGCCGGCCATCGTCCCTGCTCTGCTCATGTCTGCCTGCCTCCCACAGGTTCGCTGCCCTTGGGATTTCAGGGGACAAACATGACATGGTCCAGTGGTGCCCGGCCGGCGTGGCTCAGTGGTTGAGCGTTGACCTGTGAACCAGGAGGTCACGGTTCCATTCCCGTCAGGGCACAGGCCCAGGTTGTGGGCTGGATCCCCAGTGCAGTGCGTGCAGGAGGCAGCCGATCCATGATCCTCTCTTATCACAGATGTTTCTCTCCCTCTCCCTTCCACTCTGAAATCAGTAATATATATACTGAGTGGCCAGATTATTATGATCTCTGAACGCATAGTAATCTGGCCACTCAGTGCATATATATCTATATCTATATCTATCTATATCTATCTATCTATATATATATATATATATATATATATATATATGTATGTATTAGAGGCCTGGTGCCTGAATTTATGCATGGGTGGGGTCCGGCCAGCCTGGCCAGGGGGAGGGGACGTGGGCGGTTGGCTGGCCTGCCTGCTGGTCGAACTCCTGGTCGAGGGGACAATTTGCATGTTAGCCTTTTATTATACAGGATATACACTGAGTGGCCAGATTATTATGCGTTCAGAGATCATCATCATCTGGCCACTCGGTGTATATTTAAAAAACAAAACGAAACGTACACCACGGCCCAGTTGCCAGGCGCCAGCGCGGAGAGTCAGCGCGACACCCTCGGGGGAGGCCTGGGCCTGAACAGAACCTCCTGTTCACAGATGAGTGATAAGCGGGAACATCCAGCCTGGACCCAGGGCAGGTCCGAGGGCGGGGAGGAGGGCGGGCGGGAGGAGAACAATAAACGTGTGAAAGATGGGATACAAACGAGCCCAGGGAAGGGAGCTTTTCTTAAATAAACAGACGTCTGGGCGCAGGAGAAACGGCCTCTGCAAAGGAAAGGCATGGACCAGCCGCAGAATTCTCTTCGTCACAGTGACAGGTGCCCGGAGGCGGAGGCAGGCGCACCGACGGGCGGGAGGGAGGACAAGGTGACCCAGTTAGTGCGCGCCTGCATGTCATTTACACGTGCAAGCGGCAGGACGGCCTCATCGAGTACGAAACCCGCCTTGGAAACCACCACCAGCCGGGAAGCCCGAATACAACAAGGAACTCACACTTCCCGCCTCCTCCCTCCTTTGGATTTTCCTTGAGAACACGCACGAGTTCCCTGTCTTTTCTTCTGTTTTGAGACAGCGGCGCCCGTGGGACCTGCCGAGCCAGAACCCAGAAGGTGGCCGGCTGCTGAGAAGGCGCCGAGACCACAGATGTCCCTGGAATGCCAGAGCCTCTGAAAGAAACTCCATTTAGGAGAAGGGCAGAGGCCCATAACAAAACCACTCCTCCGACAGCCACGGAGGCAGGGGGCGACCTGGCCCGGGGTGGGGCGAGGCCTGCCCACCACCCGCTTCCTGCTGGAGGCCACATGACCGAGCGCTCACCAGTGAGACGTGGGCGGCCTGGCGGGGGCAGAGACCCAGGTGGGGCAGGAAGATGAGGGCGGAGTGGCCACCGAGTTCCTCTGCCCAGGCCGGTGGCTCACTGGGCAGGAAGGAATCTCGTTGTCTCACTGCTTTTCTGGCAGGTGTTACAGCAGCAAACATGAGTGATGCTGGCCCAGCTGGTTGAGTGCCGACCTATGAACCAGGAGGTCACGGTTCGATTCCTGGTCAGGGCACAGGCCCAGGTGGCGGGCTCGACCCCCAGTGTGGGGCGTGCAGGAGGCAGCTGATCCATGATTCTCTCTCATCCTTGATGTTTCTATCTCTCCCTCTCCCTTCCTCTCTGAAATCAATAAAAACATTTTTTAAAAAAAAAGAAGAAACAGCCCTGGCCGGTTGGGCTCAGTGGATAGAGCGTCGGCCTGCGGACTGAAGGGTCCCGGGTTCGATTTCCGGTCAAGGGCATGTACCTTGGTTGCGGGCACATCCCCAGTAGGGGGCGTGCAGGAGGCAGCTGATGGATGTTTCTTTCTCATCATCGATGTTTCTAACTCTCTATCCCTCTCCCTTCCTCTCTGTAAAAATCCAATAAAATATATTTAAAAAAAAAAAAGAAGAAGAAGAAACAATCTGACGCTGAGCCAACACTGAGAAGCTGAGGGGCGGTGAGGAGGTGGGTTGGGGTGGTGCCCCCACGGCCTGGGGTCTTCAGAGGGGGGTGTGGGCACGGGCACTCGGAGACCAGGTCTAGGATGGTGCCTTCTGACCTCTGGAGGGGAAGGGGGCAAAGACAACTCGGTGATTTCAATAAGAGAGAAAACTCGGGGATTTCAATAAGAGAGAAAACTCGGTGATTTCAATAAAAGAGAGAAAACTTGGTGATTTCAATAAAAGAGAGAAAACTCGGAGATTTCAATAAGAGAAAACTCGGAGATTTCAATAAGAGAGAAAACTCGGTGATTTCAATAAGAGAGAAAACTCGGTGATTTCAATAAGAGAGAAAACTCGGTGATTTCAATAAGAGAGAAAACTTGGAGATTTCAATAAAAGAGAGAAAACTCGGAGATTTCAATAAGAGACAAGGCAGAGCCACAAGTGGGAACACCAGGCACCTGGCAGCGTCAGCCCAACTGCACGCGGAGCCTGTGAGCGAGGCAGCAGTGCCTGCAACCACGCTCTCGGGTCGGCACAGAGGGACCTCGGAAACGAGCCTCCTGGGCCCCCCACCCGCGGTGGCAGGTCGATGGGAAGCCCGGGGCCCCCAGCTTCTCACGGTCCACGCCTTGGGGGGCGGACTGCCGTCCCCGTGAAATCCGTGTTCCGTGAGTTCACGTTCTCGCTCCCTCGGCGCTGTGGCTGCTCCAGCCTCGTGGGGAGCGGGAGCCGTGCCCCCCACCAGCCACGCGAAGCGTCCGCACTCCGGGCCCCTGGACCCTGCGGCCCGTGGTCTGGGCGCGTGGACAGGACACGGTTGACCTGGGACTGTGTCGGGAGAGACCGTCACCGCCGAGCAGGGCGGTTTGCGCCCAAGGCGGGTCCCGCGGCCTTTGCTGTGAGAGAGCAGCCGGCCCAGACCCCCGTCCACGTCCCCCCCCCCCCCCCCCCCCCGTCCACGTCCCAGGCTGGCGAACGGCGCGGTGCGGCCGCGGGGAAGGACGGCGGTCGGCAGCCGCGGAGGCAGGGGAGCCGCATTTGCGGGACGTACTCCGTGTTCTCGAGTGGGTGCGCTCGCCCCCGTTCCGTGTGGACAGCCCAGGAGGAAGGGAGCGGCGCGGCTGGGGCGCGTGGGCGCGGGGGCTCCTGTCCCCCTTCCCACTTCCCAGTGCTGTCCTCCCCGGGCGCGCTGGTACAGCCGGGCGGGCGGGCGGCCAGGAGGAGCTGGTTTTCTTGCCGGGACGTTATCTCTGTGTCTTAAATGGCTGCTGTGCTTGGTAATAAGAGGGGCTGCCCGACCCCCCGGGCTTCGGGACCTGTTTGGGCGCCGGGATCTCGGGGTGTGAGGCGTGAGGGACCCTGCCCACCGCGCCTGGCACCGGGAAACCGGCGCGGGACCTGTTCCCGCCCTGACTCACCTGCCGGCCGCCCGCACCCGGCCGTCTGGAGGCCCGCCCTCCCTGCGCCTCCCGAGCCCTTGAGTCAGAGTTTCGTCTGTCCTGTCGCTGAGGCACCGCCACCCCGCGCTGGCTCAGCCCACGGCCCCGCCCCAGGGCCAGACAATCCGGGGGCCAGGGACAGGCACTGACCTTCCCCTGACCTCCCGGGGGGAACCCCCATCGGGGCTCCCACGGCCGGGCTCCAGGCACCCACAGACGGGAACGGTGGGCGTCTGTGTGACCCCGTGTTCTGGGGCCAGATGTTTCCTTTGGGCCTGGAAACCTGCTTCTCAGCCGTTAGCGTTCGTCTGGCTCTGTCCCCGGCGGCGAGCTTAGGGCGCTGAGCAAGGGGGGTGAGTGGCCACACACACACGCCTTGCCCGACCTGTCAATCCCCGACGTGGGGAACAGCGACAGTCACAAAGCCACAACGCTCAGGAGGAGCATGACGGTGAGAACCACAAACCCGCGATTCCCCGCAGGTGACAGGCCGCCGTGGGGCGTCTTAGGGAGCGGAAAGCTCAGCCCTCAACCCTCCCAGCAGTCAGCCGGCTCCCGGGGTAAAGACAAGCTTGTCTGTGCAAACCAGCCTTGTCTGTGATTCAAAAGGAGAGTTTAATTAAAAGCAAGAGGACTCATGTCAAGCCCACGAGCACTGAGTATATGCTTCCTGGGAATATCCGGGGAGACAGAAAGCAACAGCCAGCTCAAGAATGGAGTCGCCTGGTGGAGAACAGCCACGGGGCGGAGACCAGTGAGGACAAAAGCGCTTCGCAGTCCACCCGCTCCAAAAACAACGAAAATTAAAATGTGACCCCAAACCAGCAAGGAACGGAGACCCCAGGTCACATCACAGAAGCCCGGCCGGTGAGGGTGAGGGTGAGGGTGAGGGTGAGGGTGAGGGTGAGGGGCAAGGAGAGGAATGAAGGGCCTTCCATAGTTTTCTGCTACATGCACGCACACATATGCCTATACATGTAATACATACAACACATATGCACATGCACATACAACACGCACCCACATATGCACATATACACACGTACACGTAATACACACTGACATACAACATGCACACCACATGCACAGACACACACATACACACAATACAGGCACATACATATGCACAGACACATACACACACATGCATACACACACACAATCACACACAACTCACTTTGTATGCCATTTCAAAAATGTAAGTTAATTCCTTTGAAGAATTTAAATATATTCAATAGCATAATTTAAAATAGAATACGTGATTTTTCCAAAACAATGAAAGCAAGTTAGGGAATATGTTTCATTCATGATTTACAATTCTCAAACTTTATTATTTTCCCCCATAATTTTAGACATTTTTTTTTACCACATAAGCATCATTACCTTGTATTTTTCCTTAAATAGACTCACTTTTTAACTTAAAGACATAGTATAGTCTCTTTCTTAAACAAAACTAACCCCCAACTCATGCAGTATTTTCCTTTCTAGTAAACATTAAAATAAATAACTGCTAAAATACTGTAAAGGTAGCCCAGCTGGTGTGGCTCAGTGGTTGAGCATCGACCTGTGAACCAGGAGGTCAGGGCTCGATTCCCGATCAGAACACATACCTGGGTTGCAGGCTTGATCCCCAGTGGGGGGGCGTGCAGGAGGCAGCTGATCCATGATTCCCTCTCATCATTGATGTTTTTCTCTCTCTCCCTCTCCCTTCCTCTCTGAAATCAATAAAAATATATTTTTAAAAATACTGTACAGGGATTCATACATGCACCACCTAAAATTACTTCCTAGAATACCAACAGCACATCCCACACTTGGAAACACTTATCCAGCACCTAATTAATAATATCCGGTAAGTTCCATTTTTCTTTTTGCTCATCACGGATTGAAAGGAGCTACACGTCGCTAAAACTGTGTTCTGGGGCCTCCGTGGGCTGGACACACGCTGAGTGAGGACCTTCTACCCACTCCCCATCCAGCCTCTCTCGCCCACCGGTGACCGGGGGGAGGCCCGGGGCAGGCGGGGCGCGTTGTCATGGAGACAGGGGGGCAGTCCCAGTGCAGAGGGACTCCCGTGCCCAGCAAACCCGCTCCGCCAGCCATTCAGGTTCCACGTGACCCCGGGCCTCTGAGTGGCCCGGCCCGCCGGCCTGGCTCTCGCTGTGGAAGCTGGTCAGAGCCGCATTTCCCCGTGCCTGGGCCGCTCCGCCTCTGCAGGCTCCGTGCCAGGCCGCCGTCCAGAGGGCCCCGGGCCCTTCATGAATAAGCAATCAGTCAGCAGTCACCGGAGGGACACGCTCACCCGCTCACCGCACTCCCCGCCCGCCCCACGCCGGCCTGCGGCTCGAGTGGGTCCTGTTTGCTGGGTGTGGCGTCCTCCGTGGGGCACAGTCACTGTGGGAAGAGGAGGAAAGGCGGGTGCGTCGACGCGGTCGCGTCCCGGAGGCCACACGCCGCTCACCTGATTGTTTCCTTCCAGCGTGTTTGCTGCTCGTGGTCGGCCGCTCCGCCTTGTTTTAGGACACAGAGCCGTGTCCCCACCACCCAGTTAGTCCTCTGCGGGCCGGGCATGTCCTCTGTTCCGCACAGGTGGTCACTGCCCCCGGGGGAGCCCTCAGTCACGGGGTGGCCGGTAAATGACCGTGTTTAGGACCAGACGAAACCAAAGAGGACGCTGGAGACGGAACCGGGATCCGCTCACAGCCTGGCCGGGAGCCCCCGAGCCGCCTCTCCCCTCTGCCTGCCCCGGGGGACAGGTGGGCACCGCCCCCGCCAGCTGCTGGCACAGGAGGGTGCGTGCTCAGAACCGGTGGCCAAGGAGTGGGCACAGCACACACGCCCCCGGGGCCTACGGCACCCTGGCTCGGCCGGGCACCGTGCCGGGCACTAGGCTCACAGGGCGATTGGCTGTCCGGCTGGGAAAACAGCCAGGAAGTCAGGTACACAGGCTGCTGTGGGCAGTGACACCCCCGGCTCCTCACCGGGGAGCCTCCGGGCCGGGCTCAGGACGGGGAAGGGGTGGGGAGAGGAAGAGGGAAAGGAGGGAGAAGCTCGGTACCGCAGTCGGAGCCTCCCTCTCCCGTGAGTCACCGAACGGCTTCAGGTTGGAGGCGGGCACGTGCCTTCTGCAAAGCCGCGTTTCCCAGCATGCAGCGCGAGGTGCACAGGTGTGTGTTAGAGCCGCACCCTGCCGCCTTCATAATGGTGTTAACCAGTGTCGCCCCAGTCCAGGCAATAAAAGTAAAATATTTAAAAAGTAGCCAGGCCGCCTGTCGCACACGGACAGTTAATGGGCCCGGCGCCTCCTGCGGGAGAGGCCATGCCTTCCCTCTTTACTGACAGCACGGGGGTTGTGCTGGCGGGGCAGGCCCCGGACTCCTGGCCTGTTCCGTTCGGCTGTCTGCCGACACTCACTCCCCCGTTTCAGTGCCGGCTCTAAACCTGGTCGTCGAGGACCCCTACGTTCGTTATATTTTTAAAGCCTGCCTTAGCTATTCTCGGCTTTTCTCGTTTCAATGGAAACGTTTGAATCCGCTTATGAATTTCTGAAGGGAAATAAAATAACGGGATGAGGTGGGATGTGGGTGATGGCCACGCTCCAGCAGGTACAGGCCCTTCCGATCCTCCCTTTGCAACGAGATGAACAAAAAACATTCAAAACTGCGTCTCGTAAATGAGGTGGTAAAGCCCACCGTGCGGTGAGTGAGCCCGAGCGCCCCGGGTGAGGACGCGGCGAGCACGGGAGACGCAGCGCCCACAGGACAGAGCGGGCGTCCACCGGGGACGGCGGCCCCGCCCGCCTCCTTCCCGAGCCCCCTCTCCGGAGGTTTGGGACAGAGGCCGGCGCCTCGGTCATTCCCTCCTCCCTGCCCGCGGGGCCTGGCTCTGTGTTCCCACGTCTCCGCCTGGAGCGGGAGCCCAGCAGCGAGGCCTGCAGGGAGGTGCCGGGCTGCGCCCACCGGGGCCCCAGCTCCTCCAGCCTTCGCCGCCCCAGCGACGGGTGAGGGCGGCCGCGGCCAGGCGGGTGGGACACCGCGTGCGTGCGTGCGTGCGTGCTCTCTGTCGTCGCTCACTCAGCACCGCGCCAGATGCACGCACACTTACAGACGGGAACCCAGGCCTGGGACTGAGACGCCGTGTGCGTGTGTGTGCGTGCATGTGTGTGTGTGTGTGTGTGTGTGTGGTCACCGGCCCGCCCCGTGCCGACCTCGTCGTGTGGCTTTGTGCCCTCTGTCCCCGTGGAGATGGGCAGGAGATCCAAGCCACACCTCTGAGGAGCGTCTCCCCTTCTCCCTAGCACCCCCCCCTCACCGAGAGGCGTCTGCAGGCGGGTGGGCCGGGGCGGGGGGGCGCACGGACCATGGGACCCCCGTTCCAGGAGCCAAGTCCTTCCCTGACTTGCGCTGATTTCCGTGGCCTGCAGTCGGACCGTGGTGACCGGGCAGCCCAGTGCAGCTGAGCCCGGCCCCGGGGCTGGGCTGTGCGGCCTGGGACCCCGTGCCCCCCAGCATCGGGACTGGTTCCCTCGTCCCCCTCGGCCGGCGCCAGGCCCCACGGGAGCCCCACTCAGCCCGCGCAGCCTGCCCGTCGCTTGGGAACGTGGGACTGTCCACCATGCAAGGTTTCCCCTGGGGCCTTGTCTTCTCGCCGCCCCTTCCTCACCGGGGCTCCCCTGGCGTCCGGGCTGCCCGTCCCCCCCCCGCCACACACACACACACACACTGCCCTCTGCCCTTCCCTCTCCCGTTGTCGTCCGAATCCGGATGAGTCTCAGATTGGGGGCTCGAGCCCAGATCCCTGCATTGAGCTCAAACCACGCACTCGCTTCCTGCCCACACCCTCGCACGTTCCCAAGTCACCTCGCATCCAACGGGGTCACACAGCGCGTTACCTTCCCTCGCCCGCCCCGCTGCCCACCTGAGTCAGCCGTGCTGCACCCCACACCCATGTTACCTGTGTCCCGTCATCACAGCCTCCCCGAGTGCCCACCACGAGGGCCCCTGCGGGAACAATGGGTCCAGGGGTGCTGGCTCACAGGGAGGCCTCGGGGCTTTGCGGGCCCAGCGCCCAGCTGGACCTGCCCAGAAGGCTCTGGGGCGTGTGGTCGGGATGGACGCCCAGTGCGGCCGGGCCAGGCCCTCAGGACCCTGGTGGCCCGCCTCCTCGTGTTTGCACAGTGTGGGTTTTCTGACCAAACGTTTTACATTCAACAATGGTCTAAATTCATCCCTAAGAGACAGACATTCAACCACTGCTTCCCGCCTGTTGGAACCGGCTGTGGCCTTGATCTGGATGGCATTGTGCAACTTCCCGGGGGCGTGCCGTCCCGGCAGGGCTGTTAAACCGGCGCAGCCGTGCCCAAAGCCACAGCAAACCACCTCCCGCCCCTGAACTCCCGGTGCCCCCGGGCGACTCGGCTGTAATCACAGCATTTCCAGCGTCTCCGTCAGCCTCAGACTGCGGCCGGGCGGCCCCTCCCGCGGGCACAGGGGCAGCTCCCATCCCACTTGAACTTGAACGTACAGGAAGCCACGCCCGGGGAGCTGGCCCTCGCGGCCGTCCGGTGGGGCCTGTGCCCAGTCAGGCTTTCCCAGCCGGGCCGGCCAGCGGGAGCGCGTCCCTGGGACCTGCCTTCCCTCCTCGCCCCTGAGCCGCACCCGCACTCACCTGTCTGCGGAGCACCTGGTGCGTGACCTCCAGGGCATCCCAGCAGGAGGCTGCCCCGGCTCTGCCCGCATCCTCACCTCTGAGCCGTGACAGCTTCTGGTTCCCTCCAGCCCTGCCCCTTCCGCGTGGGGACCCGGGAGGGGGGCCCTGGCGCTCTCGGGCCCACAAGGCCCTGGAAGGCTGCCCCTGCACCCCGCCCTCCCGGTCACCCTGGGACCCAGGGTCAGAGTGGGCTTCTGGGGTCCGCGAGGCCTGGTGTGAGCGCAGAGCTCAGTGGGAGAGCCTTTCTCGGGGACAGTCCCCAGGCGAGGCGGCAGGGCCCCCTCCCACCGGCCTGAGCCTCCAGACCAGAACCCCAGGATCCCGGCCAGGGCAGAGCGCCCAGGTCGCCGAGGTCGTGTGGGAGCCCCGCTGCTGGCAGGGGCACCGCCGTCGGGCCTAGACCGTTAGTCGGTGTTTACTTGGGGCAAACGCCGTGTTCCAGGAAGACAGCCTTCGGTGGGGGTGGGGAGCACCCGTCAGGCAGGGCCATGCGTCTCAGTGAATCCGGGCGGACGAGTCCCCAGATAAGGAAGCGGACGTCTCCGGATCCACTCGTTCAGAGTGCGGAGTCTCAGCCGGAAGGCGGGAGGGTGGGGGCGGTGATCAGCCAAAGACCTTGTGTGCACATGTGCATAACCCATGGACACAGACAAGGGGGGGGGCGGGGGCGGGGCGGGCTGGGGAGGCCCTTGGGGGGAAAGGGGGCAGATACAGAAACACTGCGTGACCTGCCGGAGGTCGCAGCGGAGGTCGCACAGGCTGCGGGGCTGGGGTTGGAGGCCGGGGCCTCTGGGATGCCGGAGGTTAGAGAGAGAACCCCAGGCCAGAAAGGACTTATCCCCCACGGAGAGGCCCGGCTCCGGGTCGGGTCGCCCAGGCTGCCTCCCCCGGGCGGCCTGCAGGCTGGCTCAGAGCTGAAAGTGAATTCCAGGCATTCCGCCTTCCACGCCCTCCTTATCAGCCGCAATGGAGGGGCCTTATCTCTCCTCTAAGCCTCAGCCCAGGTCTTCCCGTCCTCTCTCCTCTCTGTCTTGACAGCAGCTGGGAGGAATGCCCTGGGCGCTGGCGGCCTCTCAGATAAGGAGGCCGAGGGCTGGGACCTCAGACCTCCTTCCCCTCCCACACGGCCACGGGGACTGAACGCACACACAAACTTTACGTGCCACGTGAGCGTGTATTCAGCGGAAGAGGCACGTAGTCACATTTTTTCTATTTGAATCTCGAAGACCAGGGGACGGCCGGACAGTGCTGCTCCCCCATGCAGGTGCCAGCGCGCGGGAGGACTGGCGGCGGCCGACCCCCAAGAAGTCAGGGTTCCAGCCCGACCTCCGCGCAGGGGTGCAGGGCCTTGAGCACGGCCTTCCCGGCTCGGGGCCTCGGGCGGCGTCTGGGGACACAGCTGGGCTGGGGTGCAGGCTGGGAGGGCTAGCCCACAGGCCCAGTGGTTGGCTAGTCTTTGTAAGTTATAAAACGTTATTTAAAAACGGAAATATCCGGGGTTTTCTTTTGAAAAAGAAAAAGAAGAAAGAAAGGTCCTTCCTTCCTGCTGTGGGGGCTGAGGGTTCGCCCCCCACCCCACGCCCAGCCCTCACGGTGCGGGGGGAGGAGGGGGCGGTGTCTCCGTGACCCCAGCCAGACCCGCCACTTCCCAGGTCCCTGAGTCAGAACCCGAGGGTCCCCGGTCCCCACCCCCTCGGGGGACGCGGGGGAGCTCAGGCCCAGCCACAGGGAGAAATTTCGCTTTCAGACAAATCTGTGCCCACCAGGACCCCACCGCGAGCGTCCGCCTCCGACCAGGGACGTGCGCCCAGGATCTGGAAGGACACAAACCAGGACCGTCGTCCGTGGGCGTGGCATTCCTCCCTGCTCTTCCTGCCAAGCCCTGACCCTAAGGCCCCCGTGGGACCCGGTGGCCAGAACGTCGGTGAGGGGCCCAGCCAGGCTCCGCGGCTGAGGCAGCCCCGGCCCCGCCCCTGCGTCTCCCCCCAAAAGCCAGCCACAGCTTCAGACGCCCGGCTGGTCGGAAGGGTGTGTTTTGGTGTGTTTTGTTGTTGCTGTTAAATGCTCACCTGAGGACATTTTCCCATTGACTTTTAGAGAGCGTGGAAGGGAAGGGGAAAGAGAGAGAAACATCAACGTGAGGGAGACTCATCGGGATTGCCTCCTGCACACGGGCCAGGGATGGAGCCTGCAGCCGAGGTACCTGCCCTTGACTGGGATCGAACCCGAGACCCTTCCGTCTGCGGGCCGACGCGCTAACCACTGAGCCACCGGCCGGGGCTGACAGGGCTGATGTTTAAGGGAGTCCTGCTCGTTTCGACTGTTTAATGATTGAATTTCACAAGATCCGCGCTCTGGGGCTTTCCCAGTGAAGAGCAGTAATTTTAAGACGAACCTGAACGTGTTCTGTACGGAAAGAAACACTGTCCGTGCCCATTTCTCGCCTGCACGCCCTGCGAGGCCCTAACGCGGCTGCTGCACTTCCTCAGGCCGGGTCCTGGGGGCTCGGGCCGAGACAGACACCCAAAGACCCGACTTCCTGTCGAGATGGTTCTGCAACTTCCTGTCTTGAGGAGCGAGGTCTTTAGGGGTTCGGGTTTGCCACAAGCCAGCCTGTGACGCACACGGGAGGCTCGGGGAGCCGGGGCTCTCCCTGGCGTGCGGCGCGGTTCCGTCCTGGGCCGACCGGCCACGTGTCCCTGGGCGATCAGCTCACTGCCGGCAGCGCGGGTGCGAGGAGGGCGAGGCTGGGCGGGTTTTGGTGCGCGGCCTGCCCTGAGTTCGCTCTCCCCAGCCGGATGCATTATTGATGGGCATGTGGTAAATTTTTAAACAAAATAAATAATGTATTTAGAACAGCGGCAGTTTGTGCTGGTTTAAATGTTCTTCTAAAACAATGCAAACATACGCCCTTTGAATTAGCACAGTGTTTCCATACAGAGACAGCACATTCTTATTTTTATTTATTTTTTAATATGTTTTATTGATTTCAAAGAGTGGAGGGAGAGGGAGAGGGAGACAGAAACATCAATAATGAGAATCATTGATCAGCTGCCTCCCGCACGGCTCACAATGGGGATCGAGTCTGCAACCTGGGCATGTGCCCTTGACCGGGAATCAAACCCTGACCTTCTGGTTCATAGGCCGATGCTCAACCACTGAGCCACGCCTATTTTTAAACACTTCCTTTTGTGTTGTGTGAGAGTGTGTTGACTAGTGTCCATGCTGTGGGAGGGAGGGAGGGAGGGAGGGGAAAGGGAGGGAGGAGGGAGGTATGATCACATTCCCTAATGCCTCACTCTGACCTGGTGCTGGAGTGCGTGGGTGTGCGTGTGCGCAGGTGTGAGCTGAGGGAGGAGGGGCTGGGGCGTAGGAGGGAGAGCGTGAGGGCGGCCCCAGGCTGGCTCCCGTCCCAGGTGAGCCCGCCTGCCCCTGCCCCGGCTCTGCACACCCCCTCCAGCAGGAGACCCTCTCTGCCCGCTCTCTCCTCTGCCCCCAGGCCCCCGACTCACCTGAACCCTCAGCACATGTGTGGCGACGCTCCGTCACGACTCCTGTGCTCGCTGATGTAACTCGATTTCATCCAGACCACTGCCCGGCAGCCGTGCCCGGGGCCCTGGTGCCCGGGGGACAGCCCGCCCCTGTGACCCTTGTCTTCCCTGGACACGGTGTCTCCGGGGTCCGGTCTCAGAGCCCCAGCCCAGGCTGAGGCCGGGACTTCCACGGAAGGGTCCCCCAGGGACCTCTGACTCAGAGGCTCGGAGCCAGGGGGAGCCGTGGGACCTGCACGCCTCCCGGGAGTGAGGACGAGTCCCCAGCTGCAGGCCTGGAGGCCCCGGGTCAGCCTGCGCTGGGCCCTCCCCTCTGCCTGCTCCCCCTCGAGCGCTGCCTCCTTTAGCCCCGGGCAGAGGCACTGGACCTGCCCCAGGCGGGCTGGCACCGAGGGTAAAGCGGGAGCCGTGTACGTGCCCCTCGGGTGGAACAGGACCCGCGGGCGCCGCTGTGGCCGCCTGCACCCAGCACCTCGCGTCACCCATGTGGAGGGGTGTCACGCAGGGCAGTGGGAGGACTGTGGCTCAGTGGGTGAGCGATGACCTCTGAACCAGGAGGTCACGCTTCTATTCCCGTCAGGGCACAGGCCCGGGTTGCGGGCTCGATCCCCAGTGTGAGGCGTGCAGGAGGCAGCCGGTCCATGATTCTCTCTCATCGTTGATGTTTCTGTCTCTCCCTCTCCCTTCCTCTCTTTCTGAAATCAATAAAAACATATTTTTAAAAAGGTGCTGATCCTCAGCCTGCCCCCCGACCCCACGTGACCCTGAGCTTCTGGGCAGAGCTGCTGGGACCCCCGAGGGCCCAAGGACGGACGAGGGCTGTGTGGTTCCCGAAAAGGCCTCTCCTACCCGGGAAGCTCAGAACCCACGCGGCCTCATTCTCACCCAGAGCCTCCCTGGTTGGGGGGCCACACCTCCTTCCTTATGAAATGGGGAGCGCAAGGCAGCCGCCCTGACCCCCACCCGGGATCTCAGGAGAGAAGTGCCGTCCGGAGGTCCTACCTCCAGAAGCAGCGCGTGGCCTCCCGTCAGCAGCCCCGCCACACCCGCCCCGCCACACCCCGCCACTCCGCCCTCGCCTCGCCCGAGGTCTGGGGGCCCTGAGCACAGCCCCTCGGGTAATCAGACATCGAGGGTCTGGTGCTCACTCATCGCTCCTGGCTCATCTCCGTCAGCGGAGCCTGGAGCTTCAGAAACAGACACCATCCCAGCCGGTGGGCTTGGTGCAGACGATTGGACCAGGAGGGAACCCAGGGGAGCCTGCCCCTCGCAGGACAGGGACTGGCCGTCCGGGAGGGGCTCGGCGGGCAGAGGGGCCTGGCCCGCCCACGGCATCCCGCAGGTCCCGCTCCCACTCAGTCCAGAGAGAACCCCAGCCGCCTCCTGGGCGTGAGCACTCTCGGGGAGCCCCTAATTACTCCCTCCTCAGCCAGCGTTCCCGCAGCCACGCCGTGATGAACTCTGTCCCTGGGGAAATATGTCATTTGGGGGAGACAGGCAGGTTAATTACTAGCCATTGTGGAAGGCTGAGCGAAATAAATGCTTTAATAAACGTGTAGACATGCGTTATGGGGACCCTGGGAGACAGTGATGACGGCTGGCAGAGCGTCAGGGAGCTGGCATCGGAGCTGGGCTTCAAAGGGTGCCACGGAGAAGGAGGAGGGAGCCACGGAGAGGGGAGGGGAGGGTGCCACGGAGAAGGGGAGGGGAGGGTCCCACGGAGAAGGGGAGGGGAGGGTGCCACGGAGAAGGAGGAGGGAGCCACGAAGAAGGGGGAGGGTGCCACGGAGAAGGGGAGGGGAGGGTGCCACGGAGAAGGGGGAGGGTGCCACGGAGAAGGGGAGGGGAGGGTGCCACGGAGAAGGGGGAGGGTGCCATAGAAAAGGGGGAGGGTAGGGTGCCACGGAGAAGGGGCAGGGTGCCATAGAGAAGAGGAGGGGGAGGGTGCCATGGAGAAAGGGGAGGGGTGGGGGAAGGGGGGAAAGGGAGGAAGCCACAGAGATGAGCGAAACGCTGACCCGGATCGGACCTCAAACTATTACCGAGGCTTTAGCTTTTTGATGAGCCGGATGATAGCCATATATATATATATTGTTAGTTTGTTTTTTTATTGATTTCAGAGAGGAGGGGGAGGGAGAGAGAGATAGAAACAGCAATGCTGAGAGAGACTCATTGATTGGCTGCCTCCTGCACACCCTCCACTGGAGATCGAGCCCACAACCTAGGCACGTGCTCTGACTGGGAATCAAACCCGGGACCTATTGGTTCATAGGTCGACACTCAAGCCACTGAGCCACGCGGCCGGCCGGGGAGAAGTTCAAAGCTCAGCTCGGCTGTGGGCCAGGTCCCTGTGTCTCCCTAACTGTGGGGACAAGACAGATCCCTCCCTGAGGCTGCCACTTCCACACCCACCTGTTCTGGGGGGGGGGGGGGCGGCACCTGCTCCCGGGCCCCACCCAGTGCCTGGGGCCTGCGCTCCCCTGCGGGCGGGGTGCTCCCCTGCGGGCGGGGTGCTCCTCTGTGGGTGAGAAATGGAGTCTCAGTTGATTCCTGTTCTGGGAAGGAGGAGCACTGGACTGTGTGTGCTGGGAAGAACGATCGGACCTCGTCCAACACCCACCTGCACACCCAGCACCCGCTTCGGGAGCCGGCATGGCGCACCGCCCCTCCCCTCCCCTCCCCTCGGGCTCAGGACAAGGAGGAAGCGCACAGCACGGGGACCCGCTGAGGGCCGCTTCCTGGCCGCCTGCTTGGTGTCTGATGCAGGGGTTCAGGCCGAGCCAGGGCGATCCCAGGGGCGCCGTCCCAGCACCAGGTGCCCCTCCCCGGCCCAGGCCGGGCGTCCCTCTCCTCTGAGCAGGGTCCCCTGGGCGGCCGGCCAGGCGTGAAGACCTCGGAGCCTTCGTGTCGCCCCAACCTCAGCCCCTGCTCACTTCCACCTTTGTCGCAGCCGCAGGCTCCTGGTCTCAGGGGTGCCCTCGCCCAGGGCTCAGGCTGCCTCCGCCGGCCGGCCGAAGCCGGTTATTTTTAACGGAAGCCACACGGGGCCAAGGGGTCCCGGCCGTGGGGGATTGAGCTCAGGCGAGGCAGGGCCGGCACGTGCCCGTGTCATATCAGCCACAGCAGCCTGGCGGCGGGGGCCTGGCGTGGGGACCTGTGAGGAGCCCAGGCTGCCAGCTTCGTCCCTGGGCAGAGGCTCTGGCCCAGCTGGTTCTGCGAACACCCTGTGGGCGGGCACCTGGCGGCTCCAGAGCCTCCTCCAGGTAATTACTTAATCACACCCGCGACGGGGCGGGCGCCTGGGGAACCCTGGCCACACCTGGGGACGCCCCCTCCCTCCCGAAGCTCTCGCCTCCCTCCTGGTCTGTGCACACAACCCCAGCAAGCCGCGCCGGGCTGAGGGGCGGAGGGGCGGAGGGACCCGCAGCCAGTGCCCTCTGGAACCGCGAGGCCTGGGAGGGGAGCGAGAGGGGATAGCGTGATTCCGGGGCCCACGTGCTCTGGGCTCCCCACCCCCACCCCCACCCAGACCATTCAGAGGCCCCGCTTGGGACACGTCACCTTGAAAAGTCCTTCCCCGTCACCGTGTCTGAGGCAGACAAGTCGGCAAGTCAGGCTGATCCGGGACGCTCGCCCTTGGAGCACAGCGGCCCTCAGGGCCCCGAGCCGCACTGCCGGCTCCCACCCGGCTCCCGCTGCGAAGTGAGGCCCGTGTGGGCTGCGTGAGGGTTACACTCCACGACCATACAAGAGCTGCAGGGGCTGGCGCGGGGTTTACTTGGAGTCAGAGCTCCGTCACTGGTCAGACGGGATGTGGGGTGAGGACACGGCAGATGACATGGGGGGGCGGGGGAGGGGTCTGTGTCGCTGGAGCACGGAGCTGCCCACCCCCCTCGGAGTGCACAGAGTGTGGGAGGAGCAGGTTTGGGGGGACAGGATCTCAGTAGCACATGGCCTTCTGAGGTGTCCCCTCGGCATCTAATGGGGGACCCAGGGGCCTGGAGAGGGGCCACGCTGGAGCTGGGACGGAGGGTCCCTGGAGCCAAGATGGGCCTGACCCGGCGAGAGAGGAGGCTGGGGGAGGAGAGCGGGATCAAGGGCTGGGCTCAGCACAGGGTTCCTGGGGGGCAGAAGGAGCCTGGGAGGGCGGGGCCTGAGCAGGTGGTTGGGAACCCCGAGCCCTGCTGGCAGGTGACCAGCTGGGCCAACGCTGACGCTGACGGTCCAGTTCAAGAGGAGATGGGAAGGGAGCACCGGTCAGCAGCGTGGAGGAGCCCTCGGCAGAGCAGGTGGGGGACATGGCCTGAGACACAGACACTCGCCAGGGAGTTTGGGGCAAGGCGATGGGGAACGGGCGGCAGGAATTGGGTTGTTTTTCTGAGAGAAATAACTGCACATCTGGGTGCTCCGTAGAGAGGCCCAGGGGAGAGGGAAGCGTGACGCTGTAGGGAAGCGGGTGGACGCGCCCTGTCCCGCCCTGCGGCCGGCGGGGTGGGCAGTGCACGGGGGGCTGGCCTTCAGCGGGAGCTGCCCTGCGGCCGGCTCGGCTGCTCCCGGGAGTGTGGCCCACAGTGAGCCGCCATGAACGCGAGGCGGGGCCGCAGGGCCAGCGGGGGCTTGGGCGAGCAGCGGCGCTCGCAGCCCCAGTGGGCAATGCATTTTGAAAGTCTCTCCTGTCCTGGCCGGTTCGACTCAGTGGACAGAGCGTCGGCCTGTGGACTCAGGGGCCCCGGGTTCACTCCCCGTCAAGGGCACATGCCCAGGTTGTGGGCTCGATTCCCAGGAGGGGGCGTGCAGGAGGCAGCTGATCAATGAGTTTCATCCGGTGTTTCTATCTCTCCCTCCCTCTCCCTTCCCCTGTGAAATCAATACATTATACAAATAAACGCTCCAGAGATGTCTGACAGCCATCCACCTCCTGGCCTGCCCTGCCCCAAAGAAATACGGGACACAGGAGGCTCCCAAGAGACAGCCGGGCCTTTGGGGTGTCAGGGGGACAGTGTGTGAGCAGGGGCTGTCCCCGTGGGGCTGCTGGGCCGTGACTCAGGGACACCCTGTCTCCGTTCTCGCCATGCATGTGGCTCTGCGCTGACTCCCTCACTGGGTGTCCTGGCCTCTCCTCCACCTCCACCTGCACTTGACCTCTCCACCTTCCCCACTGCTGCCCCGTGGGCCCCGCCCTCTCGGCTTTCCTGTTGTTCACCTGCGTTGGGAGCAGAACGGACACCCGGGCACGAGAAATGCAGACCTTCACGTCGGGAATCTCCACGTCGGCATTGCCCGTCCTCTGCCTCAGGTCCGGACGGGGCCTCCTACGCTTCCCAGCAGAAACAGGTGTCGTGGGCGGCCTCGAGGGAAGCGGGAGGCGGGACCGGGTAGCCGTGAGCCTGAGAGCCTCAGCACGTGTGACGAGCAGTCTTCCCCGGGGAGGCAGCCGGAGAATTTCCTAAGGACCCATTCGCTGCCCGCCAGAGAGCACAGCGCTCCGCAGGCTTCCGGGCAGCCTGGAGAGCCACGGTCAAAGGTGAGGAGTGATTTTGAAACTGAAAACTCTTGGCGCCATGCCTGCTTCCCAGCCCTCTGTCCAGAGGCCCTGTGGGTTGTCCCCTGAATGGAGCGTTCACGGATCTCCTCCCGCCCGGCTCCGCCTCTCGGTCACAATGACGCGTGACCGCCATGAATATATGGCAGAAGACACCGTTCCAAGCACCTTCCACGTATTAGCGCATTGAATCCTCACAGCAGCCCTGCTCCCACTCACATTTCACATCTCAGAAGCCTGAGCAGGGAGGGACTCCCCAGGGCCATGGGGGGAGGGTGTTGGGCGCGGGGATTTAGACACAGGCAGGGGGCTCCACAGGCCTTGCTCTTAATCACACCCTAAGCTGCTTCTCCACCCAGATCACTAGGTTATAGCTGCCCCCTCTGAGTTCATTCACCCATCCAGCATCTAGCATCCATCTGCCCATCCACCCACCCATCCATCCATCCACCCTCCCTCCCATCCATCCATCCATCCATCCATCCATCCATCCATCCATCCATCCATCCACCCACCCACCCATACATTCATCCATCCATACATCCATCCACCCATCCATCCACCCACCCACCCATCCATCCATCCATCCATCCATCCACCCACCCACCCATCCATCCGTCTATCTGTCCATCCATCCACTCATCTATAGATTATGAACAGATAATATGGGTTACTGGGTAGGCAGAAGTCCACATTTGGCCAAGGAAGGAGGCACACAGTTTTGCTTGTATTAACACGTGTTAGACTGCACGTGTGGAGATGCGTGGACGGGAGGCTGGGGTCTGGTCAGCATCTTCGGCTGCCCAGGAGGATGCTGCCCCACCACCTTCACCGTGGGCCTCACTATGGAGCCTCCTCTGGCCGTCCTAGTCCTCCTCTCTCCTTTCCTCTGCACTTCACCCGGAGGCCTCTCTTCTCACCCCCGATGTTCACCTTAGTTCTGGACAACGCTGCGTTTTTGCCGAGTCATAAACTTCATTTATGGGGGAAACTAACTGGGTTTTCTGTGACAAATGACCCAGACCAGAGGGGCCTAGCGGTTGATGGCATTGACTGGTGAAATTATAACTAAACACATCCGGTCCTCCACACGCTTGGCAGCTGCTCGAGGGCAGGTGAGACTCACTGCGGGACGCGGCTCTGCGGCCCGTGTGACCATGAACCCAATCATGTTACCACCAGCGGAATTCCAACGTCAGCACAGGCTGTTGCCAGGAGACGGCGTGAGGGCCGGTGCAAAAGGAAGCAAACAGCTCTGACCAATCGATAACATGCGTGGAGGCCGGGTTTTCAGCAGTCAATGAATGCAACCTCAAGACTGAGTCCATTAAGCCACGCTCGCCGTTCAATGCTTGCTCCTGGATGTGATCTGCCGCGAGCCTCTGTGAAGTGGTTACCCACAGGACACAGTTGGCGGTCAGAAAAACCACACGAGAGAAATAAAAACGCAATCTTGACTTTCCTTCGGATTGGAAGACAAAGACACTATGTGCAGCATCCGTGCCACATTACTGCCCACGATCCTCCTCTCCTCTCGGGCCAGTGCTTGGTCAGCAGCAGGGCTTTCTGAATAGCAACAGCTGATGTTTGTTACATGCGTGACAGCTGTTCATGCTGCTCGCCCATATCCACCACCTTCCTGACCCTCGTGGTGGGCGTGGCCACCTGAGCCACGACCTTCCTGACCCCCGTGGTGGGCGTGGCCACGTGATCCAGGACCTTCCTGACCCCCGTGGTGGGCGTGGCCACGTGATCCACCACCTTCCTGACCCCCGTGGTGGGCGTGGCCACGTGATCCACCACCTTCCTGACCCCCGTGGTGGGCGTGGCCACATGATCCACCACCTTCCTGACCCCCGTGGTGGGCAGCCATGAAATGTGTTGACCCCGTGACCACAGCTGCCGGTGCCCACGCGGATGTCCCCCCCGCCCAGGCCACGCAGGGAGCGGCGGCAGCCTGCCTGTTAGGCTCCAGTCGTGGCTCGGACAGCGGGGCCCCGGGGAACTCGGGACGCGGGCCACCTGGAAGCTGGAAGCCCAGGGCTCCCACAGGCCTCCTGAGCTCACAGGTGAGGGGCCCAGGCCCGGGGGCATTTCACGGGTGATGGGCATTTCCGGGCCTTGCCGACCGCGGACGGGCGTGCTTTCAACCCGCCTCTCCGAGGGCCTCCCCCCTGGGTCGTGGGCGCAGCGATGCCCAGAGACCCTGCGGTGCTGGGGTTGTCGGGGGGCAGGTGAGCGAGCAGCCCAGGTGGCTCAGGCCCCTCCCGCCTGCCGGTCTCCCTGCCAGGCCTGGGTGTGCCCCGGCGCAGGCGGGCACCCCGGAGGCAGCCGGGAAGGCCTCTCGGGTGGGCTGGCTCCGTCTGCCCCAGAGCAGAGCTGACTGGCCTGGTTTGTCACCTGCACCCGAGTTCCCCAGCAGGTCACCCACACCCCAGGCCACGAGCAGGTCAGACCCTGCCGGCTCCCCCTGCCGCTGTGGCTGCAGGGCTAAGGTGGCGCCCTCACGCCCGACTTCACGCCGGAAGCTGTGGGCACCTTGGGAAGAGATGAAGGCCGGCCCTACAGACGGCTGTAAGCCCTTGACCTGGCCCCACTGATGCAACGGGGAGAGCTACATAGGTCACTGAGCGGTCAAAGAAATGAGTGTGTAAATCGACCTGTTTTTTAATTATTCTTTAGTGCAGGAAACACTATTTTTTATGCTTCAAAAATTTTTAAATATATTTTTTATTGTTGATGGTGTTCTAGAGGTCTCCCATTTCCTCTCCTTTCCTCCCCTCCTCCCAGCCTCCCCCCCCCCCCCCGGTCATATGCCTTAAAGTGGTAAAATATATTCCATTGTTCTCTGAGCATGTAGTTATCGCATAAGCACTTATGCTCAGCCATCTGAACGCTGTTGGCCCGGCTCCCGCTTGACCTATGCGACGCCCTTGACTTGACGGGGATCCAAGACCCTCCCAACAGCCTCGTGAATTGCACGGCCGTTTGGCGCCTGAGTCTCAGTTCTTGCAGCGTCTCTGTGTGGTCCGCGTCTGCGCTGGCTCCTCTCACCGGTGGGCATTCCCCGCACGGACGTCGATTACACGCACACGCTCCAGCCCGAACAGCGCTGTCTGTTGGTCTGCGGGTCCGGCATCCCAACCACTGAGCTCGGTCGGGAACGCTGGTTTGGGGATGGTCCTCCTTAGCTCGCTGGCGGCCGAACTGTCCTTGTCCACGGAGCGCCACACGTGTCCTCTGACCTCCTTCCCGACATGCTTTGGAGTCAGCACTTCACTTTCTTCCCCATTAAATGTTTACCACGTGGCATTGGATTAGGATGGTCTTTAAAGCGGTTCCTCGTTAGCGATTGCAAATGTGTTTGTGTGACCCATAAGCCCCAAGAGACCCCGCTCATCCTGACGCTGAGACGTGTGGGTCACTCACAGTTTAGTCTTTCTTTTTTTTTTTTTTTAAATATATATCTTTATTGATTTCAGAGAGGAAGGGAGAAGGAGAGAGAGAGAGAGAAACATCAATGATGAGAAAGAATCGGCTGCCTCCTGCACGTCCCCTACTGGGGATCGAGCCCGCAACCCAGGCATGTGCCCTTGGCCAGAATCGAACCCGAGACCCTTCATTCCGCAGGCCGATGCTCTGTGCACTGAGCCAAGCCGGCTAGGTCAGCTTAGTCTTTGAGGTTACAAATGTTGGCGCCACTTGCAGTCGGCACGTACATCGCTGTACGTCACTGCCGCTGTGCCGGAGCGATCGACCTGCTGTGAGTTGCAGGAACTCTTGTATGCATCCCTGCACATCCCGGGTCCCGTTCCAGCCGGTCTGGCGTGCCCGCGGGATCCGAAGTCCCGGGGAGCAGATCTGTTAACATTCTTTCCCCCTTTCCCTGAAGATTCCGTCTGAGGCTGCCTGGAGCTTGTCTCCGCTCCAGGCCTGGGACCGGCGTTCCCCGTGAGCTCGGGGCTGGCCTGTCGCCTGGCGTGGCATTAGGTCAGCATCTGCGGCCACTGGACCAGCGACGTCCTCAGCGCCCCTCCCCCGCGCCCCTCTGCGTGAGAGCACGGACGGGAGGACCTGGTCCACCTGAGCGCGAGTGTGACCGCGCATTAGAGAGTCCTGGGCTGTCGCCCGCCGCCGGTCCTTGGCGTCCATCACTCGCTGTCACCTGTCTGATGGGAGAGCTCCGGTCGGACTCCCGCCGCCCGCGTTCCTGTTTGGCGGGCTTTGGGGTGGATGACGGGCTTGGTCGCTTCGCTGGGTTTGGAGTCTGAGGCCCGGCTCGGTGCACCGCGTTCTGGGGAAGGCCTGGCCGTCAGGTGAAGTCTCTCGTAAGCGATGCGTCTCCCTCCCGCGGACGAGGCTCCGACTTCCACGTTGAGGACGCGCCCGGGAGCCGACCTCGGAGTCGGCAGCGGCGGCTGTGTGACCTGCTGCCTGGTGAGCACCGGTGAGCTCACGGCTCCGGCATTGCCGCTGGGCCGCGCCGTCTAAATATTTGTGTCCGAGCCGCACTGCTTCCTTCCCGCGCCTCGGGCCCGGCTTGGCCCGTGAGCAGAGGGGCAGTGCTGTGGACGCCGGGAGGTCTTTCTGGAGAAACAGAGACGAGAATTCCCGAGTGAGAGGCACTCGGTGTGGAAGGGGCACGTTGTTGGGAGCAGCGGGCTGTGTGGGAGGCGAGGGGGGCGTGTTTATGGGCCTCAGAGACCCTGGGGACCCGGCTGGGTCAGCACACGGCGGGGGGCACTGGTTCCCGTGGGGGGAGCCCCTCGCATCTGCTGAGCCGTCAGGAGGAATGCGGCGCCCGATTCTACTAAAAACCATCGGCTCCATCCCGCCTGCCGGCCGCCGGGCTCCACGGCTCAGGGGCCCAGAGGCTGGTGTTTACCGCCACCCACGTCCCAGCTCGTCTGTCTGGTTCTAGACCTTTCTGCACAAGCTGTTCCAGCGCCCAGAGGACGCCGGCTCTTCCTGTCGCCTCAGATCCTCCGTCCCCATCCGTCCCCATCCGTCTCCTCCCTTGTCCCACTCCCTGTCCCACCGCCATCCCCATCCCCCTGTCCCACCCCCCTGTCCCATCCCCCTCCCCCTGTCCCATCCCCCTGTCCCACCCCCCTGTCCCACCCCCACCCCCCTCCCCACTCCCACCCCATCCCCATCCCCCTGTCCCATCCTCCTGCCCCACCCCCCTGTCCCTCTCCCTATCCCACTCCCTATCCCATCCCCTGTCCCACTCCCTGCCCCACCCCATCCCATCCCCCTCCCACCCACCTGTCCCACCCCCCTGTCCCATTCCCCTGTCCCATCCCCACCCCCCTGTCCCACTCCCTGTCCCACCGCCATCCCCATCCTCCTGTCCCACCCCCATCCCTATCCCCCTGTCCCACCCCCATCCCCATCCCCCTGTCCCACCCCCATCCCTATCCCCCTGTCCCACTCCCTGTCCCACCCCCCTGTCCCACCCCCCTGTCCCACCCCCATCCCCATCCCCCTGTCCCACCCCCATCCCCATCCCCCTGTCCCACTCCCTGTCCCACTCCCTGTCCCACTCCCTGTCCCACCCCCCTGTCCCACCCCCTGTCCCATCCCTCTGTCCCACCCCCCTGTCCCACTCCCTGTCCCACCCCCATCCCCATCTCCCTGTCCAACCCCCCTGTCCCACTCCCTGTCCCACCCCCATCCCTATCCCCCTGTCCCACCCCCTGTCCCACCCCCTGTACCCCCTGTCCCACCCCCATCCCCATCTCCCTGTCCCACCCCATCCCCCTGTCCCACCCCCATCCCCCTGTCCCACTCCCTGTCCCACTCCCTGTCCACCCCCCTGTCCCACTCCCTGTCCCACCCCCATCCCCATCCCCCTGTCCCACCCCCTGTCCCACCCCCATCCCCCTGTCCCACTCCCTGTCCCACTCCCTGTCCCATCCCCTGTCCCACCCCCCTGTCCCATCCCCTGTCCCACTCCCTATCCCATCCCCTGTCCCACTCCCTGTCCCACTCCCTGTCCCACCCTCTGTCCCCTCCAGGCGGCTAGGCCACTCCCAGCTCCCAGCACACCCGCTCTCACTCCGCCCAGCCTCCCGGTGGCACAGCTGCTTCCTGTGGTGCCAGCACCTCCCAGGCACTGGGCGCAGCTTCTCCGTCGACAGAATCGTCCACGCACCCAGGCGCGGTCACGACGGTGAAAACGCCCGGGTTTACAGGTGCCTGTCCCCCCGTGATCACCTTCCGCACAATTAAAGCAAATCAGGGTCCATCCTCATTAACTTAGAATTGTAACGCCCATCGATTCCATTACAAACGCGAGTCGTAAAATATTTAAGAGAAATGCAATTGTATTACTTTCAAATTCAACAGAGAGTGGGACGAGTCCATAAAAGACTGGCACGTGTGTGTCCTGGGGTCATCCGCGTGTTACCGCGTCCCCACCACAGCACGCGGCCGCCCGGCGCCCAGACGCTCAGGCAGGCATCGCGGGGCCACTTGGTCGCTGTTTGTTTTTGACGTTTCGGCCTCGACCCCCACGAGATCTGGTTCTCCAGGAGCCGGGCGTGTCTGTGAGGGGCTCTGACACGGGTCGGGGCGACGCAGACGTCTCGGCTCCACAGACTCAGCTGCGTGTCCCCCACCCCCATGCTGAAGCCCGAGGAGGCCCCGAGGGGACGGCAGGGGAGCGAGGGTGACGCGGGGCCTCAGGGTGGGGCTGATGCGAAATGACGGGACCGGGGTCCCCAAAAGAAGAGGCAACGAAGCCCACCTTCTCTCCCTCCCTTCCTCTCCTCCTCTCCCTCTCTCTCTCTCTCTCGCTCTCTCTCTCTCTCGCTCTCTCTCTCGCTCTCGCTCTCGCTCTCTCTCTCGCTCTCTCTCTCGCTCTCGCTCGCTCTCGCTCTCTCTGTTGACGGACAGGTGTGAGCACCATCAGTGACTCGTTCGGCAGGAAGGTGTCGCGCCCGGGGCGGGGCCGGCGCCCGGGAGGGGCTGCCAGCAGGTGCGCAGGTGTGGCCGCCCAGCAGGTGCGGCCGCCTCGCCCACGGCCGGGGGAGCCCTGCGTGTGGGCGTGGGCAGCTCTGCGTCCCTCAGGGGTCAGCCTGCAGCCGAGGGACCCAGAGCCTTCGTGCCTCCTGTGAGGGTGAGGCTGACACTCGGACGGGCCGGAACATTCTAAAGCGCGGGCTGGGGAGCAGGCCTGGAAGGAAGACGACGAACACGACACAGCTGACCACAGGCCCGGCACGCTTCTCAGCGAGCCACGGCTCACGTCCTCAGGGGCGGCCGGGCAGCGTCTGAAACTGGCCGTGGTCGGACCACAGCGTGGCCTCTCTGGCTGGAGCCTGTCGGGGCGCGTGCCCTTCCGTCACCCTTTCCTTCACCCCTGGGGAAGGGCTCGGGGCCGTGGGCCCGGGTGTGGTGACCCGCACCTGGGACCCCCTCAGCCAGGACCGTGAGCCCGGCCCCCAGCAACCCCCTGACACCGGCACGGAGCAGGGCCGCGCCCGACGGGGCCTCGCCGGGCTGTTTGCCGCCGCGCCCAGGGCCGCGCGTCCCCTGGGCACAAAGTCCTCTTGCTCCAGCGTCGGTGCTTCTCAGAGCCGGCTGCAGGTTTCGGTTCAAATTCCAAACTCCTGACGGGAGGCCGGGTGAGGCGCCGGACGAGCAGGCTCCCCGACCCACAAGGCCCCTCCCTCCGCCTCCCCAGGGCCCGGTCACCCCCTGGCCGTATGGTCCCTCGCCCACAGCCTCGCCCGGTAGGTGCTCAGCGGAGACCTCCTCCGTCTGGGGTTCTGTCTTCCCCATTGCACCTGATCACGCGTGTCTACCCTGGTCTGTGGTCTGGTCACCGCCCCCTCATCGGCACGTAGGCCCCTCCTCCAGGTGCAGAGACGCCCCCGGTCACTGCAAAACGCTGCGTGTGGGACACCTCATCCCGGTGCCCGGGGCGGAGCCGTGTGGACAACTGTCAGACGGCAGCCCGGTGACGGGGCCGGGACCCCACAGGTCCCCGTGGCTGAGGTCCTTCAGATCCAGGGCCATCACGTGGTGTGTGTGTATGTGTGTGTGCGTGTGTGTGTGTGTATGTGCGCGCACATGCATGCACGGTGCCGGGTGCCCTGCTCACCAGCTCCCTCTGGACCCCCGTGTCCCTCAGTGCCTACACAGAGCAGTCACCCCCGTCACAGAGGTCACAGGTCACAGGTCACAGAGGTCGCCAGGGGCAGGCTACTGAATGGGGGGGAGGGGATTCTGAGCTCAGCCGGTGCAGCCTGGGCCTTCGGGAGCTCCTGCCTAGAGGGCTCCCACACTTGGGGCCTCTCGTGGGTGCGTTTCCAGAACATTCCTGGGGATGGGCCGGGTAGCTGCTTCCTTCACGGTCTGTGCTGCCCGCGCAGGCCCAGGATGCTGGGCTGGAGACGCCAGCGCCCCGACCTGGGCACCGGGAGGCCTGGGGGGGAGGGGCTCCCGGCTGGAGCAGAGGAACCCGCGTCCGGTCCAGTGACTCGCAGCCCCTCACCTCCCGGCACGTACACGATCCCTAAAACCCTGCGGCTCACTGAAAATCAGCTTCTGCCAATAAGGCCCAAAAAAGGCAGGATTTTGATTCATTCAGGGGGAGGGGGGCTGTCATTGTTCCCATCTGACAATCGGAGGAAACGGGGTCAGCGCCCCGGGCAGTCGGCGCAGTCAGGAGCCGCAGAGTTACCATTCCTGCCGCACCAGTTGGTGGGGCCTGGAGAGCCGAAGGGGAGGTCATGGGACGCGGCGCCCGAGGCTGTGAGTGCAGAGAGAGGCCGCTGGGCCGCCCTCCCCCCACGTCCACGCAGGCCTCGGGGCTGGGCCACGTGCGTGTGGCACGAGAAAGTGATTTTTTTAAGGCAACAACCACAAATGTGAAGACCTGTCATTGATGGGTTCTGGAAAATTCCAGAAATTCCAGAAACAGCAGACCTTCACAGCTGGGGTGACTGGGATACAGTGGCAACACAGTCACGCAGAACAGCGTTAGGTGCTGGTTGAAGTGGAGAAACGGGGCGGGGGGGGGGGTGATGGGGGGGGGAGCGGCTGACAGGACCCTGGAGCTCCCTGCTCGGCAGGGCTGTGAGGGGGCAGGGCTGTGAGGTTGGGGGGCAGGGCTGTGAGGTTGGGGGGGCAGGGCTGTGAGGGGGCAGGGCTGTGAGGTTGGGGGGCAGGGCTGTGAGGTTGGGGGAGCAGGGCTGTGAGGGGGCAGGGCTGTGAGGTTGGGGGGGCAGGGCTGTGAGGTTGGGGGGGCAGGGCTGTGAGGTTGGGGGGGCAGGGCTGTGAGGGGAGCAGGGCTGTGAGGTTGGGGGGGCAGGGCTGTGAGGTTGGGGGGCAGGGCTGTGAGGTTGGGGGGCAGGGCTGTGAGGTTGGGGGGGGGCAGGGCTGTGAGGTTGGGGGGGCAGGGCTGTGAGGTTGGGGGGCAGGGCTGTGAGGTTGGGGGGCAGGGCTGTGAGGGGAGCAGGGCTGTGAGGTTGGGGGGGACAGGGCTGTGAGGTTGGGGGGGCAGGGCTGTGAGGTTGGGGGGCAGAGCTGTGAGGTTGGGGGGCAGGGCTGTGGGTTCAGACGTGCCCCGTGTGGGGTCGACTGCAGTGACCTGGGTCCGGCCCACGTGCCCCCTGAGCACCACGGCCTGGGCTCCCGGTTCCCACACGCTGGGCCGCGTCCCCCTCTCTTTCTTTTCTTTAATATTTGTGTTGATGTCAGAGAGGAAGGGAGAGAGAGAAACATCCATGATGAGAGAGAATCACGGATCGGCTGCCTCCTGCACGCCCCACACTGAGGATCAAACCCGAAACCCGGCGTGTGCCCTGATGGGAATGGAACCCTGACCTCCGGGTTCCTAGGTCGACGCTCACCCCCTGAGCCGCGCCGGCCGGGCAGTCCCCTTCCCAGCGTGGCACCGACGGCCCTCAGGGGACCTGTGCCCACGGGGAGACGCGAGGTGTCCCCCGAAGCCCCAGGTGCCGACGCCAGGCCGGGCCTCTCCCGGGAAGTGTGAGGGCTCCACGTGAAACGCCCCGCACGGGGCAGAGGGCGGCGGAGAGGGAAAGGCATCGCGTGGGGTACGCGACCTCGAACATCCGAGCGAAGTGACGCATCTGTGGGTCCGTGGGCACCTGGGGGCCGTGGACGTCTGCCCCTCGCCCTCCCCGGCCCGTGGGGTCAGTCTGCCCCTCGCCCTCCCCGGCCCGTGGGGGTCAGTCTGCCCCTCGCCCTCCCCGGCCCGTGGGGGTCAGTCTGCCCCTCCCCCTCCCCGGCCCGTGGGGGTCAGTCTGCCCCTCGCCCTCCCCGGCCCGTGGGGGTCAGTCTGCCCCTCGCCCTCCCCGGCCCGTGGGGGTCAGTCTGCCCCTCGCCCACCCCGGCCCGTGGGGTCAGTCTGCCCCTCGCCCTCCCCGGCCCGTGGGGGTCAGTCTGCCCCTCCCCGGCCCGTGGGGGTCAGTCTGCCCCTCGCCCACCCCGGCCCGTGGGGGTCAGTCTGCCCCTCGCCCTCCCCGGCCCGTGGGGTCAGTCTGCCCCGCGCCCTCCCCGGCCCGTGGGGGTCAGTCTGCCCCTCGCCCTCCCCGGCCCGTGGGGTCAGTCTGCCCCTCGCCCTCCCCGGCCCGTGGGGTCAGTCTGCCCCTCGCCCTCCCCGGCCCGTGGCCGTGGCCGCAGCGCGGAGGGGATGGCGGCGATGCGTGGCTCTGGCTCCTCTCTGGAATGTGCTGCTTGGAGTCGGGTCCACTTCCTGGTGATTCACACCCGGCGGGTCACCTCCCTCTTTGGAAGCGACTCTGAGGCGGGTGTGGGTGTCCTGGCCACACGGCAGGGACGGAGGGCCAGCGTCGGGCTCTGTGACAATGGACACGGCCCGCTGTTTCCTGCACCCCCCCCCCCCCCCGTGGGGCCTGGGCCGGCCCTTCTGACCGGGCGGGGCAGGGGAGGGGTGGCCGCTCTCGCTCTCAGGCTGACCGGCCCCACGGCCGCCCCACCTCCTCCCTTCTTAGCCCACGGGGAGCCCTCCGCTGGGCCAGGCCAGAACTCCCACCCGGTTACGAGCAGACGGAAAAGCGAGCCGCGCGCGGACACGGACGGCGTCCCGTGCTCAGGCCGCGCCCTCGGGCCGGTCGGCCGGCCTCTGAGCACTGGCAGCACGCACGGTGCCCAGTGACGCCCGAGGAGAGGGTGGAGGGCACGGCCCGGGAGCAGGAACGCACCCACGAGCCGCCACGCTGATCGCCAGGAAAGGGGGCGAGGGACGCAGTCGGGGCAGCGAGGGGAGACGCCTGCTGAGGGCGGCCCCACGTCCTCCCGCAGACAGCCCGCCCGGGGCGTGGGCAGGCTCCGCCGCCATCGCGCCCACGTCCCGCAGACCCTCGTCCTCGGGACGCGCTCCGAGCCCCCTCTCCCCCCGTGGATGCCTGAACCCGGGCGGCCGGGCTGTGAGTGCTGGGTCCCCGCATCGGCACAGGCTCCCCCCACGGCCGCCCGGGGCTCCTGTTCGGAAGGTGGACGCTGGGCCCCCGCGGCCAAAGCTGCAGCCCCGCACCCACTCCCACACCCCCACCCACACCCCCACCCCCACCCCCACCCGCACCCTCACCCACACCCGCACCCACATCCACACCCACACCTGCACCCTCACCCACTCCCGCACCCACATCCACACCCACACCCACACCCACACCCTCACCCACACCCACACCCGCACCCGCACCCGCACCCTCACCCACACCCACACCCACACCCACACCCTCACCCTCACCCACACCCTCACCCACACCCTCACCCGCACCCTCACCCCCACCCCCACCCACACCCGCACCCACACCCGCACCCACACCCGCACCCTCACCCCCACCCACACCCGCACCCACACCTGCACCCGCACCCTCACCCTCACCCTCACCCACACCCTCACCCGCACCCGCACCCTCACCCACACCCACACCCACACCCACACCCGCACCCTCACCCGCACCCGCACCCACACCCACACCCACACCCACACCCGCACCCGCACCCGCACCCGCACCCGCTCCCGCACCCCCACCCCCACCCCCACCCGCACCCCCACCCCCACCCCCATCCGCACCCACACCCGCACCCTCACCCGCACCCACACCCGCACCCACACCCCCACCCACACCCCCACCCGCACCCACACCCACACCCACACCCGCTCCCGCACCCTCACCCTCACCCACACCCGCACCCACACCCACACCCCCACCCCCACCAGCACCCGCACCCGCACCCGCACCGCAGGCTCCTCCAGGGCCACCACGCGCCTCGCCACGCTCGGTCATTCTGCTAGCGCCCACTCTGTGCGTGGTCAGCATTACTGGAGGGCAAAGTGTTTCGTAGTTTATTTTTCTAAATAACGGGAATTTATTCCCTTCAGGGCGAAACTTTTAAAACCCGTTTTGGATGGCTCGTCGTCGTACGTGACACTTTGTTTGCATTCTTAAACAGACCGTTTAACCTTCGTGTGCATGTGTGGGACTCACTGCCTTGTTAAGAAAAAAAAAAAAAAGAAAATTTGCCTGGCCGGCGTGGCTCAGTGGCCGGCGTGGCTCAGTCGACCTAGGAACCAGGAGGTGAGGGTTCGATTCCCGGTCAGGGCACAGGCCCGGGTTGCGGGCTCGGTCCCCAGTGTGGGGCGTGCAGGAGGCAGCCAGTCCATGATTCTCTCTCCTCATGGATGTTTCTCTCTCTCCCTCTCCCTTCCTCTCTGACATCGATAAAAATGTATTTAAGAAAAATCTTCAGCCTCCACTTTACACCAAACGTCTGGATAGAGTCACTTCCTGCTCCTACTCCCTCACTTTCCACTCACATTTCAATAACCCTGCACTGATCCCCCCTCCCCGGGCAGCAGAGTTCATCGAGG
The DNA here is from genome assembly GCF_027574615.1 of Eptesicus fuscus. Classification (NCBI taxonomy): domain Eukaryota; kingdom Metazoa; phylum Chordata; class Mammalia; order Chiroptera; family Vespertilionidae; genus Eptesicus; species Eptesicus fuscus. Next base: position 97,550,114 of record NC_072482.1, read on the forward strand.
CACAGAGTCAGCGTCTCCTCGAGCCCCGAAGCACCGCGTGGCACCGGCGATGTTTACAACTTTCAGTGCCCGCTCTGCCATCAGTCCTGTGACCATGCCTCCCAGTCCTCATTCTTCACACGTAAACAATGGCTGAGCGTCGACCTATGAACCAGGAGGTCACAGTTCGATTCCCGGTCAGGCACATGCCCGGGTTATGGGCTCCATCCCTAGAGTAAGGCCTGCAGGAGGCAGCCGATCCGTGATTCTCTCTCATCATGGATGTTTCCATCTCTTTCTCTCTCCCGCCTCTCTCTGAAATCAATAAAAATATTTTTTTAAAGTGTGAACGAAAGAAGCCACCTCCTAACCTGACAAGCTCAGGGGAGGCCTGCGTGGCAGTCTTGAAAACTCAGAGACCTGAAATAACCACAAAGGATGGTCTGAAAATTAAATATTTAACTACAAACAGGTTATAGTGGGCAGTCATGTCCTAGGCCGATATCTTCCCTGACAAAGATCAACTTAGATCTTTCCTGAGCCCATTTGCCTTTTTGCCTCTAAGATAACATATCTGTGAGATGTCTGGGTAACTTGTAACTTCCTCTTTTGCTGGAGCCCCTGGGGCACAACCAGATGTGGTGGGCGCCAGGACAGATACTTCAAATTCCTTCATTATCATGTTAATTGTTCCTGTACCCACCTAAGTATGTGTCCATCATTTTGCTTTTTATCCAATCCCAGGTGTTTCCCACCGTTTGACTTTATCCCACCTCCTCAATCCGTCACCAATGAGTTTCATGTAGCCCACCTATGTCCCTCCTTTGATGGCAATGTATAAATACAGATGTAACCCTGCATTCTCAGGAGCATTATCTCAATTCATTGAGGTTCTGCTTCCTGGCATATGTCGACAGTTTGGCTCAAATAAACTCACTAAAATTCTTTACAGGTTTCAATGGTTGTTTTCGTTAACAAAAGTAATACAAAACAAACGTGCAGAGGAATCGGCCCGAGCACGGACAGGCTGCGTCCTTACTGCTGGTCTGACTCTGGAACACAGAGACCCAGGGACCCCTCCGTCCCCTGACCCATCACCCCTGAGGCCAGCGGCTTCTAATGTTACTGTGTGCGGCTCCTGGGTGTGGGCAAACAGCGCAGTGTTTTTTCTTGCAAAGCCGGTAGAATGCTTTATCTTCGTAAATGCTGATAATGTATTTTAAGATTTATTTCTGAACAAGTTTTCTTAGTCACTGTTATGTGTGTCTTGCTGCAGGAAACACTCCTTTATCTTAGACGTAAAGATTGTAATTCAACTTCTAGACACGGAGAAAGATCTGACACCGACGAACGGTGTGACTTTACTCCCAGTGCCGATTGCTGAGTCACTTCTCAAATGTGTGTGCTCCGTGAGCCCATTAAGAAAACAGAGACGCGAGATTGCTGAAGTTCAATGTCTACCAAAGGATCAGAAAGAAAAAAAAAAGTTGCCCGACTTCTGCCGAAGTTTAACCGCCTCAGGAAGTGGAAACCACAACAGGAAACCGCCGGGCCGAGCGCGGCCCTTTCTGTAGATGGACGTGATTGGAGCCGCAGAGGGCGGGTCTCCCGGCTTTCCGAGGTCTGAGTAACATACAAGTACACGTGTGCAAAGGGTCCTGGTGGAGGGCCCACGCCGGCGCCCCGTCAGCGTCCTCCTGGGCCCTGCCCTCTCCCCTCTCCCCCCCCACACACATGGTTTGCAAATATTTTCTTCCAGACCCGAGTAGACCCTTGACATCTCATGAAAACTCAAGATAAATGTTTCCAAATTAAAGCTCCTTGGATTAGCTGTTTCTTCAAAATACATTTTTATTGATTTCAGAGAGGAAAGACGTGGGAGAGAGAGACAGAGACATCAATCGGCTGCCTCCTGCACGCCCCACACTAGAGATCGAGCCCGCAACCCAGGCATGTGCCCTGACTGGGAATCAGACCGGGAATCGAACCATGACCTCCTGGTTCATAGGTCGACACTCAACCACTGAGCCACGCTGGCTGGACAGCTGCCAACTTTTACATTTTTAATTGGTATAAAATATCAAGGTAGATTACACTCTCCTTTTACCTAAAGCTTTGCCATGTAATAATCATATCCTACAAGATACAGTGTCTGGCTTGTGAAATTATGTTTAATAATTTAGAAACAATGTTTCCATCGATTAAGAACGCATTTAGAAATATGACTTGTATTTTTTCCTTTCAGCCAAATGAGCGAACGTGAGGATGCTGTAATGTATGGAATTCAGTGTGAACGCTAACCCCTGGTGAGGCACACCGGGGAGGGGGGACCGCGTCTCCGGTGTCCCGTCTTGTGCAATGGCCGTGGCTTTTCTGTGACCGTACTGTGGAATTCGTATGGTGACGGTTTTCATTTTAAAACAAAGTTGTTCAATAACATGGATGGACCTGGAAAACGCTAAGTGAAAGAAACAGCCCCAAAGACCACCGACTGCGCGACGGACGCCTGTCCTGGGGGGCGTCTGGGAAGACATAAAAGGCGGAGCGGAGAGGCCTGGTTCCCCTGGCTGGGCCGGTTGGGGCAGAAGAGAAGCGACTCAGTAGCGGTTCCGTGTGGGGCAAGAAAATGTTCGTAAATTAGTGGCGGTGGCTGCACACGCGTGAATCTACCAGAAACACTGCATTTCACACCTTTACGGGTGAATTTCACGGTGTGTGAATTATATCTCAATAAAGCGATTATTTTACAAAAGCGGTGGAATTCCCTTAAAGGAATCCACAGAGCTCACCTCCTGCTCTAGCGATGTGGGTCTCTCCATCCGCACCCACATGCTCACGCTGCCCTCCCCCCACGGCCCTCCCATGGCTGATGCTAATGATGAATCCAAGACATGGACCTTTTCAATGACCACGGAATCGGGCTCATCTCACGGTGCAAATCATCAACATCAGACCGAAAAGCGATGTCGCTCCAGACCCCACACACATCGGGGTAATGTTAAGGGGATGGTATAGCCCCAGCCGGTTTGCTCAGTGGATAGAGCGTCACCCTCGCACTGAAGGACCGCGGGTTCAGCCCGGTCAAGGGCACGGACTTTGGTTGCAGGCTCCATCCCTGGCCTGGGTCAGGGCGGGAGCCGGAGGAACCAATCCCCGTGTCTCTCCCATGGATGTTTCTCTGTCTCTCCCTTCCACTCTCTTTAAACATCAATGGAAAAAAATGCCCTCGGGTGAGGATTAACGACAACAACAAACAAAAAAGAAGATATTATAAACAACTCCATGCAAATAAATTGGAAAATTTAGATGAATTAAACATAACTTTAGAAAAATTAAACTTAAAATGCTGACACAAGAAGAAATGTAAACTTTGAATAATTCTATTAACTATCAAAGGAATTGTACCTATGCTTAAAATTCCCCCCACTCACAAAACAAAACTCCAGGCTCAAGGAAATTCTTTCAAATGTGTAAGGGGCTGGAGAAGGTCAGAAATAAGAAAGAGAGAACCTTCCCAGTAATTTTTGTGAGATCGGCATACCTCCGGGACCCAACTCTAACAAGGAGACTCTGAGAAGCAGCACGGTGGCCCAGCTTACACACGCACCTGGATGGGAAATGCAGAACTAAGAGGTTAGCCCCTCACACACAGCAAAGCGTTAGCACAGGGCCCTGCTGTGGGCTCATTCCTGGGAGCCGAGCATTAACATAAGAAAAGAGGAAAATTACATCATCATGCAGCTGATAAAGAAAACGCGTTTGAAAGAATTTAAATCCACTTATGATTTAAAAAGAAAAGCTCTCAGCAGAGAGGACTAGCCAGGGGTGTTGTTTTAGAGCCGGGAACAGAATGGAACTCCCTAGAAGTTAAAAGGACGGACGTTTGAAAGCGTATTCCATAGTGAAATGGTGAAGCCTCTCTGAGATGGCGGTGAAAACCAGGAGGTTTGAAATCGCCTCCGCTGAGCCTTGAATTGCCAGTCGGTCAGGCCCTCGCCGGTGTGGCTCAGTGGGCAGAGCGTCGGCCTGCGGACCGAAGGGTCCCGGCTTGGATTGTACCTTGGTGGCAGGCTCCTCCGCCACCCGCCCGCCCGGGCCCTGTCAGGGCTCCTGCAGGAGGCAACCAATCCATGTGTTTCTCTCACATCGATGTCTCTCTCTCTTTCCCTCTCTCTTCCGCTCTCTCTAAAAACCAAAAGGAAAATATCCTGGGGTGAGGATTAACAGCAACAAAAAAACAAGATGGAGGGGCGAGGGGAGAGGTGACAGCGCTGCGTGGGGAAGATAAACTACTCAAATGAGCGCGTGAGGTTAGCAGTCGGAGCGCGGAGAAGGGGTGTGGTTAGTGCTCCCCTGGCTGGTGGTTAATCTGGTGGGTTCGTGCCGTGTTCATTGAGCCGCTCACTTATGTGTGTTGAATGTAAACGTTAAAAATAACCTGGTCGTATGGTATTAAGAGAAAAGCGAGGGATGTGGCTGATAGATCCTTACGTAACCTGCACCTGCGGCCTGGACCTTCCCGAGCACCTAACCAGGCACCTTATATGGACTGTACATTGAACCGCCAATCGGCACCTGCCAGATACCCTAAGCCCTCGATTCCTAAGTCCCTAAGTGCCTAATCATGTGCCTTATAGGAAACCACCCGTCAGCGCCCGCCGAGTGCCCTAAGCCCCGTCCCTTCCCATCCCTCCCCTCAGAAGGCGTGTTTCCCTCTGCACGTGTGCTCTCCCCTGCGAGGCAGCCCGGCAGGCCCTTCTCCTCTCATGGAGCCTGTGGTCCTGGTTTTCGGCCTCTGTCTGACCTCTCAGTGGCTCAGCGGGGAGCCAGCATTGGGCAGTAGCTGCCTGGCCTCTGGGGAAGGAAGGGCTCGGGAAACAAGATGGGGAGGGGACCCCGTGATGCCGGGCGGCCGCCTCCCGCCTGAAGGCCGACACCCGGGCAGGGGCAGGCCCCTCCGTCCTTGCTCCCAGGAAAGGCCCCTCCCGCCCGCACCCGCCGAGGACCCTCAGCCACGCCCCGGGCTTCCCCCAAAGCACGCGGCACTCCGTTAACGATCATGGTCGGTTTCACCCGAAGGGGCCGCAGGTGTGGACTGAGAGATGCTTCTAGGCACCTCATCCGGCTCGTCCTTCCATCCCGACGGGAAACCCCCAGCGGCTTCGGGGACTCCACGGCGGCTGGACGTGCGGAATGAGTTACGATTGCGAACATCCGACCCCGCGCTTCTGGTTCGCCAGGGGAAGCCTTGGGAATCTCACTTGGCGCTGAAACACTCCTGGGGGCTGTCACCCCCCGCCCCCCCCCCGGAGAAGACGAGAAATGGAGGTCTTTTGGTTTCGACAAGACGAGGCGAGTTCCGTCGAGTCTTCACTGCGAGAACGCCTGCTTCCGGGACTGCGGTCTGGCGAGGAGCTGCTGCTGGCACCGCGGCCTCGAGCTCAGTGTTGGAGCTGTTACCTCTCAGCATGGAGGGGCCCGGCCTGGAGGGCGGCGGCTCTGAAGCCAGGCCACACTGGCCCCACGGCCACAGGCAACCCCAAATCTCAGTGCGTCACACCCACGAGGGACCCCGGCCCTGCAGGTGGCCGAGGCCGCTGCGTGACTTAGGCACCTGCACCCCCCGGCCCACCTCTCGTCCCCCCGCAAGGAAAACGGGGCTCAGCTCAAACCGTGCACGGGGCTGCGCCGACGTGGACGCGAGGGTTTTATGAGGTGGACACGGGTATGCCAGGAGCAGAGCCGCCTCGGGGAGAGGCAGCAAGGGCGCACGGGAGGGCCTGTGAGGGAGTCCCGGGGGGGGGGGGGGAGGCCGGGGGCGTGGAAGCGCAGAAGGAAGAGGACAGGCCCCTTCGCCAGGCGCCCAGGACGGGAGCGGGGGGGGGCGGCTGGAGGAAGGGGCGTGTGCGATCGGCAGCAGCCCCCCCCGACCCCCCGCATCTCTGAGAGCGAGGTGCTCCCTCCTGGGGAGAGGACAAGGCGCGTGTTCTCCCGCAGAGAACGCCGGCTCACCCACGCGTTGCACACGGTGCCCAGGGCGCCGGGCCTGGCTGCCGGCTCGTCCCGCGTGGCGCTCGCAGGCACACGTCACTGGAGCCTCGCAGCCGGAGCCCCGCTGTTGTTGCCTTCCTTGCACGCCTCTGCCCGCCGCTCCCGGGCGTTCCCATCAGGTCCCATCGCTCCCTGGGAGGCTTGTTGTAAAACATCTTTCTTCCCTTCCGCTTTCCACGCGTTCAGCCCTTTCCTTTTGTCTGTCGTGTTTTTACGTCCGTCACTAGATTGATCATTTCCAGGGTTTCTAATGGGTTCTTCTAAAATACCGTCTCGTTTGCGTTCTGCCAGTTCGTAATTTCTTACCCTGTCCCCTCATCTCCTTTTTCGAGGTTCCTGACCATGGACCGAACGCTCTTTCCAGAACGCTCTGCCGTTGGGTTTGGTCTGGAGGCGGCTCATCGTCAGGCTGCTGTTGGATGGCCTGTAGCATTTGGATTGTGCGTGTGGAGTGGAGCCTGTGGCGTGTGGGCTCCCGGGAGGCGGGGATTCTCTCTCTCTCTCTCTCTCTCTCTCTCTCTCTCTCTGCCTGCTTGACCCTTCGCCTCTCCTTGGGGTGATGACCTCCGACCCTTCGCCTCTCCTTGGGGTGATGACCTTCGTGTGGCGCGGAGGCTCCAGAGGACGGACCTGCTCAGCAGGAGCCTTGGGCCAAGGCTCACAGGTCGCAGGGTGACTCAAAGGTCAACGGTACTTTTTAAGAGGTTCAAGCTGCACGCATCCCTAGAGCAGACACCTGTGACCAGGCCCGCTGGATTCCGGGGTGCCTGCAGGTGAAGAGAGGCCCGCGTGGGGAGGGGAGGTCCTGGGGCACCTCACACTCGCTTCTCTTGGTTCCTCTCGTTTTACTGCTGGAAGAGCATCTAACAGTACCCACTCCCTTCATTGGGTGTTTTTGTTCAAATAACAGCTAGAGGGAGTTTGAATGAAAAAGTTATCAATTTTCCAGCAAAATTATGTATATCCTGTATATCACCATAGTATATATTATATAATTTTAATGTATTCCTGTAAATAATATAATCATATGTATTACATATTTATAAATTATCTATATTATAAAAATGTATTTATATACACATGTAATAGGCATTTTCTGGCAGAAAAGGGCATGGTAGTCAATGTACTTGTATCATATGTCCTTCTTGGGTCTAGGAAGTTGCTAATCCTTTTCCTGATACTTCCTGTGAAAACTGGGGCAGGAGGCCGGTTGATCACACTGAGCTCATCTTCGCACCTGTTTTCCTACGTCCTCTACCTTCCTTTTGCTTTTGTTGTGTCCGTGACGGCAGCTGAGAGCCAGGTAAAGCTGCTCCTTTATCAAAAGTTAAAATATGAAAGCAGGAGAGAGAGAGAGAGAGAGAGAGAGAGAGAGAGAGAGAGAGAGAGAGAGAGAGGCTGATGGAAGCCGCCCAAGGCCTCCACGTGCGGAATCTCTCCCCTCGGAAAGACCTCTCCGGCGTGAAGGCTGCTGGGAGTGGGCTAGCGGCTATGACGCGGTGCCGGCCCCACAGCAGCGTCTGCACCCTAGTCGGCGATGATCGGACACCGTGGTGTGCAAGCACTGAGCTGTGCTCAGTGGGAGACAGAATCAGAAACCCGCCAGAAAGGTCCCGCTCACCAAGGGGCCGTAGAGCCGAATAAGGGAACACAGCCCTGGCCTGTGTGGCTCAGTTGGCTGGGTGTGGTCCTGTGCACCGAGATCGCCAGTTCGATTCCCTGTCGGGGCACATGCCAGGGTTGTAGGCTTGATCCCCAGTAGGGGGAGTGCAGGAGGCAGCCTATCGGTGTTTCTCTTTCTCTCCCCCCATCTCTCTCTAAAATCAATAAAAGCATATTTTTAAAAATAAGGTAACATAGAGCAATTCCCCAACACATTAAAAGGTAAGTGACTGATGTTCACAACGTATAATTCTCCCCCAACACCTTACACACACACACACACACACACACACACACACACGTCTATTTTCTTTGCACTCAGTATAAATATTTTATCTAGTCAAGATTTGGCTTTTTTTCTTTTTCTTTTTCTGTCTGTTTATTTGTGTGTTTTTTTTTTTTTTTGAGGAGATACACCTCCACTAAGACAATACCTCTCAATTGCTAAGATTCTTTAAATCCAACTTGCTTCCCTTAATGCTCATTTGAAACAAATCCTAGTTAAATAATGTTACTATTTTTTAAAAAAGTCTATCTTTATTGTTGAAAGTATTACAGATGTCCCCCTTTCTTCTCCCATTGATCCCCTCCACCCCGCTCCCACCCCCCGCAGTGTTGTCTGTCCACGGGTTAACCATATATGCATATAAGTTCATGGCTTTGTTTTCTTTGCATTATTAGGTGAGGTTGTAAAATGCTAGGGAAGAAATACATTTAACCACAGATGTCTTTCTGAGTTGGTAAGATTAAGTTGTTTTAAGTGTGTAAGTTTAAGTTCCTATTTAAGGGCTTTTTATATCTACTTTCTTTGTGAAAACTTGTTTCCTGAAAATTCTATTAGGTAACCTAAAATTCAACTAAATATCATAAACGTGGGACTGTAACACAGAAAGAAGAGTTTGAAGATACATTTATCCATATTTCAAGTAAAGTAGCACATACCCTACCTACTTCTGGATACTTAATCCTTTGGAATTCTCTCTTTTTAAAAACTAAATGAACACTGACATTTCTAGCCATGGGCGAAGGAGGAGTTTAGTTATTTCACTTCCTAGATGACCTAGATTATCTGTCACACGCATAGGCTACTGTGAAAGGTAGTCTACCTCGCAATTCTGCCATTTGTACCTTTATTATGTCCCGTTCATTTTTGTTTAAAGACCATCCTTTGAATTGATATATCTAGTAAAAAGGCTTATAAGCTGATTTGTACAATTATCAGATTAAACTATTTTAAATCTACACTAATAAAAGAGGAAGATGCAAACTGACTGTACCTCCGCAACACCCACCAGCCAATCAGGAGCGAGTATGCAAATTAACCCAACAAAGATGGCGGATAATTTGCATACACAGGCGCCAAGTGGCCTGGGTCCCAGGACAGGCGCCAAGCCACGGCTGCAGGCTCCTGGGACCAGAGGGTGCAGGTTGGGCTGAGGGGCCCCCCCTCCCCGCATGAATTTCATGCACTGGGCCTCTAGTTTGATTATTATACTGAAATATGTAAATTATTGGTGGTTAGAAAATTAAATGTTCTATAGGTCATTAAGTGGGTTGGTATATTTGCATAATTTGTTCCTCCAAGATGGGTTCAGATCCTAATATCTCCCCTGTCATTTCCTGTTTTCTGGAGCTGGTGAACACTGGGGCAGGAATAGGTTTACTATGTTTGGTTGGTCTTAGACCCTGGTTTTCAAAATATTTCCAAAAAATTTTTAATGTTCAAAGTTTAACCAAAACTTTAAAAAATATCATAGTGTCATATATACAGGGTGTCTCAAAAAAAGTGTATACATACTTTAACAGCAGATAGTTCAATTTTCACAAGGAAATGTATTTTAACAAATACTGCCTTTATAATTATTCAAAGTGTTTGTATACTTTTATGGGATACTATATATATATATATATATATATATATATACACATACACAGAGTGGCCAGATTATTAGGATCTCTGAACGCATAGTAATCTGGCCACTCAGTGTATGTGTGTGTATACACACATATATATATATATTTTTAGAGGCCCGGTGCATGAATTCATGCATGGGTGGGGTCCAGCCAGCCTGGCCAGGGGGAGGGGACATGGGCGGTTGGCCGGCCTGCCTGCTGGTCAAACTCCTGGTCGAGGGGACAATTTGCATATTAGCCTTTTATTATATAGGATATACACTGAGTGGCCAGATTATTATGCATTCAGAGATCATAACAATCTGACCACTCAGTGTATATTCCCATTATATGATATTTTAAGGTTTTAAATAGATTTAAGTTTTAGAGGTATTTAGAAATATTTGTAGATTAGGGCTGATTTAAGTGGAACTCTTACTTTTTAAAAAATAGTGTAACTAAAAATAACATACTTTAAAAAATAAAACCAAAAGTTAAATATAAAGTGGAAAATAAAATTTAAAAACTCATATTTTTAAAAAATTAATCTTTTCCAACCTCACCTGATGCAGTCTTGTAGTCTTTCCTCTCACACCTCAGTCTCTCTGTCTGTAAGGTGGGGTTGATAATAAATCCCACGGGATTTTATTTTTATACAGCATTCCTTGAGCACTTAAACACAATTTCTTAAATGTATCAGAACTCAGCAGGTACTCTATGGATGCCAGGCTGCTTTTAAAACTTTATCAATAAGCCACAGTGGGTTGGGACTAGGAATTGTAGCTTGGGCATTAATACACCACTTACACATACTATAAATGGGGTTTTTAATGAGTCAGAAAAACACTAATAGTTCACACTGATACGTAGCCGTCTCTGGGTGGTGCACGCTCGTGTGCCATCATCTTGCATCACAAAAGCCCTGCAGGAGCCCACCCTTATGGTCTCGAAATGCTGCCCTTCCTCTCCAGCAAAGACACCAGCAACGTAACTGCCAGCTTTACAAACTAATTTCTTCCTCTCGGAGCCAAGTCGTTCCTGGTAACAGCATCACCAGGAATAAAGCTCTTTCTGTTAAAATTCAGCTGAAACTGGGTCTGATGACCCGCGTGGCTCGTGTGAAACCTAGCCGAGACAGCGCCTGCCTGCCGTATGGACGTCAGGGTGCTCGCCACGAACCAGAACAACACACAGCTACTCGAGTCTCTCAGGAAGCATAAAGGGACAGAACGCCAGCACACGAGGATGCCATTCCTACAGACGCCTTTCCGCAAGTCGCCGCACTTTAATTTTGAGAAAGGAGACTAGATAGAGGTCCATTGAAGACTCCGTCCCCATGGCACTGGTTCAACACCTCAGGCTCCGGCTGAAAAGCCTCCTTATGCAGCGCTGCGCTGTGCAGCAGAAAGAGCAGGCTGGGGACAAAGCCCAGCAGGAGCACAGAATCCCAACGGCTGGAGAGAAATTATCTCCGGGCTGGAACAAAGTAATGACGGAAATAAAGAGGCTTTGTCCCACGCAGCTCCCTGTTTCCATTCCTTCGCTCTGGGCATTTCAAAGATGCAGGCTTTTTGCTACAACACAGGCTGGGCAGGGTGAGAGGCCCGGTACCTGCATGAGCGCTGCTGCTGCATGGGGACTATTCTGCAGGAATAGGTTCTGCAGCCAGTTTCTTTTTTTGGGGGGGTGGGGGGGGGGGAGCGTGGAGAGGGAGCAACTGAAAACACCCAAAGAGGCCCTGGCCGGGTAGCTCAGTTGGTGAGAGCCTCGTCTGGATACGCCAGGCTTGCAGGTTCCATCCCTGGTCAGGGCACACACAAGACTCAACCAATAAATGCATGCATGACTCAGTGGAGCAACACATCAATGTTTCTCTCTCTCTCAAGTCAATCAATAAAATTATTTTAAAAACCCGAAAAACATCCACAGAAACATCTCTAACATTTACAGACCATGCTGTGAAATGAACCTTGGGAGTGCCAAGCCCCGGGGGACCTAGAGGCTGTCCTGCAGCATAAACGACGCCGCCCCTCCCCCAGTATTGGCTATTTCTGAGCGTCGCGGCCCGGGGTCTGTCCGTGCAGCCTCGCGGACCGGACCCGGGAAGCTGTGTTCCGGGCACCAGGAACCCGGCGGCGCTGGGCGCTGGGCGCGCACCTGGAGGCCTGGCGGGAGCCGGGAGGATTTCAAAACGTGACCGCGGACCCCAGAGCGGGGCTTGACCGTCCGGGAGCAAGGCCGCCGGGAGGGTGGGCTGCGGTCTGACCCGCAGCCAGGGAGTCGCCCCGAGGGACACGCCGACGGCCCGGGGACGCCGCGGCCGGCGGGAGGGAGGGCGGGGAGCGCGGGCCTCCTGCGGCGGCCGGCGCGGCCTCCCCACGCACGGACGCGGGTCCCCGCACCGGGTCTGTCTCGCCCGCCCGCAGCCGGACCCCAGCACCTTCGGGACCAGCACCTCTGGGACCCGCCCGCCGGCCCGAGGTGCTGCCGTGGGAACCGGCACCCCCGCGCCGGGCCCGGTGCAGCGGCGGCGCGGGCGGGAGGCGCGGGGTGCGAGGCGGCGCGCGCAGCAGCACCTAGCGGAGGCGCCGAGGTGCGCGTGCGCGTGCGCGGGGCGGGGGCGCGTGCGCGGGGCGGGGGCGCGCACGGCGGGCGGGGCGGGCGGCGCGTGCGGGCGCGCAGGGCGCACACCGGCCGGCGGCTGAGGCGGGCGGGCTGAGGCGGCTCCGGAGGCTGAGGCTTCGCGGAGTCGGAGGCGGCGGGTCGGCTGAGGCGCCGCGGAGCCGGGAGCGGGAGCGCGTGGAGCCGAGGAGCCCGCGGAGCCCGCGGAGCGCGGGGCGGCAGGGAGGCGGCCGAGCGCGCGGGGAGCCGGGCCCGCGGACCCGTGGGCGCGCGGTCCGGCCGGGCCCCACCCGCGTCCGCGCCCCCGGCCCCGACCCCCGCGGCGCCCGGCGGAGGAGCGCGGCCGCGAGGATGTCGGCGGGCGGCCGCGAGGAGGAGCGGCGGAAGCTGGCCGACATCATCCACCACTGGAACGCCAACCGGCTGGACCTGTTCGAGATCAGCCAGCCCACCGAGGTGCGCCGCGCCGGCCTCCGCCCCTCCCCCGCGGGGACCCCCGCCCCGGGCCGCCTCCCGGGACCCCCGCCCCGCGCCCCGGGGTGGCCGCGGGCCGGCGCGGGGGGAGCGGTCACCTGTGCCCGGGGCCGGGGGCGGGGTTTCGGGCCCAGCGGGGTCTGGATCGGAGGTGGGGGTCGCGGGCCGGGTACGGGGTCGCGGCCCCCGTGGGGGCCCAGGGCGGGGGCCGGGGGCGGGGTCTCGGGCCCGGGTCGGGGGTCTGGGCCCGGGTCGGGGTGTGGCCCCGGGGCGGGGGTGGGCCCGGGTCGGGGTGGCGGGCCCGGGGCGGGGGTCTGGGCCCGGGCGGGGTGGCGGGCCCGGGGCGGGGGTCTGGGCCGGGGCGGGGGTCTGGGCCGGGGCGGGGGTCTGGGCCGGGGCGGGGGTCTGGGCCCGGGCGGGGTGGCGGGCCGGGGCCGCGGCGAGGCCCCTCGGCCTGCGGGGGGAGGGCGTGGTCGGACGTGGTTGTATCCGTCTCCCCGACCGCGGCCCGGGGTTCGCGGCGCGCGGCTGGGGCCGCCGGGACCTTTGTCACCGGCGAGCATGTGACGCGCGGCGCTTTGCTTCGGGGGTGGGAAACCTGGGGCGCCGGCGGCGAGCGGAGCGCAGGGGTCGGGAAAGTTGCTGTGATCGTGCGGCTCTGCTGATAAGGCGGCCGGGGTGGAACCCCCATTCCTGCCCGCGGCTCAGGTCGAAGGCAGGGCGCCCCTCCTCCGGCGGCGGCCGGGCCGCGGGGGCCGGGCCGGGGGGCCGGGCCGGGGAGAGAGGGCTCCGGGGAGGGGCCGGGTCGAGGGAGGAAGGGGCCCGGTCGCTCCCAGCCCGGGCCGCGCGGTTCGCCTGGCGGCGGGGCGGCCAGTCCCGGGCGCCCCGAGCTCAGGAGGAAGCCGCACGCCGGCCGGGGACAATGGAGGCTGCTGGTGGCCGAGCCGCCGAAAGCGTCCGGCAGGTTTCTGAGAAGCGGGTGGGCCCGTCCCGAGCGGGGCTGGGGGAGAGGGACCGGGGGGTCGGTTCTTAACCCAAACGTGTGGCTGGTTCCCTCGTGCGCGGAGGTGGGTGCAGCACCTTGAGCAGCGTGAACCCCTGCCGTCCGCGGGCTGTGCCTCCTGGGAGTCCCTGGAGCAGCGTTCCTGTTCCTGTGGAAGGACCAGCCCCTGAGCACCCGCCGCAGGCGGCACCGGAACCTTCTCCTGAGCTGTGATCCCTCTGATCGCCGGCGAGGACGGCGGTCCCTCTGGAACCCAGGGCTCCGCCTGCGGGCCGAGCCCCCAGCCCTCCGCCGGGGAGGAGCCACTGCCCACTCTGCACTCGTGTTTGGACTTCACGGTGGTGCGAAGCCCCGCGCCCCGTGGGAACTGCACCTCAGATGCTGCTCTTCCCCAGCTGTGCCCGGTGCTGTACCCCTGGGGTGCTGGCACCCCACCATGGCAGAGAACTCTGACTCGGGGTGCGCTGTTGTTTTTGTTGTGTTCCCAGCCTGTTGAAGGTAGGCGAGGCTCAGCTGTGGTGTTCGGTAGGCGAGGTCTATTCAATGCATTTTCGATTGACGATATTTTCACAAAGGATGGGTTTAATAGGCCGTAACCCCATTGTAAGGCGAGCGAGCATCTGTGTAGATTTTGGGGTTCAGGTGGCCAAGTTGAACACTGATGTGTTAAGTTACTCCGGACTGACCACTCGTCTTCTCGTGATTTTATGAGTTAGCTGCCCGTGAGGAAGTTAGCATGTGTGTCTGGACTTACCAGCGTGTCTTTGGGAAGGTGGCAGGCAGTAATTGAGCTGTCAGGGTCATGTTGTCTTTCAGAAGAATGAGTTCATTTTTCTTGTCTCTGGTTTAAAAAATTCGGACGTAAAATATTATCTTGGCACAGAGTTGTTTTTCTGCCTGAATGGGTCCATTTATCATTGTTTTTCGGGAGATTTACCATGTCTGGTTGAGAAAAGGAATATTTTTTCAGTTTAGTAATAGGTACTTAATGAAGTTTACTCTTTGGAATTTTAAATGGAGTTGGTGCTTTAAAAAATCCTAAATCAGAACAGATGATAGTTCACTGATTTCACCAAGTTCTGTTTGTAAGCGCCGGGTTGAAAGTCCCTGTTTCCGTCCACGTGGGCGTTGGTTGCAGGGACGCTGGCCTGTCAGTGGGAGAGCCACTGTTTTGGTGGTTACTCTGCAGGTGAAAGGCTGTGCCTACGTGTTTGTTTTGTTGAAGCAAAACAAACGTTGAAGAACTTTTTCATTTTGTAGGTTTTCCTTCCTCCCCCCTTGTACCTGAACAGTTCTGTTTTTAGGAATGATCTCCAGGATTTTATTAGAAGGCTTTTCATGATGAAGTGGGTTGTTTTTGAATGCCCATACGCTGTTTTCTTAGTTTTCTCATTGTCTGGTATCTAGGTCTCACTTCTGTTGCGTTTTCTAGAGCAGCTTTGCATACCATTACGCTTATTCTGGTTTGGAAGTTAAGCTCTGCATTTAATGTGTTGTAGCTTTCATTATGATCCAGGTACACGTATGTTATGTTAATTCATAAGTCACTATTTCACTTTCAGTTGGCTTTAAATGCCTGGAATTTTTTACCGTCTTGACCAGTTTTTCTCTTGGGCCATCACAAATCATGTTTCTTAGTTTTCTACAAGTCTCTGGCGCTCTGCTAGCGTTGAACAAATTCACTGTAGAATTTGATTTGTAGGAATGAGATGTAGGCCTTATGTTTATGTTTGTGTAATCTTCTTGTGTATGTGTATGGTGGTTTGTTTCCTTTTTGGGGAGGTACAGTGATCAGTATCTATTATCAACTCCTACAACTGCATTGATCATTTACCGTTGGTGGTTTCAGGCAGCCTCGATAACCGCTGATAATCCTGCGGTTTCTGTTTAGGATGATGATAAGCTTGGCTTTTGGATTACATTCACTTTTTAAGAAAATCAGAATATGCTTTAAAATCCACCTGGTTATGTTTGCTTTTTCCTTCACATTCGTATTTGGATGTATATTTTTCAGTCCCTCCTCAGTTGGATCCTAGATTCTTTTGGAATTTTCAATGAATTGATGACTAAACTCGGTGTTGACATATTATCACCGGGAGAGTGATTTTAAGCTGAATTAATGTCTTGGTTATTGTGGAACATGATGGCTCATAACACAAGCTTCTTGAAGCTGTTAGTCCGCCCTTTTCTGTTAGTGACGTTAAGGTGTCACTTCTGTTGGGGGTTTCTGATGACTTCCTGTGGGCGAGTGCTTCTTGCCGGTCCTCACTTCCCAGCATCCTCAGGGGCCTCTGAGAGCACCCTCAGGCCTCCTGTCCTGTGGTGTCTGTTGCTTAACTTGGACCTGTTCTGTCGTTAGAGCCACGGCCCCCTCTGTCTCTGTCCCTGGTCATCTATGAAGGCAAGAGCTTAGAGTGCTGTTTTAAAAAATATTCTTATGTCTGTCATATGGTAGGTGCCCAATAAATATATTGTGGAAAGAATATTGAATATCGCTTTCTTTGTGTGCTAAGACGTGGGCTATATGCTTTTAGAAAACAGTGAAATTGTCTGTTAGGTTATTAGGTATTAAAGACCATGTTTTCAAGTCTCATTCTTTTGTATAAAGATTAAATTAAATGCAAAAGCTATGCTAGCTAGTTGTCCACTTTGCTTCATGAGATATTTCTTAAAGTCATTTCTTTTGTTTATTGTTTCTTGAGGTCACTGCCTTCTTTTTTCACTGATGAGAAAAATAACCTAGAATTACATATACTTTACCAAAGGTGAATATTTTAATAGTTTTTTAATACTTGGGAAAATATTTACTTTTTATTAATACTTTTAAGAATAATTAGTTGTTTTAATACTCTGGTTGATCTTGAGACGTAATGTGGTGGTGGTTCGTATCTCCCAGAGGAGTGTGTAAAAAATAACTCCTGGCTTGTCAGCAGAGGGGGCGTGAAGGCTCTGGGTGAAGGAGTGATCAATTGCATAACTTAGGCTCAGCCTGTGTTCCAGACCAGTCTTAGGTGGCAGCTCTTCGTGATCATACGACTTACCTAGATTTGAAACTATTTAAAAACAAGAGCTGTATTATTATTATACATTAGTACTTCGGAAGGTCTTTTTTTTTTCTGATGATTAATGTATATTGAGATAGTTGCCAATGGTGTGTTTTTAGTATTTATAGGCATATCTGTTCCTTTTTTTGTTTGTTTTTATAACTTGTAACCTGCGATTACAGACTTTATTTCCTGGAATAACTGGTTAAGGTTTATATTTGTATGGGTGTGTGCTGAATCTGAGGTAGAGACCTTGTCTAACATTGTTTAGTTATCTTAAACTAAAACTCTATCTAGACTAGCTTCAATTTGCTATCTTCCTGCCAGTGAATAACTTCACTTGGTGCAGCTTACAGACTTCCTGGCATGGACAGGCTGTAACTAGAGGCTTTTCTAGAGCCATTACATTTTGAATGTGGTTAATGGCGGAATACTAGTGGAAACAGTCTTTTCACGTTTCTGAAAAAATAGGAACCACAGAAGCTCAGGATATGGTACCAAATGGGCAGGAACCGTAAGAAAAAAGGGTTTCTGGTTTTGTTCTTGGGGATTTAATTGAGCAATGGTAGCGTGTAAAACATTATTACTCAGTGTTGGTGGTTAATTTGTTTACAAATGGTTTTACCAGACTTGAACTCTGGCATAATGTCAGAAAATGCTAGCAAGTATTATAGCAATTATTTTGATATAAACCTGTTTACCTTTATTATAAATAAAATGGCTATGCAAATAATGTGTGTGGAACATAAAATTAAACTGACCTCTTACTTGAAAGTTATTTCCAGGTTAGGTAGAGTGTTGGTTTTGTCTTGATGAATTTTGTCAGGAAGTGGGCATTCATCTTGAAGATGCCCAGGACGGGGCGGAAACTTGCTTGACCTGCATTTACACTTGTAAGTTCGATAATGAGCAGTGTGCCCAGCCCTGCAGACCCTGTGACCAGGCCTGAGCTCGCCCCGCCTGGGGGCTGAACTGACCCTCTGGCAGGGCCTGGCAGCCATGGGTGGGTGTCTAGTCCCAGGTAGGAGGGGACAGCAGGCCAGGCATGTTGTCAAAGCTGGACCATCTTTATGCACGAGCAGAAGCTTTTCCTGAGCATTTCTAGTCCTGTACGGTGACTGACTGAGCAGGCCGGAGAGCTGGGAGGGTGGCGGTCTGCTGGCTCAGTCTTCTGGGCGAGGTTTTGTTCCCGCACCGTGAAAATAGAACACCGCCCTCCTGTCTTGGCATGCGGGACTGACCAAAGCCATTGTGGTTTAACTTAGAAAGCGGTGATTTGATCAGGCAAGAGGGAGCAAGTGCAGAGGCTGATGGTTTGTAAACCAGGGAAGTGTGTTCCCGGGAAGGTGGGTTCCCACAGGCGGGGACGAGCGGAGGTTGCACACCTGCACGCTGCATGTGTCCTGAATGAACGTATCTGGAGGAGCTGAGGGTGAACAGTTGACTCTGACTGGAAAACAGCCACAATTCCTGTACTTTTACTCAGAAGACATTTCTGTGACATTAATGTTGAGAAGGTTAAGTTGTGTTGCTTACAGAAGGTAAGACAGGAGCTTTTGCTGTGCTCATTGGCGTGGTGATGTTTGTAGGCTCAGTACCCAGCATGCCTGGTTTTCTAAATGTTGTCATGATAGCGAGGGCCACCGGATGGATGGAGTAGTGCGTCTGCAGGACGCGAGGCGCGCACGGGAGTGTCTCCAGCCTCCAGGTGTGAGCAGGGAGCTGGTAAACGGTTGTTCTTTTCTGTTTCTGGAGTTTGGACTTCCTTAGGTGACTGGTGCCGCTCGTGCCCAGGGGCTTAGGCGGACTGGACAGGACCATCCTCCCGGGTGTCAGGCATTTCCCTCTGTTTTAAGGCCGTCTTCCGTGAGGAGGCGTCGCTGTTGAGGCGCGCTCTGCCACCATCCATGGGGAGATGGTGTGACAGGTTGTTTCCAAATGAGGTTCCTTCCTGCGTCACAAACGCCACCTGAAGGTGTCATTGGTTTCATAGTAAAAGCGTGGCCCCCCAAATTAGGACCCGTGAAAAAATGCTCATCAGTTGCCGTTGTGGGGGTATTTCTGTCGGCTGAGAGCAGTCCAGTTGGCTTGTTATTCAGAAGCATAGCTTAGAGTTCTCTGTCCATGTTCTGTGGAAAGGAGAATCTGCTCTTGGCAATTTAAACCAGTTGTTCCTTCCCAAAATGCACTTCCTCTTTATCCTTGTTTCTGCTGGTGGTACTCTCCATGGCGACCTACACATCACTCTATTTCCTGACCTTTCACAGGAGAACCGATACGATTTCTACGTTACAATTTCTGTTTATGCCACTGTTACCGGCGTTTGGTACCGAGACTGCAGACTGCTCTGCGTCCAGTCCCCTGTGTTAGGAGGACAGGAAACGGGCGCTCGTCCGACCACTGTTCGCCACGCCCGGTATTTAAGAACCATTGTGTTCTGAAAATGCACACCGGCTACCGTATATGCGTGCTTAGTGTCAGGGCTCTACGTTGGGAAGTTGTCTTTCAAATGTGTTGTTTTTAGGTGGATATTGATATTATTATCTGAATACATTTCTCAGCTACTCTCAGGTAAACGTGGGATCCACGGGTGCGTGCTCATTCACCCACAAGTTGGAGATGCTCGTGTGCTTTTTCTTGAGATGTCCTAGAACTTGGTATGTAGCTCAAATAGAAGTTCATGATATATATTCCCCACGTGGACATGTAGCATATTGAACACATACTCATGATTGAAAGGAGAAAAAAATACTCATGTATTTGTTTCATCAGAGATACTCTTAGGTGACAGTGTGCATGCATGGCCGTGAGAAACGTTGCTAGTACAGGTTGATGCTGCTGCCTTGACCTGTGCTAATTAATGTGCTGTCAGTCCCACCCATCATTACCCTGCCCGTCGGTACTAAGGCCCGCCCAGCAGGAGAGCCAGTGCTGTCGGCATCAGTGTGGGAAGTTAACCTCACAGTTGACCTGAGGGTCCACGGGAACCCAAGGATTCCTGGGC
The DNA here is from genome assembly GCF_027574615.1 of Eptesicus fuscus. Taxonomy (NCBI): domain Eukaryota; kingdom Metazoa; phylum Chordata; class Mammalia; order Chiroptera; family Vespertilionidae; genus Eptesicus; species Eptesicus fuscus. Next base: position 97,569,846 of record NC_072482.1, read on the forward strand.
TACAGTTTGTGAGCTGCTGCCCAGAATCCTTAGCCGTGGAGTTTAAGAATTTTGGGTTGAGCAGATTGAAAACAAATATTCTAATGTAGATATTAGAGTCTATATTTTATGATGCTTTCCACCTAGGGTATGAAGCTAACGTATTATGAGGAAAGGTAGATTTCAATATTATTAATTTGGTATTTCACATATTGTTACATATTTGATTGTTTTTTACATTTATAAGTACCTATTTTAATTTTTAATAATCAAGCATTTACATTTTATTATTGAAGAATATTGGTCACAACCTAGTGAAAGTGGTGACCAGGCAATTTTGCTGCTCTGACCGACTCAGCATATAACGTAGGCCACTCCTACTCATGGGTCAATTCTAGTCTGAGAACAATGGTGTCCCGTGCACCCCAGTGGGTGGTAGGCGGGTGTGCTGTTAGATGTGGGCTGTGACTGGCACTTGCCTGTCCTTTCGTCCCCTTCCAGTGTAAGCTCTGGATTTTGCCAACTCTCACTGTGTAAGGGTGTCTTTTTTATGTTGTTTTTGGTTATATTTTTCCTTAGCTTTATTATATTTCCTGAGAGAAAGATAGACCTATAACCACAGTCTTTATGCTCTAAAATCTGCCATGTATAAGACAGACTTTTAATGCTTCAAAATAATACATGAATATGTTTTTAAAATGCATGTAGTAAAAACAAAATGTTAGAATAATGAGTTTATGTTTAAGATGAACAAATCTTCAGATTAATTTAGCTACTCAATGGCAACTTGTTTTGCAACAAATGTGCTATTAATTCATGGCTAGGTGCAAGTTCATTTTGAATTTTTGGTGATCATTTCCTTTTATAGATAACATTACTCAATTATTTTGGTGATTTCAGTCACTTAGTGAAATGTGTTTATTAATAAACATATTGTTTTAATTTATCAGGATAATGAGACACAGATGAGAAATCTTACTTGCTGAACCAGTGAATTGATAGAGGACTCATTCCTCTGTAGGCCAGCTAAGCTTCTGCTTTTTCTGGACGAGGAGCCGGCCAGGAGTACCATGGACAGGGTTTCTACCACATTGAATGTTTAGGTCTCGACTATTTTAAAATGTGTTTTTAATTTAAGTTTGGCAAAGGTAACCATGTTGAGTTCATGGTACTGTTAATACGTTTTATGCCAAACTTGCTGATTTCCATTTTAAAAAATTATTTTCATTATTACCATTTTGAAATTACTACTTTGGGAATGTCAAGGACAATAGAATTAAGGTCAGTAAATCTGGAGAAGCATGAAAAACAATGTTTACTTCACTGTAGCAAGATTATATATGTAAAAATTTATTTTTTTCGATTATAAAAATAACTAGAGGCCCAGTGCACGGATTTGTGCACATTGAAAGGAAATTAATTAGAAGGTGGCCAGTGGGGCAGGACTGGGCGAGATGGGCCAGACATGCCCTGGAGCCAACCTCCCACAGTCCCTCCTCGGCCAGCCACACCTGGGGCAGCGCCGGGGCTCGAAGGGCTTCTACGGAGTGAGTGGGGTCCTTCCAGCAGGTGGGGTCCCGTGGCCTGGCCTGCAGAGATCAGGCCGAAACAGGCAGTCTAACATCCCTGAGGGGTTCTAGAGTACGAGAGGGCACTCTGCAAAGTTGCCTTCTCTCGGCAGCTCCTGTGTTGAGCGTCTGCCCCCTGGTGGTCATTGTGCGTCATGTTGGCCGGTCGCTTAGGCTTTTATATATATAGGTGTGCTTGTTTTAGAATATTTGGAAAATGCTTGAAGTGTGCATGTATGTTTAGTTGTATCTTGTGGTTAATTATTTGTGCTTTTAACCACTACTGAGTTACATCTGTCATGTCATCGTTTTTAAAAGCTACTTAGGTTATTCTGCCTGGCTGGTGTAGCTCAGTGGTTGTGTGTTGACCTATGAACCAGGAGATCATGGTTCGATTCCTGGTCAGGGCATATGCCCAAGTTTCGGGCCCAATCCTCAGTAGGGGACGTGTAGGAGGCAGCCAATCAATGATTCTCTCTCATCATTAATGCTTTTATCTCTCCTTCCCTCTCTAAAATCAATAAAAATTTATAAAAATGTTTAAAAAATATAAAAGCTACTCAGGTTATTCTGATAATAATTTCCATACTTAACATCTTGTGAGTGCGTCCGTACTACCTGCATGTGATGCCAGTGTGAGTACGTCGTGTGCAGTAGCTGTTTGTGTACGTACTACCTGCATGTGATGCTAGTGTGAATACGTGGTGTGCACTAGTGTTAGTGCATCCGTACTACCTGCATGTGATGCCAGTGTGAATACGTGGTGTGCAGTAGCTGTGAGTGCGTCCGTACTACCTGCATGTGATGCCAGTGTGACTACGTCGTGTGCATTAGCTGTTAGTGTGTACGTACTACCTGCATGTGATGCCAGTGTGAATACATGGTGTGCATTAGCTGTGAGTGCGTCCGTACTACCTGCATGTGATGCCAGTGTGAATACGTGGTGTGCATTAGCTGTGAGTGCATCCGGACTACCTGCATGTGATGCCAGTGTGAATACGTGGTGTGCACTAGCTGTGAGTGTGTACGTACTACCTGCATGTGATGCCAGTGTGAATACGTGGTGTGCAGTAGCTGTGAGTGCGTCCGTACTACCTGCATGTGATGCCAGTGTGAATACGTGGTGTGCAGTAGCTGTTAGTGCGTCTGTACTACCTGCATGTGATGCCAGTGTGAATACGTGGTGTGCAGTAGCTGTTAGTGCGTCTGTACTACCTGCATGTGATGCCAGTGTGAATACGTCGTGTGCATTAGCTGTTAGTTCTCGTAGCGATCCTGGGAGGCTGGCTACTGTGCTGTTCTCAGTTTTGGAAGAAGAAACCAAGGCACAAGGAGGCACATAACTTGCTGGAGGGTGTTCTTGAGCTGGGGAACAGGCAGTCCGACTGCAGCTTTCTCCTAAGCCACTGCGTTTGTAGAATCAGAAAACGTAAAACCACTGCAGTGGAAGTTTTATGGGGAAAAGTTTATAGAGTAATTCAGAGCGTAATTTTCAGGAAGAACCACAGCATGATAAGAGTGATGGGGATCACTTCTTGGCCTTTGGACTGAGATCAGGTGCAATGTAAGCGTCGTGGGGCCTGTCCAGGTACGTTTATACCACATACCGTGTGCACGTATGTGTAGATCTTGTGCGTGCATCTGTTCATGAAGGGCTCATTTCCATCCTGACCTGTTGTTGTAACTCCACCTTTCACCTCTGAGAAGGTGGTCTGGTTCTCCGGCAGCATGGTGCATGCTCTGTTTTAGTTTCCGACCATGCACGCTGTGGCAGCCAGAAGTTGGCATAGGAGTGAAGGGTCGGAGGGGTGCTTGGTGGCTCCCTGCAGCTGTCCAGTGCCCGAGACAAATAAGTAGGCAGGACCGCTCCAGGTGCTGGACTGGGGGCTGTGCCCTTTCTGATGGCATGGCTCTGATTTGGAGTTGTGGAGTGCAGGCCTTGTGTCTAACCAAGGGACCATTTCATCGAGTCCTTTTCCCTGTCGGGTTGTAGCCCTTAAAAATTCAACAACTTAACTTATTCTCATCACTTCTAGGGCTCACTTAATTTAATTCCATAAAGTTTTTAAAAAAGATACACTTTTATTGATTTCAGAGAGGAAGGGAGAGGGAGGGAGGGAGAGAGAGAAACATCAATGATGAGAAAGAATTATTCATCGGCTGCCTCCTGCACATCCCCTAGTGGGGATCGAGCCCACAACCTGTGCCCTGACCGGGAATCAACCGTGAATTCCTGGTTGGTTCATAGATCGATGTTCAACCGCTGAGCCACACCGGTTGGGCAAGTTTCATAAAGTTTTGCTTACATGTTAGCTGTGACTTTCCCCAGGTAATGTTTGAATTTCAGCAGATAATTCCTTGATTGTTACTGACAGTTCCTTAACATCTGTCGAGCAAACATTTGCCATTCCCAAACAAAAAGGGGGATTTTTAGACAAAATGGCAGTTTTAGGGAACACCCTATTACAGCGGTCGCCAACCAGTGGTCCGCTGACCCCTGGTGGTTCGTGAGGTCCGAAAGGTTGGCGACGGCTGGCCTAGTAGACCTTCTAAGATTATACAGGTTCACTCCTCTGGTCATGAGTCTGTGTTTCCTCTTGTAAGAACAGTGAAGCCTGGAGGAGGTTTCCAGGTGGGAAGTTAAGAATCAGAGCCCTGACTCTGGGTGTGGAGCTGCGTGTTAGCACAGCCTGTGTGTGGTGCCGGGGACCCGGTGCTCACTGCGAGGTGCAGGACGGGGTGCAGGACGGGGTGCAGGACGGGGTAGGGCAGTAGAAGCGTGTACCTTCCGTTTTCACCCTGTGCTCCTCACTTCTATCAGCTTGGTGTAGCACATGCCTGTACGTTCTTATGGCTCGTATTCTAGCATAAAATAGAATTTAAAAAGTTATCTTTTTTTACCAAGTGGCACCCAAACCACCAAATGTTAGTGTTTGTGATTTGCACAGCTTCTGCGTGAGCTTCTGATGCCTCCGGATGCATTTCATTAGTGTAATGACATTTTTAGACCTTTTACCTTTAGTTTGTGACCACAAACGCATGTGATTGGTGTCACCAGCTTGATTCTTGGGAAACATTGTCAATTTTACATTAATGCAATGATAATTATTGTTTGCTTCTATGAACTTCTGTCTGTGAGCACAAGTTTTGAAAATAGTTCAGCACCCGTATCTTGGGCTCAGTGGTATGAGAAATAGCTTCTGTTGCATATTTGGTTTTGTTTGTCTTTTGGTGGCTTAGCCCTGTTAGAACTTGACATTTATCGTAAGCCAATGCAGTATTCTTTCATTCACTAATATTTGTTGAGTGGGTGGTGTGTGTGAGGCTTTGTTAGGGACTGGGCCTACAGTCGTGAAAGCATGAAGGAGTCTGGGATCTCCAGGACGGCCGTGAAGCAGACTTACCGCGATAATGGGCCCATTGTGCCGCCAGAAGAGAGCCGAGGAGGCCAAGGGCAGGCTGAGGTTGAACCTTGGCCCTCCTCTCTGTCCCCATTTCCAAGGTCACTCCTTGGATAATCGCCTGCTACATGCCCGTCACTGTGTAGTGCTGGGCATGCAACATGTAATGGACACGGGCCTTTTTTCAAACAGCCCCCGTTCTAGTATGTAAGACAGATTGAAGGACGCGTCGACAGTGGGAAATGCTGTGTTTGGATGCAGGGTAGGCATGCTGAGAGGGAGGGAGAGGCATAGAAGTAAAACGGGGGTGGGGGTGGGAGCATTGCTGCTTTCCAGATCTGGAGGGAGGGTTAACCCTTTGCACTCGCTTGCTTTTTTCCTCGATTCCTTTATTCTACTCGGGATTTAATTTTTTAAATACCCCAGATTTTACAAAGCACGGCAGTAGAATAAAAAACTGGAGTTTCTATTCATACAAACTTATTTATTTGGATTTTTTTATATTTCAAATTATTGATACATTCAAAGAGTAATTTCAATCTCGACATCCGAGTGCAAAAGGTTAAAGAGAAAGTGCCACCTGCTGAGTGCTCTGCTCTGACACCTAACTCCTTTCATCCCAGCCTTCCTTGCTTCCAGTCCCTGCCCTACTAAACGCCTTTCTTGGAAGGAGCCTTGGTTTTCTAATTGCCAAAACCAGCTGCCCATGGTAGGGCCTTTTCCTCTGTGATGGTTTAGTCTGTTTCTGTCCTTCCCTCACCTCCTTGTGGGCTCGGTTGTGCTCACCTCTCTGGGCAGTTTAAGTACGTGCATATTTAATGTGGGAGTCAGTCCTCAACTGGTTTTTACTTTTATTTTTATTTTTTTTCAATAAAAAGTGCCTGAATTAAGTGTGGGGCCATTATCCTGAGCTCAAGGAGGCAAATTGATATGACTGTAGCTGACACGGTGTACGTAATTAACAGGCTCATTTAGATGCAGGATGCTCTGCCAGAGGGTTAGTGGAGGGAGGGCCTGGTTTCTGGTGGCTGCTTGCTGTCATCCTCTTTGCTTTCTCCTTTGCCGGGAGGTCTGCCTGGACTTCGAACATTGGTTCCCTCTCACTGTATTGATGTGTATTGCTGTCATCACCGACTCTGCACCGTATATGTTCTAGGCCAGGTGATCTAGGTGATTGATGATCTGGTATTGCCCCTGCGGTTAGGCTGGCAGCCAGTTGGTGAGTGTTCCTCGGGGAACGCTGGGCTTTCCTGGCGCTCAGTCCTCTGCCTTGATGGTCTTCAGCCCTCTCCAGTAGTGCTTTCACACCTGGCCTACAAACAAAGCCCACGCCGTGTTTGAGTTTGGTGGCCAGTCTGGGAGGGGAGGGATTCAGGAACTAGAATACGAAACGCGCAGTAGCCCAGGCGAGGAACGAAGATAAACGGGAGGGAGGCCCGTAGGAAGTGAGCGCTTGGTAGCTGGCTTAGCGTGGAGATGGTTTAGAGCGCCAGCATCCTCTCTCAGAGTGGCCTGTGGGAACCCATTCGGCCTGCTGATCATGGCCTTGATAGATCTCTTCGTTCCCAGTCTATTCTGTACTGAAAGGTCCTGCGAATTCTCCCAAGCTTTCCTGACCTCTCCTCCCTGCTGTTTGGGAAGGCAGAGCTGCCTGAAGTCAAGGGCATGGTGATGAGAAGAGAACCTTGTTATCGGCCAGATTGAAGGAGGAGTCGGGGCCGAAGGGGACTGTCCACCCTGGGCTCGTGCCTGAACCTGGAGCTCGCGGGGACAGGGACAGGCTGTGTCGTTCTTTTTGCATTTTGCGTCTACCAGAGGAGGATAGGATATGCAGCAGGTAATTGATGATTATGTATATGAAGAAACTAATGAAAGTTGATCAGTGAGGTCAGGGCTATTCTATTACACTTAGGGTGCATTTGAAATCTCTCGCTAAGGCTTCAGAAGTCTGGCCCTACATTTTAGAAATTGAGAGTCTTATTTTAAAGCAAAATGTTATTAAATGAGTATAGCTCATTGCCGACGAGATGACTTGGTAGCTCATGGTGCAAGGTGCCGCTGCTGTTCACCTGGCACTATGGTCTGCTGGGCGACGAGAGCCTTTGTGCTCACATTTCCGTATCTGCTAACGTAGGAGAAAAATCTACTTGGGAGAGGGGATACTTGACTGAACAATAAGGTAAGCTTTTCCAGATGAGTAGTAACTGACCTATTTTTACTCAGAAGGAGGCTAAAGATAAGTTTTAGAAGAGGCGATACGGAAAAACCTGTATTTTGCTAAGATTTATGTGGATTAAAACTTAGTTCATGTGTTTCGAACGGAGCCCATAGAGTATCTCCTCCCCTTCCCTTTCCAGCTATCCAGAGGTGTAGCCACTGCTAAGAATTTTTAGAAAAGATCTTTAAAATTTTATTCTGTACTCTTAGAAATGAATGTGTCTATTTTTGAATTTTATGTTATAAAAATGGGACCATATGATGTGTACTTTTTACATGTTTTATTCAAGAAATTCTTCCATATGTGTGTATGTGTGTGTATATATGTAAAATCCTGTCTTACTTTCAGTAGCTGTGTAATGCCCCATGTCCTAACCGTGTCCTTACGCACTACCCAGGCGTGCCGTAACTCCCGCGTGTCCTGCTTCAGGATGTGGCTGTGGGCACGTCGCAGGCCTGTCTTCCTGCACTGACCTACTTCCACGAGCGGTTTCTAGAAGTGGGATTGAGTCAGGAGGCTCAGACTGAAAATCTGTGCTAGACTACCAGGTGTTATTTAGAAAGCCTGTTACAATTTATACCCACTGTCATGGGTATGGCCTTTAACCTAACACTGGATATTGCAAGCTAAACTTTCTCAGTCCAGCAGGTGAAAAGCCATCGGTTTCAGAATTCACATTTCCTTGCTCATCATTGATGTGGAGCATCTTTCAGGAACGTCCGGCTGTCATTATACTTCCTTTTATGGGAAGGATCTGTTTTCCTGCTGGAATATCTTTAAAAATTTTATCGATATGTGAAAATGCGTTTAATAAACATCAGATCCTGTGTTTATAACTGTTTTCTCCTAGTCATTTTGGTCTTTTAATTGTATGCTACAAGTGGGTATATTTTATTGGTTCATTTGTTTCTTTATTTTTAAGGTACTAATTAAAAAGCCAAGAGAGCACTTCTAAAACCTGAAATACCTTAACTGAGGGATAGCTGGCAGTTCGTACCTTTTTCTTATTACTTTTACATTCAGTAATTACCTCATTTGTCACCAGAGTTTGAACAGTCTTAAATCAGGCTCCAATCTATTAAACTCTCTAGCACTAGACTTATGCTATCAGAAAGAGGTGTGCATGTAGATAGGTTTGTTTCTGAGATCTTCCATCGTTGACTAATTTGGATACTTTGCTTTAAAGTCCCCAATTTTCAATATGGCTATAAAAATGCTAAATTTTACTTAAATAATTTTATTCATTGAGAAGATTCTCAAAATGAACTATAGGGAAATAATATTGCAATGAAGGAACTTAAGACCTTCCCTAAAAAATCAGAGCATGAACTTTTTTAAAAGTTCCAAAATAAGTCATGAGCTTTGTAGAAACCAGCCTATTAATAGCTATAAACAGTTAAGGTTATCTGACTACTTAAAACTTCCTTCTAATTTATTTGATATTTGTTATAGTGATAGGATGTGTATTATCTTCAATTTGTTATTTCTATGAAGATCACAGTGAGGAAAATAAATTAGGTTAAAAAGGATGCTTAGCATGAAAAAAACACGGGTTTTTGTTTCCTGGTGTATCTTACAGAACAGAGGTCGCCAACCTTGCGACCTCACGGACCACCGGTTGGCGACCGCTGTTACAGAATCTTCCATGTGATTTGGGGAAAGGTGGACTATTGGAAGCCTAGTAAATGGCATTTTCAGGGGAATTACTCATTGTAAAAGTCATAAATAGAACGGATGAAGTATAAACTACATACTGTTTAACATACTCTGCCAACTGATTCTGCATTGTTAAGACAATCAGTTATTATATGATTATTTTTTCTGTTTGGTTATTTGGTTGATGTGAGCCTGTCACTTATAAAAGACGAAAAAAACACAGTGAGGTACAGCTATACTCTGCTCTCGGTTTAAGTAGTTTAATTTTAAAGACAAAAGTTACATTTTAGAACTTTTGCGTTGCTTTTGCCCCAAGGGGCCTGACTTTTGACTTCACTAAAGCCCTCCTGTCCACGTCATTATCTCTTCCCTCTCACAGGGACACCAGCAGTCCCCACCTCTCCAGGCCTCCTCCACTGCCGCCCGCTCTCCTTCCCTCCACGCTCCCTCCCTCCCTCCCTCCCTCGGTGAAATCTCTCTCTATGGTGTTAAGTGCTGATATGTTCCAGATGCCTATCTCTTGGCGTGGCCATCGCCCTGCATGCAACGTGTCCACAACTGGACTCTGCTTCCCTGCAGTGCTCTCTATCTTAGCAAGCATCTGGCATTTCAGTGTTATCAGTGGTTGTGCCCACAGCCTCGCCATTATTCACTCAGGACTCATTTCTCCCTCTCATATCTAATCTGTCAGCCGGTTCTGGCAGCTCTCCCTTCAAAACATTTTCATGAGCTAACCGCTTCTCCACGTCTCCCCTCCTCGCCGCTGGCCGCGCCAGGCTCTCACCTGGACTGTTGGAGTGACCTCTTACCTGGTCCCCCGGCGCCTACATTTGCCCTCTGCAGTGTTTCTCACGCGGAGGTACACGTCCAAACCTTAAGGTAAATAACATACTTTTCCTGCTCAAGCCAGAAGGACGCCCTTTCCCTAGGAAGTCTGATGCCATTTCCCCCTTCTTCCTGCTCCGCCACAGTGGTCTTGAGTTCTCAGACTGCCCGCCAGGCCCCGCCGTGGGGTCTCCACACGCCCCCCTGCGTGGAGGAGGCCCTTCCTGTAGAAAGGGCTTTGTCCAGGAAGTCCCTCCCACTTCTGTGCCGCAGGGACTTTGGGACCCTCTGCTGTTCAATTCTTGGGTCTGACCATCTGTCATTACTGGTGTCTCCTCCCGCCAGATGATCAGTGCCATGAGAACAGGCACTATTTCGTTCATTATTGTTCCCCGTTGCCTAGAGTTGGGGATGAGGAGGGATGCTGGTGGTGATTTAATTGGGAATAAAAATGTTCCATCCCTGAGGCTTAATGTGGACTGTGTCTTCTTTGGTTACTAAATTACAGTTTTCATTTCTTTTTTTAATTCATTCATTTTTAAAACATTTATTATAGATTGTAATTCCCATATTCCTGAATGTTTAAATTTCTAATACAATTCAAAAGCATCGCTGTGCAGTGAGCTCTGTCTGAACTGATGGGCGTCCTCGCTTGGGACGTCTGACCTGTGGGGTTGGCTTTTGTTTTTCACGCCTCGTGGCCAGTTCTCTCCCTTTCCTTCCTTTCCTTCTCTTGAGGATTGTTACTGGGAAACGTGGAGGACCTTTGTCCCCGAACTCGGCCTGGTTTCCGCAGCCGCGTGGGAGCTTTGATTGGGGGGCACCTTGGGAGGGAGCTCGCCGGCAGCCGTGTGCAGGCTGCCTCCGAGTTTGCGTAACTCTCAGGTCACATCTCTCTGTGACTCAAGTGCTGCAACCAGTCTGTCATTTCATTTAATTCCAGGTCAGCAAAAGATGTGTAATTATCTACATTTCCTTCCGTGGGAGCAGGCCAGAAAGTTAAGGAATGAACAGTTACAGACATAGTGAGCCAAAGGCTCTTCTGCCTTCCCTTCCTCCTCCCCGTCTCCTCTCAGGAAATAATTACTAACTTGAAGTTGGTAAGTAATGGCTGACCTATTTTAATGGCCCTGTAGTACCTGTTGTCCAGTTAGTTATCTCGACTCTTACCTGGGGGATGACCGGGTCGTTAGTGTTTTCCCACTGTTCCAAGTGTGGACTTAATGGACACCCCGTCCTTCGTCCCTTCTGCACTCGTGAAGAGGTTAGGATGGATGCCTGCAAGTGTAATTTCTTGGTCATGGGCCATGCACAGATTCTGTTTTACCAGGTCCTCCCAAATGGATCATTGAGATGGTCATACCAACTTACATTTCAAACTTGAGAATTTCCCACATCCTCAATACATTCATTTTTTATAAGCTGGAATATGCAGAGTAATAATTATTTATATTATCCTGATCTCAGTGAGTGAACATGTTTTCTTATGTTTATGGTCATTCTGATTTTATCTTTGAATTGCCTATTTATTAGTATATATTTTGTCCATCTTTTTTCCAGTGATTTTGTTGGGAAAAATTATTGTCTTTTTCTAGTTAACTTGTAGGAATTATTATCATTTTGATTACTAGACTTTTGTATATTATGTATTTTGCAGATGTGTTTTTGTTCTTTTTTTTTGTTTTACTTTTTACAGTGTCTTGTCACACAGGTTTTAAGACTTTTGGAATGTGGTTGGTTCATCAGTTTTTTTCTCTTGTTTGATGGCTATGTTCCATGTTTTATTTTGGAAGTTTTACAGTTTGACTTTTCATACTTAGATATTTAGTCCAAATGCTTTTAATATGGTAGCACCTGCCTTCGTCCCCTGTACAGCCTGACGCCCCAAGGGCCAGTCCTGAGGGGCCCATCCCAGATACTTGCTCCCCGGGCTCCCTCCGGAGTCTCTTTTCTCATATAAGCTTAGCAGTATTTAAGCAAGTGTTTGTCTTTGTCATCTGCCATGCAGTAGAAGGGTCACTGATGGTTTAGCCCGCCATATGACCACGTTGCTGGAACTGGCAGCGGTACCGCCTGTGTTTGTCACCGGGGTAAGAGGAGGTGCTGTTCAATGGTTCCGTCCCCCGGGGGTCAGCTTTGTGATGGTGGCGACTTGACCTTCCTAAGGCCCACGTCTTCACCTTCACGGAAAATAATAGCACTTGCCTCATAGGGTTGTTAGATTTGAAGTAGATGATGCATAAAAATCACTCAGCACAGTGAACCGAGTATGTTAGATAATCTTGCTATTTGTGTTGTTATCATCATCATTTGTTTTTTCTTTCTTTCCCTTGTTTTGTTTGCCATAGCAGAACACCTTGCTTGTTCATGTCAGGACAAAAATTTATAACCACCTGCTTACCCTTGTATTAGTTGATGTCACTTGTGGGGGAAGGGAGATTTTCAGCAGTAGGTTTAGGTTTAGTATTGTGTGCTTTAGGTTGATTCTGCAGTCCATATCTTAAATTGAAAAAAATCTTATTTGTTGCTGTTTCTTATTTTGTGTGCAATTATATCTAGAAATAGTAATAACTTCAAAAGCATACTTAAGTGAGACTATGAATAATAGTAACTTTATATATAAAAACAGCATCATTGACTTTGAGGTTTTCATTTCATGGAACCTAATCTTATCAATTTCTGTATCTTTGTCCTTGAGTTCCTGTCTATGATGTAGGTATTCCATTAATTATCTAAAAAATTTATTCCGGAATGTACTTTTTTAGTCCATATATGTATGTGTTAGCTTAGGACATTTATTTAACAGTGTGGAAGATTCTTGAATAGGGCTTGAAAGTATTATCTAGTGAACAGAATCTATGTATCCTATATAATAAAAGGCTAATATGCAAATCACCTGAAGGTGGGATGACTGGTCGCTTTGACATGCACTGACCACCAGGGGGCAGACAATGCAGGAGCTGCATCCTGGTGGTCAGTGCACTCCCACAGGGGGAGCACAGCTCAGCCAGAAGCTGGGCTCATGGCTGCCGAGCACACCAGCAGTGGCGGGACCCTCTCCTGCCTCCACAGCAGAGCTAAGGATGTCCAGTTGCTGGCTTAGAAGTTCAAAAGACTAAGCCATCAGTCGGACATCCCCTGAGGGCTCCCAGACTGAAAAAGGGCACAGGCCAGGCTGAGGGACCCCCACCCCCCTGGTCTGTGCACAGTTTTGTGCACTGGGCCTCTAGTATATATATAAAAGCCTAAGTGACCGTTTGACTGGTAACTATGACATGCACTGACCACCAGGGGGCAGACGCTCAACGCACAGGCATGGAAACATGGAACAGACTGATGAATCTCAGAGGGAAGGAGGGAGGGCGGGAAGAGATTAACCAAAGATTTTATATGCATACTAGAGGCCTGGCGCACGGATTCGTGCACCAGTGGGGTCCCTCAGCCTGGCCTGCGGGGATTGGGCCGAAACCGGCAGTCCAACATCCCCTGAGGGGTCCCGGATTGAGAGGGTGCAGGCCAGGCCGAGGGACACCACTGGTGCCCGAATCTGTGCACCGGGCCTTAGTGTTTCAATAACATTAGATGACAATCGACTTCAGTCGTTGCCTCTTCTCATAATTGTCTCTTGCAGTTACATTAAGAAAACTTTTCCAGTGGACAGTGAGCCATCTCATCAGTCTCACTTGCCCCTGCCTAGATGTTGTGTGTCCCTTTCTGAATCAGTGCTGGTACAGCCCCCTGAACAACAGGACTCTGGTCCAGAGTCCCCGTGCTGGTTTATGCAGCTTACCTTTTCGTCTTTCTCTGGCCTAAGTGGCACTCCCGTCGGCTCTGGCCTTGGAGGATGCAGAAAGTGAAACCCGAAGTGTCGTCGGGTGTGCCCTCCAAGCTCGCTTGTGGTACTCGGGGAGAGAACAGTGTTTGTTTTTCAAATCCTCACCTGAGGATATGTTTCTATTGATTTTTAGAGAGAGAAGAAGGGGGTGGGGGGAGAGAGAGAAATAGAGATGTGAGGGAAACATCAATGGGTTGCCTCCTGTACTCGCCCCCACCAGGGAGCAAACCTGAAACCTAGGTATGTGTCCTGACCAGGAATCAAACCTCCAACCTATTGGTTGTACGGGGACGAAGCTCCAACCAACTGAGCCACCCGGCCAGGGCAAAACGGTGCTTTATTTAGTTCGGAAAATATCACAGCTATGGCACCCTCTGTCCAGAAACTTTGTTTCTAATTTGTTCTTTCCACCTCTGCCCCAACCCCCTCTCACGTGTGAGACATGAAAAGCCTTAGGGTATGGGAGTGCTAGAACACTGCCTGTTTTAAAATCCACTTGTTTGTTTGCTAATGCAGGACTACAGTAGAAATGTGAAGATATTTTTAATTTAGGTACGTTCCTTGAAGTTTTTTTTTTTTTAAATCAAAATAGGTTTGAGTACTGTGAATTCTGTTTTTGGCATGCTGAAGAATATAAATGGAAGCATTTTATTTCTAGGAAGCTTCTTTGAATCAGTTGACATAGTTTAAGCATTTACTTGGATGTGAAAGTTACTTTAAATACAGAAAATGGCAGTCCCAATTTGTGCATAGAATCTATGGCACATTACCCTTGTTCAAGTCCAGAAACTTTTTTTAGAAACGTCTTTTTAGTATTTCACACACTTAAAGAATAATCTCAGTGCCGATTTAAAAGCAGGTTATAAAAGCCAGTTTTCTCATTTATCTTGGATTTTTTTGAATATCTTAAGGTTGGGGCTGGTTCAGGAACATGGTTGTTTTCTTTGAGCCCTTGCCGGCATGGCTCGGGTGAGAGCGTCATCGGCTTGTGCACTGGAGGGTGGGGTCCATTTCGGGTCAAGGATGCATACCTGGGTTGCAGGTTCGAACCCCATTCATGGTGCAGGGTGCACGTGGGAGGCAGCCAATCCATGTGTCTCACATTGATGTTTCTCTCTCTCCTCCTCCCCATCCCTTCGGCTCTCTCTGTAAAGACTGAATGGAAAACATAGCCTCACTGCTTGAGAGAGGGTTAAAAGAGGGGGCATTTCAGAATTGCATACATCTTGATTTGGTCAGTCAGAGCAGAGGAAATGCTTTGAACTTTTGGACCTTGTATTTCAAAAGAAGAATTTTCAATGTGTTATTTTTCTACAAAACTGGATCTTTTGCGTTTTCCACCCGTGTGAGTGCCTGGGCCTTCAGTGTGTGCTGTGTTGTTGTTGCTTTTGTGTTGTTTTACTAGAGACCGGACTGCACCGTGGGGCGGGAAGTGGCCTTGATCCCCAGCGCCTAGTGTGGCCGCTGCTCTTAGAGACAGAGGCAGCGCAGTGCCCGTATCACCCGCCTGTGAATGAAAGAGCCTCATCTTAGAGCAGGGAGTGCGAGCCCTGGGGCCTTGCCTGGAGCCACGGGAGAGCGAAGTGAATTCTGGCCCCTCCCAGGCCCCGCCTCCGCCTCACTTCCACCAGCACCGCCCGCCAGCTGCTCCTGCTAACATCGCGTTCCTGGAATTTTTATAAAAATAGGTTTATTTTGTATTTAATAACATTTAGTTTGTAATTATAACTTATGTTCATTTTAAACATTTTAACAAAATTTCCAAACATAGATGAAACTTGTTTATATCCATCCCCCAGATATTACCATTTTCAAAGTTTTGTGATTCTTAATTTATTATTTTTTGTGGGGTTTTTTTTTAGCTAAACTATTTTAAAGCAAAAGCTAAAAACTAACATGTTATTTCTTCTCTATCTTGCTGTGCATCTCAAAAAAATCTAACAAGAATGCAGTAATCCTACAACAAATTAACCATAATTCTTACTATCTTCTAATATGTAGCCTTACTCAGAGCTCCTGGTCTCTTTCAAAATGTGTTTTTGCAATTAATGTATTTGAATCAGAATTCAAACAAGGTCCGCACATTGTATTTTGTTCTCTTACCTCTCTTTCAATCAGAGCATTGTCGCCCCTCTCCGCCCCCTTTTTGTTTGGTGTCACAGACGTGCTGGAGAAAGCTGGCTGGCTTCTCCTGAGTGCCCCGTTCTGGGCTTGCGTTTTCCCCGCGGTGGGGGAGGTGTCTGACTTGTTTTGGTGGCTTTAAAGCCTTGATTGGATGCAGGTGCAGCTGTTGGACCGGGATGCTGCCTAAGTGTGAGGCGTGTTCCCCGTGGCGTGGATTAGGAGCCCAGCAGGAGGCGGGGCGTGACCGCCTGCACCGCCCGCGCCCGCGTGAAGTCCCCTGGTGTTAGGAGCAGCGCGTGACCTGTTCGTACTGCACTGCTACACGGTGAACTTCAGGCTTTTCATGGAAATGTTCTCTGATGTTGGGAAGACTGAAAAGGAACCTGGCTTGGGGTTGGAGGCTGTGTAATTCCATTCATAGCAACCAGCATGGCTCAGTAGATAGGGGAATGTCATTTTGTGTGTCTGTGAGAGAGAGGGATACCAGGTTTATAGCTCAAGGAAGTGGATTAGCTATAATGTATTTGGACTTTATCAAGGAATTCAACAATATCTTTCATCGTATTCTTGTGTTTAAGGACTGTTTAACAAATTAGTGCCAAGCTGACAAATGTTACTATTTGCTAGACTAACATGCAAATGACTCAAGAATTTTAATTTTACTGAAACCTAATTTGAATCAACAATATTAGGTGGTCACCAAAAAGCTAATGCAATTTTAAATGGCATTAATTACAGGTATAGTATTAGAATCAGCAGTAGACTTGCAGCTGATCAGACAGGTGGGTTTTTGTGATCAATTCCGGAAACTGTCTCAGGCTAGGAGGCCAGAACAGAAGTGTGTTCGGGAGAGAGGAGAACAAAATAGCAGCTGGATTGAAGTGTGCTCCGGGGAGGAGCGCAGCTGAAGGAATGGACTGGAGAGGGAATGCCATCTGGAGAGGTGCTGGGCTTGTAAACCGTGCTCTCCAGTGTCCCAGATGGACACACCTGGGTGGGTGCTGGGGCCTCTAGCGTACAGAGGCCAGGGATGTTCTCGGCATCCCACGGTGCCCGCGGCCCCACAGCCGAGAGTTGCCCAGTCCAGGGATCAGTGCCGAGGGTGACGCTGCTCAGTCTGAACCAGAGCCGTAGGAAGGAAAGGACGGCCTCTGCCTTGTGGCTCAGGGAGTATGTATGCAGAAGTAATTTTCACGTGCACGGACTCTGATTTCACCAGCCAGTTCTCGTCCTGTTTCCTTACCCAGGCTGCACTGCACCTAGCAGAAGTCTGTTGCACTCTACTCCATTTCATTAATAACTTGGAAAAATGATCATAAACCACAGTTTGAATGGAGGTCTGAATGATACCAAAGGGTAACAGTAAGCCCGGTCTTTAAAGCTGGGTGAATGAGCTGTGCTTTTGTGTGAGGCGTGCTTTCTAGGTGCTGAGCTGCGGGAAGAAAGGCTACCTTGCTCAGCTAGGCAGTGAGCTCCACGTGACGTGGTGGGCAGGGCTTCCTAACTCGAGGTCTGCTAGTAGATTTTGTGGGGTCTTTGAACATGGATGAGAAAGTAATTACATCCTTATTTTCAGTAAATAAACTTTTACTAACTTCTAATTGAAATTTAGCATTTTTATCACTTAGAAGTTTATACTCATACCTACCTCAACATTAGAGTTGTATGAACCAACTCTAGATACTTATATTACTACTAGTGGCCCGGTGCATGGATTCGTGCACATTGAAAGGAAATTAATTAGAAGAAATATTTTAATATCGGTGTTCACCCTTTATAATAGAAGTGTCAGAGGTGAAAAAAGTTAGTAAAATGTACATGAAAATAATATATAAATTGATTAACAACAAACAATAACAACATGATATAACAATAACAAAGACATGATATAAAAACAACACTGATAAAAACAATGACTGATAAAGTGATTAACCTTATTCTAATGTCTCCCCGTACACCACATTAGAGTAAAAACACTCTCAGAGTGCTTGACTAATGTCCCGTGTGATGAAGTATTTACAACTTTAACATCACACGCTCTTCAAACTGGAGAGAAAGCAACATATAACTGACCCTGTCCGAAAACGGGTTCAGGTAGGAATATTCCTACTCTGTCTAGAGTTTGTCCTGGTGATTTATTAATGGTCGTCACCAATGCCGGCCTCACGGGAAACTGTCTTTGAATCAATCTAAATGGGAGGCCAGTGTCAGACGGGGACAAATCAATTTGTTAACCATTAATTTTTTCAAATATGCTGGGTATTCTGGAAAATTGATATCATTTGGAGAAACTTTGCCTTTGCTACAACATGGAGTATATTTTCCATCAGATGGTTTTTCATCGGAGAAATTTAGGGATAGGCAAAATTGACATGTAACAGTCATTCCACCACAACTGTGTTCGATAACTGCATCCTCATTGACCTCATTTTCGCTGTGGAGGCAGTTCCTACATGTTGGTAGTACTTGTCAGTGGCTGTTCTTCAGACACACTCTGTCGACAACGTCACTCTCTTTTGGCCTCAGAGGCACCTTGTGCCAATAGCTGGTCTTCAGACACATCCTGTCGACGATGCCGGCTTCAGAATGTCAACAAAAACGTGCCTCATCACCTGGTGCCCACAGCCACCGTTTGCCGGCCTGGCAGGGCTGCGGGCTGCTTTTGTGCCCTGGGGTCTTGGCAGTGTCGGCTGCAGTTTGATGGGCTGTCACTCCGGGATAGTGGTGGGGCCGTGTCCCACTTGGGGGAAGCCGAGTGTTGCTTTGTTGGCGCCAGGTCCGTGGTACCGGGTCCTCGGTGCCGTTTCTCTCCAAATGGCTAGTGCGCGTCACAGCAGGCCCCCTGGTGGTCAGTGCGCGTCATAGCGACCTGTCGGAGGGACACTTAGCACATTAGCCTTTTATGTACAGAGATGGCGCAGGTTTTAGTACTGTAATAACTGCTTTAGTGGCGTTGTTCCCGTTGTAATGCTTTGTACTTTATGGTGCGAACAGGCTATAAGCTTCACCAGACTTCCACAGGGGCTGTGGCCAAATCGGTTGTGCCCTCTGGACCACACAGGTGGCTTTAGGGTTGTTTTGTGTGTATATTTGTACAAATGTGGTATTTAAGATCACGTCAGAAATACAGACATGTTACGTTCTTTAATCATGAGTGTGGTCATTTTGTTCTACGGGTTTAATGTATTCTTTAATTGATCGTCTTTCAAATCCCCAAGATACATTTGCATGGTAGTTATTCACATACAGAGATTAAACCACGTTGAGAGTGCTGGGTGGAAACTTCCTCTCTGACCTCCCACACTGCCGGCCGAGAGGCTGCGGAGATTTCTAATTCCATTGGAGTCTAGCAGCAAAGCACAGATTTAGCTTGTCTCATCAACAAATGGTTAGCGGATGTGAGCAGTCAGTCGTTAAGTAGGTAATGTTGGCAGTTACAACAGGCATTTTAGAAAATACGTTGGCTCATTGGTTTTCGCAGCAGGCTGTGCTTTCTGGCACAGGTTTTTGGCCTTACTTACAATGTTTAGGGGTTGGATACTGGATGAATTTTTGTTCAAGTTCATAAAAGGGGAGATCTGCTTGTGGGAAGAGTAAGCCTTAGCCTGTGAAGATATTTTACAGTTATTATTTCTTTTAAGCTTTCAGAAGTATTATTTTTCCTGTACAATTTTATATAATGAAATGCACTTAATGTTAAAGAGTATTCTTCAAGTCCTAGCATTTAAAAAAGTGTTTATACAAGATTCAAAAAACCCATATTCAAGTATTTCTTCTATCCTCCACCTAGACTGTTAATACTCACGTGTTGTTACTGTTTTTGTAAAAGTGAGTCAGTGGCTGTTGTCTGGTTGGTGGTTTTCTGTACGAGGAGCGTGTGTGTTTGTGACGGAGTGGTCGGTCGGTCCTGCGGCAGCCGTTTGCTCCCGGGGAGGGCATGGTGCCCAGCTGTGCGAAGCTGGCATCGGCTGTCACAGGCCAGGAAAGGGGTTTCGGATCGATGCTGACCACGGTGAGAAGAAAAGGGACGGGCGCGGTGGCCTGCTGAAGATCAGAACCGGTGGTTCTAAAGGAGACGGCGCTGCCTGGGGAGTCCCTGCTAGAGAGGCGCGAAGGCCCGTGACGGCCAATTCCACTGATTCCTGAGACACCGATAAAATACTCAAGAGGAAATCTCCTTCTTTAATTTTTTGCTTCTTGCATTGGCTCTCTAGTAATTTAGTAATATTAAACATTAAAAGTTGTCATTGAATCAATTCCAAGCACGTGTTCCATTGATTTTGCGGACCTCGATTTAACGAACTTCAGATTTAATGGACAAAATTTCTGGTCTGTATGTCATATGTGAAAATGAACACCCTGTTAATTTTAAAATGCTTTTAACCAGGATTTGCTTATTAAATTAACAGGTTATTTTTTGTTGTTAATTCACTGTTATTTTTAACAAGCTTAAGTGGATAGGCCATATGTTGGAAAAAACACTAATAATTTTGCTCACCTAAATAAGTAATACGTATCTATAGCTACAGTCTACATATTTAAGCCCAGGAGTCCCTGCTAGGAAGCAGTGTTCAGGGAACGATGAGCACGTGATCACACCACACTGACAAGGTGTTGGTTCTGTGTCCTGTGGCGTGACTCTGCAGCAGTTTTAACGTGGGCCAGAGAATGCACACGAAGGGAGGGAGCAGGAGATTGCTGCATGGCCTCTGCTCCCGAGTTAAATGGCTGCAGGAAGCACACAGGACGCTGGGCACCAGCGGTGCCAGCAGAGGTGCAGGCAGGTCCTGTCCTACCTGCTCCACACCTTCCTTCCTGAAAGCAGCACTTCACTGACATAGCGGAGGACCTGCGACTGTGATTTTACTTTACGTGGTTTTCTTGGGTGGTTTGTGTAGCCAACACTGAGGAGTGAGTGCTTTTTTAATGGGAACATCTGTCTTTGTAAATTACAATTACTGGCTACAACATGATCAGAATACTAGTGACCTGGTGCATGGATTCGTGCACATTGAAAGGAAATTAATTAGAAGGTGGCCAGCGGGGCAGGACTGGGCGAGATGGGCCAGACACGCCCCGGAGCCAACCCCCCGTGGTCCCTCTCTGGCGTCTATGGAGTGAGCGGGGTCCCTCTGGCAGGTGGGGTCCCTCAGCCTGGCCAGCGGGGATCAGGCCAAAACTGGCTCTCCGACATCCCCTGAGGGATCCCGGAGTGCAAGAGGGCACTCTGCCAAGTTGCTGTCGTACAGGGTGTGGAACGCAAACGCAAGTGTGCAGTAAACCAGATTTGGGGCGACAGTGCCCCAGCAACACATAACCCACGGCCGAAGGTGGAAACGAGCGGCCCCGCGAGGATTCAGGCTCCCTCCTTTCTGGTTTTGGGGTGCGTCACCCGAGAACCACTGCTGCCAAGTCACTGCAGCTCAGCAGCTCCTGTGTTGAGCGTCTGCCCCCTGCTGGTCAGTGCACGTCATAGCGACCGGCCGGACACTTAGCATGTTAGCCTTTTATATATATAGATTAGCCCTGTCATCGAGGCTTCATGGCTGTTCCTCAGGGATGTAAAGGTTTGTTTCCAAGAGGGCTTATCAGGTGGAACAGCCACGGGGGCGTGGGGTGTTGTTACTGGAATGCTTTTCTGTGTGTGTGCGGCCTCGTGTCGGGAGCTCCCACAGCGGGGGGGAGGGGCAGCACGGGGGCCAGGCGGTGGTGGCTGGTGCTGCATGTGGTTTGTTCGCTCTCCCAGACAAGCTTATTTGAGGAAACTTCACTCACGTGCTCATAAACTCCCTCAAAGCTGTTAAGTGAAAGGCCAGCTGCTGCCCTGCTACGGCCCCCGGGGCTCCCCCTGTGCCGGGGGGACAGGCAGGCGGTCAGGGCAGGTCATGGACTTCTCTCAACTCCAGACTCCTTACTCATCCATCACCTACTTCTGGAATCCCCGGGACCTAGTCTGAAGAAGAGGAGAAGATCGTGTCAGATCACACTCCCTGCAGGTGACGAGAGACTGCTGGCGGGACAGCAAGCATGGAGGTCCGAGCCCAGGTTCTGGGCCGGGATGCTGGCGGCCTGGGGGCCTGCTGCGTGGCCAGCTGTGATGGCGGACCTGGCCTCCCCCGCAGGCAGGTGACCTGGCCCCACCCGCAGCGGGCCTGGGAGCCGGTCTCGGTGTGTGCACGGCAGGCATAGTTCGGACTGCGCTCCCAGTGTTGAGGTTCAGGAACTGGATTTCACCCGTCTTCTCAGACTTGATAAAATCACAGCAGCCAAACTTACAATCCACTGAATACATGAACAGAATACTAAAGTACTTTTCAAGGGAATATTCTAGTAACAACTGTACTCAGCTATTTCTGTGTGACGTTAAGGTAACCAGGCAAACTAAATTGTTATTTATTAACACTTACTTAGTGCAAACGGAGCCATATCACAGAGTTTGATGGCACTATTAGGGCTGAGAGCACAGAGGAGAGCTGTCCTTCCCTGGACAGGAGAGCTGCTGCTGCGGACGCTCTGTCCTTAGGGTGCCTCTTTTTTCCCATTTATCTCCACTCTGTACGCTTCGTAGCTGAAGCACATTCACGCTGGGACTGTGTGTTTGCAGTCTCCTCTGCCTGGGTGGGGGGAGGGAGTCTACTTGGGCGGGGGCAGTGACCTGCCTCGGGGGTGAGTGACCTGCCTGGGGGGGAGTGACCTGCCTGGGGGGGAGTGACCTGCTCTGGGGGGGGAGTGACCTGTGGGGTGGGGGTGAGTGACCTGCTCTGGGGGGGGGGGGGGAGTGACCTGCCCTGGGGGGTGAGTGACCTGCCTGGGGGGGAGTGACCTGCTCTGGGGGGGGGGAGTGACCTGTGGGGTGGGGGGGAGTGACCTGTGGGATGGGGGTGAGTGACCTGCGGTGGGGGCGGAGTGACCTGCCCTGGGGGGTGAGTGACCTGCCGGGGGTGCCCCATAGGATGAAGGAG
This sequence comes from Eptesicus fuscus, assembly GCF_027574615.1. Classification (NCBI taxonomy): domain Eukaryota; kingdom Metazoa; phylum Chordata; class Mammalia; order Chiroptera; family Vespertilionidae; genus Eptesicus; species Eptesicus fuscus. The sequence continues at coordinate 97,592,414 of NC_072482.1, forward strand.
GAACATGGCTCTGCTTTCCAGGTGGCCTTGCGTTTCCTGAGTCCTCGTGATCTTGCTCAGGGGGCATCCCTCCCAGACCCGGGCTGTGTCTGTTTCTGGACTGTTCGGTAGTTTGGAATTGTTTTTTGATGATTCTCGGAGAAACTGGTGCTTCCGTATTTTGGGGACCCGTAGGTATGTATACATGTAGCTGTTTCATTCTCATCACGAATGACATAAAACTAGTCTTTTAGCAAAACGCTGGCGTCCCCTGGAGGTTCCTGCCGTTCTGGTCTGACGGGTTGTCGGTGAGCCTTGGCCGGAGCCGGTGTTTGGCGATGAACACAGACTGACGGGAGATCTGCGGTGATGCCGGTGTGGTGACTGTCTCCGAGTCCTGGGACAGAACTGACTCCCGTGATGAAAACTTGAATGTGTATAACTGAACGTCGGAGGGGTTTTTCCTAAAGTATTTCGGGGCCTCCGGAGAGGCACTGGTGGAGAGTGAGGCAGGAAGGAAGAACCGGACTGGGCTCAGAGCGTGGGCCGTGGGGGCGAGGCTGGGGTGAGGGAGCGGAATCGGGGCGCAGGGAGTGCTTGGTGCAGAGAGTGCGAGCGCACACACAGTTCCGTGGTTCAGGAGCCGCTTCCACGCGTGTTGTTCCGTGTGAAGGTTCAGGGTCGCCAGCGTGACGCGGAGCTGGGAGAGGGGACGTGTACAGAGCTGGCTGGAGAGGCCGCTGTGTGAGGTGGGGTGCCCAGAGCGGACCCGCCATGCAGCTCCCATTTGCCCTCCCTCCACCCAGAACCGGTGGCTCCGTGCTCTTTCCTAACACGCGTGACCTTGGCTTTGGCTTCTCGGGCCCGTGGGGACGGGAGGGTCTCCTGCCTCGTGGTCAGACAGAGCGGAGCGGGGTAGCCATGTGCCTGTTGTCTCACTTTCTGGTGCAGCTTCCGGTCGTTTATACAGTTCACCCCATTCTGATGTCCCACTTCATCCTTCTCTTCCAGTCAGTACTGCCCCGTCCTGGTGATCAGTGCGGAGTAGCGGTGGATTGGCAAAGTCGAGGGGAGCTCACGGGTGGGCTTTGAGCCTCTGCTGGGCAAAGGCGTGGCATCTGAGCGTAGGAGGCCACCGCAGCCGAGGAAGGACACGGCCTGACGTGGCTGTAACGGGCTCGGATGGGTCTGGGTGTGTGTGGAGATGGGATGACTGGGTCTTGGGAGTGGGAGGGGGGAGAGGGGGGAGGAGGACTCCTGCCCAGCAGCGGGATCCGCATTAGTGCTGGAGCCCAGACTGACCCCAGTAGAGGGCCCTGCCGCGTCGCAGACGATGTGTGGCCGCAGACAGAGCTGTGGGATGCGATGCTCCCAGAGCCCTGGGTTCTACAGCAGGGCCTGCCACGCATGTGCGTGTCACCCACGTAACTGGCCTAGTGATTAAAAAGGAAAGAGACGTGTGGGAAGAGCATCCCACAGTGCCTGCTGCACAGCGCCCTCTGCTGGCTGGGTGCAGTGTCGTTTTCTCTGGAGGAAGGTTTTGAGAACAGTCTACGGGACCAGATGGCTGAATGTGGGCACGTGGTTTATACTGGAAGCTAGTTACAGTGCATCCTGCAGTGTCGTTTACTCACATGCACGGCAGGAAAGGCTGCATCCCCCGTGCTGCTGGAGTCGTCTCCATGACCTCGGCTGGACGGACTCGGACAGACAGGCAGGGACTGGCACTCAGTGGGCCTGCATTTAGAGCTGGATTTGTCACATAAACTGTGTGCGTTTTAATGACCAGATGTTGAAAATAGGGTTGAATAGTACCTACTGAACTGGGTTGTTGTAAAGACGTATTAGATCAGTGCACGCCCAGTGGACCTGGCACTTGCTGAAGAATCAATAAATGTTGGCTGTTACTAACGGCAGCGACGCTGCAGCCATTATCTTCCCCATGAGACGAGTGAGGCAAAGAGCAATTGTACATAACTCGTCCCAAGTCACTAATTACTTCTGAAGACAGATCCCCTGTCTCTTACTTTCTGTCTCGGATGTTTAGGGGAATGAAACATTTTAGAAAGTGGTGAATTGCTCTGGCTGGTGGCTCAGTTGGTTGGAGGGTCATCCCATACACCAGAAGGTTGTGGGTTCGATTCCTGGTCAGGGCACATAGCTAGGTTGCCGGTTTGATCCCCAGTGGGGCGTGCATGGGAGGCAACCGTGTCTTCCTCCCTCCCCCGCTCTACCTCCCCCCCCCCCCCCCCCCCCCCCGCCCCTTCTCCCTTCCTCTCTCTCTAAAATCAATGAAAACATCTTTTCTGTTGAGGATTAAAAAAAAGGTTGTGAATTGTCTTTTTCATTTATCAGTGTTATAGAAAGTGGATCTTTTCAGAATGCTGTTTTTCAACAAATGTATGGTTTTGTTTTCCTTTAGGATTTGGAGTTCCATGGAGTGATGAGGTTTTATTTTCAAGATAAAGCTGCTGGGAACTTTGCAACGAAATGTATCCGGGTCTCCAGCACGGCCACCACGCAGGACGTCGTGGAGACGCTGGCCGAGAAGTTCCGGCCCGACATGCGCATGCTGTCCTCCCCCAAGTACTCGCTCTACGAGGTGCACGTCAGCGGAGGTCAGTGTCCCCGTCCCTGCCAGGCATGCGGCCGGCGCTGCGACCCCAGCGCTGCCCCCGCCCCCCCTCCCCCCCCCCCGAGAGGCCCAGGGAGCCGGGGGCGGCGGCAGAGCTTCTGTGTGGGGGGGGAAAGGCTCTGTGCGTCCCCAGCACATGTTTGTTGGGAGTCGGAATGAATCTGGGGTCACAGACAGCGATGACGGTGTGCTGCTTGCTTCTGGAGAAAGAGTTCGCGTAACTCTCTGCGTGGACTGTACAGCACAGCTAACGATAACCAGCTAACGATAACCAGCTAACGATAACCAGCTAACGATGACCAGCTAACGATAACCCGGCTAAGGTGTGCGATGGGCCATCAGCCTTCCTGTAGGGTCTGTGATGGGAACAGCACGTTTGCATCGCTGTTTGGGGAAGTCAGGGCAACTTGAGGAAGCTCTAGTAATTTCTCTTTGTTTTAATATTTGAAAAATCTGAAAATACTCCATAGATCTATATCAAGTAACAGTTTAAATTGGATCGATTAGAAGTGTAGAAATTTACAAATTTGAATGTTTTAGAAATGTTCAGTCATCTGTAAAAAATGTAATTAATGCAGCAAATAAAGGATTGCATATAACACAAACCTAATTTGAATAAGTTCTATCCACAAATCCTTTTTAATTTTTTGTTTGTTTTTACTTCAAAAAATACAGCTTTCTTTGTAGATTTGAAATTGGGCAAAATTTTTTGTAACGTGTGGAATTCAAGTATGGCCAAACATTTCCCCCCAAGTGGTATGGGATGTAGGCCATTGTTGTTTATTACTTTTTTAAAAAATAAATTTTTATTGATTTCAGAGAGGAAGGGAGAGGGAGAGAGAGAAACATCAGTGATGAGAGAGAATCATGGATCGGCTGCCTCTGGCACACCCCACCCTGGGGATGGAGCCCGCAACCTGGGCCTGTGCCCTGACAAAATCGAACCCTGACCTCCTGGTTCAGAGGTCGACGCTCACTGAGCTACACCAGCCGGCTGTTTATTACTTCTTTAAGGTTACGAGGGTCTCGCCTGCGTAAGTAATGCCAGCCCTGAGTGTGAAGTAGGACAGCCGCAGTGTGGCTGGGTGTCCGAGGGGGAGCGGAGGGAAGCCAGCCTCTCTGCTTCTCCGTGTCTGCCGGCACCGGTGGGTCCACGGAAGCCGCCAGGTGGAGTCTTGGCGATCATAGGATGCAAGATGGGAATTGGAGATCTTAAAGCAGAATTTTTTTAAATTGGATTTTTTTTAAAAGAACCGTTTTCCTTTAGATTTTTAAAATTAGATTTGCTTTTAATAAAAAAGTAAAATGTATTACTTGTAAGGAAGTGAAAACCACAGAGGTGTAAAAAGAAAAGGAAATGGTCTCTCCCCAGCCCTGAGGCGAGTGAGCAGCCAGGACAGTCGGCCCTGTCCTCCCACCCCTTGGTGCTCAGAGCTGAGGGCCCCACCTGGGCCTCAGGCGGAGGGGGCCTCTGGGCAGACCTCAGTCTCCCCAGGTCACGGAGCCTGGCGGGGGGAAGAGGGTCAGGCAGTTTTTAATGGCACCCCTTGGCCTAAGGCAGTGGTCGGCAAACCTCGGCTCGCTAGCCTCGGTTTGCCGCTCTGTTGACTAATGAGTTTGCCGACTAGACTAAATGTCACCATGTAGTTGGAAGCTGTGAGGATTAGGCAATTGTGGCATATTGTGTGCAAAGAGATAAAGGGTAGTAACCCTAAGGTGTAATGCCTAACACCCTATTTTATCGAGTAGCTGGATTTAGACAAATTAGTGTTTACTCTCTGACAACTTTGTGGCTGTGTGAAGAAGTAATATGCATGAACTGAAGGAAAATTAAACTCATTCCATTCTTAGTCACAGTTACTTTCCTCTGGAGAAAGAAAAGGGATTCTGCAGTTTCTAGGGAGTATGGAAACCTCGAAGGCAGGAGCTGCCTGACAGTGAGGACATACGTGTGCACTCAGCGGGCGGCAGGGCACGTGTGCGCTCGGGCCCCTCACCCTGGGATCTGTTTGCTTTTATGGTTTAGACGTGATTGTTCTTAATGTTAGTCTCTAAACATGCAGTGTGAAGGGTTTTTATTTAGTGCAAACTTCACAACAACATCAGGGTAATTTCAGTTTGTAGCAGGAATTTCAGACTTCATCCAATTACTGCTCTATCACTCTTTTTTATTTCTCGTGTTTTCAGTTGATAAAACAATAACTTAGAATTAGCTGTGCTACATTACCGCGTGCATACCCTGTTTGCTAAGTGCCTCTGTAGGTCTGCTTATGTTTTACGTTTGTGCTGCCTTGACCACAGTAGGTCCGCCTCCCTCTTTGCTGCCTCATTGGAGCACACCTGTGCTCAGTTGCCTGTTGGCCTGAGCCACCTGGAGGCTCCTGTTGGGTGGCCAGGCTGGTGGCCTCTCCAGAGGCCTCAGTGGCTGCCTTCTCCCTGCTCAGTGAGCCCGATGCTCGCTGGGTTCTCAAGGAGGAAGACAGACGGACACTGAACTGAGCACTTGATCCCGACAAAGAAAAGGAGGTGGTAGCTTGTGGCGGAAGCGGATCTGAGGGGTGAGGGTGGTGGGGTTTGGAGACGAGGGTCAGAGGTACAGAGCGAGGAAGAAGAGCAACCACTTCCACGCCTGAAGGTGCGTGGGGGTCGTGCCATTTCCTGAAGCACAACGCTGATGCGAGAGGAAGCGCCTAAGAACCGGTGGGACTTGTGTGTGTTAGCACTTCCTTCCTGTTGCCCTGGGATACTTCCATTTCCAGAAACAGGCGTGTCTGGCAGGTTCTAGGAACGGTGTGTTTCCTCCCTGGCTCGTGTGTGTCTTGTTTTCCCGGTTACGTTCTGCGTGTTGAGAGGACGTTCTCTGGCCGGTGTGCGCTGGATGCTTGGTGGGTGCAGACGGGCACAGACACTGAGTCAGGCAGTAAAGCTCTCTGAGCATTTGCACTGCATTCCAGTGTGTCCGGAGGCCTCGCTGGCGGGGACACTTGATGTCTGTAGAATTAAATGCACGGCAGATGTCGGGTTAGCACGGCCGTCAGGTAACCATGGCTTCCCTTCCTCGCCTCATGTTGTGAAGAAGAAAGAAGATTGGATGTGGACGAGAAGCCCCTGGTGGTGCAGCTGAACTGGAATAAAGATGACCGCGAGGGCCGGTTCGTCCTGAAGAACGAGAACGACGCCGCTCCTCCCAAGGTAGGCCGCTCCTCCGGGCAGGCGGCCGCTCCCAGCACGTCGCCATCCGCGCTCTCTTCCTGGGCGACCTGCTGTCACCCTGTGACGTCATATAGACACGTCACCGCCCCGCTGGCAGGCCAGGCTGTAAAGTAAGAATGAACAAGCAGATTGACAAGATCTAGAAAAGAAATTGGAAGTTTTTGCTCAAACTATCTTTACAACTTTGCTTTACTAAAAGCCAACTTATTACAGCTGCTTCTTTTGAAGTTAGAAACACTGTAAAGTAGATAATGACTTAAATGCTTAGTTATTTCTATATATATATTTTTAAAATGTATTTTATTGATTTTTTACAGAGAGGAAGGGAGAGAGATAGAGAGTTAGAAACATCGATGAGAGAGAAACATCGATCAGCTGCCTCCTGCACGCCCCCCACTGGGGATGTGCCCACAACCAAGGTACGTGCCCTTGACCGGAATCGAACCCGGGACCTTCAGTCCACAGGCCGACGCTCTACCCACTGAGCCAAACCGGTTTCGGCCTATTTCTATATTTTTATTGGGTTTCTTTTATTCAAATTACTCTATGTAAATTATTTGTATTTTTATTTATTGAAAATCAGATTTCATGATTCTCACCACAGTTTTCCTGCTGGATCTGCCTGCTTGTTTGCTTAGCAGTTCTGAGTTGTAGTAAAGTTTACACACAGTGAAATGCAGACAGTGAGCGTGTAATTCATTAAGATTTGATGACTGCCCTCGGAGCGGTCAGCCCAGTGGAACTGGAGAGCACTCCCTGGCCGTGGCTGTGCCGCGGCGCGTGGAGGAGCTGGGTTCAGCCCCAGGTGAGCTTGACGTGGTTCTGTCGTAGCCGGCGTAGTGATCATGTCCCTTCTGTCAGAAGGCTCAGAGCAATGGACCTGAAAAGCAGGAAAAAGAAGGCGTTATCCAGAACTTCAAGCGGACTCTCTCGAAGAAAGAAAAGAAGGAGAAAAAGAAGCGAGAAAAAGAGGCGCTGAGACAGGCACCCGACAAAGAGGACGGACCTTTCCGAGGGGATGACGTGTGAGTTACGTGGGAAACACTCGCGTTTCTTCGTGTTCTAAGCCAGGTGTTTGAATGCAGCGGGCTGTCAGGTCAGAGGTTACTGTGGGCGAGCGGTGGCTCTTCTGCATTGAGCTGCTTGCTGACAACACCTGTTGCTCACTGAGTGTGCTCAGGAGCAAGCCGGCCGGCTCACTGCTGTTTTTCCTGATGGACCATGGCTGTCCACGTCTTCTCTTCACCTTCACCCGGCCTTCCTTTCATTTCTGCTTGTGGGGTCCTTTAGGCAACAGCAGTTTCTTATGTACCTCAGATACGCTTACCACACGCTCAGAGTTGTCACGAGCAGTGAGAGCAGCCCCGGTCCCTTAAAGGGCCACGTGCACCGACACACACACACACACACACACACACACACACACACACACACACTGAGTGGCCAGATTATTATGCGTTCAGAGATCATAATAATCTGGCCACTCAGTGTAGCTTTAAGAAAGTGAACGTTGGTCAACCTTTTAGTTGTTAAAAATGTATAGTCCATCTTATTTCTTGGGGTTAGGATGTTGTGTCACTCATTTGGTCTGTTTTAGGGTAACATGGATGAAAATTGCTGAGATGTATAATTTATACATTTTCCTTTGAGCTTTGTTAAGACACAATAATTAAACGGTGTAAACTCACTATAGGATTTGAATTGTAAGTGTCTGCTCAGTCTTAGTTTGGTCTAGTAGTTTGTACTGAGAAAGTGCACTCTATCCGCATTAGCTGTGGCTGCGTGGTGGGCAGTGCCGGGCAGCCCGCACCCAGCTGCCATTCCAAGTGTTGCATGGTCACAGTGTAACAGTTCCTGACACAGAAGTTGTAAATGGTGTTGGTGTCCTTTTTCCTGACAGTGAGAACTCTCGCCTGGCTGCTGAGGTTTACAAAGACATGCCCGAAACCAGCTTCACCCGCACCATCTCGAACCCCGAGGTGGTCATGAAGCGGCGGCGGCAGCAGAAGCTGGAGAAGAGGATGCAGGAGTTCCGCAGCTCGGACGGGCGGCCAGACTCAGGTCAGGCTTCCCGGTTTCCCGCCGCGGTTGTAACCGAGTTAGTAACCACACCGTCTGGATGCAGAGACCTTGCGAAGCGGAGTTAACGGGGACGTGGCCTGTTCACAAGGGCATGTCGTGTCTGGCCCTGACTCAGTGTGGGCTCCCGCGTGAGAGCTCTGTTCACAGAGAGCTTTGTTCCCTGCAGGGCCAGCCAATCCATGTGTCTCTCCCTCCTTCCTTCCTTCCCCCTCCCTTCCACTCTCTCTAAAGATAATGGAGAAATATCCTCAGGTGAGGATTAACAAAAAAAAAAGGAAAAGGAAGGTGGTAAAACGTTTTTAAAAGGGCAAGAGGAACGCTCCTTTACATCTGCCGTGTGCGAACCACGTTCCAGACCTAAAGGGACTCTGTCGTAGGGTATGATGATGAGCTGCTGAAGAGTGTAAACGGGATTCAGAAGCTTCTAATGTCCCTTAAGCTTCAAATCCAGAGCAACTGGTGTGGACACAGAGTGGAGAGAGGACGTGGTGGCACGTCCTGTGGAGGCGGCCGCTCGGAGGCCTGGTCTCTGGGCTCCTGACCAGCGTGGACTCTGCAGAGGGGCCTTTACCAGTCCCGGAGCTTGGACGGCCGCAGTCGCTCTCCCTCACCGCGTGCTTGTGCTCTTCACGGCATGCACCACTGTGTCACATTACTTGTTTTCGTGTTGGCCACCCTCCCCAGCACCTCCTCACAACTGGAATGCGAGGCAAGCACACTCACCTGTTGATCGCGTGGTCTCAGCCTTGGGGCAGTGGGGCCCGGGATCGGCGTGGGTGTGCATGGCCACACGTGTTGACAGCCTGAGCCAGCCGGTCTGTGGTCCAGGACAGTGCGGTTTCTGTAAAGACCGAGTGTTTTTACTGTGCGTCAACTTGACACATGGCAGTTTGATCCTAAGTAGGACGCACACTGACACCCAGAGTAGATCTCCGTACAATTCCATTAAAAATGCACAAACAACCGCGAAAACCTCAGGAGATCACGTGCTCTGCCCGTGCTGCTTTTCCCTCCCAGGCTAGTTCCCAGCTGGACAGGATGCCTGCTGTGAGTCCTGGGGGTACACGCCAGGCCCGTGCTTCGGTGGCAGGTCCCTTCTGAAACACGGACGTCTCCTGGCGTCTGGTTCAGTCTTAAAATGGTGTGTTCAGTGGGGTTCATATTCACTTTATCTGGGTTTTTAATTTGTCTCGGGTTGATGGTGAGAAGATAGAGACAACGGGGGATGATGGATGACTGTGGGTAGGTGAGGACCTGGGATAGCCCTTGAGGAAACAGCAGGGCTGTGGACTCGCTTCCTCCTTGCTCCGTCCCTTATCCTCGCAGGAATCGTTCACCGTCATGAAAACCCGCTGGCCGGAGGCGAGGCCGGGAGGGCTCTGTCCCACAGGACGCTTGCTGAGGCAGAGTCGCTAGGTGGTGTGTGCCCTCCAGTAGGAGATGAAGATGGAATTGCGTCCGTTCCGTCTGTGCACCCATTGCAGCGAGAACTGGGGCGCCCTTGTCTTACGTGATTGCGAACGCCCGCTGCCTGTTATTGGAGTGACGTTGTGCTCAGAGACGTCTGATGTTTTCCAGGTGGAACGCTGAGGATTTATGCGGATAGTTTACGACCAAATATCCCCTACAAGACGATCCTGCTGTCCACCACGGACCCTGCGGGCTTCGCGGTGGCCGAAGCTTTGGAGAAGTACGGCCTGGAGAAGGAAAACCCGAAGGACTACTGCATCGCCCGGGTGAGTGGCTGCCGGCAGCGCCGCCCAGTGGTATCAGGAGAACTTGGCCTTCAGTGGACTTGCCCCTGGGCTGATTCCTTCCCACGGTATAATTTAGAATCTGAAAAACCATGTGTTAAAGCCATAAGAGAACCTTCTCTCTCCCATTACCCAAGTAATCCATGCTCCTGGGTGAAGTGAGGAGAGTATAAGAAGGCGAATTGGAAATAAAGGTCACCCATAGTTCTGTCGGTTGGTAGCAACCGTTAACGTTTGCTGTATGTCCTTCCAATGGATCCTTTGCCTACACAGGTGTAGTGTTTGGCCAGTTGGCTCTCACAGGGACTTCTGTGTACCCCCAGACAGTGACCTCTCTTTAAATGCCTGCTCACTTACCTTTGAGGGGCAGTCACAGTGGACGGCTTTGTTTCAGGTTATGCTCCCTCCCGGAGCCCAGCATTCTGACGAGAAAGGTGCTAAGGAGGTGGTCCTGGACGATGACGAGTGTCCCCTGCAGATCTTCCGGGAGTGGCCCAGCGACCGCGGTGAGTTCCCCCGAGCAGGGAAGGAGCCCCTGTGCTTTGACGGAGCACGTTTTCTTGCTCTCAGTTCACGTTATACGCTGACTGCGGTGTAGATGGTCTTCGCCTTAATAAATACATAAGGATTTATTGCCGGTCAGCCCTGTCAGTGCCTGAATGTTGGTAGTTTTAAAAGTACACTTGCTTAATACTTTTTCTAGACAGTATAAAGGTAAACTTTATTCAAGTTAAATTTCTTTGAATTCTGAGTTAAGTCAGTTAAACGAAATAAAAATCAGGTCAACTAAACAGATGTTTGTGTGTGTACATTTGTGTGTGCATGTGTTATATGTGTGTGTGAATGTATTTATTGCTCATAGGGTTGTTTACCAATACATTCATTCATTCTTAAACCGATGTGTTGTTTTTCAAGGATGCAATGTGCTTGGGTAGTTGTTAATGTGAAATAACCGTTGCAGCTTGGTTGCTAGAGTTTCTCAGAACACATCCAGAGACTGTTATTGTCTCTGTTGAGTAGCAGCGTACGTGGGTAAGCTTTCACGCAGCTTGCCTGGGGAGATGTCACAGGTGACGTTTTCTGGATAAATCTTTCGTCAGCTGGCCGCCTGCACTCCCGTGCATCTGGTTCATGACTGGCATTGCTTCTGTTCCAGGGGTTTTAGTCTTTCAGTTGAAGAGGAGGCCCCCAGACTATGTTCCCAGGAAAACCAAGAAGCACCCAGACGGGCGGCCCGCGAAGGGCAAGGAGAGAGCCGACGGGGCGGGCTACGGCTCCGCACTGCCGCCCGAGAAGCTGCCCTACCTCGTGGAGCTGAGCCCAGGTGAGGCGCAGAGAACTGTTCATTTTGTAAAGGAGTCTTTCTCTTGCCTGACAGCCTGTTTCAATCCATTTATTTTTCTAAAAAATAACCACATAAGATGACATTTACTTTAAAAAAACACACAAACCTTAAGGTCCTAAGGTATGTACTTTTCATGCATAAAAATAAAGTTCACATGGTGGTGTTGAAACCCAAAAGTTAAAATAGTGACAGTAGAGAATGAAGGGAAGGTTTAATTGATCTCCATTAAATTTTTTTTTTGTTCAAAATGACCTTGTGAAGTCCTTCCTCCAGCCGACAGCCTGGGTGCGCTCCTCCGAGGCCGGCTCAGGAAGGGCCGGCGGTGCTCAGGGCTGCTTGATGTGTGAACGGGTCTGAAAAGAAGGTCCTTAAACTGAACAGTGAGTGGAGAAATCGTCTGTGAGAGGGAGGGTGTCTGGTTGCAAAATGAGAGTAGACTAAGTTTATTTTCCTGTTAGGCTTGAAAATATTTGTTTAGAGAGCTCTCTTAAGCCAAAGCTGTTGTAAGTGAGCCATCAGGTAGAGAGATACATCGATGTTCTTAAACGTTTTACATACATATCCCTATGTCGTATATGTTTGCATATGTGATACACATGGCATGTTTATTACTTAGATAAACGACACCATCCGCGTTGATGTGGCTCAGGGACGCGTGTGGCCTGTGTTCTAATGTGCTGTGCGAGACAGCCTGTTGCTCCCTCCCCCAGGACTGCGGGCCATTAGCAAGCACAGGAAAAGGGAGGTGGGAGCCAGGCCAGTCACACAGGCAGCCTGGTTCTCTGGGCAGGTTTTCTGTCCTTCTCTCCTTGATTCTTGCGTGTTTGTTTGCTTGCAAGGTTACGGCTGCTGGTTAGATACGGTGCGGTAGTCCGGCAGTCGGACGGCACAGCCAGGCTGCATCGATGCAGGAGAAATGGCGTTGCTTTGCCGGGTACTAGCAGGCGACGCTCGGTGGCAGTTTGCCGCAGGTCCTGGTTTATGCTGACGATGTTTGAGGGTTTTTACTCCATCAGCTGCTTGTGAGGAATGGGTTAGTGTTACTTTGTCCCTCAGTTCTCTGGCTGGAAAGTTTGCGTAAATGTTGGTTGCTCGCTGTGGTTTGGACACGTCCCAGTATCGGTGTGTTTCTGTAGTTGGGGTGTGCCTGTAGTTGGGGTGTGCCTGGAGTTGGGGTGTGCCTGGAGTCGGGGTGTGTCTGTAGTTGGGGTGTGCCTGTAGTTGGGGTGTGCCTGGAGTTGGGGTGTGCCTGGAGTTGGGGTGTGCCTGGAGTTGGGGTGTTTCTGTAGTCGGGGTGTGTCTGGAGTTGGGGTGTGCCTGGAGTTGGGGTGTGTTTCTGTAGTTGGGGTGTTCCTGGAGTCGGGGTGTGTTTCTGTAGTTGGGGTGTTCCTGGAGTCGGGGTGTGCCTGGAGTCGGGGTGTGCCTGGAGTCGGGGTGTGTTTCTGTATTTGGGGTGTGCCTGGAGTTGGGGTGTGCCTGGAGTCGGGGTGTGCCTGGAGTTGGGGTGTGCCTGGAGTTGGGGTGTTTCTGTATTTGGGGTGTGCCTGGAGTTGGGGTGTGCCTGGAGTTGGGGTGTTTCTGTAGTTGGGGTGTTTCTGTATTTGGGGTGTGCCTGGAGTCGGGGTGTGCCTGGAGTTGGGGTGTTTCTGTAGTTGGGGTGTTTCTGTATTTGGGGTGTGCCTGGAGTTGGGGTGTGCCTGGAGTTGGGGTGTGAGGGTGTGGCGCCTGGAGTTGGGGGCAGTGGCTAGCAACTGTGGGACGGCCATTTATTTCTGAACTTCACATGTTTTAGTTAGGATCTTGGAGCATTGGGTCTGTTCTTTAAAGTTTTGTATTACATGCTAGAAATTAATGATTATTTTGAGGACTTAGAAGTATTAGTTCAGAGAGAATTGATAAATAACAGTCGACGTAGAGTATTTTCAAATGAGTAATGGAAAGCTGATTTGGGTGGTAGCAGAGACAGGCTGAGAACGCATTCACTCACTGATTGGACTAATAGTTACTGAACCCTTATTATATGTCATCGTCTGGGCCTTGGAAACAGAGCCCCGACAACACAGATTAAACTGATTTCAGGAACTTACATCCTGGTGAGAATTGCTGGTTGACGGCTTATTTCATGTGTATCGTCTCCCCGGTGATGAAAATACACACCATTTTTGTAGGTGTGGGAAGTGGTAGAGACTAGGTAACTATTACTTCCATGCTGCTTTTAAACAAATACTGGCAACCCCACGTGCTGCCTGCCGATGACTGCGTGTCCTGTCTGTGGCCGCCTGCTGCCTTGGTCACGTTCACCGAGCTAATGCTTCAGGCTGAGCAGGGCTTTCCGAGGTGATAGGCTGCTCCTGCCGTCGAGTGATGGCTCCCGAGAGCTGCTCGTGAGGCAGTGTGGTGAGTCCCGTGCGTGCGTTGGTCTGACGTCCCTCCTGTTGGGTGGCCTTATTGTCTGACAAATGCCCGATGCTCAGATGTGCGACCACTGTGTCAGGGCGAGCAAGTGGTGGCCGACCTGCATGCTGGGCCAGGTCTTACGGAAACCTGGCTCTTCCCAGGAGCCCCTGCGTCTCTAAGTTTTCACTCTAAGAGGCAGCATGCTGAGTGAAATGGGAGGGTTTCCATGGCCACGCAAGCCGTTTATCCGTGTTGACTTGTCATGGATGGATAAGGACATGTTTCCCCCGGACACGCCATCACACGGGCCTGTCGGCCGGCTGAGTGCCTGAGGTGTGTGAGGTGCGGGTGTAGCTTGCACTGTCTTCTGGCGAATGGGGCTCACGAGTTCCTGTAGGCTTTCTGGGTTTGACTGTGTTCTTTCAACAGAAGACTGCGGGGGCGCGGACTCCACAGGCCTCCCTCCCTCCTCCTCCTGGCGGTGACTCACCTGTCCTCGCGGTCTTCACCGTCCGTGTCTCTCACACGCAGCCTGCGGGGCCTGTCGTCCGTCCTCATCCTGACGGTGGTGGGGGACCCTTCCCCCGGGCGAGGCTCTCACCGCAGCTCACCTCTCTGTCTCTCCCTCTTCACATGCCCGCATGGCCTCGCGCTGCTGCCTTCACCTGGGTCCTCTGCATGCGCACCCCAGGGAGAAGGAACCACTTTGCCTACTGCAGCTCTCACGCTCACGAAGGTAACCCGTGCTCCTGCTCAGCACGAGCGCCCACAGCCTCGTGTGTGTGCGTGTTGGTGTCGCGTTGGTATGAATGACGTCCTTTAAGACGCTTTACGTGCTGTCATTAATAAGCATTCCACATGCAGACTTCGTTAAAAATAATGGAAACTTACTTTGCAAAAACGTCCACTTCCTTTGCTAGACTGACCTAAGTGAGAATTAAAGAAGGGAGAGAGTGGTTTTCCTGTTCTTCTCCCCTCCAGCCCCCCAAGAATAAGGGGGAAGAGGCGGGCGGGGCAGGAGAGCATGAGAATAGTGAGGGGGAGAAAGAGACAGGGTGAGGGATGAGAGGCAGCAGGCAGGAGGGAGGAGTGCTTTGTCAGCCCTGTCCGCGACCTGGGGTGCAGTGCTGGTGGGGGAGCGTCTCGGGTCAGAGGCCGTGTGTCCGAGACTCTGGGGGGCTGCAGGGGAGGCCGGCCGTGCGCTGGGACCTGTCACTGCGGCCGAGGCGCCCTCTCCTCTCCTTGTCGGCCAGCGGTGCCTCTCACCTGGAATGTGCTGCTCAGGTTTGAGTGTCTCGGGCTCTGTCATCTCAAATGCTGCAGCTCGTTGTGGGTTCTATGGAAATACTTCGTTTTTATCTGCTTTTCTACTTCCAATATTTCTTACGTGTTAAATCTAACAGTCAAATACTTTCCGTGCTTGGTGAAGTTTATTTACCTTTTACCATCTTATTTTAGTTTAATTTTCTCCAAACTGATCATACAGATTGTCATTAGATATTAGCCAAACTTGGAGTTTGGGTTTTGTTGTGTGTTTTTAAAAATGTAAACAGGTGGTGTTCTTTTTACCTATTTTGGTATTTGTGTGTACATAAAGAGGAGGCTCAGGCGTGTTTTTGTTCTCTTACTCCTCAGCGGTTCTGGAACGATTCCACGTGTTTGTTAACGTCATGCTCTGGAGTGAGGGAGGGCGCGGCAGGAGGCCTTTCCGCCCCTGCTCGCACACCCGTGCGTGGGGGCGTCCGCAGCTTCAGCCGCGCGCTCCTCGAGGAGGCCCTTTTCCCCGCGGAGCTGGGAGGAGCCGTGGGAGGTTTCTTCCAGCGGCTCCACAGCCCTCGGAAGTGCCTCAGCGGCCGCGTTGGCTCAGAGATGTGAGCTCTGCTCGCTTTCTCCCGGGCCCCCTGCCACACCCAGCACAGTGCCCGCGACGCAGGCGGCTCTTCGCCCGCGTCCACACTTCGCACCACACGCTACTTCCCAGAGGCTCCTCTGGACACCACTGAGGGCCGAGACATGGATGGAAACACGTGCCTGCACACGTGCCCCTGTCTGCCCGTGATGGGCTCCCCCTTAAGAGGCAGCACGCTAACGAGGACTTCCCGCTACAGACGGCGCAGCCCGTGTGGCAGTAATTCAGGGACCTCAGGTTGGCAAATAAAACTCCGACACCCAGATAAATCTGGATTTCAGGTAAAACAGCAGTTTTTTAGTGTCAGTTTATCTCAGATATTGCACATGTGACTGGATGTCATGTATGTCATTTGACAACCCTAAATCGTATTCTAACGTTTCTGCTGCCCCCAAAAAAGGAGAAAGAGGAACCCGTTTCCTCTGTTGAATGACAGATGCATGAAACTGCTTGTGGAAGGAAGCCTGGCTCCGGGAGAGGCGGGTGGAGGCAGGGCACTCACTGGGCGCCGCCTGTGCCCTTCACATTGGAACCACGTGCACGTACCACCTGTTCTCAAGACAGAATTATAAGTGAGCAGATCTCAGACGTCCTGGGACAAGCCCTGCTGTGTGGCAGGCTCTCAGAGGGTTTTCACTGGAAAGGGACTCCGCCTTTGCCGAGGGCACAGCGTGGAGGGCCAGGGGCGGGGGGCGCTGAGGACTCCGTGCGAGGACAGCGTGTGCGGCTGCCGTGTGAGGGTCGTCACCCTTGAGCAAGGAGACGGCCGTGCTGTTCCAGGAGGAAAGGTGCACTACCCGAGCTTTCGTGCCTCCGTCTCCCTTTCTTCCTCCCTCCCCGCACGCACCACCCCATGTAGCTCGGAGCCCGTGGCCACCGTTTCGGGGGCTCAGAATCTGTCTGTGGAGGTGTTTCCTGTTGTTACCGCAAAGTGGTCAGGAAGGAGCGGCTGGGAGAAGAGTTTGTTCCCTTTCTCTGTAGCTCTGACTGCTCATGGGAAGTGGCCGTGCAGCAGGGGAGATGGCCATTAGCTCACGCGATGCCCTTCGAGAGCACGTCAGGCGTCTGTCACCCCTAAGTAGGCGCGTTTTTCATGTTCTGTTTTTTTCACTTTGTATTGAAATAATTGTTGATCAGTTATTTTCTTTTGTTTTCTTTATTTTATAATTGCTGTGTGGCCATGTTGCATTATTCTGTTTTTTCATTTTTAGTTAATAATTACCAACTGTGAACATTAAATCTTCATTAAATGCGTACTGTGGACCAGACACTGCTGAGCGCCAGGATAGAGAGGTTTCTCCAAAGAGCTAGCCACCAGGGAGCTCAGAGCTGGGAGGCGAGGCAGTAGGAAGGAGGGAGGGACGGGGACCCGGCACCTGGTGTCTGCAGCAAGCAGGGTCATAGGCGTGTGGGGGCGCTGGACTCAGCGGGGCTGGAGGGGGTGCCGGTCCAGGGAAAGCCCAGGTGGTGCTGATGCCTCCTTTTGGATCAGGACTTGGAGCTGCCACCACGTCAGGTGAGGGTGGCCCCGCCGTGAGCAAGCACAGACGCCCGGTTCCTAGCGCACTTTAGACCTGGGTCTCGGGTGCTGCTCCAGCGTCTCCTGCCTTGCCCGGATTTCAGACCTCTGCTCTGCTTCAGAGATGCAGGTTCTATTGGGGTGTTTCTGTGCACGCTCCAAAGTCACAGCGCTTCTCACAGGGCTGGTATAGGCCCGGCGTCTTGTGTCCAAGAGCTGAGACCACACCACAGCCTAAAACCAGTGTACACTCCAGATGTTTAACTCCAGACGCCCTCGCAGCTGGCCTCCCCGATCCAGCACCTAGAGATCTGAGCTGGCGACTTAGGAAGAGGCCTGAGGTTGCTCGGGTGTTGGTGCAGTCAGTCGAGCGGCTCCCGGGCCTGCTAGGGAGACTGCGTAGCGGATGGATGCAGACTGGGCTGCCTCCACGGCCAGCTCCGCCGGGACCCGCTGGTCCTTTGGGGCATGTTCCCTCCTGCACTGGCAGCTCTGAAATCAGAACAGGTCCTGGACGGGTGCCATTCCACAGGAGAGGGGACGAGGGGCTGCCCTGGCCCTGCTCTGCCCGAGCATCTCCCTCCGGGAATTCTGGCTCAGGGACATGCACGTTCCAACATTCATGGAGGGTCATGTGACACCAGCAAGCCAGGGCCCTGTCTGCCCACAGCTCTACTCCCCGAGCGAGCGGAGCACTGGCTGCCAGCGATGACATCAGAGCCCCGGGGGATAGGGTCCAGAGGCGCAGGTTTGGGTCTCCTCCCCCAGGGTTTGGTCCAGGAGGTCTGGGTGAGCCCCGAGGCTGCACTTGGAAAACCTGCCTCGGGGATCCAGCCGGCCCACAGCCGCGGGGCCGGTGCGGGTAGAGGGCGGGTTCAGTGCCCAAGGGACCTGGTCTCGGAAGGCCCTCGGTCTGTGACGCCCTGGCTGGCTGATAGGAAGGATCGCTCCTCAGAGTCACCAGCACAACCCAGGGCGGGGGCGGGGGTGACAGCAGTGCTGCTATCTGATGAGAAAGTGTCGGTGGGAATGACAGGGTTGGCACCTTGAGTGACAGTAAACAGAAGCTGACTGTTTGTGTGTCGTTGGCGTTTTCTGTGTCCGGTTCAGCCGCGTGCTGTGACTTTGGGAGAAGTGGTGTCGCTTCCAAGGTGACCTTGTACTTGCTTCTCACAGATGGCTCCGACTCCCGAGACAAGCCCAAGCTCTACCGCCTGCAGCTCAGTGTGACGGAGGTCGGGACAGACAAGTTTGACGACAGCTCCATCCAGGTGCGCACGCGCAGCTTCCGTGTGTGATGCTCGCGTTTCAGTAGGAGGTAGCCTGTGGGAGCGCATGAGTGAAGGGTGAAAACCAAAGACGGTCTGAACGTGCGGAGCTTGTTCACTCTGGGTCACTGGCCTTTGCTTCGGCGGGAAAAGGGCAGAGTGAGTCCACGTCCACACTCCCGTCTGGGAACGTGGGTGGCGTGGCGTTCCTCTGAGGCTGTCGCTTGTCTCCGCGTGATGGCGGTGCTTTCCTGGGGCTGCTTCCGGGAGACGGTGCCCGGCATCGGGCCGACCCCGGGGTCGCAGGCCTTCAGTGCTCGCCGCGCAGGCGTCGTCTGGGCGTGGTCTCCCCGAGCTCAGCGTGCTCTGTGCGCAGCACCGTCGGCATCGCTGCGCCCGGTGGGCTCGTCGTAACGACGGCAGCTGCTGACGTTGGGCTCGGCTCTGACATCTTTTCCTCGGCACAGCAGCACGCAGACACACGGGAGCCGTGGCCTCACCTCTGTGCAGACTGACCCACCCACTCACCCGGTCTTTACACGACCACAGGCTGTTTCACACACAGCACAGCCGGCCCACATCAGGGCGCTGGCTGCTAAAACGGGACGTGCCGCTGCTGGACAGCGTTGACGTGTTTTACACTGCGGATGGACCCCCTTTCTGCAGAGCGTAGCAGTCCAGAGCTTACTAGACTGCATGCACCGTCAGGGGGGCTCGCAGCTTTAAATTCTGTGTTCTGTGTGGTGGCAGTGTCTTTCATCTTCTCCTGTTTGCAGTTGTTTGGTTCAGGGATTCAGCCCCATCACTGCGACCTCACGAACATGGACGGAGTGGTCACCGTCACGCCCAGGAGCATGGACGCGGAGACCTATGTGGAGGGGCAGCGCATCTCGGAGACGACCATGCTGCAGAGCGGGATGAGTGTGCAGTTCGGAGCCCAGCATGTGTTCAAGTTCGTGGACCCCAGCCAGGACCACGCCCTGGTGAAGAGGCCCGTGGACGGCCTGCCCGCGAAGGGCCCCAGACACAAACCCGGGTAATGCACCGAGACGCTGCCCCGAGGGGCACGGGGTTTCTCCATTGGGCGGAGACATGCCACGTCAGGCGTAGGTCACGTGACTTTAATTTTAATTCCAAGTGGGTTTGTGGTTCCGGTTCTTGTTTATTTGGTTGGTTTCAGAGGGAAGAAGAAGAAAAGAAAGGTCTTCATCCTAACGGGGTTGTGGCTAGTTTTTAAATTACTTTAAAATCTGTTGTTATTTGTTTGATCCTTTAAAACAACACTTGCTTCGCTCTCCTGTGAAGAATCATGGTGTTGGACGTAAGGTCCTCTGTAAGGGGGTTTTGTGTTGAGGTTCGTTTTCCTGTCTCCCATGAGGGAACGGGAAGACCTCAAGGAAGGCTCTGTCTTTTGTCCTTGGGCGCCACCTAGCGCCTGTCTGAGGACTTGCAGCGGGGCTGCTCCTGGAAACCGGAAGGCCTCCTGTTGGGGTGAGGTCTAGCCGTGGGTGTCGGGTTGGGGTGTGCTTTCTCACGATAGTGGGCGTGGTCTCACGTTGCTCAGAGATCCGGATGTGCATGAAGGGAAAGCGTGCGGGGAGCAGAGCCTGGAGAGCTGTGCGGGCTCTCGTGCGCCCTCCCCTCCTTGCTCCCTCCTGACCTCCCTCTGCTCAAACCCCCTCCCCCGGAGCCTGGACTTGAGCGGGTGTGAACATTGGGGGTTTTTCCTGTTGGTCTTGCACAGTTTGTCGGCGTTTTCAATTTGGTTGTTGCTGTAAACGGGTTGGGCTCTGCCCCTGCCCGTTCTTTGTCCAGGATGAATCCTGGCGAAGGACAGACCACCTGTCCCCTCCGGGAGGAACGTGATGGCACACACACGCGTGGGCACATGGGGTGCTGGGGTTCCGTGGGCTGGGAGGGTCTGTTTCTAGCCTCTCCCCTTGAGCTCCAGCTTCTGCAAAGGACCAGGCTCTCCGTTCCCACGGAAACCTGCAGCGCCTTGCTGTCTCCTCAAGGTGCCCGGCTCTGCTCCAGCTCGACAGGAGCCGTGTGTAAGCGCGCCCTGCCCTGCGCCGGGAGGACCCGGCTTTCCTCCTCAGGCTCTGCTTTTATCACCCGTCCCCCTTGGGCCTCTCGCCCCGCCTTCCCCGCCTCCTGGCGGCAGCACAGTCCTGCCCCAGTGCCCTTTGCTGTATTTTCATCGTCAGCTTCCTGCTTTCGGCACCACACCTCCTGGCGGGAGTTCACCTGCTTGGTGTCCTCCTTCCTGCTTCTTCCAGGACGTGTCTCCACAGCCGCACCGGGGAGGTGTTCTCCGGGGGGTGCCGGCTGCCTCCCCGGGACCTTGCCTACCGAGGCTTCCTCTCAGAGCCCAGGCACCCGAAGAGCATTTCAGTTCGCTTCCGTATTTCTGCTTTTCGGGTACTTTCTAAGCATCGTAAAAAGGGGAGAATTTAGATTCTCCAGTGACGCCCAGGGATGGAAACGCTGGCTCCCGCCGTCGGGGTCCCAGGTCTGGGCTCTGTTCCCCGCTGGCTGGGCCTCTGCCCGGCGGGACCGGGACCCCTCCCCCTCCACCTGTGCCCAGGTTATTGCCTGTTTAGAATGAGAGTTTGTTTATATTCTGAATTGGTTTTCATGAGGATGGTTTAAAAGTCTTGATAAATTGATTAAACAAGACTAGCTCTTGCTCTGATTGCTAACGTGTTCAAAATGTCTCCGTTTCCTTCTTTGTAGCCCAAGTAGCGGGATCCATAAAAGTCATCACACGGCCTCAGCCGGCGGCAGCCAGCTCTGTGCCGCCTGCCCGGGGCCTGAGCCGCAGGCGGCTCCTGGCATCTGAGGCGTCTGCTTTCTTTCTGTGCCGTTTGCGGCCTAGCGGCTTACAGGATGGGACTCTTGCTTTTTTCTTTAGGGTTCCTTTCCGTTTATTGTTTTTAAACATGGTTTTAAAGAATACCCTGAGAGTACTTAGTGTCAGTGAGAAATGTTTTTGCTTTGTTTTCCTGTGGAGGGCGTCCTGTTACAGGAAGGCCGTGGCATCCACACCTGGGAAGAGGGGGCCCAGGCCGCTTTGGGGTGTGTGACCCACAGAGCCCCCTCTGCAGGCTCTGCTCCTCCGCACCAGGGAAACGTGCTGGAAAGCCACTTCCTGAAGATCTTTGCGCATTGGGTGTGCCTCTAACCCAGTGGTCGGCAAACCACGGCTCGCGAGCCACATGCGGCTCTTTGGCCCCTTGAGTGTGGCTCTTCCACAAAATACCACGTGCGGGCGCGCACGTACAGTGCGATTGAAACTTTGTGGCCCATGCGCAGAAGTCGGTTTTTGGCCTGGACGAGTCTATTTTGAAGAAGTGGCGTTAGAACACTCAAGGGGCCAAAGAGCCGCATGTGGCTCGCGAGCCGTGGTTTGCCGACCACTGCTCTAACCGCTCCTTTTGTATCACTAGGACGAGGCTCTGCCTGATTGTTTGAATCTTCATTCTGTCTTTTCTTTTTATCTTGCAGAATTGTTCAGGAGACAACTTTTGACTTAGGAGGCGACATTCACAGTGGAACAGCGTTGCCCACAAGCAAGGTAGGGGATGGCATCTTACCTGACAGGACGTGTTGGTTTAATGTGACAGGACACCGTGGGCGAGTTATTGTGGCCCCGACCCACTGCTGTGCAGACTCCACAGGGGTCCTAGCATCTCTCTCAGCCATGCAGCTAGCTGTGTGCTGTCTCCACTCTCAGCGATGCAGCTAGCCGTGTGCTGTCTCCTCTCTCAGCGATGCAGTTAGTTGTGTGCTGTCTCCTCTCAGCGATGCAGTTAGCTGTGTGCTGTCTCCTCTCTCAGCGATGCAGTTAGCCGTGTGCTGTCTCCTCTCTCAGCGATGCAGTTAGCTGTGTGCTGTCTCCTCTCTCAGCGATGCAGCTAGCCGTGTGCTGTCTCCTCTCTCAGCGATGCAGTTAGCCGTGGGCTGTCTCCTCTCAGCGATGCAGCTAGCCGTGTGCTCTCTCCTCTCAGCGATGCAGCTAGCTGTGTGCTCTCTCCTCTCAGCGATGCAGCTAGCTGTGTGCTCTCTCCTCTCAGCGATGCAGCTAGCTGTGTGCTGTCTCCTCTCTCAGCGATGCAGTTAGCCGTGTGCTCTCTCCTCTCAGCGATGCAGTTAGCCGTGTGCTCTCTCCTCTCAGCGATGCAGCTAGCTCTGTGCTCTCTCCTCTCAGCGATGCAGCTAGCTGTGTGCTCTCTCCTCTCAGTGATGCAGCTAGCCGTGTGCTCTCTCCTCTCAGCGATGCAGTTAGCCGTGGGCTGTCTCCTCTCAGCGATGCAGCTAGCTGTGTGCCGTCTCCTCTCAGCGATGCAGCTAGCTGTGTGCCGTCTCCTCTCTCAGCAATGCAGTTAGCTGTGGGCTGTCTCCTCTCAGCGATGCAGTTAGCTGTGGGCTGTCTCCTCTCAGCGATGCAGTTAGCTGTGGGCTGTCTCCTCTCAGCGATGCAGTTAGCCGTGTGCTGTCTCCTCCCAGCGATGCAGTTAGCTGTGGGCTGTCTCCTCTCAGCGATGCAGTTAGCTGTGGGCTGTCTCCTCTCAGCGATGCAGTTAGCTGTGGGCTGTCTCCTCCCAGCGATGCAGTTAGCTGTGGGCTGTCTCCTCTCAGCGATGCAGTTAGCCGTGTGCTGTCTCCTCCCAGCGATGCAGTTAGCTGTGGGCTGTCTCCTCTCAGCGATGCAGTTAGCTGTGGGCTGTCTCCTCTCAGCGATGCAGTTAGCTGTGGGCTGTCTCCTCTCAGCGATGCAGTTAGCCGTGTGCTGTCTCCTCCCAGCGATGCAGTTAGCCGTGTGCTCTCTCCTCTCAGCGATGCAGTTAGCTGTGGGCTGTCTCCTCTCAGCGATGCAGTTAGCTGTGGGCTGTCTCCTCTCAGCGATGCAGTTAGCTGTGTGCTCTCTCCTCTCAGTGATGCAGCTAGCCGTGTGCTGTCTCCTCCCAGCGATGCAGTTAGCTGTGGGCTGTCTCCTCTCAGCGATGCAGTTAGCTGTGGGCTGTCTCCTCTCAGCGATGCAGTTAGCCGTGTGCTGTCTCCTCCCAGCGATGCAGTTAGCTGTGGGCTGTCTCCTCCCAGCGATGCAGTTAGCTGTGGGCTGTCTCTCTCAGGGACGCGGAGGGCAGGGGAGGGGGCAGGCTGTGTGTTTCCCTGAGCAGAAAGGGCTGTGCTTTCTCTTTGGTGCTGTGTGTGCCCAGCCCTTCTCGGTCAGGTGATCCTGAAGACAATGGCCTCCCGCTCTCCTTAGCTCTCTCCTTGGTCCTAGCTCCCACTTGTCAGCCTACCTCCTCGGCCCGTGGCTTATCTTGTGTGATCAGTTTTTTCTCTCCTCACTCTGGTTATTTGTTGCTGGGAAACAGATATCCCGAAACTCTGGACTGAAACAGCAGGCTCCTGCTTACAGTCGTGCAGGTGGTTTGGACCTGGGCAGTGAGGTGCTGGTCTTGCTGATGGTTCCTGGTGTGGCCGCGTTCAGCGAGTGGGTTAGTTGGTGGCCAGGCTGTGCTGGGACACGGGGCCTGCTGGGCCTCCCATCTCCCTGTCATCTCAGCTTCTCTCCGTGGGACCTCGCCCTGTCGTCTCTCCATGGCAGCCAGACGTCCTGGGGCCTCCCAGGAGCCACGGGGTTTGCAGGTCTCCTGAAGGCTCAGTGGGCGGGCGGGGGCGGGGGGGCGGCTGGCAGGGCATGGCTCCTCCACGGGCCTGTGGGTGAAGCAGAGCACAGGCTCTGCCCAGGCTGGGGCGTCCTGGGGCCGCTCGCAGCAGACTCCAGGCCTGGGCATTCTCACCAGCGTCTGGGAAGAACCTGCTGTCCCCGGCGCCTGCCCGCTGTCTGCTCCTGCGTACAGCATGCTTTCTCGAAGAAACAACTCTTCCTGCGACCCCCTTCATTCCTCGGCTCTCATTGGCTCCTGCTCCTTCACGGGGACTGTCTGCCACGGGCACTGAGTCCTCCAGGTTGCCATGGCTGCTGCTTGTTTCCATCTGTCTTGGCTGGGTCACCGCCCAGGGTGTCCCCCTCCGTGCCTTGCCACGTGGGTTCTCCTTCCTCCTCACTCTGATCTGTTGGTTCCTCTCCTGCGTCACATCTAAAGTTTTGGGGCATCAGACCTGGAGCCCTTCTGTCGATCTGTGTTCCTGGGTGACCTGGCACAGTTGCTGGAATTAGAAAACCAGCTGTGTGTTAATTACTCCTGAGTCTGACCTTGGCCCTGACCTCTCCCTGCTCCGAAGGCTGGTCGACACGTCCAGGGGGATGCTGACAGGTACCCCAGGGTGAACTCAGCTGAACACGGTTCTCTCTGTCTGGCCTCCCCGTCTCAGTAAACGGGGCCTCCTCACTGCAGGCCAGCGCTCCTCCTGCTTTTCCTTCTCGAAGCCTCCACATCCAGCCATCGGCCCGTTCTCTCCGCTCCACCTGGGAGAGGTCCCCCTGTCCGCCTTTTCCACCCCCATTCGGTCGTCACAGAGCAGCGCACATCGCCCCTCAGTAGCAGCCTCTCTCGTGCTGCCCGGCCCTCTCCCTGCAGCCAGGCCCATGTTCCCGAATGGAAGTTCAGTCTTGTGACTGCCCCTGGTTCCAAGGCCCGGACTTCCTTATCCCAGATACAGCACTGTCCTCAGCCGGTTACACGGCTCCCTGGGACCTGCCTCCAGCCAAGCACGGGCTGGCCACGGCTCCGTCCCTGCACGCCGGCGCCTGGCTGCTCCCTGACCACCCGTGCGTCCACGTGGCTCCCCTTCTGTCCTCAGACCTCCGCGCGCGCAGGTCACTTCCTGGAAGACCTGTTCCTCACGCACCAGCACCAGCAGCTGCTGCCGTGCGGTCTTGGTTCTGCCGGCCTTGCCTGGTCTGTGGGTGGACAGCAGGCTCTGGAAGGAGCTCTCCCTCGTGAGCTCCTCTGTGCTCTGGGCTCAGCAGCGTGTGGTGCGTGAGCGAGTCTCAGGAACCAAATACAAATATAAAAGCTTTAGCTTTTTATAAAATGTGTAGTCAGCGTAGAAAATCGTAAATTGAAAAACGTAAAAGCATGAAAACTGTTCGTTCAGTTTATAAGTTGGCTGTTGACAACATGTTGATGGGTCCTTTGTTGAACTCTTGATGTGTGTCTGTGTTTGTTTATACATTTTAACATACTTAAATCTCTGTCTCCCCCCTGCGCACCTCCCCCCCCGCCCCCCCCTCCCGCCCCACACACACACATACGCACTCCTTTCTGTCCTACTTCCTTTGGCTGTTGTTTTGTGAGTATTTCCTTTGAAAATCACTTGAAAACAAGCTGGATTGTACCATAATATGGTAACATATACTAGGTGTACCGGTTAATAATGCGGATTTTGTAATCAAAGAAAACACGATCATTTCAAGAGAAACATTAAAAGTGCTTTATTCAAAGGAATGTCCATCGCTAGCTACGCATTTCCCCCGTCTTTCAGGTAATTTGTGGATACCGTCCCAATAGAACTTTTCTTGTTTTGAGGCAAACCATTCAGAGACCCAATTTTCCACTTCTTCGTATGTTCTGAAGTGCTGCTCAGAAAGTGCATGTGCCATCGATCGGAACTAGTGGTCATCTGAAGGAGCAAGGTCTGGTGAATATGGCGGGTGGGTGAATACTTTCCAGGCAACATCTTTTAACGTGTCTTTAACTGGTTTTGAAGTGTGTGATGGTGCGTCATCACGAAGCAAAATTACTTTGCCGTGTCTTCTGGCACGTTCTGGTCGTTTCACAATCAAAGCTTAGTTCAAATTGATTCTTTGTTGTCGGTAGCGATCAGTATTAATGATTTCACCTGGTTTTAGAAGCTCATAATACACCACACCTTCCTGATCCCACCAAACACAGAGCATTGTCTTCTTTCTGAAGCGATTTGGCCTTGCAGTCGATGTTGATGGTTGACCTGGATCAACCCATGATTTTGTGCATTTGGGATTCTCAAAATAAATCCACTTTCCATCGCCAGTCACAATTCGATGCAAAAAAGACTTTCTTTCGTGCCATTGAAGCAACATTTTACTGATGACTTTTCGGTTTTCCATTTGTCTTTCATTCAGTTGATGTGGCACCCATTTTCCTTCCTTTAAAATCCTTCCCATTGCTTGTAAACCATCGGAAATTGTTTGCTGAGCAATGTTTAATCTTTCTGCAAGTTGTTTTTCAGTTTGACATGCATCTTCATCCAATAATGCTTGTAATTGTTGGTCTTCAAACTTTTTCGGTTGACCTGGACGTTCTTTGTCTTTCACATTGAAATCACCACTTTTAAAGCGTTTAAACCAGCATTCACAAGTATCTTGAGATGGAGCATGTTCACCATAAGCTTCCTGAAGTATTCAGCAGCACTTTTCTTCAAAATAAGTAATGAATGAAAACTTCCCACAGATGCTCTTTGTTTTGGCACGAAATTTGACATTTTTAAGTGTAAAAATATCTATGATGTTAACACCTTCAATACAACAAAATAGCATACGTACCAAATCACATATATATCAACATACGTGTAACTCCATCTATTGAAAAAAATCCTCATTATTAACTGGTACACCTAGTAAACTTGCCATAATTTATCGCCTGAGTATTCATTTAAAATAAAATTTTTGCAGTCTAAGTATTGCCATTCACTGACCAGTTTTGTTTCTATCAATGTATCTTATGGAAGTAATTTTTGTGTATGAATGTATATATTTACAGACTCGTTGTCATGGCACCCTATACTGATGAGCATTTTAAACAACATAAAGGATTGGTTTAATGAATTTTGATGA
This sequence comes from Eptesicus fuscus, assembly GCF_027574615.1. Lineage (NCBI taxonomy): Eukaryota > Metazoa > Chordata > Mammalia > Chiroptera > Vespertilionidae > Eptesicus > Eptesicus fuscus. The sequence continues at coordinate 97,619,306 of NC_072482.1, forward strand.
ATAGACAACAAAATTTATACAGACATAGGATTTTGTAACATAAAAATATCGTTAGATGTTTATAACATGACAGAAAAAGTAATTTTTAATATAAAGTAGTATACTCTCACGGAAAATTGCAAAGATACCTACAGCACAGAGTCCTCTGTCGGAGGAAAGATAAGGTGATGTGTATCGTCTGCTCAGTTTCTGCGTCGGTAGGAGTGAGAACTCGCACGGGAAGCGTTGTTGCAGGCGTTCTCCCTGGAAGCCACTGCTTCTGTGCTGACGGTTTTCCTAACGGGGGGAGCTCACCCTGTGTGCCTGTTGTGGTTGGTTAGGAATGGGCACTGGGTGGAAGGTTAAACGTACGGCATTGGTTGCTGTACACGCTCCCCCGTGGTGATTTGGGACAAGAAACACACCAGTTTCTGTACGCAATTCTTTATTAGGTGTTGAGCCACGATGAGCAGATTTTAAAATCCTTTCTTAAAACTAACAGACCACAGAAGGACCTAACTCTCCATGTTGTACGTATCCCGTCAGCACTGTCCTGATCTCAGAGACTTCTTGGAACAAAGCCCCTGTTGTTACCATGCTCTGGGGGCACCTGGGACGACGTCTGTGTGCGTGGGGCGTGGAGCCAGCTGCTGGCTTTGGGGGGCGTGGCTGTGTCTCATTAGTCTTCAGGGGTGGTGTGTTCTGGGGCGTGGAATGCCCTGGGATTCTGGCTGGGCTCCTCGCACGCTGTCGGCTCCTGCTTGGCAGCTCACCACGCCCCACCTGGTGTTGATCAGCGCCGTGTTTCCCTTGGCCAGAGCTCCACTCGACTGGACAGCGACAGGGTGTCGTCTGCCTGCAGCACAGCCGAGCGGGGGATGGTGAAGCCGATGGTCCGCCTGGAGCAGCCCGAGTGCCGCTGGCCGGAGAGCAGGTGAGAGGTCGCTTTCCATCCCGGAAGGAGGGGAGGTTGCCCAGAGCCGGTAACGTTACCGCGTCTGCGGAGGTGGAGCTGGCGTCAGGGCGTCAGCGGTAACGAAGAGTGAGTTTCCTCTCGTGCTGTCGACGGGGGCGATGCTCCGTAGTTGTGTCCTGTTTGCCGCTGCGTGTCCGGGTCAGAGAGGACGGGACGCCTGTTGGCTTACATGTGTCTGTGTTGTGTGTGCTACTCTGAACCTGAGAGACTTTTTCTTTTTTTTTTCTTTTTTTAAATATATTTTATTGATTTTTTTTTACAGAGAGGAAGGGAGAGGGATAGAGAGTTAGAAACATCGATGAGAGAGAAACATCGATTAGCTGCCTCCTGCACACTCCCCACTGGGTATGTGCCCGCAACCAAGGTACATGCCCCTGACCAGAATCGAACCTGGGACCCTTGAGTCTGCAGGCCGACGCTCTATCCACTGAGCCAAACCGGTTAGGGCCAATGAGAGACTTTTTCGAGATAGGACTTGAATATTGGATAATTTCTGTATTTACATGAAACTCATCATTTCACCCATTCTTAGAGACATTCCCGCGCGGTTAAAACGCACAGAGCCAAGGTGGTGTGGCAGGAGCGTTAGCCTGAGGCGCTCGGCCGCTTCCCGCCGCTCCGCTCCGCTCCGCGGGGTGGTCTCCGGCCGAGACTGGGGGAGGAGTTGGCTTTCTTCCTGCATCGGTGCTGCCAGTGCTTTGAAGAGAGCACTGCCTTTGTTACTTCCTTTTCTCGCGGCTTTTAGATTCCATGTCGCCTCGGTAAACCGGAGTTTTACTTCCTTGGCATCTCTGAGATGGTGGGCACGGCAGTGCCTCCAGCGTGCGGTTAACGAGCGGGCGGTGTGTCCAGTGGCGGGCGGTCTGACCTGCAGCTGCTGGTGTGAGTGTGCCGGGCTCTCGGCTCCGCCAGAGCTGGGATGCAGCGGGACGCTCCGCCGCTCGCAGCAGCAGCCCCGCTGGGGCGCCCTCATCTCTGGGTGCTCGTCAGAGTTCAGGGCACCATTCTGACTGCTCCCTCTCAGTCCAGTAGCTGAGGCGCTAGCTGAGGCTGGCGGTCACTCACCCATGCGGTGACGGGCCACAGGTCCAGGCCGTCCCTTCCCCATCCCCCAGCAGAGGACACTGTAGTCACGAGGTTCCATCACAGGAACTAAACGTGTAGATTCATGTGGGACTCGGGTCTGCACCTGGGTTGTGATCTGGGCTTTTGGTTCCTACGTTAGTTTGCTGGCTTTGTTCTTTAGACGTAATAGTAATCGTCTGCCCAGGTCTGTGTCTGTGCTTGTTTTTGGTGGTGTAGTCTAGAATAAGATAGGTAGAATGGTATATTTGTATTATAAGGAGTAAGTACCTCTCTTTATTTATAAGGTGATCAAGAGGTACGTATCCTGAGCCTATGAATATTTGAGTGAGTGAAGCAAGACCTGAGAGAGGGAAGATCGATTAGCATAATGCTCTTAGCATATGCACAGCCAGGAAGTCTACGTAATTAATACAGGGAAGGTAGTAAGATAATGGTGTTCAAATAGCCAGATGATGGTTAATTATATGTCATACATTACTCTATCCTGTGGACATACATAGTAAGTGACCTTTTTCAAGGTCAGATTGCTTTGCAAAAGATTTATTAAAGGCTTTATCTGAACTATAATGTGTGTTGATATTAAGACAGTGATAGAAACAGGAGATTACCCATTTCCAGTCTGTGTCTCTCACACGCAGTGTTGGTATAGCGGTGCTCAATTGATGCATTTATAAAAATCTAAGCTGCTTTAATGAGCATATTGAAAATACTAATTTTAGTCAAAGAAAAATCTTTCCAAATGATGGGATTGACTAAATTATCGCTGACACTTTATTTTTTTCTATGAGAATTTAAATTCTCTCTGTTTACTAGATTTGTTAAATTGATGAAACAAATAATTTGTAAAGTTTACCCAGGGCCATTATTGAATGAAAATAACTACTTACCTGCAATTTTAGATGTCCATCAATAGGGCAGTGTAAGAAAGACTTACTAATGTTGAGCACTTAAGTTACATTGTGTGTATAAGAGCATTTTTACACATAAATTGTTGAGTTAAGTCTAAGTTATTAAGTCATAGGCGGCATAAACGGTGAAGCATATAAGGTGATGAAGATGCTTTTGGTTTACCTGTGTGACTCCTCTCTGGCGCTCACTCACATGTATTTCTCCTCCCTCGCCCTGGGTGCGGGGGGAGAGGGGAGGACGGGAGCTGGGCTGTGGGAAGGCGGCGGCGGCTTCGTTGTCAGCCTGTAGCTGGGGGCCTGTGGTCATCATGGTGCTGGTTTCTCTCATTGTTGAGGAGTCTTTATTGTTTGAACTAACTTATAAGGAGACATGCCAATGACTCCAAATACTTACACCTGTCCAGTTCGTACCATCGTCTGAGAGTATTAGACTTAAATGTTGCTGAGAAGATTCATTTGAATCCATCTTGACCTAAGTTTGGTTTAAGCCAATATTTAAAAACGGATGTTTTCATTTCAGTGTAAGTCCTTATAATCCCCACTATTTAGTTTTCAGTTATCTTTGCAGAAAGGCAAAACACATTTTAAAAAGTCTTTGCTTATTAATGGCTTTCAGCTGTTTTTTGATGAGTGTACAACACAGTATCACATGTTTACATATGCCCGGTGGACACACCGACGGGTAGATATTCCCATTTGTGACTGAAAGAAGAACTTACTGTAACACTGCCCACCGTATAGCCTGCCCGAGGGGCAGGGCGTCCCACAAGTGAAGAACTAATACAAATGACCTAACCTCTGAGTTAATCTGGTCTTGAATACCTAGAAATATATAAACATTAGCACAGTGCTAGTTATTAGGAATGTTCCCAAATTATAGTTTCTCTTAGTTTATATTTTAGGCAGTGCCTTATTTTTGTAGTGTCAGGATAAGTGATGAAAAGTGCCTCGAATTATGTGACTTTGAGAAGAAATGTGAGTGAGTGGGATGTGTTCTGAGGCACGCGTCGCTGAGCGTCGAGAACGCTGACCGCGCGGCTGCAGGGCTCTGCCCGGCCTCCTGTCTGACCTCGGCTGGAGGAAAGGCCATGTGCAGCCGGGGGCGTCCTCCCTTTCCTGAGTGGAGCTCGGGGTGGCTTAGATGGTCTGTGTCCCCAGCAGTGTCTCCTCACTGTCACCTGAGCCATCGCCGCAGCAGGTGCCTAGCGGCCTGGGTCTGCGCGGGCGTGAAGCCTCGTGAATAATGGAGTCAGGGCGGGCCTGCCGTCCCCATGAAAGCAGGTACTCGGAGGGCTGGCCTGTGCCGAGCGGGATGTGACAGCTGTCAGTTTGCTCACTTGAATATTTGCACACGTCACGTGAAAAGGAGGCAGTGGGCTCCTTATCTCCAGAACTGTACAGAGGTGTGTTAACAGTTCAGAGCTCTCCCTCCGCAGGCTGTCAGGACGGCCTGGCTTTAAGAGGCCCGTTCTTCTTGCAGGACGCAGGATGCTCCGGGGCCCGAGCTGGTGCTGCCTGCCAGCATTGAGTTCCGGGAGAGTGGTGAGTGACGTCGCCTTCCACTGTCTGAGTTTGTTCTGGTCCGTTTTCTCCCTCTGATTTTCATGTTTTCTTTCTTTGGTTCTTTTTTTGGAAATCTTGTCACAGCTGAAGACTCGTTTTTATCTGCTATTATAAATTACACGAACAGCTCCACCGTCCACTTTAAGTTGTCTCCTACATACGTGCTCTACATGGCCTGCCGGTACGTATTGTCGAGCCAGTACAGACCGGAAGCCAGTCCCCCCGAGCGCACCCACAAGGTGATCGCCATCGTCAACAAGATGGTGAGCATGATGGACGGCGTGATCCAGGTAAGCCCGTGTGGCCTGAAGGCCAGTCCAGCTGTGAACCAGTGAAGCCAGTTCTTTAATGTTTCAGACTTGGCTTCATATTGACTTCATCTTAAGAATTTTTTCTAAAATGAAAGTTATATGTTGTATTGAAACTGTGTAGCTTTAAAAGTTGAAAAGAAATGTAAAGTCTTTTCTATTTCTTTCCCACAAACTTGAGAATAAGGGAAGGTAAATTGTACATGGTCACATAATTATGAAAAAGACCCTTAAAATTAGAATAGTAGTTGTGAGAAAGTATTGAGACTTGATGTGGGTTTCTTAGAATTAAAAATAATAACGTATTGAGATGAAATTCATTAACCATTTTAAAGTGAAAATTCAGTAGCATTTAGCACATTCCCAGCGCTGTGAGCCACCAGCTCTGCCTGGTCCGGAACATTCCCTCACTCCAGCCCAGCCCCCTGAGTGGGTCTCGTTTCCCTTCTTCCGGCCCCGGCAACCCACCTTCAAGTCTTTAATGCCGAAGGGGCACTCGCCCTTGCCGAGCCTCTGAGACGCTGTGGTGAATGTCCGGAGCTTCCGGCCCACGTGTGGGCATAGTGGCAGCCTGGCCTTTCTCACCAGGACACGCGGCGCAGGCTCTGCCCTGAGTCGGCTCTGACAATGGCCGGAAGCAAGGTGTCCTCTTGGTGGGCGGTGCTCTCGGTAGCAGAGGAGATGGGCTAAGTACACGGAGAGATTTGCAAACATGTTTCCGAGTCGCGTGGCCGTGCTGTTGCTCGGCTCTAGAGCTCAGGTATGTCCCGTAAGTAACCCGCCTAGATGGCTAGGTGGTTTGTCTCCTGTCGGGAATGTGTGAGGCAAACTCATCTTTTATTTTATTTTTTAAAAATACATTTGTATTGATTTCAGGGAGAAAGGGAGAGAGAGAGAAACATCAATGATGAGAATCATGGCTCGGCTGCCCCCTGCACATCCCCTACTGGGGATCGAGCCTGCAACGCAGGCATGTGCCCTGACTGGGAATCAAAACTGGGACCCTTCAGTCTGCAGTCCAACGCTCTATCCACTGAGCCACACCAGCCAGAGCCAACTCATCTTTAATTCCCTCAGAGGCCATGTTTTGAGAGACATGTTTCTTTTATGTTTGAGTGATTGGCATGTGGATTGGATGGGGCTCTTCCTTTATCCCAGAGAGGACAGAGGTTAAACAGGAAGTCAGTTTATTCGGACACCTTGTTGTCACTCCCATTATTTTATAGACAAATGTGATTTCCTGTCCAGTTGTCACTCAGAGCCACTGTCTGTCTGCCACCACGTTTGGGCTTGTAAACCCTGTTTCAGGTTATGCGACTCTTGCCATCACGACTTCGATAGACTTTTCCTTATTGAATTTGAACTTCACTGGGATCACCAGGATTGAAACCTGTCTTGACTTTCAGATGCAGGTTTAGGGTATGATCGGAGGAGTCTTAACCTTTTGCACTCGGATGTCGAGTGTGACTCGACACTGTTAGCATCGGTAGCAGGAATCGAGAAAAAAGCAAGCGAGTGCAAAGGGTTAATGTTGTAGAAACAAACTATGGTAGTGAATAATTAAAAATTTTTAATTTGTAAAAGCCCAAGTTCAAAAACCAGTTTACTCATGTTTTAGATTTAAGTTTTTCTCTGTCTTCAGATTCTCAAGGTGTTGAGCATTTACATTTATTGTTTGTGGGTCTTTGCCGTCTCTTGTTTTCCTCCTGATTAACGGGGAAGAGACTGCTTTCACAGACAGACCGTGAAGCTCCCAGCTCCCGGTGTCCCTGAGACCTCAGGTCCGGGGTCAGGGGTTCACTGTCCCTTCTCACCGATTCTCTGGGCCCTCACTTAGTGTCACCAGCCAGTGTCAGGCGCACAGAACGCCTCCGTGCCACGCCCCGCGGGAGCTGCGTCAGGGCAGGGATGGATAGGTTAGCCTGGGGAGAACAGAGCTCAGTGTCGTGCCTTCATTTTAGTGTTTTGATTTTTTTAAACGATCATGATTGTTTACAAGTTTCTTTCTCTTGTTCTGCTTGATCCCCCTCGTCTGTTTTTCTCCAGGAAGTAGACCAGGTTGAACAGGTAGGACCTACTGTGGGACTGAGCCTGGCTCTGTTGGCTTAGCTGAGTTTCTCATGCTGCTTCCATGTCAAAACACAGTGCTCAGACTGGACCGAGCGTCCATAACACTCATCCGGCAGCTGAAACACGCAGTACTAAACCCCTTTTGACTGTGCAGCCTTACCAGCATTTCATAACTTCTGCTTAATGCACTTCCGTGTGGACATGAAATGACAACAGTTCTGTTTCTCCTCGTCGTCCATCCTCGGTCCCTATCCTTTGGATCACACCTGAGGTTGCCTGGCCTGCACATGTGGTCGGAGAGGATGCGATAGATCAGTACTGGATACTGGGTTGCTTGGCGGCCAAGCCAGTGGCTGCGAGTATCCGGGTGGCTGTGGGTAACCATGGACACGTGTGTGTACACGCAGATTACCAGATAATGCACAACCTCTGATTTGGTGCTGGATTCCTCCATGTCCCATTCCTCCAATTTCTCCATTGATTCATAAACGGTAGCCAATTAGACCCACGTGTCTCCGTGAGCCCAGGAAGCACGGTGGTGACTGGTTCCCACTGCTGGGCGTGGACCCAAATTCCTTGGCGAGTATCTGGTATCTGTGGCAAATGTGCTGGTGGGACGGGACGGTACTGGTCTATCCTCGGCAGCTTTCAGGAGCATCCTTGGTGGTTGTGGTTTCTGTCGCTCCTGTGGCGGCTCAGGCGTGTGTTCTGCCCCCAGAAACAGAAGAACATCGCAGGGGCGCTTGCTTTCTGGATGGCCAACGCGTCTGAGCTCCTCAACTTCATCAAGCAGGACCGGGACCTGAGCCGGGTCACGCTGGACGCCCAGGATGTGCTGGCGCACCTGGTTCAGATGGCCTTTAAGTAAGGGACCCGTCTGGGGAGGGACACTGTTCTATAAAGATTAAAGTCATATGTTCTCTTAAACTTTCAAAACGAATTTTAAAGGTTCTTAATTACCTTGTTTGAACAATATCAAGAAGCGTAAATAACTGTGCAAAACGTGTTGACTTAATAAATTGAATTCAGTGAGCTGTGTTTCTTGAACCCTGAGAGGGAAGCTGTTGTATTTTTAATGCAGTATTTCTGAGCAGTGCAGGCCGTTCTGCATGTGCCATGTCTGACAGCAGCTCCTCACGCTGACATCATGACACCGTGCGTGCTTTCAGGTTCCTGGTCCACTGTCTGCAGTCAGAACTGAACAACTACATGCCGGCCTTCCTGGACGACCCCGAGGAGAACAGTCTGCAAAGACCGAAGATAGGTCAGGACAGTCATTCCTCCCCCCCTTCCCTCCCCCCTCCCTCCCTCCTCCCTCCTCCTCCCTCCTTCCACCCTCCCCCTCTCTCCTTCCCTCCCCCCTCTGTCCCTCCCTCCCCCCCCTCCTTCCCCCTCCCCCCTTCCATTCCCCCTCCCTCCCTCCTCCTCCCTCCTTCCCCCCTCCCCCTCTTCTCTCCCTCCTCTCCTTCCCTCCCCCTCCCTCCTCCTTCCTCCTCCTCCTCCCTCCTTCCACCCTCCCCCTCTCTCCTTCCCTCCCCCCTCCGTCCCTCCCTTCCCTCCCCCCCTCCTCCCCCCTCCCCCCTCCCCTCCCCCTTCCTTCCCTCCTCCCTCCCCCTCCCTCCTTCTCCCCCCCCCCCTCTCCCTCCTCCCTCCTTCTCCCCTCCCCCTCCTCTCCCTCCTCTCCCTCCTTCTTCCTTCCCTCCCCCCTCTCTCCCTCCTTCCCTCTTCCCTCCCTCCCTTCTTCCCTCCCTCTTGTTTAACTTCATTTTAATGTTTCATATTTGTAAGAGGGAGGTATTTTGAAAATAAACAAGGTATTGGGTTTGGCATTTTTGTTAAAGAACAAGTTTTAACTACCACCAGCAGTAAGTGTTGTTTAAGAAGAGTTCTTATGTGGGTGTTTCATGCTGGTTGTGCTTTTTCAGGAAGCCTCAGGGTGAACCCCAATGTTAGTAAGTACAGTCAAGGCCTGTAAATGTTTAAAACACATCACTCCTTCCTCTTTGGACGAGTAGCATTTTCAAAGTGCTCCGGGCAGGCATGCTGTGACTTTTTTTTTTTCTGCTTTTTTAAAAAATATTTTTTATTCATTTTTTTACAGAGAGGAAGGGGGAGGGAGAGAGAGCTAGAAACACCGATCAGCTGCCTCCTGCACACCCCCCCCCCCCCCAATGGGGATGTGCCCGCAACCAAGGCACATGCCCTCGACCGGAATCGAACCCGGGACCCCTCCGTCCGCAGGCCGACGCTCTGTCCACTGAGCCACACCGGTCAGGGCGTGCTGTGACTTTTTACTAAATTTACCGCCAGTTCAGGACTCCCGCGTGACCGGTGCCCTCGCCTGTCTCTGCAGACGACGTCCTGCACACGCTCTCGGGGGCGATGGCGCTGCTGCGGCGCTGCCGGGTCAACGCGGCCCTCACCATCCAGCTCTTCTCCCAGCTCTTCCACTTCGTCAACATGTGGCTGTTCAACAGGCTGGTCACCGACCCCGAGTCAGGGCTGTGCTCGCACTACTGGGGCGCCATCATCCGCCAGCAGCTGGGCCACGTGGAGGCGTGGGCGGAGAAGCAGGGGCTGGAGCTGGCCGCCGACTGCCACCTCAGCAGAATCGTGCAGGTGGGTGCCACTCCCGCCCCGGGACGCGCGTGTCGCCACGCCTCTGATGCCGTCCCGCTGAGGCTTCCCTGGGGCGGATCCCGAGACCCTGGTGTGTCGTTTCCCTGGGTCACTTACCAAGGGCCGTGCGCTGGGGCCTCGCGGCAGAGATCGGGGAGACGGGGCTGCCTCCTCGGGCCCGAGGGCGGGTCTGCCTCAGCCTCTCGGCTCTGGGCGTTGGCTGGCATCTTGGGTCCTGGCTGTAGAGCACCTGGGTCTGTCCTCCTCTCCACGGGGCAGTCCCTGTGCACATGTCTGTGTGCGCATGTCCCCTTTCTGAGGACAGAGTCAGAGGAGGTGCTGGCCTCGTTTCCCCTTGGTGATTCCGCCCAGACCCGGCGCCCAGGCCTCTTCCCGAGGTGCCCGGGGTAGGGCTTCACCATGGGACTCGGGGAGTACACTGCCGCCCATAGCGGGTGGGGCCGGCAGGTGACTGTCCGTCAGGGGTCTTTGTGTTGAGGTTAGTGAGGCGCGTTTATTTTATAGAGCTCCACACCGAGAGAGAAATTGTTACTTAATAACGGACAGTAGTTAACTCCTAAGAACACAGAACCAGGAGACCACAGAGCAGAAACTGTGCCGTAATAGATTCACAAAGACGAAGAGCAAGGAAAGGAAGCGTAACTGTACAGGACTAGACACAGAGGTGAGGAGGGGCCGGAGCCACCCCTCCGGGAGCCCTGAGGTCACGGGGAGGTCACCGGAGGGACCTGAGGCCCTCACCCCGGTGTCCTCGCGCCGTGCGGCCCGGAGCTCGAGTGTGGAGGCGAGTGTCAGCCTCAGAACTCGGCAGCGGCTGCTGTCACCGCAGCGTGTTGTGTTGTATTTATTTCCTCAGCTGCTTCATTTGTTCTGAGGAGTGAGCGTGGGCAGAGGCTCCGCCCTCCTGCTCTGTGGGGCTGAGCCATCTCTGCGAGGTGTCTCTCGGACCCGGCAACAGCCATCCGAGTGGCTGTGGACGTGGTTGAAGTTCCTAAGGGAACTTGCAAATGCTCTGCGGACATGACAGCGGAGTTCATTGTGCGCCTGTGTCAGCAACGTGAGGCCCTCGGCCACCTTTCTGAGGCCGCCCTTTCCCTTTGGTTCCTGGGCCCGTCCGTGATGGGAAACTCCCAGAACCAGCCGGCCGCGGCCGCAGCTGAGCCTTACACACGGGGACTGTGGAACGCGCTGCGTCACAGCGTCCCGATTCCCTCACACAGGCCACCACCTTGCTGACGATGGATAAGTACGCGCCCGAGGACGTTCCCAACATAAACAGCACCTGCTTCAAGCTGAACTCACTGCAGCTGCAAGCCTTGCTGCAGAACTACCACTGCGCGCCCGATGAGCCCTTCATCCCCACGGTAAGGGCAGCGCCCGCCCCACGTGGAACACGCGTGCACAGGGCGTGGGGGTGGAAGCAAAGGAAAACTCATTAACCGTTTCCTTTCACTTTAAAAACAAGCTTATCTACTTGACCAATCTTCACGGTCAGCCTGCTGTTGGTGTATGAGTTCGGGTTCAGTGTAAGAAGTAGAAGCTACATAAGCATTTAAGTAGAAAGGGTTTTAACTCTGGCTCGGCCCTTGGAAAATCATGGGGAGGCCGGCAGGGAGGGGTGCAGGGCACCTGATTGCTGATCCCACTCCTCATTGGAAACACCTGGAGGCAGGCGTGCTGCTGTTCGTCTCCGCCCGGGTCTGCCAAGCTGGCTGTGTACAGCCTGGGGCGTCCGCAGGCACCTGGGAACCAGAGCCTGAGACGGTCTCCCGGCCTCCCGCGCTGCGTTCATGCCTGAGAGGGCTCCTCCAGCAGAGCCGTCCACCAGCGACGCCGTGCGCGCCCGTGTCGTTAAGGGAGCACAGCTCCGAGCGAACAAGAAGGACTTGGAGCACAGGCGGCTGGGATGGATGTCAGGACGTAGCCGTGCAGGAGTCAGATGCAGGGTAAAGCGTGCTCCGTCCTCTGACTCGAGAACAGCGGAGGCTCTGGAGGTGGGAGCCTGGGTCGCAGTGACTGCAGGAGGCCCACTTCCTGTGCTGCGGCCTTTCCGGGGTGTGGACCTGTCTCAACGAAAACGTGTCAGACGAGATCACTCACACCCGTCATTCAGAAAGAACGTCTGTGTGACCTGGGCGTGGGTATTTTATCTTGAGTTTTTACATTTCACATTGAGTGAGCTCTTTCCCACGTCATTCAGCGTTCTACAAAAATAGGGCTGTTCCCATTGGGTGTTGAAGAATTGTGCAAGGAAAAAATGATTACTTTTGAAAAGAGGGAAAACCCATATTCTTGTGATTGGACAGTTTCTTCTCATTGAAGCTGCACGTTATTTGAGATGAATAATTAGTATCTTGGTTCATTTACTTAGTGTGTGCTTTGCTGGTGTTTTGCTGCGTCGCAGGCTGATTCTGAACCTGTTGTCACGTTGTACCCCCGCGTGGCCTGAACAGACGCGTGGATCATTGCTGCTCAGCTGCTCCAGTCACGTAGCAGATCGTTCGAATTTTGCATTTCTCTGCCCAGGACCTGATAGAGAACGTCGTGGCTGTGGCCGAGAACACGGCCGACGAGCTGGCGCGCAGCGACGGGCGGGAGGTGCAGCTGGAGGAGGACCCCGACCTGCAGCTGCCCTTCCTGCTGCCGGAGGACGGCTACTCCTGCGACGTCGTCAGGAACCTCCCCAGCGGCCTGCAGGAGTTCCTGGACCCCCTGTGCCAGCGGGGTAGGTATTGTTGCGGAGCCTGAAATCGGACCCCGCCCGAGTCTGTCTACGTGCGCTCCACTCGTGTGGGTGCTTCTGACGAAGGCACTGTTCCGGGGACTCGGAGGGAAGTGTTTCCCCGTGACACGGGTCACTGACGTGCAGACACACAGTGCCGTGGGCGGTCTGACCCCTCCTGTGACCCCTGGCTGCTCGGTGTGGACGGGCGGGTGCTGGATACGGCCTCGGAGCTGACGTTTGACGGCAGTGCCAGCCGAGCAGCACAGGCTTCGGACCGACGCCCGAGTCCTGGTCCCAGCCCTTCCCCCCAGTTTCTCTCGTGGAGGGGGGTGTGGACGGTAGCGAGGAGCCCTGGGAACCGGCCCACGGGTCTCTAAGTGCCGCGCTCGCACGTGGTCTGTGCTGAGGCCCGGCTCCGCCGTCTCTCAGTGCAGCTCAGCTCCCCCGTGTCACTACGTCTCTCACGTGTTCTCCTGCGTGTGTGGGTGCGAGGGCTCGGTTATACCGGAGGCAGAAGCTTTTCTTAGATGGGCTCGGCCCGGTCTGCTGCTCTTCTGTAACGCGGAGCTCAGACGAGGACAAAGCAGACCCAGGCTGTAGGGGTTTAAGCAAAAGGAATAGGAGAGTCGGGTTCTGTGCCCACAGGTACTTGCGTTCAGAGAGGGTGGGGTTTGACTCCAGCGACTGCTTCACTCACCACAGAGTTTCACGTCCTCAGATTTTGACAGTTGAGAACGTTGGCCAGGCTGCCTCTGGGGATGCCAGTGCGTGGCTGTGGCCCTCCGGGAGGGTGGGAGCTGGCGTGTGGCCTGTGGAGGGAGAGGGAGAGGCCCAGGCCGCGGTGCTCCTCTGAGAAAGGCGGGCAGTGGGAGTGCGAGTGGCGCCGGCGGGAGGGCCCCGAGCTGGGCTGGCACCGAGCGTGTCGGAGGTGGGCCCGTGTCCCTCTGCTGCCCCGCACCTCGCGTCGGACCCACACCCTCACCCCCTTCCCACAGCGCACAGGTGTGACGGGGCAGCAGCCCAGGCCCTGCTGCCTGCCCAGTTCTCCCATCCCTCCCGCCTCCACACCTCCCACCTGGCTGGTCTCTGGCTCTCCCTCTCCTGTCGGCCTGGAGTCCCGGACCTGCTGTGCCTGCAGCACCGCCCACAGCTCGCCTCCCTCCCTCCCTCCCGCAGCCCTCCCTCCCTCCCTCCCTCCCACAGCCCTCCCTCCTTCCCACAGCCCTCCCTCCCTCCCTCCCGCAGCCCTCCCTCCCTCCCTCCCTCCCACAGCCCTCCCTCCTTCCCACAGCCCTCCCTCCCTCCCGCAGTGCGTGTGCAAAGGTGTAGACAGGAACACGGATATCGTCACTTGATGTGTGAGGGTTACGGTTGTGTCGGGCGTGGTGTGCCTTTCAGTCCTGCCATTTGCTTCTCTGCCCCCAGGCTTCTGCAGGCTGGTCCCTCACGCACGCTCCCCGGGCACCTGGACCATCCACTTCGAGGGCGCCGACTATGAAAGCCACCTTCTGCGTGAGAACACGGAACTGGCAAGTCCCGCGCTGAGGTGGGCGGGAAGGACGTGGGCCTGGCGCTTGGAGAAGGGGCTGTGGATTCCTTCCTTGCTTACAGGGAACATCTTAAAGTCACCTGTAAATACCAATTTTATTTAAAAATCTTAAATAAGGCTTAGACCCACGACTTATATGTAAAGTTTTTATTCCAGGCCATGTCTGTAAACAAATGGTGCTTTTTTTAAAAATGAATGTTTCTATACCCTCAGCTATAATTGATTGGTAGGACGTGGGTCAACGTGAACATACAGTGTCAGGTGTGTGGTTTCTAGGTACCAAGGTCCGTACATGGCACCGTGTGCCCGCCACCCTGCGTCACATTAAAACAAACCGTGTTCATCCTCAGGCTCAGCCTCTGCGGAAGGAGCCCGAGATCATCACCGTGACCCTGAAGAAGCAGAACGGAATGGGCCTCAGCATCGTCGCGGCAAAGGTAGGCCGGCAGGCGGCACGAGGGGGAGGGGCGAGGCAGATGGCGTGGGGTGCTGCATCCTGTGGGTGCCAAGGTGCCCATCTGTGCTGGAACGCTGTGCTTGGAGCCCGCCAGCTGAGGGGTGGTCTCCCCTCGGAAAGAGGAGCCAGAGCGCGTGCGCCTGGAGGTGGAGCAGGTCCTACTCAGAGGGCTCGGTCAGGGCAGAGGCTCGGGAGAGCTGCTGCTCAGTCACGGGATCGGGGCACCCGCCGCCCGGGCCGGGGTGCAGGGCCTAGGGGACCACCCTGTCCTCCTGGCACTGTGCTGCTGACGGCCTCCTGTGGAGGGCGTCGTGCGGGAGGCGGCGTTCCGCAGCCCTGGAGTCTGAGTGAACAGGACGGGTGTGACGAGCGAGGACAGAGGCGTGTGCGTGCCTGTGGGCCGGACCTGCACTGAGGGGAGCCGAGGAAGGAGAGCGGTGCTTCCGGACCGTGACGGACGGGCTGCGGAGCGGGCACTTGGTCTCGTGGGCACCGCAGAAAAGTGGGCGGTGGAAGAAGGGGAGGGCACCATGAAGCTGACATGCCAGGCGCCGTGGGGGGCGGTGGGTGTGGGATGAATGAGAAGCATCTGGACTGAGTGGCATTCGTGTTGGAATCGGCTGGGAGCTGCCATCTGGGGCGAAGTGGTTTGGTCTGAAGCACTGAGTCACGGGGCCCCCCACAGGGGGCAGCGCTCAGGCCGGACCTGCTTCCTCCTGGCGGGCCTGCCACGGCTTAGTCCCTGGCCGTGGGGGTATCACGGACCACAGCTCAGAGACGTGGACGAACAGTCTCGGCCAAAGACTGTTTGGCTCTTTGCTTAACAAGCTGAGTCAAATGCCCCTTTGAAAGGGAAAAAGGACCCGGATAAAAAATCCCACCTCCCTCAGACACACAGGAAGGGCTTCATCTCCACGCGTTCCGATATCCACGTCGTAAACTTACTTCAGTACTCGCCCGCCTGACGTTGGAAATGCTCGCCAGGAGCGATGTGGGGGCTGCCATCCACCGCCCGTCGTTCCCAGGTCAAAACCCGTTTTTCGGTAGGAAACGTCCAAGTCCCTGCACATCCCCTCGGATGTAGGTGCCGGCCCCGAGCCGCCTCTGTGCCCCGTGTCCGAGGCAGGAAGCACGGGCATCGCCTGCCAGGAGTCCCCTTGGGCACTCCTGCCTCTCCTCGCTGGTTCTCCTGTCCCGCTGGCTGCGGGCATCAGTGGGCAGTTAGGACGGTGCCCACTCAGAGTCACAGGTTCATGCACACCGCGGCGGCAGGTGGAGCAGCAGGGAGGGGAGTGACAGGGTGAGGCAGTGGGCACAGCGTCCCAAGTGAGGCCCCACCCGAGGTCTGCCTGGAGGCCTGGCCCAGGAATGCAGGTCTGAGGACCAGCGAGCATTACTGGCCGGGGGCGCAGGCCGAGTCCACGCCAGCTGTGCCCGTCTGCATGGGAGGGCAGCTTCTCAGCCCTCACCAAACCCAAGCCGAGGGAACTGCCTCCACTTGCCATTTGCCCACCTGTGGCGACTGGCCACGCACCGTTCCTGCACGTGGCCGCCTCGCCCCCGGCCCTGCGCCTGCTCCTCTGCCACGCGGCCGGACGCTCCCGAGCTGCTGCGTGTGGCCTTCATGTTCATTCCACCAGGAGGCGTGGCAGGAGGGCGGTCTCCCCGGGAGTCGGGGAAAGTCATTCTGTCGTGAAAGCGGGCGGCTCTGGGACCCTTGCCGCTTCCCACTCGCCTCGTGCCTTTTGGTACGCGGGTGGCCTCGTTCGGGTCGTGTGAAGACGAGGTCTCCTGTGCCCTGTGCTCAGGTTGGAGGACGTGTGCGGTGAATGCAGCAGCCAGTGCTGCAGTGATGTCTCTTCCAGAAGACGACGTGGGGTGTCTTGTCGTGTGAAAGTGGAGCCCGGTTCTGGCGCCTGCTCCTGGGCATCGGGACGTGGTTCTCACTGAGGCACGCCGCCCACGCCGGCACGAGGTCGAGCTCAGTTTGAACGTGTTCGCTTGAGATGTGGGGTGCGGTCAGGCTATTGAGGAGCATGTTACCGAGCGGAGTCAGACGTGTGGCTGGCACTCGGAGGTGAGAGCCAAAGGCCGGCGGCTTCCAGAGGCTGTGGAGGGAGTCGCTCAGCACGGGCCTGGTGACAGGACGCCTCGGCGGCCCTGCCTGGGAGCTCGGAGCCCTGGGCAAACCCCTTAGGCCCCAGTACGCCATGCCAGCGACGCCTGCCCTGGCGGGTGCTCGTGCTACCGGCTTCTGTCCCTGGTGTCTCTCTCACTGCTGTGCGCCCTCTCCCCTGCCGGCCCCCCCCCCCCCCCCACCGTGTTTTGTTTTCCTCGTAAGCCGTGCGGTCTTTGTCTTCGGCCCAGGCCTCCTTTATTTTTTCCTCATTAGCGTGTGGCGTGGCTGCTGTGAGCCGGGACATTGTTTGCTGTGCATTCCCTGGCGCCCCTTGCACGCTGCGGTTCCGTTTTATGAAACCCAGATGATGTGGACCGGGAGTTGCAGCTGGCTCTGAGACGCTGCTGCCAGCTCCTCTGTGGGACAGCACGGTGCTTCCTGTTTGGATTTTAAAATACAAACAAGTCCATCCTTTTTATTTGTCCGGCTCTTTTTAAAGTTAATGAAGTACAAAGTAAGCAAAGTCAGAGCCGATGGTTACGTAAGAGTCTGGATGTCGTGGCGATAAACGCCGCCGTGTCACTGCGTCCAGCTCGGCGAGCGGTGACCCGTCTCACCAGCCCCGCGGGGCGGCTGCTGCTGGAGCGGAGAGAAGGGAGCAGCTGCCCGCGGAGACGTTCAGTCCGCGACCAGAATGTGGTTCTCTGTTGTCGGGAGAGCGGGCCCAGTGGTGAGTGTTCTGGGGGGGGGGGGGGGGCGGGGGGTTCCCCGGCAGCTGGAACTGTGCCCCCACAGAAGGGCTTCTCCCAGTGCGGCTTGTTCAGACCTGTCACTCATTAGCTCTCATGGGGCAGCCGTGTGATGTGGCGTGTAACTGCACACCCAGGTGTTGGCTGCCTTTGGTTTTAATGCTGCAAGTCCTTAAGGTCATAAAAATATCAGGCTCTTACGTGCTTTTTATACAAGAAAAAGTAATTAGTCCTGCCGGCTCTGTCACATGGTGAACATGCTTGAGGTCATGGTGACTCCAGCCACATAGCCTGCCGGGCCCTGTGCAGGTGCCCAGGACGTACTGGGTTAGCTACAGGAGGTGGGGTTTGCTGTAGGCTTTCTCTAAAACCATTTTCTCTTAAACATAAAAAGGACAATCTTAAACGTACTTGGAACATTTTACTATTTTATTTAAAAATAAATGGCTAACTGAACAGTGTCTTACAGATAGTTTTAGTTTGTGCTTTTAGACTATAGACTGAGTTCAAATTTTTAAGTCTCACTTAGTTATCTCAAAACGCCAAGTGGGGTTCCTGCCCTTACAGAAGAGGGGGCTGTCGGGCGAGCAGCCTCTTCGCGGAAGCACCCACGGGGACGGCGTGCTCTGAGGACCCGCTCTCTGGTCCTGCTGTCCTTGCTGTGGCCACGTGGCTGAGCCTCTCAGAGTGAAGTCAGGAAACCGGTTCCTTCCAGCCCGGGTGTGCTGGCTGCTGGCTTCTCCGGGGCCCAGAGGGAGCGGCTGGGGCTGCGCGCTGACGGGCGCCTGCAGGACTGTTGCTCATGAGTCTGAACACGACATTTTATATTTTAGTTCTAAAAGCGGAATAGCAGGTTACACCAGAGTAAGTTTTTGCCGTTTTATGGTCATGGCCTCGGAGCTCATTGCTAGGTGGGCTGAAGTGTGGAGTCAGCCGGTCTCAGAACAGGAGCGTGACGGGCTGAGGGTGCGCTGAGGCCGAGCCAGCGTCCACACGTGGCCTCGGAACGCCGCGCTGCCTGTAGGGTCCGTCCGAAGGGAGCCTTCCGACCGCTCTAGCCTCGCTCCGCCCTCAGCCGAGGCTCGGGGTGAGCGCTCGGCCGGCGGGCCTGCGTGGTGTCGGCCCCTTTGGTCCTCAGGTCGCGTTGAGAACCTGGGAGACTGGGCCTTCGCCCTGGTGACGCCCCCACAGCAGCTGGCCTCGTTTTCAGGGGTCCGCGCACCTGCGGCCCCTCTTCAGGACCCAGCCTAGGAGTCTGCTGTCTCGTCCAGGTCCTTCGCCTCATGGAGACGGAGAGGGTGATGTGGCAATGCCTTCTGTTTCGTAACAGATGCCGG
The DNA here is from genome assembly GCF_027574615.1 of Eptesicus fuscus. Lineage (NCBI taxonomy): Eukaryota > Metazoa > Chordata > Mammalia > Chiroptera > Vespertilionidae > Eptesicus > Eptesicus fuscus. Next base: position 97,637,772 of record NC_072482.1, read on the forward strand.
GAGTCAACATGAAGGAGCTGGGCCTGCAGCCCAGCCACAGGCATCAGGCTCCGGCCTGCCCGGCTTTGCACCCGTCGGAGCGCCTCCCACGCACCTCCCATGCTGGGCGGAGTGTACCGAGATGAGTTCTGAAACTGACGATTTTAGAATTAAGGCAATTCCTACTGGAGAGGGGGTCAGACAGTGTTTTTAACCTCAAGTCTGAATTGGAACAGCTGATGAATCAGAACTGTCGGTCCGACGAGAAGTTCCGCTCAGACATGGAGGAGGGAGCGGTGGGCAGAGCTCTGACCGCCTGCCGAGTGCAGGTGCCCTGTGCTCGGGTCGCCCCCCCACTCGCTGTTCTAACCCGGCATTTCCACCTCCGAGACAATAGGGCTGAGCTCGTGCTGCTCCGGCCGCAGCCTTCCTTCCTCCTGCTGCTGCTTTCCTTACCGTGTTTTCATGATGTTGTGATGTGTTCGTCATCTCCCACGCCCACACTCCCTTGGAGTCCGCCCTGGAATGTTGGCCGCCTGGGTCCCCTCCCTTTGAGTCTCGCTGTGTGGGAGGGAGGCCTGAGCTGTGAAGTCTTCCCAGAGGTGAGGAGCAGCCTTTCCTCGGAGTGTTTCCCGTCGGACAGCAGGCAGTCGGGTAGGTGGGTCTCCTCCCTGGTCCAGGGAAGCGTGAGGCACAGCCCCGAGCTGCCACTTGGGCTCTCGTCGTTCTGTTTGGGAACCTTTTCTCGGTAACTGACTGCCATCCTCTCCCTTCCTTCTGGCTTCACCTCCTCCCTCACTGCCTCCTAGTCCTCCCTCCTCTCACATTCTCTGCTTCTCAGACCCCTTCCTTCACCTTTAAAGGAAGGAAACGCAGTGGCAACATGCATCGTGTGCTTGATACCATGCTCACACGCAGGAGTCTTGGTTATCTCGTTTTAGTTGCTTTTCTTAAGGATGGGGACCAGGTGTTTGCACTGCCTGGTAGCGTGCTGGGTTCTGCGCTCTGGCCGTCTGAGGTGGGGCAGGGCAGACCACTCGGCAGGGCACACCGCCTGCCCGGCACCCTCACACCAGGCTCCCTCCTGGTGCAGAATGGTATGGCGAGAACCTCGTCACTCCTGGGCCTTCCGATGTGGGACTGCTTTCCAGGAGACCCTTCCTAAAAAGGGAGTTGGACTTGAGGAACTGTGCTTATTCTTTCACTTTTATAAATAAATGCACCAAAAATACAACAAGGTTTTCAAACCCCACTTTAGATAGCTTCAGGCAAGTAATTTTTAAAATTATGTAGCCTTTGTGTGTGTTTTGTGTTGTGTTCCCAGTTGTAATGACTGGTTTCTCTTCCCGGGTTTGGAAATCAGGGGTGTCTTGCCGGAAAGTGCTGTGCCGTGGTGAGGTCCTGCTCACCCAGCGGCGCCGTGGTCCTGCTTAGCGGCAGCTGTAGAGCAGCCTGGCCGTGGACATGGAAATGAGCAACAGGTCATGACGGTTTCTGTTACCATCTTTAAAAAAAAAAGAAACTGGGAAATTCATTTTGCAATGTTTTATGTTACGCATTATGTCCAAATGTTAGGGTTTCCACGTAGTGAATGTGCATTAAGAAGCTAGTTTAGATTCTTTTTTCCACACTGAGTCTGAGATCGGGGCGTATCTTTTACTGCTCATACAATTCAGGCGGACAGGTGGCCTGGTGGCTCCGGCACGGGCGGCAGTCTGATAGGGTCTCGGCGGCGTCTGAAAGCTGCTGCAGGGCATTCCCGGTCGGCACGGCCGGTGCTCACGGAGCTCACATGTCCCTTTGGCTCGTGGCAGATGATACGTGGACATGTAACAGCAAAATGTTGTAACTTTCTTAATTAGAAAAGGAGTAGGATTACCATAAGATGAAATTTAATTGTGTGTATGTATAAGTAGGAACTAATAGAATTACTTCAATAAATTTTCTTTAAAAAAAATTGATTTCAGAGAGGAAGGGAGAGAGAGAAACATCAATTATGAGAGAGAATCACGGATCGGCTGCCTCCTGCACACCCCACACTGGGGATGGAGCCCACAACCCGGGCCTGTGCCCTCACTGGGAATTGAACCGTGACCTTCTGGTTCATAGGTCGACACTCAACCACTGAGCCACGCCAGCCGGGCTAGAATTTCTAACCGTTTAAACTAACTTTTTACAGTGTTATCAGTGTGACGTTACCAGTGCACATAATGAACAGAGCAGCTGCTTCCTAACCCGCTCGTGTGTTCCGCTCAGCTCTGGGCTTCCTCACAACAGGGCTGTGTGCCAAGTAAGGCCTGGAGCGCCTTCTGGTGAGCCCACAGGCAGAGGCTCCGGGAGCTGCAGGCCGCCGGAGGGCAGGGCAGAGGCCGAGAGCCGGGGAACAGGAGCTCTTGTCTGACGTGGGAAAGGTGAGTGGGTGGGCAGGTGGTGGCAGGTGAGCCTGGGAACCGATGCTGAGGGGATCTGGGCAGACCCATGACATCCGAAAGAGGTTTTGTGTGAAGAAAACATGGAAACAGGAATGCATGGGGACACAAAGCCTGGTCTGGATCAAGCACGGTGTTCCAGGGAGAGCTTGTGCCTGACCGTGGGTTCAGGAGCGTGGGGGCGGAGGCGGCCGGGGTGGTGGTGCCGCGCACTGTGGGAGTGCGCTCGCGGGGGGGGGAGGGGGGGGAGGGGGCATTCCTCAGACCAGCAGCTCCATCAGCAGGAGAGTGGCCACGTTTTGCCAGAACTTTCCGAAATGTATACTGTCAGCTTCTGCCTGCTGAAGGGCGGGCTGGGAGGATGCTGTCAGGTGTCTGTGTCACACGGTCAGTTTTACCTGAAGGTTGAACTTGGCTTATTAAGTTCCACATGCATGTAGTTTGACAAATTACCTGCTCAGAAATGTTACAGGATTTTCGGTTATTGAAATATGGAGCCGGCTCAATCTAAGGTAATGTATTAAGTTGTGTAAAGCGTAGAGTGGTTATAAACAGTCGAGCCTCATAGTTACCCTCAGGTGTGAGGTTCCTGACCGGAGAGACGCGGCTGCGAGGGAAGGGCATGATCCCGGCAGCCACAGCTGGCGGTGGTGGGGCGCAGACCTCTTCCCGAGGGAGCTGGGGGGCGAGGGCAGCTACAGGCAGCTAAAGCGTGGGTGCAGGCCAGCAGTGTATCAGGGCGTTGTTCTCATTGCCGTACACCATGCTCCAGGGTCGCCCCCAAAATGTATACAACACTGAATAGTTCATTATAAAGGAATGTTTATCAAAATACATTTCATTTTAAAAATCGAGCTCGCACCTGTTAGAGTGTGCATACATTTTGGGGGGACAGCCTGTATTATGCGAAAAGAAAGAGTTCTGTTGTTATAGTTTGTCCAAGTGAATGAGATTTTATTCTTTATTAATAGTCTTATAAAGTGTCAGAAATAGGGAGTGAAGGAGAGCTTGCTCACTGTTTTTATCTAAATTACAAGGACAGGTCACGTTACCAAGCAGCAGGCTGTGCGAAGAGCAGGTGAGGCCCGTTGACCTGACCCCGGTGCGGTTGCTGCTGCTTGTCAAAGGCACATCCCAGGCCCCGGGACGCCTGGCCGAGCGCCGTGCGAGGCTCTCCAGGCTGTGTGTTCCTGGACGCACACCTGTGATGACGTTGGGTTTATGTTCGGCACAGGAAGAGAGTAACAGCCGTAGCTAGTCATAAAATAGAGCGATATGTTGTAACGAAAGGCGCGTGAATGTGGTCTCTCTCACAACCAGTGTGGAACATGGCAGCTGCGGAAAGGGCGGTGGGGTGGCGCGGAGACCCGCCGCAGGGATGAGTCCCGTCCCAGGTGGGCGGAGCAGGCAGCTCAAACGGGCACATTTAAACCTCCGCATTGTCGAGTTCTGGGACTTTCCATGTGGTATTTTGAGTCTGGTTGAATACGGGGCCAGAAACTGCAGGAAGCGAAGCTCCGGGGGGAGGGGGGGGTGTTGACTACCTCTGTATTCTGAAGTTCAGGAAGCATTGCTCTTATGTTGGTCAAACGGAGCAGAAGGAAAAGGATGCTTCTAGAACCTTTTAAAAAGCCGGCCTCGGGGACTTCTATGAGGAGGTGCCCTGTGGGATTTACAGAGAAAGAAGGAGGTGTTGTCGGGGCCCCCCCCCCTTGACGGCGTGGAGGAACCGCCTCTGAGACAGGCGCTCCCTGAGCCGGTGCTTGGTCCTCGCCCATTGGTGCAGGCGCGGGGCTGAGGGCAGGGTGGGCCTTAGTGCAGAGTGGGTGTGGGGGGGGTGAGGCCGTCGTGGAACTGCTGAGCTGCTGTGTTCGCAGGTAATCACAGATCCCATGGAGGCACAGCTGTGCTTCTTGAGATAGTTAGTCAGATTACAGGTGCGGGAACACCCAGGGAACAGTGGGAGCAGGCGGTGCTTTACAAGTGCTGTCCTGTGGCGTGTCCTCCGCCCCGAGCTCGAGGAGCCCGGGATTGGCAGTGAATTGAGGTGGAACGTGTGTGTATTGCTCTTTTGCTAGGTGACATGCTGAGTGAGCAAGTTGCCATTTATTAAGTGCCTGCTACTAGTATGTATTTTTTATGGTGAGATTTCAAATTTACAAAAAAGTACAAGTTTGCCAAGTATCAAAATGATTTTTTTTTTGTATTTTGCTCTTTGTTTTTAATTTTATGGCAAAAGCACCGTGCAGGGACCACAGGTTGCACTGGTTATCGTGTTCTCAGAAGTGGGGCGCGCCTTGGAGGGCGTCTAGCGGGCAGCTGGGTGTCCGGGACTGGGCAGGTCTGCAGGGAGGGGCCGGTCGCTGTCAACGTCTAGACAGACAGAGGTGTTGGCGGTGAGCAGATGGAAACCCGGGGGTCGGAGCGGTGGAGGGAGCACTTGATTTTAGCTTATATGGAAGGAACTTTTATGGACTCAACCGCCGGCCAGTGTGCACACATGGAATCGGAAACACTGCACCCCCACGCCGAATGCTGTCTTAAGGGGAGACCTTCTCACTGCTTTCCGGAGCAGCGTGTCCTGGGTGTGTGAGGGTCGCAGCAGGGCGGGCCGCGGGCCGGTGTCCCCGAGGAGAGCAGGAGGCCTTCAGTCACCTGCTGGGCACTCTCCCAACCGGCACGGCGACCTAACGGGAAAGGGGGCGTTTCGAGTGGAAATCATGTCGTCGAGCATCGTCGCAAGATGGTCCAGCGAAGGCATTTGTTGAAATGGCCGTCTTCATAACTTCCTGTGATGCCGTCCTGTGTTGTGCTTTCATGACACACCTTTCCCGGGGGCGGTTGTGCCTGGGAAGCGGCCCAGCTGTAGGCCAGTGCCAGCCGGCACCGCGTGCCGTTCCACGTGGAGCCGCTCCCTCGGCTCCGGCATCGTCCGAGTTGTTCATCCTGGCCGTGCTGCCGAGCAGGACAGCGGCGCGCCTGGAGCAGCTGCGTGTTTCTGCGTCTCACGCAGCCCGGCTCCTGCCCTCGACTGAGCCACCACGTGTGTTCTGTGCGGCCCTTACCGGGCCCTCTGCGTGGCCGTGAGAAGTTGTCTGGTTTGACTTTGAAGGTGTAAGGGACCTGGGTGACGATCGGAGGTCGTTGCTCTGTGTGTCGTGAGAGTGGGTCTTCGTTCCCGTGCCCTGTGGCTGCCCATCACCAGCCTTAGTTCCTCGTGGGGTTCAGTCTGGTTCAGTCTCCTTTCAGCTGATTTATCATAATTGACTGGATTTTTAGGAGTAACTTTTCTTCAGTTGGAAATATACAATAGGTACATTTCCTGTTTCTTTTAGTTACCAAGTAGAATGTTCATCTTACTGGTATAGTTTATGGTTCTAATTTTCACGTGGAAACTAGAACCAGGACTTTGGGAGTGGCTGTGTGCATGCTTTATGTTTGCTTTATTTCAGTGAGCATTGCATTTCTTCCCGTGTTTTCAATGCGGTGTTTCTTACCTTGTTTTTGCTCAGGGTGCTGGTCAAGATAAACTTGGAATCTATGTCAAGTCCGTTGTGAAAGGAGGTGCTGCGGATGTGGTTAGTATAACTTTTAAAGATGTGAATTTTCATATGTCGTATCTAACAAACGTTAAGAGATAGTCCACTGGCATTTTTAGTCATAAACATGAAAAACTGCTATTGAAAACCGACAAACAGGAAGTGTACTTACCACTGACTTCCCTTCCTCCCTCGGCCTTGTCCCCCTCGACACGGGTGCTCGGTGCGCACAGGACGGGCGGCTGGCCGCGGGAGACCAGCTCCTCAGTGTGGACGGGCGGAGTCTGGTAGGACTCTCTCAGGAAAGGTATCGTTTATGTGTTTGCTTTCAGCCTAATGCTAACATTTGTAGGGATGGTTCACATTAAATTTTGGAATTGGAAGATGCAAAATAATGCTAAAAAGCTGTGTCCTTACCCTCACCTGTTTAAGTGTAAAACTCTTAGTATACATGACATGTCATGTGTTGGCAAAGTATAAATATGTATTTTAGTCTGGAGCAGTTTTTGTGAAGCTTAAAAAATATTCGTAACACTTGCTAAGATTTCTATGCTCCTGCATCCCTCCTGGGATAATGGAGGCGGGAGTGCAGGTCCTTACAAAGGGGCGGAGGCTGAGGGCACTGCGCAGCCGCGGCTGGGCTGCGGGCACTCTGATCCCAGGCGCCTGGGGACAGCAGGCAGTGCGCCTCCTCCTCACCCCGGCGCTCTCCTCCTAGGGCAGCAGAGCTCATGACAAGGACAAGCTCTGTGGTGACACTGGAAGTGGCGAAGCAAGGAGCCATCTATCACGGCCTGGCTACCCTGCTCAACCAGCCGTCCCCGATGATGCAGAGGCGTAAGCACTGCCTGGGGAGGGTGGGTGTGTCTCCTGTGGGTGATGGCCAACCGCAGGCTTGCTAGCCGCTTCCCGCGGGCAAGCGCCTTACGAGCAGGACCTGTTCCGTCCAGTGTCCAGTTTTATAGAGAAGGAGACCGGGATGGGCCTTGCGGGAGCCAGGATCCGATGTGGACCTGCGAGCCACAGTGTGACTCCTCGGGCTCCGTCCCCTCAGAGCCCCGCCACCTTCCCAGGCCCCGCCCAGTCCGAGTGAGCGCTGGGGGGTCAGTTCTGCGGGCAGACACAGGCTGAGGTCCTCAGAGCAGGCAGGCCCCTCCCCTCGGGAGTGCTGAGCGTGGGCCGCGACTCAGTGCTGCGTGCTGACACAGGACACGGTGTTGTCAGGTGTAGAAAAGCCCAGGTGTCTGAAGAAGGAATTGTTGGTGGAAACCATGGTTTTGTAGCTACATCAAGCACCTCAGAATAAAAATGTCAGTTTAGGTCTTTATCAAAGGAGTTAGTTCCGAAACCACAGGAAAAACCATGGAGCACACGATGCTTTAAGTCATCGGTACTTTACACCTCGGTCAGACCCGCCCTGCTAACTGCGTGGCCGCACGCCTGGCCGGGGCGGGGCTCTCTCCGCGGCAGCAGCGCCTGGACCTGCTGTTTCACTGGAACAAAAAGAGGGTCTTAAAACCATGCGCTGGACTAAACACCTTGCCTCAGCCTATTGTCTACTGCTTTCATATTTAACACCTTGGTTGTCCGATTTCTCAGTTTACAGTCATTTCAAAGAAGCAAACTAGGCAGAGTTAGAAATCAAAGAGGGGAAACGTAAGCCGATAATAAATCAGGGTCACCAGGCAAGAAGCTAGCAAAACTGAAAAATAAAGATGGAACGGCTCATCGAAGGGTGTCTGTGATGATGTTCTTCCTGAGCGGTTAGAAGAATTAATGTTTTAAAAGTGGGGGGAGTGTGTTTGTTTCTTAAAAAGTTACTTTTAAACAGATTTTGTTACTTTGGTTTCGTTACTTAAAACAGGCAAGTTTATGAGAAAATAAGCTTTGAAAGCGTACCTTAAGCTTTGAAAGTGTACCTTTTCCCATTAACGTCAGTTAAGTGTTACTTTATTTGAAAATCTTTCAAAGATTCTCTAGAAAGATTTTATCCTTACATAAAAACCATCTTATTTCTTCCACAAAAGCAAGTGTTACCTGTGGAGTTTGAATGTGTGTATGTTCGTCTTCCTTTTAAAAGTGAGTGGGTGTGAAAGTGCCCTGAGCAGAGGATGCCCTGTGCGCCTGTTGTGCTTTCAGTGTCAGATCGCCGCGGCTCAGGAAAACCCCGACCCAAGAGTGAAGGCTTCGAGCTCTACAACAATTCCGCTCCCAACGGCTCGCCCGAGAGCCCCCCGCTGCCCTGGGCGGAGTACAGCGAACCAAGGAAGCTGCCCGGCGACGACCGGCTGCTGAAGAACAGAGCCGACCACCGCTCCAGCCCCAACGTGGCAAGTAAGAGTCGCCGGGCCTTCCCGGGCCACGCCAGCCCTCGCCAGGCCCACTCGGGGTCCCGTTGGAGGAGGCAGCTCTGCTTCCTTCGCTGTGGAGTGAAATGATCACTGAGTTGGGGACCTCTGGTTCAGTGCCGCTAGGCAGGCACTGACAGCGTCTCTCCAGGTGGCTCTCACCCGTCACGGGCGGTTCACAGGAACAAGCAGCAGCGTGAGACCGCGTGCCAGTCCTGGTCTGGTGGGCTGTGCTCTGGGCTCGGATTGGCCAGGAGGCAGGAGTCCCTCCCGGGCCTGTCGGCTGTGCCGGGCAGGCCCCGGGGCGCCCTAGGCACTCTGGTTGGGCAGCACCTTGTCCAGGTGCCGGAACCTCTGTCCTGACTCTCCCCGCAGACCAGCCTCCGAGTCCTGGAGGGAAAGGCGCCTACGCCCCTGGGACGGCAGCGAAGATCACGTCCGTCTCCACGGGGAACCTGTGCGCGGAGGTCAGAGCCCACCCTCCCCGCCTCTCCCGGCCGCCCTCACAGCCGGCCTGACCCCATCCGCGCTCCCTGTAGCTCCTAGGACTCCGTTCTTAGGCTCAGTGTGAATTAGCAAGTCGGGGCCAAGTAAGGGCTTTCTTTCCTTTACTCTCAGTGTCGGGTCAGGCACGTCTCATCTTGAACCCTTTCCAAGTGTCTGTACTCTGTTCTGTGACTCCTGGGAATGGGAGCCCACGCGCAAGCTGCGCAGCACTCACCTCTCCTCGATCGCGTTTTGCAGGAGCAGACGCCCCCGCCGCGGCCCGAGGCCTACCCCATCCCCACGCAGACATACACCAGGGAGTACTTCACCTTCCCCGCCTCCAAGGCCCAGGACCGGGCTCCTCCTCCTCCTCCTCACGGCCAGTGGTCCGCGTACGAGGAGGAACCGCACGTGCACGTGGACGGCAGTCACCCCAGCCTTGCGGCGCAGGTTAGCGGGGAGGGGTTCACACGTGCTCCCCGCGGTAGACCCCACACAGACCCTCCACGTGGTGAAGACGCCACCTGAGGCCTGGGGCCGTCTGTCCAGCAGCCCTGCCCGCGGCATCTGTTCCTCCTGGCTGTGCGGCTGGTGCAGGAGCCCGGAATGGCAGCGGCGGGGGGCGGGGGGGGAGTGTGGGTGCAGGAGCCCGGAGTGGGGGGGGTGTGGGTGCAGGAGCCCGGAGTGGGGGGGGGTGTGGGTGCAGGAGCCCCGAGTGGTGGCGGGGGGGGGTGGGGGGAGTGTGGGTGCAGGAGCCCGGAGTGGGGGGGGTTGTGGGTGCAGGAACCCGGATGGGGGGCGTGTGGGTGCAGGAACCTGGAGGAGGGAGTGTGGGTGCAGGAACCCGGAGTGGCGGCGGGGGGGGGGGGCGGGGGCAGGAACCCGGAGTGGCGGCGGGGGGGGGGGGGGGGCAGGAACCCAGAGTGGGGGGTGCAGGAACCCGGATTCGGGGAGGGAGGTGCAGGAACCCGGAGTGGGGGGAGGGCAGTCAAGAGCTGGCGGCTTTTCTGGCTGCAAAAGCAGCTGGAGGCACATGGGAGACCTCGGGGACAAGCTCAGTGGAGAACGGCTGTGGCTCACAGGTCAGGGAGGCGCGGTATCAGCTGTGTCTTCTCTGTGGGAGGATGATGGCACTGAGATGACTGGGAGAGGAAAGTACCTGTGTGCTCAGCGACAGGTGCGGTCTAGGCCGCCGTTTTCACAGGAGCAACACGCGTTCGTACCAAGTGCCGTCCCTGACCATGTAGTCAGGGCTCTGACCTCTGTTCCAGCAGCCAACACGATCGCCTTCCGGTGCGAAGGAATCAAAATTACATGTGTTTTCTGTCAGATTGGCAAAAGTGTATTTTTTGGTGTGCCACAGAATTTAGTGATTAATTTGTGTGCCATGAGACGAAAAGGGTTGGAAATCTCTGGCCTGGGCTCTGTAACACGTGTGTCTGGGACAGTGGCTTCGACGGCGTCTTTCTTGGGTCAGGGTCAGGGGTTACTGGAGAGTTGAGATGGGCTCTGAGCTGAGCCGAGAAGGACGAGGAGGTGGAGGGAGGGTTTGTCACAGGAGATGGTGTGAGGAAGGTGCGGAGGGCCCATTTCTGAGGGCAAGGCGTGGTCCCAGCAGAGGTCACGCGTGTTCACAAGCTTCGTCACGTCCCCGGGTCCGTCCCCCCTTCCTCCTAGGTGGGCGGTGCCCCCAGCAGCCTGTCCCCCCTCCCCCCCCCGCCCCTCAGCCTGGAGCACTGGGAGTCGGCTGAGACGAGGCCTCTGCAAGGTCCCCTCGAACTAGAAGTAGTTCTAGGCCCTGTTCCTGTAGCCTGTTGTCAGCCCTGGGGACACCTGCGTGGGGTGCGTGGAGCAGTCCCCACATTCCACCCGTGTGCGAGGGGCGTGGCTGAGCCTCACGTTTGCAGTTTGCAGCTCGTGCGCTCTGGCCTCCCATGTGAGTGATAATTCAGAGAGGAGGTCAGGAGACAGGGCAGGTCTCCACGTGCTTCTCAGTGGACAAGGAAAGGACTAAGGTCATGGTGGGCCTGCAGGGAGCGGGGGCGCACCGGGGCTGAGGGCATCTAAGACAGCAAAGCAGTGACTCGGAGCCACGAGAGGCAGTCCAGAGAGGCCGCAGGGGATGTGAGGCGGCGCCCACGGCGTCCTCAGTGCCTGCCCTGTGCGGGGCCTGCACGCCCACTCCCCACGGAACTGTTTCCGAGCTGGTGTCCGTGTTCCGTTTTCCTGCCAGGCTTTTATTTCAAGTGACATCTTATTTTTCTGCTTTTTAAAGAGATAGTTCTTATTTTGTTGGGTTGTTTTTTAAGGAAAGAAAACATTTATTTCCCAGGTTTGCATCTTCAGTTTCTCCTCACTGACAGGACGGGATGTTTGACTCAGACACAGAGTGAGGCATTTCCCCGGATTAAACTGCTCTAGGCATGATGCTCCTCAGACCTCAGACCTCAGACCGGTCCTGAGAAAGGACTTCTTTCTGCCTCTGCTGCGCGGTGTGTGCCGGCAGGTGTGAGCTCTGCGGACCCCCAGGGGCTGTCTGTCCCGCCGCGGCTCCCTGCCTCCCCTGCGCTCGCCCCTGCGTCCGCCGTCAGGGCTGCTGGTCAGGGGTCAGCACTGGGACTCAGAAGCCATGTGAGGCCACATTGTGGGGTTCTGACCCTCCCGGTAGTAATGAGAGTTTTACTGCCGAGAAGGAATGTCTGTTGCTGTTCCCATAAGCAAGCTAACCACCTTCAGCCCTGCAGCCAGTCCGTGGCTGGCACCCAGGAGGGCGTGTGCCGTGGGCTGGGGAGGAGGGCGGGCACCGTGCTGGGTGCCTAGTGCTTGCCTCTCGCTTCCCGCCAGCGATGCAGAGAAGGCACAGCTGCTGCTTTGCACCAGGGCGAGCATCTCACGGGAACGCCTGCCACTGTGGCGGCCACTGGCACGGGCAGGCTTAGCCGCGCTCTGCGCTCTCCCCGGCCCAGTAACGTGTCCCGGAGACAAAAAGTTCATGAATGTCCAGTACTTTCTTCTGACAAATGGCGGGGACCTGACAGTTTCCTTCCTCTTTTTCCAGCGTGTGACCCGTTCCCAAGAGGAGCTTCGGGAAGACAAAGCTTATCACCTGGAGCACCACCGCGTGGAGGCGGCCATGGACCGCAAGTCCGACAGCGACCTGTGGATGAACCCGAGCTCCTCGGTGGGCTCCAGCGCGTCCAGCCAGGAGCACCTGGACCACGCGTCCAAGCCGGGCACTCCTGCATCCACCCTGACCAAAAGTGGCCCCGGGCGCTGGAAGACCCCCGCCACGGGGCAGCCCGCGCCAGCATCTGTCCCCCAGCCTGGCCGCACCGACCTGCCCCCACCGCCACCTCCGCCTCCCATGCACTATGCCAGCGAATTCGACGGGATCCCGATGGACTTGCCTCTCCCACCGCCCCCTGCCAGCCAGCTGGGACCTCAGTCTGCACAGGTGGCCGCCGCGGAGCGGAAGAAGAGGGAGGAGCACCAGCGCTGGTACGAGAAGGAGAAGGCGCGGCTGGAGGAGGAGCGGGAGCGGAAGCGCCGGGAGCAGGAGAGGAAGCTGGGCCAGATGCGCTCGCAGTCGCTGAACCCTGCTCCCTTCTCTCCTGTGACTGTGCAGCCGATGAAGCCGGAGAAGCCGGCCACGCTGCAGAGGCCCCAAGAGACGGTCATTCGGGAGCTGCAGCCCCAGCAGCAGCCCCGCACGATCGAGCGCAGGGACTTGCAGTACATCACCGTCAGCAAGGAGGAGCTGTCCTCAGGGGACAGCCTGTCCCCCGACCCCTGGAAGCGCGACGCCAAGGAGAAGCTGGAGAAGCAGCAGCAGCTGCACATCGTGGACATGCTGAGCCGGGAGATCCAGGAGCTGCAGGGCAAGGCCGAGCGCAGCGCCGAGGAGAGCGACCGCCTGCGCAAGCTCCTGCTCGAGTGGCAGTTCCAGAAGCGGTTGCAGGAGTCCAAGGAGAAGGACGAGGACGACGAGGAGGAGGAGGAGGACGTGGACACCATGCTGCTCACGCAGCGGCTGGAGGCCGAGCGCAGAGCCCGGGTAAAGGGGCGCAGCGGGGCGGCGGGGAGGACGCTAGTGAGGCCCCTAGAAGTGGACCAGGGGACGGGCTGACAGTGCTCAGGCATGCCCTTTGAATAGTGTGAAGCCAGCCCAGTAGGACTTACGCTTTAACACGCAAACTTACTTCTCCGACACTTGGTGAGGAAAGGAAGGGAACAGCCAGTAGCTGATGAGGGGCTGGCAGGACTCATTCTTAGGCAGGTAGTGAGCGGCTGGGCTTTGTGGGCCCACAGACTGCCTCGCTGCTCGGCTCCGCGGCGAGTGGGCTGAGAGCCGCCAGACCTGTTCACGGGCAGGCAGCACGGGCGGGCAGCAGGACACCACTCCGCACCTGAGCCAGGTTTCGCTTCGTCACCAGCAGCGGGCTCCCCGTGGGAGTCACAGCCTGAAGCAGGTGTTCGTTAGCCAGCGAGTGGCAGTGGCAGTAACCATGCCTGAGAGAGAGCTGGCTTTTATTCCTTCCTTCAGATGCACACCTCACTGTGGCTCTCACATCACACACGAGGAGAAGAGCAAGGCATGTTAGTCACATGCGATAGATTGCCAAACGCCAGCTCTGAGGATTTTTGTTAGCCGCTCCAGCCACGGGCAGAGGCCTGGATCGGTACGGTTCACAGAGAGTGCCGGTGGCCCTCTCAGGCTGGTGGCTGGAGTGGTTTTCCTTCGTGCACTGCCTATTCCGAGGAAAGACAGCCGAGAGCCTGTCCTTTTGTCTTTTGGATTTTGTTTCTAGTCCAGCTTTCGTTTGGTGCTGTCCATACAAATGGTCTGAAGCAGTGGCTCAGTGAGACGTCCACCCCCCTCCGGCCCAGTCGGCGTGGAGTGGAGCTAGCCCGCTCCCACACACGCACAGCACGCAGGCCCTCGCCAGAGGTGCATACAGCTTTGCCCAGAGTTCAGGTGGAGCCCTCTTGTGACATGAATGTTTCCGAAACGAAGGCCTCGGTGCTAACTATTACCTTGTTTGATTGGCATTTTCCAACTCGTCAGCACAAGTTTCCTTCCGAGTGACTCTGCCATCGGTGCTGCCTCACGGCACTGGTGACGGTGGGCATGAGGGCCCTGGCCTGCGGTGTAACTCGCCAGCCGGGCGCCTGCACGGGGCGTTTTCCTCGGCCGGCCACTGTCACTAGTGGACACGTGGCAGGCGGGTCAGTAATCGCACATTACTGTTTCTGTAATGACAGACTTCTTCATCGAAGGCCTGTCAGCTCTGAGCCTCTGTGAATTGTGATACGGAACATTTCTTAGGTCTTAGAGGCATCTGCACATTTACTACTGATTTTATATTGAGATTAAGACCTTGGTCTCCAAGCAAGAGCTGAGGGAATTTTTACCTTTTTAGTTACCGTGTGTCTTAGTCACAAATCGCAGTGTTTAGTTTCTGAAAACCAGAGATCAGCCCGCAGCCCCTCGCTTCCCACGGGCCCTTCAGGAGCAGGAAGCAGGAGAGCGAGGCGCGCTGGTGGTGGGACAGCCGGACCTAACTCTCTCCCTCCTCTCTCTCTCCCTGCCACCTGCAGCAGACTGCTGTGCCCGCAATCTCTGTTCTAGATTTGGTATGTGCTCGTTCCTGTCCTCCCTCCTGTCCCGGTTCCCTCTCCTTCGGTGGCGTTTGTGTCTCCAGTAGCTGCAGTCGGGTCCTGACCAGCTGTAGTCGGGACTCTGAGCATGCCTTTGACTGTTCTGACATTTAGTTTTTCTTTGCTTTTCTCCTTTCATTTTGTGTAACTGTTTATGGTTTCGACCTTTTCTCAGTTTTAGTCATAAAATTGATTTTGTGTATTCTTACTCGTCACAAACACATGAGCAGATGAAAAACGTTTGCCAAGCGTGATCCATTCCATTCTTGTTCCATCAGAAGTAGGTTTCGATGTTGAATTGCTAGAAACTCAGTTGAGCGGTGTGGACGTTGCCCGTTCAGAAGTCACTCTAGGGTGTGACTGTCGGTTGCTGGCGTGAGAGACCCCAGTGAGCATGCGTGGCTGCCCCAGTGCCGTCCCGGGGGCTCCGGGCCGGCCGTCAGCGTCCATTCTGTGCGACTTGGGTGTGGTGTTGGCGTTGGTCACCCAGTGCCCATCATGCGTAGCTGCCCGTCTGCCATCTGCCAGACAGTCGTATCGGCTTTCAGTCGGCATTTGTTCACCAGCTTTTCAGTGATAGGCCCGTGTCCGATAACAGCTCAGGCTTGACTTGAATGGCCTTTTCACCAATTGGCCGCCTCGCCTGCCTTTCCCAAGATTCCAGCAGACAGCCGGGGAGTCCGTCCCTCCAGCGAAGGCCCCCGTGGCTGGAAGGGGTGTTTTCTGAGCCTCACTTTTGTACAAGACTCAGGAGGTACGTTTTCCTCTCTCCTTGGTGCTGAGACTCACACTTCTAGTGCAGACCCTCCTTCCATCCAGGGCACACGGACCCTCCAGGTTTCAGGGTGCTCACGAGGGAGTCCCCTCCCCCATCCGCTCCGCCGCCGCCTCCCGTGGCAGGGATTCTGCGGGCTGCTCCGTCCCGTAGGACCTCAGCCACGGTTCTCTCTGCTGATACGTTCTCAGGATCTGACCACCTGCACGCCCCTGTGACTTGTCTGAGTGACGCAGGAGCCCCCTTCCCGAACCCTTGCTTCACCTCTGTCCCCTTCACAGGCCGATCTCCACGCGGCAGCCACAGTGAACCTGAAAAGCACGTCACATGTCCGAGTCCTCAGAGCCCCGGCACGTCCCTGCCATCAGACATCCCGAGTCCCCACGGCCTCCGGGGCTGTGTCCTGTCCTCGCCCCATGCCCACGTCGGCCCTTCTTCACGGCGTCTCGGGGTGGAAGGTCACGTCCCTGTAGTTTCTCGTGGCTCACGTCTGCAGGGCAGCTGGCCCTTCTCCCTGATGCCGGGATCCCAGAGGCCACGCCTCCTCCCAGCAGCCCCGGGCGTTGGGTAGGATGGGCCAGCCCACCCAACACACAGTCAGGATTCTCACCAGGTTTTTCTGAGTTCCTGTTGGAGCTCTTTCTGCCCGCAAAGACGCCTGCTCATAAACTCGACTGCCAGGGACTCCCCTCGGCGAGAAGTGTACGTGGCTGACGGGCTCTCCGTGGCCAGGCCAGCTTTGTCCTGTTGCCGGTGAAGGGTTCCCTCGCTGACGCCCCTCCATCTTTCAGAGACATGAGGGCGCTGCGGTTCCTCCTGGACAACCCAGCGAGACCCTCCTGGCGGCTTTCCTGTCGGGTCTTACGTGCAGCTGTGGGAATGGGCATCCTCGAGCATCCAGGCACGGAAGGGTTGACTCAAAATTTAAAAGCTTCAAGCGGGAATGAGCAGGGACCTCCTCGAGAGCGGCCCCTTCAGAGGGGACGTGGCGGGCTGGCTTCTGCGTGGTGAGGTTGAGGGACCTGGGAAGTGGGAACTGGCCCGCCCCGAGCTCAGAGCCGAAGGGCCGAGGGCCGGCAGGCGCCTCCTCCGGGAGTTAGGAGGACGCCCTCCGTGTGTGTGGGAGTCAGACCACAAGATTAATGTGATTGTGGAAATGAAACAGTCTCCCTGAAAGGGCCCTCAGCCGCGCCACCTGCCCGGGTCCTTCTGCCGCACCTCCGCCGCTGAGGGTGTCCGCCGCTGAGCCACAGTCCCGCAGCTCCTGGTGGAAGACTTCTTACGTGTTAAGCAAAGAGGCATGGCCTCTGCCCGTCCTGTGGTGCAGGTTGCCCAGGAGTGGCTCTGTCCTGAGGAGCGTCCTCTCCTCTCCCCTCGGCTGGTAGCTGCGCGCCCTGCCCCAGGTCCGGCAGGCGCCGAGGCGAGCAGGTGTCTGTGGGGAGTGCTCTTGATGGGGATGCATGGCAAAAGGCTGCAGGGGACAGAGGTGTTTTGGGGGCAATGCTTATCAACAGACTGTCTTTTTAGGAAAAATGTCCAACGTGGAGTGTAAATTAAAGGTACCAGGGAATGTGTTTTTGAGGCATAAAGTTACACACACATCTCAGCTGCACATCCTCCTCTTCGACCTGAAGGTGCCTGTGAGACGTCGGGCGGCCAGCAGAGCTAACGGGGTTCGGGCTGTGTCCGCGCTGTGACTTCGCAGCCGAAGCGGCTCCTCGCTGAGGTCATTGCAGTCTGGGCCGTCTGGGTTCTTGCCGGAACCGCTAGATGTGCTCCTGCAACGGGGACTTCCCGCAGCCGCTCTGACCGTGGGACTTGCGCTCCGGAGCTCTGGCCTAAAGAAGGGTTGTGTGGTTTTCTTCTGTCACTGGGGTTGTTTGGGGACAGTTGTAAAGCTGCCCATCTTTGAGGAAAAAAGCCGCCTGGGGTTTGGAAACAAAAACACTGTGTAAAGCCTCGTAGCAGACGGGGGGGGGGGGGGGGGGCACCCCGGCCTTCTCTACAGTGGCAGCCCCGGACCACACCGGCTCCTTCCCGCCGGTGGAGAAGGGAGGGCTTTTAAGAGAACGTCTGCGGGTAGGCTTGTAGGGCCATTCGTACGCTGTTTCGAGAATTGTAGTTGTTCCGACACCTTCACGTCACACTCCTGTCCCGAGTGCTGGTGGGCTCCTCGAGGTGCACTGTGTTCCTGCTCAGGACCGTTCTCAGTTCGGCCCGACAGTGTACTGTGGACGGGTCTGTGCTTTGATTGGGGAGAAGTGCCTCTGCTGCACTGCTGCAGGCTACTTCCTTCCGTAAATCACTTTTCTGTCGGATAGTCAGTATCAGCTGCCGTTTCACTTTATTTTTGCCGTGTGCTCTTGTCGTGCTTTGTGCTGGTCACTCCCTGCAGGCAGCTCCGGGTGACAGGCCCGGGTGCCCCTGGAGCAGGTACCCCGCCTCCTCTTCCTCGGGGCCCCCTCGTTCTTTATCCGTAGCTCCTGTTCCTGCTGCAGAACTCCCCGAGAGCCGCACCCTGACACCCCGGGCTCACCCCGCCTGCACTGACGAGGAAGTTAGAGGGCTCTGCCGTGGGTGGAACCTTAATCTCTTTCTAAGATGGTCATTGTGTGTGACAGGAAGCAGCCTGGTGGCCGGGCCTGTCGCTTCCCCACCAGGACACAGTGTCCTTCTCCCAGATCACAAGAGCCAGGGCTGGGTTTGTGTCAAGAACAATGCACGCACCGTCCGAGGGAACACTCGATGGGGTGACGAGCTCCGCAGATGGCACCACACCTGAGGGGTTGTGTGAGGTCCGGCAGTGGCTGGACTGAGCGAGGTGGCTTCGGGCTCAGCTCGCTGCTGTGAGGGGTACGGCTGGGGGCAGGCGGGGTGAGCTGTGGGCGCTGCCAGCCGGGTCCCCAGGAGAGAGTGGGTGAAGAGAAGGCCGGTTCAGTGGCTCTGGGCTCAGCTCGCTGCAGCGCCTCGAGTGGGGGGAGCCGTGCGCTGTGCCCGCCTGGCGGATGAGCCTCGGGTTCCTGTAGAGAAGGTGTGTCAGCTGCAGTGAGTCGCAGAGAAACGCGACCAGGAGAGTACAGGAGCTGAAACCCAGCAGAAGGTCTGTCCGAGGTTTGACGGTCCTTAGGGTTTGAGTGGTGCGAAGGAGAGAGGAGATGGCGAGCAGGTGATGGGTTTGAGACGGAATCTTGTGGCACGCAGTTTCCTGGAAACAGGATGCGTGGCTGGAGGTGGTGGTAGTGGCCTCGTGGGCGTCCAGGCAGCACAGAGTGATTGGCGGATGTAGCAGAAGCGAGTTGGAAGAGGGTCCCCCACAGTTCCCGTCGGTTCTGGGACCTGGGGGGAGCCTCCCGGGCAGGGAAGGAGCTCATGGAGTCCCCGACGGGTCCAGAGGGAGCTGGTGGCCAAGGGCCAGTGTGGGAAGATGCTAGAAACGTGGTCCCCACGACCAGGTGCTCATGGGTCCCGGGCTGCCCCACACAGGCCGGCGTTTATCCGCCACCTGCCATGGTGCCGGCTTCTCTCCTCACTCGTGTGGGAACTAAAACGAACACGGACGAGGCTGGCTGAGGGTGTTCCACGGAGCCGCGACTTGGGGTGTCTGTCGTTTGCGTCTGTTAGTGATGAGCTGGGCGACGTGACTGGACTCGCGTAGAAGAACCGTGCTTGTCTGAGCGGGATGTGTGAGCGCAGTTCATTCTCTGCACGGCAGTCCCTGGGCGGGCAGTGGGTGGGGACGGCTGTAGGCGGCCGCGTGCAATTGTCGCGCTCGGTGTGAGTTGTCTCTCAGCCCTGCTTTGACCCCGTGTCCGTGTTGCTCTGTGCGTGCGTCTGCGTGTCGCGGTGTGTGCTGTGTGTCTGCGAGGAGCCCCCAGGAAGCTAAGGTGACTGTGTTGTCAGTTACAGGACGAGGAGCGGCGGCGGCAGCAGCAGCTGGAGGAGATGCGGCTGCGGGAGGCGGAGGAGCGCGCCCGGCAGGAGGGCCAGCGGCTGCGGCAGGAGGAGGAGCGGGGCCAGCGGGACGCCGAAGAAAAGGTTATGGTCCTCTAGGGCGTGCGGAGGTGTGCGGGCGGAGCAGGGCCTGGCGCAGCCTCCACTGGACTACCCAGCCCGCTCCGGCCCTGCCTCTCCTCAACTGTCTCCAGACTCCTTGCTCTCTGCGCGTCTCTGCCTTCTGTGTTCCTGACGGGGCCGCTGTTACGTGGAGGTGATGAGGCTCAGTGTGGCTCACCTCGAGTTGGAGCGGTGGGAACAGCAGGGACATAGCGAGACAGCTGTGAACACTCGTATTCCTAAGAGATCCTTCCCTGACACGGCTCCCTTCTCGCTGGTACAGAGCAGGCGGCTATGAAAGCCACGGGACTTAGTGTGTAACCTGCTAGATACTCGGACTCACCACTTGGTTTCCACGTGTGGGTTGTTTTAACTCCAGCAGTCCTTTCAGCTGAACTTAAATTGAGGGCGGATTCGGCCTGTTTGGGTTGGGGGGGGGGGTGGCGGGGGCGGGTGCTGCTTCTGTCGGCGTGCAGGGGGCTCGGCCTCCCGCGTGCTGGGGCAGCCGTCCTCGCCACTTCCCTTCTGTGAAGGTGGAGCTCAAGTGTCACGACTTCTGATGGGAAATCGTGTTTTTATTCCACTCCCTTCTTTGGTCGTCCTGGGGCCTGTATCCACAGAGCCCCTCCCACCCCGAGAAAGGACTTGCAGGAGCTGGGAGGACCTAACAGCTGAGAGGGAGACGGGCAGGACGGGGACTCCTGCAGGGACAGGCGAGTCGAGGCGATGAGGGTGTCTGCCTTCTGTAGGCCTTGCCTTCCCAGAGCCTGTCCTGCTCGCGTGTCTGCACAGCCCGGGTCCCGGGGCGAGCTTCCAGTGCGGCCCCGCGTCTTCCCGGGGCGACGGCTCACAGAGGTCGTCTCCAAGGAACTGGGTTCCAGAGGTGGAGCCCTGGGGCCCCGTCTGTGTGTGTGATGCTGCCCCAGCACGCGCCGCCCTGCCCGAGCGCCAGGCGGCACCAGGCTCCGCTCCGTGTGGGCGCCGAGGGCAGGTCTGTGCCCACGCTCTCCCACTGCTGCCGATCGCGCCCGACACTTCCCTTCAGCACTGCTTCTGTGCTTGAGTGGCAGCATGAAGAGCTGAAGAACCTTTTTTATACAGAAAGTCCAAAATCGCTGGGTTTGCTTTGTTACAGGAAGACGTGGGGTAGAGCAAAGGCTTTTCGGGCCCTGCAGTCAGACCTGCTCCTTGTGCAGGAGGGCGTGCTGGGGCCCCGGCACAGCGCCCGCTGCTCGCCAAGGCCCAGGGGCCCCAGAGCTCCCCCTGGAGCTGATTCCACACCCCAACGGGACACCTATTTTGTGTAGAAAATAAAAAAGAGATTGTACTTTAGTATGTCTCCATGTAGACTAAGAAGATAGAGTGAGAAATCGGGGCTGGCGTTGGCTTTTGGTTTTCTCCTCCGAAGGCGAGGCTCTGACCAACTGGTGTGTGTGCCCTCGCTGTGTGCGTGCTGTGTGCACGTGTGCGGTGTGGGTGCGGGGTCTGTCTGGAGGCAGTAGGGGACACTACCACTTGAAATGGGGACTAAAAACGTTAATCCTGACGCCAGCAAGGTCCCCAAAATTCGTTCTTCGGTTGAGTGAAGTGAAAAAGCGTTG
Organism: Eptesicus fuscus; assembly: GCF_027574615.1. Taxonomy (NCBI): domain Eukaryota; kingdom Metazoa; phylum Chordata; class Mammalia; order Chiroptera; family Vespertilionidae; genus Eptesicus; species Eptesicus fuscus. The sequence continues at coordinate 97,658,640 of NC_072482.1, forward strand.
TACTCCATTCTGTAGCGCTAACCATTCTCATTAAGGCTGGTTATTCTGTTCTCTCATTGCCTTTCTTGCTTACTTTTTCTTGTGTTCTAAGACTTCTGTCAATCTAACAAAATTGTGCTGTTACCTTCTTTAATGTTTTAATAATTTCAACACTGTCATCTGGAGTTTTTGCAGATGTCCGTCAGAAAATGTACGTGTCCAAATATATTTGAATATCTTGTTGCTGTTGCTCTACTTTCCTGTCTGTCGGGGGCTGAAGACCTGAGTGTAGACTGAGAACGGGAGGGCGTGTGTGTCAGAGGCGCTCTGGGGCGTGAGCAGTGCAGCTCGCAGCGGGGCTGACCCCCCCCCCAGGGACGGAGATGAGCCGGGCAGACCCTCCCCCCCCCACCCCAGGGACGGAGATGAGCCGGGCAGACCCTCCCCCCCCCACCCCAGGGACGGAGATGAGCCGGGCAGACCCCCCACCCCCACCCCCCCCCCAGGGACGGAGATGAGCCGGGCAGACCCTGTGGGGCGGGACTCGAGTCGGCGCAGTGAGAGCATGAGGTGTAGGAAGCAGGGGGCCTCTTTCTGGATTGTTTGTCTCTAAACGCCGCAGTGACAGGTAAGTTACTGTCCACAGAAGCAGGAAAGGGACAGAGGCCTCGAGCAGCAGAGGAGAAGGAGAGGCTGGACGGTCACGGGGACGGGGATGGAGCAGGAGGCAGGGCCCGGGAGCACCGGGGAGCTTCTTCCTTCTGTGCTGGGGGCAGTTTTATGTCCAGTGACTCCAGGCAGAATGGAGGTGTGCGTGAGACTCGGGGGATGCCTGTCTGCGGTCGATCTACCCGTCTCTGTCCTGGCTCTTCCTCCTTCACACTCTCATTCGTCGTCAGTGTGGCCCTGGGCTGGGACTGATCAGCCTTTGCGGCCCCGCAAGGCCCAGTGGGGTGGCTGTGGTCCCCTCTGACCTTGTCTGACCTTTGCACTTTTCTGTTCCCGCCTGCAGAGGCGACAGGAAGAAGGGTATTACAGCCGCCTGGAGGCCGAAAGGCGCCGACTGCACGATGAGGCGGATCGCAGGCTGCTGGAGCCCGAGGAGCCGGCCCTGTGCCGGCCTCCGCTGCCGCGGGGCTACGAGCCCACAGCCCTGCCCGCCCCGGCGGGTGCGCCACCCCCCCCACCGCAGCGCACCACCTCCTCCCTGCAGGCGCAGGCCCTGTCCCCCGACTCCCTGTACACCGCCAAGCTGGTTGCCTACACCGAGGAGGAGGAGGAGGAGAGCCCCGCAGGTCAGGATGAGTGCTCCCGCGCCAGGACGTCGCGCAGGCACCTGAAGCCGCGCCCGGCCTCCGATGGCATCTTTCTCTCCACCTCATTCCAGCCGCCCTCGGCCAGTGCCAACAGTACTGCCCACAAAGCAGGCCAGCCCCCGCCCCCTCCAAAGCCAGCAGGCTTCTACCATCTCGGCCACTCGAGGTCCAGAGGTAAAGGGCGGGGCTGCCAGTCCTCCCTCCTGTCTTGCTGATTGGACCTTGGCATCTGCGCGCTGGAGTATGGTCCGTCTCGGCCACCTCGCTGGGCGTCTGAATCGAGCTGATCAGTGGGCTCAGCCTGGGGACCTCCCTCTGCCTCGATTGCAGTGTCTGCTCCTCTCGCCCCGTGATTCGCACTCTGAAACCCCTCTCTTCACCCCACAGCAATCAGGCCTCCTCCCTCCTCAGTCGTGAAGTACTGTTGGTCTTGGCCTCATTCTCTGCCTCTTGGAGTGATTGCTATGTTAGGTTGAACATGTGCCCTTTTCCCACTTTTGGTGTCTACAGATAATTTCCTCTTATTAACAGTCATGGTGCACATTAGCTTTCTGCTATCTAACGTAAGCAGGGCCTCTGCTCTGGACCACGTGCCTGTGGGGGTGCGGCAGACACCCGAGCAGTGGCCGAGGGCCCGGGCCCGAGACCAGGTCACTTCCTCTCATTGCCCTCCCTCCTCCGAGCTCCGCGGCGCTGGCAGCAGACCCGCCTGTGCCGGACCAGGCCACGGTGCACACTCGGGGAACGTGCTGAGGCAGCACTGAGTGAATTTAAACTACAGTTCTAAGGATTCGGTTCCAGGCTCATCCCAGTGCTGCCACAGAACTGGCGTGCGGGCCGCGCAGCCTCAGACCACGCCGTCAGCTTTAATGAGGGCCGTCTTCTGTGGCCTCCGCGGGGCAGCCCCTGGACTCAGGATAGTTCCAGAGGGAGCGGACTCATCAGAACCCACGGGCCTGTGGCTCGTGTCACGTGTGGCTCGTGCACGTGTGGCGCTCGTGTCACGTGGCTCCCGTGTCACACGTGGCTCCCGCCAGGTCCTTCTCAGCGCTGAGCCACTTGGAAGGCTCAGTGAGTAATGTGTAGATTGAGTCACTCAAACCAAAATTTAATCTTTTTATCAAATTTCTGTTGTAAATATCTAGAAGGTTATACCTTTAAGACTTGTAAGGATTTTTCTCAATCCTTCCCTGAGGATATATATTTAGAAGAAGGGAGGGAAAGAGAGAGAGAAAAATCAATCCGTTGCCTCCCGCACGCCCTGACCGTAGATCGAACCCACAACCTTTTGGTGCAAGGACGGCACTCCAGCCCACAGCCATCGGCCAGGGCAGGAAGGAGGTACATTGTGGAGCGAGATGCCTTCAGCCCCTCACAGCACATGAGCAGCTGGCTTAGGTGTTCTGTAAATGCTGTGACAGCTGAGGAGGAGGTTGGGTAGTAGAGATTGTAGCCGAGTCTCACTCTAACCACCATGGCTTCCAGTCGCACCACTAACCCCATCTGATCTCACGCCTGACGCCGTGGGAGCAGGTCCGCTATGCCGCTCCTCTGAACACCCCTCCCTCCGACAGCACAGAGCGGGCGCTCCTGCCGTTCCTTCCACTGGGCGCCGTGCAGACAGGGCGGGGTCAGAGGTCAGCCTGGCCGTGCACTCGGCGTTCTCTGAAAGGTGTTTGACATGTATGGTCCAGTTCCTATGTAGTCAGTTGGACGTATCTGATTCACTGGAAATTTTGAAAAGTTGGTTTTTACCAGTGGAAGGAACATTGCCATTCTTAACACAGCTCAAAAGATACAACACTTTGGAAACAAGCAAGATGAGTAAAACTTACAATTAAAATCTAAACAGTTCTGTGCAGATAGCTTACCGAAGGCCTGCTGTGATTGGCTGGGGTGAGGTGGGCTCCTGTTGGGTCTTCTGAGTCTGTGCTGAGGTGACTTCCTGTACGTGATCCCGGGAAACGCTTCCGCGCTGCGCAGCGAGTGGGTGCAGGGCCCAGAGGAGCCGCTCCCGCGGGCGGGCAGCGCCTCTGACGGCAGGCCCCGTCCTGGCGACGAGCAGTCCTGTGGCCTGTCCCGTCCAGTCCCCTGCTCTCGGTGCTGCGCCGGCCTTGTCACGGGCAGGTTTTCAGTGGGATTCTCCCTACATAGAAAGGCAGCCCGGGTCATGTGTTACGACTCGGACGATGGGTCCTGGGGCAGATGAGCTTCGGAGCCTTTCCGCTTCGGTCTGCATCCTCTCTGCGTCTTCGCAGCCCTGGCGCAGAGGGCAGGTGGGCCCCAGGCCCCGTGCTGCTCACGCTGTGTTTGTGCGGGCGGCGATTTTGTGCCTGCCGTCAGTGTCCACGCCAGGGACCTTGGTAGCCCATTTGTTTAAAATTTTGTTTAATAATTATAGCCATTTATTTCGGGCGGAAATGCAGTAGCTGCCCTGAAAAGATTCACTTCAGTCGTGCAATCACGTCTTAGTCTGTGGGTCACATGTACTCGGTGACCTTGCAGCAAAGTTCCTGGTGTTGGGAGTGTCTGCAAAGTTCTGCAGCCCCCCACCCAAGGCCCTCTTCTGAGGGTTCTTCTCGTGGGTCTCTGATCTGTGAACTTACTGATCAGAACTTTTGATCGTTACCACCTACGGCCTGTGCTGGCTTCTCTGTCCCCAACGGGCTGGGCAGCCGCCGGGAGCAGTGATTGGATGGCTCAGGCCACGGGAGAAGGGAGTGGCCACTGATGGAGCTTTCGTCTGATTTGAAGCGCTTTCGCTTTCTTCTTTCGTAGCTTAAAACGTCTGATTCCTCTGTGGGCTGTGTGCTTCCCGTGGGCACAGGTTTTGAAATAATGCAGATACTTTAACGCTGACTTTTTCTCTTACGGGAAAGGACCAAACTCGTTCACGGGATCTTCTGGGACACTTGCCGGTGCTCATGAGGCCTGTCGGGACCCGAGAGAGAAGCTGACTAGAAGGTAATTTGCGCCGGACACGTCCTCCCCCTTTTGGCACGAGGCTGCACTGGCCTCAGACTCCGCGGTCTGCCGGCCGGGTGGGCGCGGGCACGGGCTCAGTCAGGACTTCGGAAGCAGTGCCATGCGGCTCTGCGGGTTCTGGGACGGGCCCTGGCGCCCGCGGGACTGCACCCGCCCGCCGGAGGCGCACGGGGAACCACGGCTGCCGCCTGAGCCCGCACAGGTTCTCCTCAGACGTGCTGTTGCCCAAACAGCTCTCAAAACGTAGGTGTTGAGTGAAACCAGAGTCGGTAGCATCTTGGTGCCGTTTCCCACTCAGTGAGGCGCGTGGGCAGGTGCCTCGGGCCGGGAGGGCGCGCCGCACGCTGTGCTTTGAGGTGCCCCTTAGGGGAGCGGCACGTGGAAGCGCCTGCTGGCCGCGGGCTCTGAGACGCGGCTGTGACCGGAGAAGTGACTGTTGGAGGAGGAGGAGGAGGTTTTGCCCTGTCTCCTCCGTGCACTGACTTAGTTAGCATTTACTCACGATTTCAATTCTAGGAACGTCAGGGCAGGATTTAACTGAGAGCGAGTCTCTCTCTTACTGAGCTGTCCCCTGATGTCAGACTGACTCCTTGTTGACTGGTTCCCATGGTGACAAGTAACCTTGTGCCTGCCCCCCTGCAGCCACGAGGCAGGTGTCCCTGGGGGCGCGGGAGCCCCGGAGAACCTCACCTTCAGGGAGCGCCAGCGCCTCTTCTCCCAGGGCCAGGACGTGTCCAACAAGGTGAAAGCCTCCCGCAAACTCACGGAGCTGGAGAACGAGCTGAACACCAAGTGAAGAGGGCGCCTGCTCCCCACGCCTTCCCCCGGCTCCGAGGCCCCGGCGCGTCCTCTGGGCAGCGGCTGGGGTTCAGGACGCTCAGCCCGGGAACTGCTGTTCACCAGCGAGGCCATGTGCACACGAAACACTGTGGGCTCCTTAGTGACCTGCTCCCACCGAGACCTTCTGTGGGTCTCTCTCGAGCCGGGGAGGGGGTGCGGGGAAGGGCAGGAGATGCTGAGGCCGCTCCCCTTCTCCCAGGAGCACCGAGTCCTGTTTCTCTTCCTCTCCGAGAATAGCTTGAACTACCCCGGGGACGGTGCGCTCTGGAGGGCAGCTGGCTGTAGACTGCCGGTGTGTCTGCCGGGAGAACCGCCTGCGGAGGGGGCGGGTCGCGGTCCAGCCTCCTCCTGCCCCGCCCGCTCCTCAGGTGCAAGCCCTCCCGACCCGCTTACCTATTTGATGGGAAAACTTTCTCAACAGAACATTTTGAGGCTTTAAGCTTAGGAAATTTTATTTTTATAAAGGCCAGATTAGTTCTATTAAACCACTGGTGATTTTGAAGGTGGCAGTTAGTGTTAGGACGTTAACTGTTTCAGATGCCCGAGGGGATCTGTGAGGAGCCGCTAGCTCTGTGTTTCGGGGAAAGGAGCAGGTGTCTGGATGTGAGTTGCGGGGGAGGGGAGCCGAGGGAGCCGCCGCTGCTCAGGGATTTTCCCTTCGGCCGAGAGGGACGCCACGTGCTGCAGGGAGGCTCTGCCCCCGGCCCCTCGTTACGTCCTGAGAATGACTGTGTGGCAGTTCAAGCTATTTCTGTGCACTCTGGTAGGATTATTTAATTTCCATTGGTTGAATTATTAGTTACACTGTGTTTCTTCAGCTGTGACTGGCTGATGTCGGGGAGACGGACCTCACTTTGATTTCTCTTGTGTGATGTTAAATGGTAAATTACTTGTGATTTGAGCAAATTTCCTCTGGACAACCCCTGAGGTGGGGTCGGGAGGCTTTTCTGTACCAGGTTGCTCTCAGAAATGTGTCTGTTAGAAACCGCACCCTTCGCATAGAGGGGGAGGGGCTTCCGGCCTGGGAACCACGGGGGTGAGAGCTGTAGGATCAGCGTCCTCGCGGCCAGGGCTCTGGCTGGAGGTGTGTGAGGTCCGCGGAGGGGCCTGCGTGGCTATGAAGGATCGCACGGCGCTGGCGGCTGGAGAGCAGGCTCCTCCCAGGCACCGAGAGACACTGCAGCCTCACGGGGCGAAGCCCACTTTGCCCTGAGATGCTGCGGACCAACTGCTGTTCTGTTCCCGTGGAAAGGCCGCGCCCACCACACGTGAACGACATGCGGACACTGCACAGGCGGCGGCTCTGCCTCCAGGGTCGGCCTTCCATGACTGCACTACTGCGGCCCATCAACTGCTGTAGCTTCCCTTCTGCTGTACCCAGCCCAGCCTGTTTTTAATAAACTTTGTACGTATTTAAGTGCATTTGCTGCTGTTGGTTTTAATAGCACTGGCCAGATTGTGCTTGTAACAGCAGCCTCCTTCCCCGTCCCCTCCTGCCTGCCTGTCATTCACTGAACAGGAGCCCGGTGTCCTGTCCTTCGGGCAGTGTTCCCAGGTGGTCCCGTGGAGCAGGCGGATGCAGCGGGACTGCGGGGGGGCGGGGGGGAGGGCGGGGGCACAGGCTCTCACGCGGGGCCCATTGTCTTCATGCAGGCAGGTGCCCTTCGGCCAGAAACTGGGGACAGTGGTTCCGTGCCCCCCACAGCAGGTCCAGGAGACAATGCAGAGTTTACATAAACATGCAGCTGGTGACGTGATTGGAGAGCGGCTGCAGCGTTTGGACAGGTTCAAGCCTCAGACTGATGAGAGGGCACAGTCCTCTCATGGCCACGTGCAAGTCCCAGCGTGGAGGGCAGGGCCCTCCCAGCACCATGATAGCCAACAGCTGTAGTTGTGAGCTTGAACCTGTGGTCCGAACACGGGCCCCACGTGCCTGAGTGATGTGGGCTTGATAGAGTTCAGGTGCATGTAATTGAGTAGGATGGAAACCCACGAGAATGCTGTAAACATCCTGACCAGCCCTCACTGTGCCTCGTGGCATCGGCTATAAAAGACACGGCTTGTAGTCCGTGGCGCTGTCGCTAGCTCTCCATCAGAGGACAGCGTCCCACCCAGCCCCAGCTTCGTTCTCATCTGTCCCCAATCCTTCACCGCCCCCTCAGGGTCACTGAACCTGGCTGAGCTGGCGCGGCACATACGGCGCCCGGGGCTGAGCATGCCAAGGCCGTGCCGGCTCCCCAGTTGTGGAGATGGCAGCCTTTTTGGGAAAATGAAATTCTTCCCTTCGGGGAGCAGGGGCTGCTGAGGCGGAGGTTCCCGCCGAGGCAGAGAGGCTGCTGAGCCCGGAGCCTGGCCCGGCCTGGAGCCCAGGCAGGGACGGTGCTAGCCGTGGGGTCGGACGGCTGCAGGAGGCCCAGAAGGTTCCAGGCGTCCTCAAACTACGGCCCGCGGGCCACATGTGGGTGTTTTTGCCGTTTTGTTTTTTTACTTCAAAATAAGATATGTGCCGTGTGCATAGGAATTTGTTCATAGTTTTTTTTAAACTATAGTCCGGCCCTCCAACGGTCTGAGGGACAGTGAGCTGGCCCCTGTTTACCAAGTCTGGGGACCCCTGGTACGCCCTTCCTCCCACTTCCTGCCGGTCCTTCTGAGGGAAGCGTGGCAGGAGTGCTGGGCGATGGCACCCTTCTGCGGTGTGCGCGGTCTGGCAGCAGGTGGCCGGGGACGGACGGTGGGCAGAGCGGGGCTGTCGGGGGGCAGCCTTCCTTTAAACAAGCCCCCGTGTCTCGGGGTGTCTCGGGGCCACCCCTGTCCCCGGGCGGTGCTCCCGCCTGGTCGCCTGCTTTCTCACGTGTTGGTGGGGCTGTGGGGCTGCACGGTGACGGGCCCCGCTTCCACGTGGATGGTGAAGGCGAATGCGCCATCGAGGGCGCCCCCCACAGGAGCGGGAGCACAGGTTAGCGTGTGGCTTTGGAGGGGGCAGCCCCACAGGAAGCCAGCCCTGCCGGCCACACTGCCCGGGAGCAGGGGGGGACCGCGTCCGTGTGTCTTGGTTTCTGTTAAGTATCGAACCTCCACTCCTGGAGACGCGGGCGAGGAGCCGGAAGGTCGGGCACCTGGAGGGCCTGTGGCTGCCCGCGATTCTCCGCCCCGAGGCCCTGACTCCCGGTGACAGGGAAGCCCTGCTCCCAGCAGACGGCTCTGCCCGGCTTCCCTCCACCTGGTTCCTTCCCTGCCACGGGCCGCGCCCCGCAGGAACGGGGAGAGGGGGCGGGAACGGGGGGGGGGGAGGGGGCGGGACCGGTGACCCTCGTCAGGGCAGCGCCCCGCAGGGAGCCCCGCGAAGCTGGGGGGACCCTGTGGCCCTCAGCCGAGGCCTGGCCTCCCCGGGTGGGCAGGGGCCGCCGGCGGGTTGGAGACCAGAGCCGGGCGGTACCGGCGGGAGCAGCGCTTCCGGAGCCCCTGCAGCAGGCGCTCTGGGCATCGCTGAGGACAGACCCCCAGGGCAGAGGGGGTCTCCCTGAGAGGGGGTGTCTGAGGGGGAGAAGGGTCTGGGGGGCAGGGCATGAGGGGTCCCCCGGCTCGGGCCTGGCGGGCAGCAATGCCGGTGAGTCCGCAGCTGCCTTTAAGTTTGGAAAAGATGAAGGTGCAGATGCCGGGGAGGGAGCTGGGCCCGGCTGACGGCTGCCCCATCTCCGCCGCCCCTCCCCCCGCTCCTCCCTCTGTCCCACCCTCTTCCCCTCGCCCCGCCCCTCCTCCTATATGCTCCGCCCCCAACCCCGCCCCTCCCCTCTACCCCCCTCCCCCTGCTCCTCCCTGTCTGCCCCTCCCCTCTTCCCCCTCGCCCCGCCCCTCCGCCCCCAGCCCCCCCCCCGCACTGCCCGCGCCCTAACCCTAAAGCCGCGGTCGCAGTGCCGGCCACGCCCTCCCCCCTGCGCAGCGCCCCGGGACGGAGAGGAGGCCGGTGACCCACGCTGGTGCCTTTACGTCCGACAGCACCACGGGCCGCGGCCCTGAAAGGTTCACGAGCGACGGCGGCCCTGCAAACGCCGCTCCGGCCCCGCGAGCAGCTCACACGGCCCGGCCCTGCGCGGGGACCTGAGCTCCTGTCCCGAGGCGGCCCCGCCTGCCGGTGCCGGTGCCGGTGCTGGTGCCGGAGCCGGTGCCGGTGCCGGTGCCGGTGCCGGTGCTGGAACTGGAGCTGGGCCGCGGGCGGTGCTGGGGGGCGGGCTGAGGGCGAGGGCGCGGGTCCGAGGGTGCACTCCCTCCCCCCTCCCCCGACTGTGGCTCCAGGCTTCGCCGCCACCTGGACGCTGTGGGAGAGGGGCGCCCCCGCCCCGTCCTGCTTCCTGTCCGCGGCCTGGGGCCCTGGGGGGCCTGAGGGGCCTAGGGGCCTGGGGAGGGCGCTCTGCGCCCGGCCACCTGCCGGCTCCGCGCACCTGGGCGTCTGTTCCGAGGGCGCGAGCTTCCTCCGCGGGCGGGTCCGTTCCTCGCGGGAAGGCGGCGGTCGCGCCCTCGGGACCTCGGGGCGAAAAGCAGAAACGTTGGTGCTTCGCCCCAGGAGACCGGGGCTTCCGGGGCTGGGGGCGCGGCGTTTGGGGGAAGCGTCCCGGCGCTTAGCTCCTCCCCGTCCTCCCCACCCGGCGCCCCCTCGCCCGCCCGCCCGCCGAGACCCGGCCGGACCCAACGTCCGGTGCCCGCCCCGCCCCACGAGTGGGCGATGCCAGCGGCGCGCGGTGGGCGGTGGGGGCGCCTCCCTGAGCGGCGGGCCCGGCAGCTGCAGCGGCAAATGCAGGTGAGGGGGGGCGACCTCCGGGAGCCTGCCCCCTGCCCTCTGTCCCCTGCCCTCTGACCCCCTGCCCTCTGACACCCCCTCCCCCCGAGCACAGGGCCTGGAAGCGGTGGGGTGGGTTTGGGGGTCCTACCGAGGTAAAGAGCAGGCACGCCACATGGGTGGGGCCTGCATCATCACCTCTAACCACTGAGCTTCCCCTGCTGCACCTGAGGGGGGGGGCCTACCCCGGTCACCTCCTGTCCCCACCTGCCCCCCTCCCCATCCACTCCTCTCCTCCTGGGCCTCCCCCACCCCCTGCTCACCTGTCCCCTCTCCACCCAGTGCCTCACTCCCACCCGCACCCCCACCGAGGCGCCTGCCACCCTGAGTGCTGTGCTCAGTGCCAGAATGGGGGGCCAGGCATAACTCTGGTCTCTCGGGTCCTGCCCTCCGGGTGAGGGAGCACAGGGAATGGTGGGTAAACACCCAGACGAGTGGACACCGTGGGCGGCCGTGGTCACTGCCGCCCAGGCAGGTGCAGCCTCCCAGCGGGGGTGCAGCCACAGGGCCGCCTGGGCCGGGAGGGCGAGGAGCTGGGAGGGGCTGTGTGGGCTGAGGGCCTCCCTGGAGGAGAAACGCTGAGCCTGGTGTGGCCGTGGCCGTGGCCGTGGCCAAGGGGCTGGGACTGGGAAGCCTGGGGCAGGTAGGCGGCGGGTTGGGGCGGAGAGGCCAGAGGTCAGCGCCTGGCGGGCAGGCAGGGCTGTGCAGGACGTCCCTGTCCTGTGGGCAGGAGGGGCTGCTGACGAGGCGTGGGAGAGAGGGAAGGCGCGGGAGATCTGTGTTTTGAAAATTGCACTTCGTGGAGCAAGGTGGGCAGGGCGACCTGCAGGCCGGCGGCGGGAGGGCCGTCCAGGCAGGGCGTCCGGGAGGGGAGGCAGAATGAGGCCGCTGAGGGTCGGCCCCAGCAAAGCAAGCAACTCTGGTGAAAACTGTTTAAAAGCCTCTGGGATTGCTCACGGGCACGCATCAAGGAGAAACGCCGAGAAAACCCACCTCACGTCAGAACGAGGATGGGCGCGACACGCAGGCGCCTGCCTGACCCCTGGGTGGGGCGCCCAGGAGCTGCTGGTCGGAGCCACGGGGAATGGGTCACAGACTCGGGGGCGGGGGCTGGCTCCTTCCCCAGCCCCGTGCGGAGGCGCCTGCCTCTCTCCGCGGACTCGGTCCTGGGGGGACGGTGCCCCTCGACGCTGACGTGGACGTTCTCTTGGGTGAGGCCAAAGAAGAGCGGATCGCTGAGCTGGAAACGGAAAACGCTGTTCTTCACCTGAGACTGGCCCAGGTGACATCCCCGTCTCGTGGCTGAGCTGTGAGGCCCGGGGCGGACCTCAGTGGTCAGTCTGCCACGGCCCTGCCCGCCCCATCTGCAGCCCGAGCTCCCTGCTCTCACCCCCCCACCCCCCACGAGAGCGGTGCCGGCTGGGCAAAGACGTCAGCACGTTCTGTCACCAGGGAGCCTGGCGTGGGCTGTCCACGCGTGACCGCTTGGGCTCCTGTAGAAACCCCTGAAGACGCCCCGCGTGTCCCCTCGTCCCCAGGCCCACGGGAGCCCCCGTGCCTCGGGCTGCTCTTTGATGCCGGCATCCGCCCCTGGCACCTGCCCCTGGCACCCGCCCGCCCTCCTGGGCCTTCAGACACCCTGCACCTCTGATGCTGTCCCGAGTCCCACCGTCACAAGCGCCCCACATGCGGCCCCTGCTCAGAGGCGGGGTTGGAAGGCCGCCATCCTGTTTTTCTCCACAACCTCAGCGCCTAAGGCTGGCGGGGACGGCGGGGACGAGGTGGCGCGAGGGCCTCCCACAGCGGACACGCTCGCTCCTCCGGCTGCAGCAGGCGGCTCAGGTAGGCGCCGGGGCGGGCACCCTGCCCCAGGGAACGGCTCTGTGGGTGACTCGCTCGGTGCTGGACTTCTGGTCAGTTGTGTGAGGCCCGCGGCCCCAGGAGCCCAGTCTCGGGCGGAGAGGGGCCTTGATTCGGGGAGCAGAGCTGCTTGCGGGGCGGCCGCTGCCCTGCCCTGAGGCGGTGGGCTGACCGCAGCTCTGCTCCCCACCGACCACACAGAGCACCCCGAAAGCACCTGTGAGTGTGCGGACGGAGGGGCCACGTGCTGCCCCACAGCTCGGAGGCCTGCGCGGTGGCCTTGCAGACGCAGGGACTGAAGGAGCCGCAGAGGGGGGTCCAAAATGAAAACTTCGAAGTAAAAAGCAGTTTGTGGGGGTCGTCACGTCCTAGGGCGGAGTCTGCCGAGGATCAGAGCTGGCTCCCGGGTCCCAGGGGACCGAGCCGGCACCCAGGACGTCAGCACACAGGCCAACCTCCCCGTGCAGGAAGCCGGCTTCCCGGGCCGCTGGGGACGCTGGATTGCGCCAGTACCTCAAACGCAGGCGCAGGAACCGCGGCGGCGGCCGTGACTGCGCTTGGGTTTAAGCAGACTGAGTTCATGACACACGGATGCCCGTGACAGCGGCTGCGGGCTGTCCTCCTCGATAGACGCATCGGTGACCATCTCGGTGACGCCGTGGCAGCCAGAGACCCTAACTGGCCCCTCTGCCGTGACAGCGGCTGCGCCAGGACCTGCGGGAGCTCCGGGCCGCCTCCGCGGACCTTCTCGGGAGCTGCCGGGACCAGCAGCAGGACTCTCTCTCCCGGATCCTGGCGGCCGTGCAGAGCGCGCAGCACCACGGGGCGCTGCCATGTAAGGGGTCCCCTCCCACCCGGGAAGCGGGCCCGCAGGCCTGGCGTCCAGGAGTCCACCCGCCGGTCCGCCCTGGTCCCTCCGCTCTCACGTCCTGTCCCCACTTGTCAGTAAGGACTCGGCTGCCCTGGAGTCCAGGCAGGCTTGTCCCTGCAGCCAGGCTCCGTGCCCCTCCTCCGGGGTCTCCGTGGAATGTTCCGGTGTTGGGGCCGTGGCTGCCACGTGTCCGGTCCCTCACCAGCGGTGCCGAGCGCTGTGCCAGTTAGTCACGGGGTCAGCGCACAGCAGCCCCTGCCGCGGCCCTAACGCAGCCCACAGCCCTGGGCACCCGCTGCCCCGGTCTTTCTGAATGCCCTGCCCTCGGAGGAGGTGGGTGGGAGCCAGGGGGGGCTCTCTCCCACGAACCTCGTTGTGACGGGGAGCCACCCCTCCCAGCGTGGCGAGCCCGGGCCCTGCGCCTGGAGCAGTCCCTGCAGGAGCTGAGCGCCCGCTTCCACCGCGAGAGGCAGAGGCGGCGGCGGCTGCACAACCGCCTGGTGGTGAGCGTGCGGGCGCCTCCTGTTCCCGCGGGGACGTCGGGAGGGAGGAGAGCCAGGGGGCCGGCGCTTCACTCCCGGGGCGGGCACGCCAGGCAGTGGAGGGTGTGAGAGGCAATGGGGGACCTTGCGAGAGGGCGGGGCGCTGTGGCTCGTAGGGATCTGTTCAGCAGGGGGATGGGGGTAGGAGGCCCCGCACACATCTCCACCCAAGGCCCCGAGCGGGGAGGCGGCGGCGGGCTCAGGAGCAAGGGCTGTGCTGTTGCAGGAGCTGCAGGGGAACATCAGAGTCCACTGTCGGATCCGCCCCGCAATGCCTGCGGCCGCCGAGCCTCCCGACCCCGTGTCACACAGCAGGTAATCTGTGTGTGCACATGTTCATGCATGTATGTATGTGTGCGTGCATGCATGGTGCACATGTGTTTTACGGGGAAAACAGACGTGGCAGTGAAACCGCACGCCTGCTATTTCCCAGCCGTGGTCCCTAAGCAGGGGCCCCGGGCTCTGGGTGACGTGTTTTCACGCTGTTCCCCCCCGCAGCTCTGCGTCCGGAGACGTGGCCCACGCGGTGGACGACGTGAGTGGTGTTTCCTGACCAATGAACTGGGAGGAGCCATCTGTGATGGCGTAGATGTTCCCCAGGTGCCCCCCGCGGTGCCACCGAGGTGCAGTGACCACGAACCTCCTGCTCTGTCCCGCGCAGGCTCAGCTGAGGAAGGCGGTTTTGTTTCTTCGTTTCCGTTGACCTCCTGTGGCCCCCTGCCCTGACCTGCACACCTGTGCGTGTGTGGGCCTGTGCGTGTGTGGGCCTGTGCAGTGTGCGCACCTGTGCGTGTGTGGGCCTGTGCAGTGGGCGCACCTGTGTGTGTGGGGGGGCTGTGCAGTGTGCGCACCTGTGCGTGTGTGGGCCTGTGCAGTGGGCGCACCTGTGTGTGTGTGGGCCTGTGCAGTGGGCACACCTGTGCGTGTGCGGGCTGTGCAGTGGGCGCACCTGTGTGTGTGGGGGGGCTGTGCAGTGGGCGCACCTGTGCGTGTGTGGGCCTGTGCAGTGGGCGCACCTGTGTGTGTGTGGGCCTGTGCAGTGAGCGCACCTGTGCGTGTGTGGGCCTGTGCAGTGTGCGCACCTGTGCGTGTGGGGGCTGTGCAGTGGGCGCACCTGTGTGTGTGCGGACTGTGCAGTGTGCGCACCTGTGCGTGTGGGGGCTGTGCAGTGGGCGCACCTGTGCGTGTGTGGGCCTGTGCAGTGGGCGCACCTGTGTGTGTGTGGGCCTGTGCAGTGGGCGCACCTGTGCGTGTGCGGGCTGTGCAGTGGGCACACCTGTGTGTGTGTGTGGGCTGTGCAGTGGGCACACCTGTGCGTGTGTGGGCCTGTGCAGTGGGCGCACCTGTGTGTGTGCGGACTGTGCAGTGGGCACACCTGTGTGTGTGCGGGCTGTGCAGTGGGCACACCTGTATGTGTGCGGGCTGTGCAGTGGGCACACGTGTGCGAGTGCGGGCTGTGCAGTGGGCGCACCTGTGCGTGTGTGGGCCTGTGCAGTGGGCGCACCTGTGCGTGTGGGGGCCTGTGCAGTGGGCGCACCTGTGCGTGTGCGGGCTGTGCAGTGGGCGCACCTGTGCGTGTGCGGGCTGTGCAGTGGGCGCACCTGTGTGTGTGCGGGCTGTGCAGTGGGCGCACCTGTGCGTGTGCGGGCTGTGCAGTGGGCGCACCTGTGCGTGTGCGGGCTGTGCAGTGGGCACACCTGTGTGTGTGCGGGCTGTGCAGTGGGCGCACCTGTGTGTGTGCGGGCTGTGCAGTGGCCGCACCTGTGCGTGTGTGGGCCTGTGCAGTGGGCGCACCTGTGCATGTGGGGGCCTGTGCAGTGGGCACACCTGTGTGTGTGCGGGCTGTGCAGTGGGCGCACCTGTGTGTGTGCGGGCTGTGCAGTGGGCACACGTGTGCGAGTGCGGGCTGTGCAGTGGGCACACCTGTGTGTGTGTGTGTGCGGGCTGTGCAGTGGGCACACCTGTGTGTGTGTGGGCCTGTGCAGTGGGCACACCTGTGAGTGTGCGGGCTGTGCAGTGGGCACACCTGTGTGTGTGTGTGGGCTGTGCAGTGGGCACACGTGTGCGAGTGCGGGCTGTGCAGTGGGCGCACCTGTGTGTGTGCGGGCTGTGCAGTGGGCACACCTGTGTGTGTGCGGGCTGTGCAGTGGGCACACCTGTGTGTGTGTGGGCCTGTGCAGTGGGCACACCTGTGCGTGTGGGGGCCTGTGCAGTGGGCGCACCTGTGCGTGTGCGGACTGTGCAGTGGGTGCACCTGTGCGTGTGTGGGCTGTGCAGTGTGCGCACGTGTGCGTGTGCGGGCTGTGCAGTGGGCGCACCTGTGTGTGTGCGGCCTGTGCAGTGGGCGCACGTGTGCGTGTGCGGGCTGTGCAGTGGGCGCACCTGTGCATGTGGGGGCCTGTGCAGTGGGCACACGTGTGCGTGTGCGGGCTGTGCAGTGGGCACACCTGTGTGTGTGCGGGCTGTGCAGTGGGCACACCTGTGAGTGTGCGGGCTGTGCAGTGGGCACACCTGTGCGTGTGCGGGCTGTGCAGTGGGCACACCTGTGTGTGTGGGCCTGTGCAGTGGGCGCACCTGTGTGTGTGCGGGCTGTGCAGTGGGCACACCTGTGTGTGTGCGGGCTGTGCAGTGGGCACACCTGTGTGTGTGCGGGCTGTGCAGTGGCCGCACCTGTGCGTGTGTGGGCCTGTGCAGTGGGCGCACCTGTGTGTGTGCGGACTGTGCAGTGGGCGCACCTGTGTGTGTGCGGGCTGTGCAAGGACAGCACTTCACATGAGTCAGTGCACTTGAACGGCCTGAAGTTTGCAGCGTAAGAAAAGAAACCCAATGCGAAGCCGTGGGGTTAAGTGTGAACTCCGTGTTAAAGCGGAACGGACACATCAGATGAACGAAGGCAGAGCTGACGTTTTATGAGCTGATCTGAGCAAACATCAGTTCAACCAGCAGCGCCGCCCTGAGGTGGTGAGGAGGGCTGCACCCAGGGGAGGGAGACCACAGAGAAGGGGCAGCAGAGAGAGGCGCTCGCTGATTGGCTGCAGCAGAGAGAGGCGCTCGCTGATTGGCTGCAGCAGAGAGAGGCGCTCGCTGATTGGCTGCAGCAGAGAGAGGCGCTCGCTGATTGGCTGCAGGTGAAGCGGCTGGCTCTTCGGGGACGGGCTGTCCCGTGTTTCACCTGTTACCGAGGCCCCAGGGCAGTGAGGCGCTGGGTCTGGGGCCTCCTCAGTTAACGCTGCTGTGAACTCACACTCACGTGTTTCTTAGCTTCTTGCACCAAAAGGGCCAGAGGCGGCGGCGAAAGCCCTGAGCCCCGCGCCGTCGGGGTACAGGGACCCTTCGGGGTCTGTGTTGCAGGGGTCCCTCCAAGGCTCCTCGTCTTTCCCACAACTGCCGTCGGGTCGGCCTGGTGATGGGGACGGACCAGCAGCAGCTCCTCCCAAAGGGCCGTGGGCGGGCTGCTGGCGCCCTCCTTTATAAGCCAGCGAGGGACACGCCAAATTCCTTGTTTTGTTTTGGGGGTTTTTCCTCTTGACCTCTGGTCTGACGCACCAACATCACTGAATCGGGTGAAGGGGCACTGAGGTGCTCCCTGTTGGGGGACGAGGGCTCCTTTCAATGCAGATTCCTGTTAGTCCCTCCTTTGGGCCGAAGACCTCGGAACACATTGGAGGCACGGCCTCCCCTGCACTTCCCACGCCTGTGGGCGCCGAGCGCAGGGGCCCCGAGCGCAGGATCTGAGGCCTGGCCGGCCCTGGGGCTCCTCCTCCTCCTCGCTGTCCTCCTCTGCCACTCTGTCGGCACTGCTCCCGTCCTCCGGCTCCCCCGGCTCTTCCAACTCAGACGTTGGCAAGTTTTAAAAAGACGCACCAGGATGAGGTGACATTCTTCGGATTGGGGCGTTTGGATTGTTTTTAAAAATCAGCAGAATTCAAGTGGTTTCTTGATGCACAGACCTGCTTGTTCAAGGGCCTCACGCCAGTAGAGTGCGGAGACAGCAGGCGACGGGTGCGGTGACGCCGTCCGCTCGGCTCCGTGTCCGCCTTGGCCTCCGGGAGGCCGGCGAGCGTGTTTGCTGGGGTGGGGACGCAGCGCCCGTCAGAGCGCAGTGCGAGCCAGCGTGAACCGTCGGGGAGGCGGCCTGTGAATACGCCCCGAGAGTCCGCCGCTGCCTGGGCCTGGGGTCGTCAGGTGGTTCGTGTTTTCCACGGAACTCGCAGCGGCGTGTCTGACGACAGGCTTCCTGCCGGCGGCGCTGACCCGCTGGCCTCCCAGCTGCCCTGATCCTCAGGGTTACTGAGCCGGTCAGTCCCCGGTCACTGAGTTCTGGTGTCGCTCACACAGGGTCAAGACGAGGTCAGACTATCGCTGGGAAGGTGCTGGGCAGAGAGGGGAAGATCGGGCGCACCTGAGGAGGTGCTCAGAGATCCAGATTTGCAGGGTCCTTAACAAATAGCCGTCCTGCGAGGCAGGTTCTCGGGGCCCAGAGCCGGGTTGGGACCGCTGGTGTCCCCGGGAGCACGTGGCGTCCATGGGGAGCACGTGGCGTCCATGGGGAGCACGTGGCGTCCCTGAGAGCACGTGTTCATGGGAGGTCAGCCCGGCGGCGCCTGCCCCAGAGGGAGCGTGTCGTCAGGCTGACAGCTCTCAGGTTTAGGTAAAAGGAACCTGTTGGCCCAGGAGCGGGGTCTCCCGGGGAGATGGGGGCTGCGTGTGTCTGAATGAGGAGGACTCATGAGGCCGGCAGGAGGGGCTCCAACTGTTGGCGAAGGTTGAACTCGGCTCTGGGATCCTCTCCGATGCCGTTTAGCACCCACTGCTCCCCGTGGGCGACAGCGGAGCGGCCACGGGGATTTGGGTTCCGGCTGGTTTGTGGCTTCCAGACTCCTGGGTGGTGTGGCTGAGCCTCGGGGAGGCATGTGAGCCTCTGCGTTGTTCGTTTGTTTGTCTTTATGACTGAAGTGTAGGCGTCTGGGACGCCCAGCCCTTTGGGGCTGTTGCTGTGCGCTCGCCCGGCGCCCTGGGGTGACGCTTTGGCGTGACTTTAGAGGAATTCACGAGACCAGGCAACAGGAGAAGGAGGCCGAGCCGCAGGGAGGGCGGCGGCCGCGGTCAGACGGGCTCAGAGCCAGGAGCCCGGGCTCTGCCCTTCCCGTGAGGCCGCGCCCGTCCGGGTGAGCGCCGGGCCTTCGCCCGCATCTGGGGTGACAGGACCCGGAGCCCCTCCCATTCACACCCGACCAGGGATCGGACCCTCAACCTCTTGGTGCCGGGATGCTCCAGCCAGGGAGCCACGCCGGCCAGGGCGGTTTCCTGATTCTTCCCTCTCCCGTTTCCCGTGAATTCGCATTTGGCTTTAGAATGGGAACTGGCTCAGGAGACGTTTTGCTTTAAGGGAAGCTACGCTGAGGCCGCGTTTCTGGCTGGACACGGCCTTGGCTTCCCTGCGCGGCTGTCGTGGGCAAATCGCGTGCAAACAGCTGGGGTCCTCACAGCCCCGCCCTCCACGTCAGGTGTGCGTGAGCTCTCAGGCCGGGGCTCTGGGCACCCCTCCCGGCCCTGACTTTCGCCCCCACATGGGGGCAGCAGGCCCCTCCGAAGGGCCGAGGGCCAGGGTTGCCGCCTCTGAGGGCCATACGGTCTCTGTCTCAGCCACTCAGCTGTGCAGTCGGGGAAAACGCGGCACAGATGGCGATGGAGCGGGCGGGCTGTGTCCCCGGGACTCTGTTCTCAGGGTGGGATCGGCTCTGCTGGCCTCTGCAGGGGGGCGGGGGGTCACCGCTGCCTCCGCTCGGGGTCGCCGCTGCAGCCTGGCCGGGCCTCACCGCCTGTCACCCTTGCCCACTAGGAGACGGTCCTGGTGCGGTGCAGCCGGCCCGGTCACCACGCCGTTCACAAGACGTTTCACTTTGAAAGGTAAGTGCTGTCAGGAGGCCGTGAGCGCGAGTGGCACAGACGTGCGTGTCGGTGAGGGTGATGAAGAGGGTACAGCCATCCCCTCGTGGCTGATGGCGAAGGAACAGGGACGCACTTCAACGCCTGGGGCCGGAGCACGTGGGCACCCACCTGCACGGTGAACGGGCCTCGAGCTGCACGTCACACGCGGTGCGAGAACTAAGGGGAGCCTAGGCCCAAATGGAAAGCATGAAACCCTAAGACGTGGGCAGGAGATCAGGACACAGGCGGGGCCTGGGTGACCAGGGAATTCTCAGAAACGCCGCCGCAAGCGTGACCCGTAGAAGAAGGAAGATGGAACGGTTTTCCCCTGAGGCCTGGGCTCCACCTGGCGTGCATCCGTGTTCCCCACGAGGACGGGTCCCTCCATCCTGTCCCCGTTGGTCCGTCCCCTGCGGCGCACCCCGCGGCCACGACACCGTTTGTAGATCTCTCTCCGGTCCCGTGGTGTCTGTCGATTCCTGTGGCCGACCGCGCTGTCTCAGGCCCCACGCTGTTCTCTCCCAAGGTTCTCCTATGAATTTTATATTCAAATTGTCTAGTCCCCCCAAACCCGAGGGTCTTTGTGACATGGGGGGCAGGTGAGCTTATAAACTAACTTGGGAAAACTAACGTCCTCACGGAGCCGCGCCTCCACGTCCCGGGACACGGCGCCCTTTCTGTTCTCTGCGTGTAACTCGCGCCGGCGGGTGCGTCAGGCTCCTCACGGAGGCGGCACTGCCTGCTGGTGGGTGCCAGGCCTCACCCCTCTCTGCCCGGCCTGGGAGCGTCTGAGTCTCGTCCGACCTACTTGGTTGGCGATGCATGAACGTCAGACGTTTGCTCCTGAATCTTACGAACGGCCCCTCCTGGGCTCTGCTGTGAGCTGCTTCCTCCATCCCCAGCCGCCGGCCGTGGCCGCTGCCCGCGGAGCAGGTGGCAGGACCGTCCCTCCCTCGCTGGCTGGAGAGACGCAGGGTTTCTCGTTGCGATGCTTACGGAGCCCGGAACACGCTCGGTGCGGAAAACACTGCCACCCCTGCCCAGATGGAGGCCTGGGGACAGCCGTGTGCTCACGGTGGAGGCCTCGGGGACAGCCGTGTGCTCACAGGTGGAGGCCTGGGGGACAGCCGTGTGCTCACAGGTGGAGGCCTCGGGGACAGCCGTGTGCTCACAGGTGGAGGTCTGGGGACAGCCGTGTGCTCACAGGTGGAGGCCTCGGGGACAGCCGTGCTCACAGGTGGAGGCCTCGGGGACAGCCGTGTGCTCACAGGTGGAGGCCTCGGGGACAGCCGTGTGCTCACAGATGGAGGCCTCGGGGACAGCCGTGTGCTCACGGTGGAGGCTTCGGGGACAGCCGTGTGCTCTCAGGTGGAGGCCTGGGGGACAGCCGTGTGCTCACAGGTGGAGGCCTGGGGGACAGCCGTATGCTCACAGATGGAGGCCTCGGGGACAGCCGTGTGCTCACGGTGGAGGCCTGGGGACAGCCGTGTGCTCTCAGGTGGAGGCCTGGTGACAGCCGTGTGCTCTCAGGTGGAGGCCTGGGGACAGCCGTGCTCACAGGTGGAGGTCTGGGGACAGCCGTGTGCTCACAGGTGGAGGTCTGGGGACAGCCGTGCGCTCACAGGTGGAGGCCTGGGGGACAGCCGTGCGCTCACAGATGGGGGCCTGGGGGACAGCCGTGCGCTCACAGATGGGGGCCTGGGGAACAGCCGTGCGCTCACAGGTGGAGGTCTGGGGACAGCCGTGTGCTCACAGGTGGAGGTCTGGGGACAGCCGTGTGCTCACAGATGGAGGCCTCGGGGACAGCCGTGTGCTCACAGGTGGAGGCCTCGGGGACAGCCGTGTGCTCACAGGTGGAGGCCTGGGGGACAGCCGTGTGCTCACGGCCAGCACAGGGTCTGCGTCAGGATTTTGGAAAACTGACGGAGACATGCGGTCGTTGACCTTTGGGGCGATGCTCGGGGATCACGGCCGAGAAGGGCAGTGCTGGCCTGACAGCTCGGAGACCTGCGTGTCCGCACGGGGTGGCGGCAGGAAGGCCTCGTTGAGGAGTTCATGGTGGTGGCCGCCTCCTCGGCCGGCGTCTTCCCTGAGGAGGTCGTCCTGACGTGACAGCCTGGTCCTTCGCATCCGGGATAACATCCTGGAACTCGCGGGTGTTCCTCTTCCCGGCCCCTCGGCGCGGCTGCTGGAGCGCTAACCGTTGTGTCAACCGCCCTGCACCCACCTCAGTAGGAAGGAGTGTGTCTGTCCTTTGACTTTTACCCAGAGTCCCCCTCCCGCCCTCCCTCTGCTTTCTCCCGCCGTGCTCACCTGTCACCGGTGACTTCCCGTGAGCCACCTGCGTCTTCCCCTTTGACCGTCACGTGAACCAGGTGCCGAGCTGCCCTTCTCTGAGCGTCACCTCACCCCCTGGCGGGCTGCTCCCGCCGTTTGCCGACAGATTCGGCTCAAAAACGATTCTTCAAGGTTTGAGGTTACTCATTGGCACCGCTCACGGCAGGAGCGTGACGTGGTGATGCCGTGATTTCTGAAAGCGCCATCCTCCTCCAGAGGTACGGACGGACGGTGACTCCGAAGGCACCTGAGGTGGGCGCTGCGGCCGCCACGGCGGTTCCGGTTGAGTCGCCAACAGGCCTGGGCCACGTGGGCCCGGGCACCCGGGGCCGCTCGCTGTCCATCTGCTTTAATATTTGGATTGATTTGGGGTGGACGGTTCAAAGATGCTCGAGGAGCCTGCCCTCGCCCTCGCCCTCGCCCGCCCGCTCGCTCTGCGTGGCCTCGGAGGGTGCGGGACCGGCAGCCCCGTGGGCAGGGCCCGGGTCCGACCGTCACGTGTTGCCCGACGGCAGGAGCAGTCTGGCTGCAGCTAAACAGAAACGTGGATCCAGGAAACACGTTTAACAGGAAAGCACGTTCCCGCCACACACACAGCCGCCTGCTTGTTTCACGTGCCCCGTCGCTCGTCCGCCTAAGCCTGCTGCCGGGTCGCTTCACCCGGTCTCAGGGACACGGCGGGCGCGGCTGCGGGGGCCCCTGTTGGAGCGGCCGTGGGTCCCGCTGTGCGCTGACGTCCCTGCACTGACCCGGCTCGCGTGGCGAAGAGCTTGGACGTGAAATTGGACAAGACTCACCGATGCCGCCCAGAGGGCAGTGCTGACGAGTTGTTGGACCGACTCCCGGCGCCGTGAGGCCGCAAGGCCGTGGCGCCTTTCTTTCTTCTCTTTGCTGCTGCGCAAACATTCATCCCTTTGCTTCTGCTTCTTACATTTTTGAAGCCGAGGAAACGAACCTCCACTCCGCCTTCACCTGTGCTGCCTGGAAAGTGAAAAAATCAACCTTTTACTTTAAAATCTATTTTTATTGATTTCAGAGCGGAGGGGAGAGGGAGAGAGAGAGAGAAACATCCATGATGGGAGAGAATCACTGACCGGCTGCCTCCTGCACGCCCCCGACTGGGGATCGAGCCCACAACCCGGGCCTGTGCCCTGACCGGGCATTGAACCATGACCTCCTGGTTCATAGGTCGAAACTCAACCCCTGAGCCACACTGGCTGGGCTGCGATCTTTTATTGATGAGAACTCTGAGTCTGGACGGTGTCGGGTGTGGTCGGGAGCACGGGGGGGGGGGGGGGGGGGGCGTTTCCCAGAGTCCCTTTCTCCTAACGATGCCCATTTCCTTCCGCGTTGCTCCTCAGGGTCTACGGCCCCGCGGAGGGCCAGGCCGCGGTGTTTGCCGACGTGTGCCCCCTGCTCACATCTCTGCTGGACGGGTGAGTTGGGACGTGGTTGCGGTCAGTCCGCACAGTCCCGTGGAAATGCGAGTGGATGTCTCGGGTGCCGCGGGGTCAGGTCACGGGGCCGCGGGTCTGCACGTCACCCCCTCGCCACCCGCTGCCGCCCCGAGCCTCTGCTTCAGGGGTCCTGGGTCTGACATCCATCGGGGCGCGCCCTCCACTAGGACCCGGGAGAGCTTTCTCTTTTTTTAATGTTTTTTATTGATTTCAGAGAGGAAGGGAGAGGGAGACAGAGATAGAAACATCAGTGATGAGAGAATCATTGATCGACTGCCTCCTGCACGCCCCGACTGGGGATCGAGCCCACAACCCGGGCCTGTGCCCCTGACCGGGAATGGAACCTGGGACCCTTCAGTCTGCAGGCCGACGCTCCATCCACTGAGCCACACCAGCCAGGGCGAGAGGCTGGTGGAGCCTTTCTTTCGTGAGCAGGTTCCGGAAACAACAAGGCCCGGGGGTTAACGTGACCTTCGCTGGAGCTGCCGTCCGAATCCGAGGCCGCGGCTGCGTCCTGAGCACTGGCCTGGGCTTCCTGGTGGTTTGAAAGGCCTTTAAAAGCCTGTGTACACCCAAGGGCGCGGCTCAGGGTGGAGCGTCGACCCAGGAACCAGGAGGTCACGGTTCCATTCCCAGTCAGGGCACATGCCCGGTCGTGGGCTCGATCCCCAGTGCGGGGCGTGCAGGAGGCGGCCGGTCCATGGTTCTCTCTCATCATGGGTGTTCCTCTCCCTTCCTCTCTCTCTGAAATCAATAAAAATATTTTGCAAAAATAAAAGCTCGTGTACCTGCGGGAGTCGGGGGTCTTCCCCACACAGACGCACAGACGCGCCAGGGAGGGCGTGGGACGTGGGGTGCGCGCACTGTGGCCCCTCACTGGCCCAGGTGACGCTGAGGGCGGGCCCAGCCGCTGGCACCAGGGCCGCTCGGCTGCGCCTGCACAGCCAGGAACGTGTCAAATATTCTTTCAAATGTTGGGGTCTCCCCGTTGGCATTGGGGCTCCAACTGGCAGGAAGTGTGGGTCGCCAGGACTCCTCACCTTCTGCGAAGTGAGCTGCGGGGAGCACCCCAAAAGAGCAGCGTGGGGGACAGACCGCCTGCCCCCGAGGGCACGTGGCCTCCTGGTTCACAGGTCCCTGGGGAGAGCCGCGTGTAGGGAGAGGTGTGGCCTTGCGAGGGCTCTTGTCCGAGCGCGGGCCTCCGAGGCCGCGGGGTGCGTTTTCAGAACCTCACAAGAAAACGTGCCAACTTCTGTCACTCGTGCACACTAAAGCAGGCCTGGCGTGCGTGTAAATTCCCACCCACGTATAGTTTTCCATGGATTTTTAGAGCGTGGAAGGGAGGGGGCAGAGAGACGCGGGGACGGCTGCCTCCTGCACGGGCCCTAGACCCGGAGCCACAGCCTCCCCCTCCGTGCGGCGGCCGGTGCTCTGACCCCTGACCCCCGGCCAGGGCATCGTAAGCCTGGATTTAGGAAGACGAGTTCCCACAGGGATCCCGTGCTGCCCGGGAGCTGGAGGGAGTGGACTCGGGAGGTGGGGCTACACAGGGCGCCGAGAGCCGGGGTCGGGACCAGCCCTGGCTCCCACGAGGAAACACGGACACGAGAAACACGGCGATGGGATGCGTGTGTAACGGATCGGGCTCAGTCCCTGCCGCGCAGCCAGGCAGCCCGGACCACTTAGCAAACGGCGGCTGTGGGTCCGGGAAGGGCCGTGAGCGAGGCCGTCGCACAGGCAGTGCGGGAGGCTCTCCGGGGCGGGCCCCGGAGCCGCGTGGCTCCCGCTGAGCCCGCGTTCACTTCCAGGTACAACGTCTGCATCATGGCCTACGGACAGACCGGGAGCGGGAAGACTCACACCATGCTGGGCCCGCGGCCCCCGGGCGCTGCGCAGGCCGACACGGGCCTCATCCCCAGGGCCGCCGAGGAGCTCTTCCGGTACCTCAGCCACTTGGGGCGCCTGGGGGCGGCTTCGGGGCGCCGACTAAGGGTGCCTGGGGGTGAGGCCGGGGCTGCCGCGGGGTGAGGTGGCTGCGGGGTGAGGTGGCCGCGGGGTGAGGTGGCCGCGGGGTGAGGTGGCCGCGGGGTGAGGTGGCCGCGGGGTGAGGTGGCCGCGGGGTGAGGTGGCCGCGGGGTGAGGTGGCCGCTGCCCAGCGCTCTCCGCGGAATCAGCCCGCGCTCGAGGGGTCGGCCACCTGGTTGGCTCCCAGGTTTTCCCTTTGAGTCCTCACTGTCCTTGGGGCCCCCAGCAACCCCGACGCTGAGAATCGAGAAATGCACACTCTTTGGCGACCGGCGTTTTACCGGAGAATCTGACTTCTGTTCCTTCCACCTCAGCCGCTCGTCATTCGAGGGCGTCACGGCCCCGGGCCCGGCTCTCCCGTCCTGAGGGGGCACCAGGCGTGTTCCTTGGCGCAGACACGTCCTGGTCACTCGTGTGCACCGAGCAGGAGCTGGAATCAGAGTGTCGTGGGACGAGGGGGCGGGAGGGAGGGGCCGGCTGTGGTCGCCCCGCCCTTGGCCGGGCGGGGGGGGGGGGGGGGGCGGTCTCTAAGGGCTCAGCATCCCTGTTTTTGAACTTTGCTCGTCAGGTCCTGGCGCCGTGGCAGGCGCCTCTGGAGCTGAGCCAGGAGGTCAGGTCTCAGTCTTCCCACGACGGTCCCTTACTCTCTCCCGGCCGGCGCGGCTCTGGTTGAGCATCTACCTATGAACCAGGAGATCAGGGTTCCGGGTCGGGGCACAGGCCCGGGTTGCAGGCTCAAACCCCAGTGTGGGGCGTGCAGGAGGCAGGCAATCAGTGATTCTCTCTCATTGATGTCTCTGTCTCTCTCTCTCCCTCCCCCTTCCTCTCTGAAATCAATCACAGTATATTTTTAAAAGAAATAAGGCTGATTGTCTCCAGCGTGGCCGATGGTGACCCGGCCCGGCACTCGGGCACGCGGCTTCTGGGAGTACGAGCGTGTCCCCTCGGGCCGCCCTCTGACCACGTCTTTGCTCCCTGGCTGGCTTATCCCCTGTGTCACGTGTCTCCCCCCCCCCCCCCCCAGGCTTCTGTCAGAAGATCCCTCAGAGAGGCCCCGGGTCGAGGTCTCCGTCGTGGAAGTTTATAACAACGATATTTTCGACCTTCTGGCCGAAGACGGCTGCGCAGAGCGGCCCGGGCTCAGGCGCGAGGTGCTGACGACCAGGGAGGGGCGGAAGGCGGTGTCCCCGCTGACCTGCCTGTGAGTACCTCCGGGGGGAGCGACCTCCCCGCGCCCCGTGTCGCCGAGCCAGCCCTTGGTCCACGAGACCTTCGCTTGACTTCATGCTTAGCAGGTTTCATGCTTAGCTGCAGGTTTCCGTGTGCCTTAGAATGACCTTTTAAAACCACAAAACAGCCCGGCTGGCGCCTTCTGTGGTTGAGCCTTGACCTATGAACTAGGAGGTCACGGTTCAATTCCCGGTCAGGGCACAGGCCTGGGTTGTGGGCTTGATCCCCAGTGTGAGGCGTGCAGGAGGCAGCCGGTCCGTGATTCTCTCTCATCACGGATGTTTCTCTCTCCTCCCTCCCTCCCTCCCTGAAATCAACACAAACGTGTTTAACAATAAACTAAAACCTGGTCGCCCGTGTGCGGCGGACGGAGCCGGGGTGCGGACGGAGGGGCTCGCGCGGTGTGGGCGGCGTGTTTGGGGGGCGGGTGGGCAGTGTCGGCAGAAGCGACGCGTTTGCTGTCCTTTCCTCTGGTGCGAGGTCGCTCCGTCGCCCCCGCAGGCCCGTCGGCAGCGCGGGGGAGCTGATGGAGCTCGTGGGGGCCGGCCTGCGGCTCAGGGCCCGGCGCGCCACGTCCGTGCACGCGGATTCGTCTCGCTCTCACCTGGTCGTCACGGTGACGCTGACCGCAGCCGCCTCCAGGGACGGCACCCGTGAGTGGCCCTTCGCGCCTGGTCGGCTTGCGTACGACGTCGGTCACGTAGGCGCCCGCAGGTCTGAGGCCTCACACGGCCCGCGAGGGAGGGAACGGCAGCTGCGTCCTCAGAGGGTCTGGGGTCCAACCCCAGAGGCCACTGGGCTCCGGGGCCGAGACGGAGGGGACTTGGGGGCGGGGGAGGGACCCGCTTTGCTCAGAGAGACGCGGCGGGGAGGGAAGGAGCAGGGCCAGCTGGGCCCAGGCGCACGAAGCTTCAGTGGGGGGTGGTGGGGGGGAGAAGGGGGGACCGGCCTGCAGCTCAGGAAGCTCCACATGTGACTTCAGCTTTAAAGCGACGCGCGGTTCTGGCAGGAAAGCTCCGCCGCTGGGCACCACCGGCCGAGGAGGAACCTGTCCGGCCCTGGCTGGTGTGGCTCAGTGGATAGCGCACCGGCCCAAGCACTGAAGGGTCCTGGGTTCGATTCCAGTCAAGGGCATGCATCCCTGGTGCAGGCTGGATCCCCGGCCCAGGTTGGGTGCGTGCGGGAGGCAACCAATCGATGTGTCTCTCTCACATGGATGTCTCTCTGTCTCCCCCGCTTTCCACTCCAACAATCAGTGGGAAATTACCCTCGGGTGAGGATTAACCAAAGAAACAGCAGCCTGGTCTCGGGTTAGCACCGATGGGACCTCTCCCTCGGGCCGCGGCCACGAGGCCTCCAGGTCGGGCGAGGACGCGAGCCGCCCGCCAGCCCAGAACTGCCCTGTGTGGCAGGGCCGGCCTCGCCCCAGGGTCGGGCAGGGGTGCGGCCTCCCGCTGTGGGGAGCCCTGACCATCGCCCGAGTCAGCGTCCTCACGGAGGGCGCGGTCTCCACGCTCCTGTAAGAACTGCTTGTGCCGTTTCTGTTTTCCGCGGTGCCGTCGGTTCCGAACCCACACGCGAGGGAGCTGACCCGGTCTCGCAGGAGGGCGTGGGGGATGCTGCGGGAGGGCCGGCAGGAACTGGGGGCCTGTTCCCGGAAGGCGCGCCGCCGGGTTTCTGAGTGGGTTCAGCTCGTCACCGACAGCCCTTCCTGAGACGCCGCAGCCGTGTTCGTGGGACCGGCTGTCCACGGGAAGCCATGCCGTCTCCGGCGCAGCTCGGTGTCACTCGTCCGCGTGGGAGAGGTCACGCGCCGGCCCGGCTCTGTCCCTGGGGGGTGGAGTTCGGGGCGCAGGCGGAGGTGAGGGAAGCTTCCAGAACACCTGTGCCACTGTCCTTGCAGCTGAGCCGCGGTCCAGCCCGTCACCGCCCCAGGCGCCCAGCTGCCCCTCACCGTCCCCGCCAGCAACAGGGAGGAGGCCGCGTGCTCCCCGCAGAGCCTCGTCCGGGTCCCCGGGGGCCCCGCCCGAGAGCCCCGCCCGGCCCGCGGGGCAGGTGCGTGCCCGGCTGCAGCTGGTGGACCTGGCGGGCAGCGAGTGTGCAGGTGAGTGGCCGCCGTCTGTGTGGTGGGCGTCCCCCTGGGTGAGCTGGGGTGTGGGGTCCCAGCCAAGGTGACCTTTAAATCCTTGACCCCTGCACCCCCCGGGCCAGTCCAGGAGCGAAGGGCTTGGCTCTCCGTGAGAGCGCCCCCTGTTGGTGGCCGTACAGGTGTCTCGAGGTCTCCCGGCCGCTGCTGCCCGGAGGGACTCCCACTGCCTCTTGCCCGGGGCCCCATTGCCTTCCCGGGTCATGCCGCCGTGTCTGCCTCGAGTTTGGCCCGGCCCTCACTGTGTGCCTGGCCTCCGACCGTCCCAGCGGCGTCTGGAGCGCGGGGACCAGCGCTGAGGGAGGCGTCCTTCATCAACCGGAGCCTGGCGGCCCTGGCGGACGTCCTGGGGGCGCTGGCCGCTCGCCGAGACCACGTCCCCTACCGCAACAGCAAGCTCACCCACCTGCTGCAGGATGCCCTGGGTAACGTGTCCCCGAGATTCCCGGGGGTCCCTCCCCCACGTTCCCAGCATTGTGCGCCCGCCCCGCTCCGCACTCTGCCGTCCACCTGGGGATTGGGGGGCGGGGAGGGCGGGCAGGACCCAAACACGGGGGAGGGGCCGTTCTCAGCCGCAGCTCATCCTCGGTCTGGGGCAGCAGTTCCCAGTGTTCCACTCAGGGCGTCTGCGCCTAAGAGACCCTGGGGCTCTGGTCCCCAGGGCCGGTGCCCCCGGTGAGGAGTGGGGGACATGGGAGACGTCCTCTCTCACGGCGGGCGCTTCCTCCTGGTCCCTCAGCTCCTCCTTCCCTGTGCCCCACCCCCCACCCCACACTGCTCGCCCCTGTTGTCCTTAAGGCAAAGGAGGTGCCAGTCCCACTGGGAGAAGCCTGGCGTCCCTCCCGGGCAGCAGAGGGGTCTCACGCTTGGCTCTCGCTGGGCCCCCGGGGACTGGTGTCGGTCTGCAGACCAGGGCCTGGCGGGAAGACGCTGTGGCCCCTGGGCCCCTGGGCCCCGAGCCCCCTCTGGCCGCGCCCACAGGCCGCCTGCCTCCGGGCCTTTCTTCTCTCTTTAGGAGGCGACGCCAAGCTGCTGGTGATCGTCTGCGTGTCCCCCCACCGGCAGCACGTGGCCGAGACGCTGCAGAGCCTGGGCTTCGGGGCCCGCGCGCGGCAGGTGGAGCGGCAGGGGGGGCGGGGCCGCCCGGCCCCCAGGGGTCCCCGGTGAGGAGCGTGGGTGCTTGTGGGCTTCGTCCTCCCTCTCCTGTTTCCTGCCACGAGTGCACGTGTGATGTTCGCGCCCCGAAATGAACTCCTTTACATCCGACGTGACAGCCCTGGTTTCTCTGCGGTAACGGCCACGACCCCTGACAGGAGCCCACGCACCAGCCAGGCCACGCGGCCAAGGCAGCGGGCGCCCCTGGGGAGGCGGGTCCGGGGGCAGTGGGCGCAGAGGGTGCTGTCCCGGCAGAGGGGGCCACGCAGAGCCTCACAGCCGGCTCCTCGCACCGACCGGGCCAAGCTCCCGGGTTTGAGCTCGGGGTCCGGAACCCGACCTGGGCCCTGGGGTGGCTCTATGTCCCCGACAAACTCCACGCCCCCGGTCCGTGTCCTCCTCTGCACAGCGTGATCCCCGCAGGCGGGAGGCTGGCGGGATGAGGAGCCGTCTCCTCCAAGTCCCCCGGCCCCTGTGGGGACACGTGGCCGCTGGGCGGGGCCTGTCTGCCCCCCAGTTCTGGATGAGGCCCGTCCTCCACCCGCCGCTCTCAAACCTCACCCCGGGGTGGGCGGCAGGCACAGCGAGCGCTTTTCCGGAGGAAAGTGTCCTGTCCCGAGTGTCTCTAAGAGCCGGTCAGGCTGCGTGACCCAGGCCAAGGCGTGGACGCAAGTTCACACACGCACTGCCTGGTCCCCGGTGCACTCGGCCCTGGGCCATGGCTGGGACACTGGGGTGTCCTGGGGGACCCCCCCTCCCCCAGGTTGCGCCGGCAGCTCCTGCCAAACCACACTGCCCGCTCCCTGTTAAGTCCCACGTCAGCAGGTCAGCAGCCACACAGCGCCCGGAGCCCAGGCCCAGCACCAGCCCCAGGCCCAGTAAGCCCTGCTGGCTGCCCAGGAGTGGGCGTGAGCCAGCCCTCGAGGGTCCTTAAGTCTAGGGCCACGAGCTTGACCTCTGATCTCTGTCCAAACCTGGCCAGCCAGGCTGGGGGGGTGGGTCATTTCTGACTACATTTTCCTGAGCCTCCACCTGCTTCTTGGGCGTCTAGAGGGACCTGGTGGCCGTCCTTCCAGCCACACCGACACGAGCGAGGAAGAGCGTGGGCATTGCCACGTGCACCACAGCCCGCGGGCCACGCCTCGTCACGGGGCAGGGAGGGCGTGGGCATTGCCACGTGCACCACAGCCCGCGGGCCACGCCTCGTCACGGGGCAGGGAGGGCGTGGGCATTGCCACGTGCACCACAGCCCGCGGGCCACGCCTCGTCACGGGGCAGGGAGGGCGTGGGCATTGCCACGTGCACCACAGCCCGCGGGCCACGCCTCGTCACGGAGCGGGGAGGGCGTGGGCATTGCCACGTGCACCACAGCCCGCGGGCCACGCCTCGTCACGGGGCGGGGAGGGCGTGGGCATTGCCACGTGCACCACAGCCCGCGGGCCACGCCTCGTCACGGGGCAGGGAGGGCGTGGGCATTGCCATGTGCACCACAGCCCGTGGGCCACACCTCGTCACAGGACGGGGAGGGCGTGGGCATTGCCACGTGCACCACAGCCCGTGGGCCACGCCTCGTCACGGGGCAGGGAGGGCGTGGGCATTGCCATGTGCACCACAGCCCGTGGGCCACGCCTCGTCACAGGACAGGGAGGGCGTGGGCATTGCCACGTGCACCACAGCCCGCGGGCCACGCCTCGTCACGGGGCAGGGAGGGCGTGGGCATTGCCACGTGCACCACAGCCCGCGGGCCACGCCTCGTCACGGGGCGGGGAGGGCGTGGGCATTGCCACGTGCACCACAGCCCGCGGGCCACGCCTCGTCACGGAGCGGTCACCACTCGGGGGCAGGGAGCCAGCCCGGACCTGCCCCTCACGCACCACCCGTTCCCCACGGTTCAGACCCAGTTTCTTGAGATCATTTTGCCTACGAGACCTTTGGACACAAAAGGAAAAGATGCTCTTTCTTTTATTTATTTTTAATTTTTTAAAGAAATATGTTTTTATTGATTTCAGAGAGAAAGGGAGAGAGAGAGAGAGAGAGAAACATCAGTGGTGAGAGAGAATCATGGATCGGCTGCCTCCTGCACGCCCCCTACTGGGGCTCGAGCCCAAATCCCTGCACATGCCCTGACCGGGAATCAAACCCTGACCTCCTGGGTCATAGGTCAGTGCTCAACCCCTGAGCCACCCCGGCTGGGCAAGGTTCCCTTTCTGACTTTTCCAAGGAGCCTCCGCCCCTCCCGCCCCCTCCTGACTGAGAGCCGGGCTGGCTCCTGGGGGTGCGGGGAGGAGGGCAGGGAGGCTGCCCCGGGAGGTTAGGGGCCTGATTTCCACGTCCGCCCACAGGCCAGAGGACGGACAGAAATAGGCTCCCGTGGCTCCCGGGGCCCGCCCCGCCCCGCCCCCGCGGCCCTTGGCGCCCGCACCTTCAACGAGGGGGGTTGGGTCAGGAATGAGGGGGAGCTCAGTCTGCACGTGAGGCTCCGACCTGCACCCACAGAGGCCGGTCAGAGACCACACAGCCCTGAGCTGCCAGCAGGCCCCCCACGTCCAGTCTCCACGCCCCCCCGCCCCCAAATGCCCAGGCCCAGGCCTCGCACGTGCCGCCAGCGCCCTCTTGTGGCAGCGAGGGAGGCGGGGAAACAGGCAGTGGGCCTGGTGCAGGCTCCCCTGGCTGCTGGGGCACGGGTGGGGGCCGGCTCCCCATGTCGGTGCGTGCGTGTGCGTGAGCTTGCGTGTGTGTGGGGGAGCGGGCCCTGACCTGGCTGCCCAGCTCCCGCACCCTCCTGCTCTTGGCCGCAGGCCTGTGTCCTCGGTGGCCCTGGGCCGGGGGCAGCACCAGGCACTGCCTGGAGCCAGGAAGCCCAGGCCACACCGTGACCGGCTCCGCGCCATCGAGGACCCGCTGAGCCAGCACTGACCCCCGGGCGATGCCCGTTTAATGAGGGAGACGGGGCGGGTGAGGCCACCTCCAGCCCTGGCCCCTGCCCGGCCCTCCCGCCGGGGTCCCCACCGCAGCGCTGGCCACGCCGGAGCCCGGTGACGGTGGTTTCTTACACGTGTTTATTGACTTCAGAGCGAGGAGGGAGGGGCAGAGAACACCCATTGCTGCCTCCTGCACGCCCCACTGGGGATGGAGCCTGCCACCCGGGCTGTGCCCTGGCCGGAGTCGAACCCGCCACCACTGGTTAAGGGACGATGCGCCGCTGAGCTGCAGCCTAGACAGATGTGAGCTCCGCGGGGCCGGCTGGTCTGTCCGGCCCTCTGTCCACCCAGCGGCCCCCAGGGTGAAGCCCCAGTGGATGGGTTTACACTGGGTGTGGCCCCGCCCACCTGCACAGGCTAGCCTGGTGCACGCACACGTGTGTATTTGGATCTTTACTACATCTGCCTGGTACGTCCTCATGTCCTTCCACAGCAGGGAATGAGGGCCGGCCCATGAGCCTCGCGGCACCGCCCCTCCCCCCGCCCCCAGCCCAAACCTGCCCTCACCTCCTGTGGGGATCAGTGAGCTCTGGGGGACCAGGCCCACACCGCTGTGCCAGCCTCCTGTGGGGATCAGTGAGCTCGGGGGACCAGGATCCACACCGCTGTGTGAGCTTCCTGTGGGGATCAGTGAGCTCTGGGGATCAGGCCCACACCGCTGTTCGAGCTTCCTGCGGGGATCAGTGAGCTCGGGGGACCAGGATCCACACCGCTGTGCCAGCCTCCTGCGGGGATCAGTGAGCTCGGGGTACCAGGGGCCCACACCGCTGTTCGAGCTTCCTGCGGGGATCAGTGAGCTCGGGGGACCAGGATCCACACCGCTGTGCCAGCCTCCTGCGGGGATCAGTGAGCTCGGGGTACCAGTCCCACACCACTGTTCGAGCTTCCTGCGGGGATCAGTGAGCTCTGGGGACCAGGGGTCCACTCCGCTGTGCCAGCTTCCTGTGGGGATCAGTGAGCTCTGGGGGACCAGGCCCACACCGCTGTGCCAGCCTCCTGTGGGGATCAGTGAGCTCGGGGTACCAGGGGCCCACACCGCTGTGGGCTGGGGTCCTTGCGCCGAGGGTGGACAGGGGCATTGCCGGGAGGTCTGGGGGAGGAGCTGGGCCAGGCCCACAGAGGGGCCGCGTCCGGGGCCCAGGCTCGCAGCAGCCTGCACTGGAGAGTGGCCCAGGGAACCTGCGGAGCCCTGCACTCGCTGACCGTCCACGCGGGTCTGTGCAGAGGGAACCTGGGCCTCTCCTGGGACAAGCCCAGCCCCACTCCCTCCGTGGTCCCGAGAGGGCTGCTCTCCTCCAGCGCTGACGGCGGTGACGCCAGAGCAAGCGCCTGAGGCCTCGGTGGCCCCGGCGCCGGGGGCCACGAGCACAGGATGGGGGTCGAGGCTGGCCAACCCGGCAGAGCCACACCCCGTGGACTGAGCTGGCTGCGTGGGCCGAGCCCTGCGTCCCGGGCGGAGCCCTGCGTGGGCCGAGCCGTCCAATGTGAGCAGACCCTGCCCGAGCCCGCGTGCGCAGAGCCGCGTGACGTGGGCGGGCCCCTCCGTGTGTTTGGAGCCCCAGGTGGTGGAGCGGGTGGACCCTGCAGGGTGGACCGAGCCTCGCCCCGAGGGCTACACCACGACCTCCTCCGGGCGCCGGTCCTCCCCGAGGTCCAGGGCGAGGCCGGCCGTGGACCCGCCGCGGGGACGGGGGCGGCTGCGCGGGGTGGGCACGGGCCTCCGGGCGGCGCGCGGGGCAGGGCGCGGACGCACGTCCTCCAGGCTGCGGCTGTGCTGGTCCGCGTGGGCGTGGGGGGAGGCCGCCCCCGGGATCTGCGGGGAGACTCAAGGTGGGTCCCGCGTGGCTTCCTCCCCAGCTCGCTGCTCGGTCGCAGCTCGTCGGGGGCTGCTCCTCCATCTGTCCCCGCCTCCCCAACGCTGACCCCTGAGCCCCTGCGCCCCGGCCTCGGCCCCGGGGCCGGCTGTCCCCGCTGGCCACCCACCGAGTCCTGCATTCCCTCAGGACACGGTGGAGCCGGCCCTGCACCCCACTGTCCCGGGGCGGCGCGCTGAGTGACATGGGCCCTCGACTCCTGTCCTGTCACGGGGCCCTCGCGGGATGGAGTCTCACAGGGGAGCTGGTGTCCCCGTGGGGCGCCCGGCCCCCTCCCCAAGGCTGACCCACCCCTGTTCAGAGGGGCTGGCCCGGGGTGGTTTTCTTGTTTTAACCAATCGGACGGGGAGTTTAGGAATGAGGGCTGGGAGCATCTTGGGGGTCAGGAGCAGCCCCTCCCGTGGGAGGAGCCGTCCGGGCTGGCTCTGAGCTGCCCTGGTGCCGTCCAGGTTGGGGTCCTGCTGGCTGTTCCCCGCCACCTGCTCCGTGCAGGGTGGTCTGACCTCAGAGGCCCTGGCGGGAGCCCCAGCCACACGGGCAGACCCCACCCCGGTCTCTGGCCAGCTTCTCTCTCCCTCCACATCCCTCCTCCTCCCGGCATCTCCCCCAGGCCAGCTCCCAGCCAGGCCCGGACCCCCCGCCGCCCGCCCGCCTGGGCACCCAGAACCCCTGGCCTGAGGTGGAGCTGCCCCCCCCGCCCCGTGGGCACCCACAGGCGGAGACGGTGGTGGTGCAGGTGACGGCCGCACCGAGCACACGGCCAGAGAGGCCCCGCGCTGCCAGCCCCAGTGTCACTCAGGCGCTGAGGCCAGGGGAACCGCCCCCCATCCCCCCCCGCCCCCCATCACCCCTCTCCCCCCTGCCAGGCTCCGGCTCCGGGGTCTCTGCCCAGGACCCTCCTATGGGCCTAGGGCCGTGGTCGGCAAACCGCGGCTCGCGAGCCACATGCGGCTCTTTGGCCCCTTGAGTGTGGCTCTTCCACAAAATACCACGGCCGGGGTGAGTCTATGTTGAAGAAGTGGCGTTAGAAGAAGTTTAAGTTTAAAAACTTGGCTCTCAAAAGGAATTTCAATCATTGTGCTGTTGATGTTTGGCTCTGTGGACTGATGGGTTTGCCGACCACTGGCCTAGGGGGACACTGGGCCCCATGGGGTGGGGTGGGCCACGGTGGGGGCCGTACCTGGTGCAGGGCCTCGGCGCTCCAGCCCCGCATGCTGACCAGCGTGACCCGCACCACGGCCACGGCCCGGGGGCCAGAGGCTGCGAGGGAGGGAGGGGGGGCGTGAGCAGGGACAACGCTGGCCCCACGGACGCTACCCCAAACCTCCCGACGCTGGCGGCCCAGGGGGCACTGAGTAACCCTGGGCAGCCCTGGGGGGGGGGGGGGGCCCTGAGGCTGGTCCCCGCTGTCACCCTTCAGGGCCCACACCCCGGGACCAACGGTGGAAGCGCCCGAGCCCCGGGAGCTGCTGGGGAGGCCGCGCCGGGTGACGGGGCGCAGCCGCTTGTGGGGACTTGGACGACAGTGCAGGTGCGAGGGAGAGACCTGCGCACGCGGCCCACCCTGAAGGCGGCCAGGCGGCTGAGGCCCTGCGGTCAGCGGCACCGAGGACGGAGGACCTCCCCCCCCCCCCCCCCCCGCCGTCTCAGCCCAGGCACCACGCCGCCCGCCCGTCAGGAACCAGGCCGCGGTCCTGCCTCCGCGGTGACACGGAGCCGCCCACTCACCGCGCCCCGGGGGCCCCAGGTCCTGCGTGTCCCCCTCGGGCCGGCCGCCGCCGTCACCCGCTGTGTCTCTGCTGCTCGGACTGAGGCTGGAGCCGCAGGACGCCCCCTCCCCGGGGAGGGCTGCGGCCCTGGGGGGCTCGTCCACGGACATCTCCCCAGGCTCCACGCCGGACACCCGGGAGCTGCCGTGGCTGTCGGCCGAGAGCAGTGAGAGGCGGCCGCCCGCCGGGCGCAGGGCCAGCTCCGGCGTGTCGCTGATGTACGTCTCCCGGTAACACTTCTCTGCAGAGAGGGACGGAGTGCGTGGGGGAAGGAGTGCGGAGATCGGCGCTCTGCCTGTCCACAGGGACAGCCGGGGCCGCCGGTGGGATGTGTCACGCCGGCTGGTAAACCCACGCAGGGCCCGGGGCTCCCATCATTGTCTGGGCAGGACCGCTGAGCAGTCACACACACAAGCAGGAGTGCACACGCATGCACAGACACACGCGTGCACACATACATGCTCACGCACTCGCACCCCTCGGCCCCCTGGAGAATTCGTCACACAGACCCCTCTTGGCACTGGGCTCCCCATGGGGCGGGAGGAGGGGACCACCACCAGGCACCAGGTCCTCCGAGAGGACGCCTGCCAGGAGGCCACGCCCACACCCTAGGCCAGGAGGTGACAGGCGACCCTGGATGGAGGTGGGGAGTGCAGGGGAGCTGGGGGGAATACAGGGGGGTTGGGGGTGCAGGGGGGTGGGGGGGTGCAGGGGGGCTGGGGGAGTGCAGGGGGCTGGGGGAGTGCAGGGGGCGGGGGGGGCGGGGGGGAGTGCAGGGGGGCAGGTGGCGGGGGGAGTGCAGGGGGGGCAGGGGGCGGGGGGAGTGCAGGGGGCTGGGGGGAGTGCAGGGGGCAGGGGGGGGGCAGGGGGCGGGGGGCGGGGGGGGGCTGGGGGGAGTGCAGGGGGCAGGGGGGCGGCGCCCACCTTGGGCCTCCTCCCGCTGCAGCTGGGCCAGCGCGGGCCTCAGCGCCAGGTGCAGCTGGTGGCTGGCGCGGAGCAGGCGCAGCAGGTGCCGGGAGCGGAAGGCGCAGCCCGTGTAGAATTCCAGCTTGCGGGCCGGCCGCCCGTCGGGCTGGATCTTGAACTTCTTCCCCTGGAGGAGGAGGAGGTGGATTGACCAGGACCCCAGGACGACAGGGCGGCGTGTGAACCGGCGGCCATACCCGGCCCGGGCAGCGGCCACGGCTCCTGTTGGCGCATCTCACCCACGGGCAGGTGCGTGTTCAGGGGCAGTCAAGCGGGGCGCCCCCTCGAGGTTGTGAGAAGTCCAGGCACCCCCCTCGGCGGACCCCAGGCCTCAGGGCCCCCCTGCTCTTCGCGCCGAGTGCCACGTGCCGAGTGCCGGCTGGCCCAGGGGCCTGTGGGGCTGGGACCCGGGGTGGGTGCCTGGAAGCCGCTGGCGCCCCATGCGTCTCTGCCTCCCCGTTCCCTTTATTTCGACCCCTTAGGAGCCAGAGCGGCCGGGGGCCGTGGGACAGCCCGTCCCGGGTGGGGTGGTCTCTGCCCCCCCCTCCCCCCCCGCACAGCGCCAGGCTGGGCACCAGGGCAGGGACGGTGGAGGACGGCCAGGCTCCCCTGGGCCCGGGGGCTGAGACCGTCCCCCTCTCCCGGCCCCGCAGACTCACCAGAACGGCCAGCTTCCCGATGCGGCGCCAGGGCAGGTCATGGAGCAGCTGCAGAGTGTGGTTCGCCTCCTGCAGGGCACAGGCCCCGGTCAGCGGCGGGCGGCGACTGGCACCAGCCCTGGGGGCGCTCCGGGGCTCCCCCTCACCTCATAGACCTGCATTCCTTTGAGGGTCAGCCCCAGGACAATGGTAGGTCTTTCTTCCTTCTTATCCTAAAAGGACACCATGTCAGAGGTCAGAGCCCATGGGGAGGGGGGCTCCCCAGGGACAAGCAGGGTCCCCAGGCCCTTCCGTTTCCCTCCTTGGAGGGAAGATCGGCCCCCGTTCCTGCCTCCTGCTCTCTGACGTCCTCTCCCCGCGGACGGGCCTCGTCCTAACTCCCCAGAGAGCCAGCGCCGCGCTGCCGGGATTCGCTGCCGGGACTCGCGCTGCCGGGACTCACAGCAGGAGGTGGACGTCCCCTCCAGTGCCCTGTCCCGTGGGGCGTGGGGCGGCCTTGCTGCGGGAGAGCCCTTCCCCGCTGGTTCCCGGACAGACACGGACACGCCCTGCGGTGACTGCTCCCCGGAACCGCCAGGACACAGCTCCGCCGCGAGGGCCGCCCGCACGCTGCGTGGGTCCCCGTCCCGGGGCCGGTGTCACCCGCCCCGTGGCCGCCACCTGCCCCCCCCCCCCCCCCCGCCGCCCGGGCAGCCCCGGCCGAGCCCACCGCCCGCGGCGCCGGACCTGGAACAGCCGGAAGAAGTGGACGGGCACGTCCGCCAGCCGGCACGCCTCCCGGATGAAGCGCAGCTCGGCCTCCCGGGGGCTCAGGCCCCGCTGCTCGCGGTGCAGGGCGGGCAGGTGCCTCAGGAGGTAGGCACTGCCCCTCTTGGCGATGACCTGGCCACAGGGGGGGCCCGTGAGGCCCTCCGGCCCCGCCGCCCGCCGCGCCCACCCCGCGGCTGCCCCCCACCCCAGCCCCACGCCACGCCTTACCCACTGCGGGAAGTAGGCCTGGGGCTCGAAGTACCGCCCCACGTGGGCGCGGGCCCTGTGGTTGCCCAGGTCGGCCTGCAGCGCGTAGGCCGCCAGCAGGAAGTAGGCCTCCTCGCAGTGGGCGTCCTGGGACCGCAGCACCCGCTCCCGCAGGTGGCGGTAGTACAGGTGCCGGCCCGTCCGGGTGCTGGGAGGGGCGGCGGGCGGTGAGGGGGCTCGGCTGCCCCGGACGCCCCCACAGCCCCAGGCTGAGAGGAACCTCCACCCCCGTGCCCGCCCCGTGCCGCCTAAGAACACCCACCGCGTCTGGCAGCCCCACCTTCTCGGCGCCACACGTGTCCCGGATCAGAGGGTGGCTGCGCCCCGGGACGCGGCCCTGGCCCTGGCGCACAGCCTGGCCCGGCGGGCCTCCTCGCTCGGGGCCCTGCGGCCCGCACGCACCTGATCAGCCGCCCGTCTTCCACGTAGAACTGCACCCGGAGGAAGGCCACGAAGGGGGCCCGGGACCTCCTGCCCTGCGGGGGGCGAGCAGGGGCCTGAGGACGGAGAGCGGACAGCGCAGCAGCCCCCGCCACACGTCTCCCCCGCTCCGCGCTCCGCTCAGGTCTCAGCGGCCGGGCCGCCCGCCGCCGCCTTCCCTCTGGACCCACGGGGACGGGGCAGCGGCCGCCCCCGGCACAGGGCGGCCCAGGCACAGGGGCCCCCGCACCTCCGGCCGCTCCCGGCTCCAGTCCTTGGAGAAGTACGTGCTGAGCTTCTGCTCCAGGTCCATGAACAGGTACTCGCTGTCTGGGGGGGAAGCAGAGAGGACACGTGCGCCGCTCAGGCCTCGGGGAGCCCGGACCGCCGAGGGCGGGGCCGCGTCCTGCTGGGAGGCGACGCGTGCACACGGGCCGGCTCAGCAGGGACCCGGGTGCCGCCAGGCCAGCGCCGGGGCTGAGGTGGCGGCGGTGCCGGTACAAAGCGCCAGGGTTCGGGAGGAGGGAGTCGGGAGCGGACGTGGCTCCCGGGGCCGGGAGAGCAGGGAGGGTCCCTCAGACTCAGCCCCAGCGGGGGTCGGAGGTCAGAGCTTACTCACTTCTGACCACGCAGAGGCCGAAGAAGTGGGGCTCCCTGATGCCGGCCTCGTCACACACCTGCCTGAACAGCTCACGCCCCGTGGCCTGCACCTGCCGGAGGGGGCGGCTCAGGGCGGCCAGTCAGCCCGGCCCCTAAGGGGCCAGGAGGGGAGCCTGCGCCCAGGTCCTGGTGACTGAAGACCAGGGGTCCCCCCCCCACCCACCCAGGGCAGCCTGGAGAACCGGAGGGGCGGGAGGCCCCGCCTTCAGCAGGGCGCGATCTCTCCACCCCGGGCTGGCGGGTGCGGAGTTTGGGGCCCCGGAGCCCCTGCTGGGCCCTGACCCCCGCCCATCGCCAGGCCCCTCCTGAGAGCAGGGCTGAGCCGGGTTCCGGGTTCGAGTGCTGGCCCAGGGCACGCACCTGGACTGCAGCTGGATCACGTGCGGGAAGCAACCTGTCGACGGTCTCTCACATCCATGTTTCTCTCTCTCTCCCTCTTCCCTCTCCCTCTCCCCTTCCCTCCCTCCCTCCCTCCCTCCCTCTCCCCCCTCTCTCCCCTTCCCTCCCTCCCCCCCTCCTTCCCCCCTCCCTCCCCCTCCCTCCCTAAAGTCAATGGAAAAAACACCCTCAGATGAGGACCAACAACAACGAAGTGACAGGATCCAGTCAGAGAGGGGAGGGCAATGAGCACAGGGCCCCCAACGTCCCCGGCTCACCCCACAGCCCCCCCAGCGCTCACCCCCAGGACCAGCCGCAGCCGCTCCCCCGTGGGCAGTAGCACCAGCACGTCCCTGCCCTCCTCGGCCATCTCCACGGCCATCCTCCCCGGCCAGGGCCGCTCCTGCGGGAGACCGCGGTCAGGACGGCAGGGCGGCCCCGCAGCCGTGGTCCGCATCCACCGGGGGGATGGGCCACATGAGCCACCACATGACGGGCCCGCCCCCTCCGTCCGGCCACGGCTGGGGTGCACGGCACCCCAAACTCACCCAGCTGCAGGCTTCCCGAGGACGGGGCGCCGTGGGGAGCTCCTGGCGGGGGAAGGACGGGGGCAGGGCCAGGGTCCGGCCGCCCAGCGGGACAAGGTCCAGCTGTAAGTGCCGGGCTGAGCAGCCTGGAATGCACATAAACACTTGCTGGGCCTCCTCCCTCCCCTCAGCGACTCCCGGGCCACGCCTCCTCTCGGGGACGGGAGAGGCCACGCAGATGCCCGGACGCAGACGCCCACACCAGGGACACTGCGAGGGACCTGGAGAGGCAGTGGGACCCCCCCCCGGCCTCCTGCACACGGTCACTGAGCAAAGTGGATCAGAGCAGTGGCCCCCTGTCCCCAAACACAGGTCCCCCTGCAGGCCACGGAGCCCCTTCGGCCGCAGGAACCGAGAGCCACTCTCCTATGGCCCTGGTCACGTCCTGGGTCACGTCCTGCCCATCCTGTGTGAGAACCGCTGCAGGTGCTGGCCTCCTGCTGCCCGGGGTCTGGCCCTGTGGTTAGAGGTGTGCACATGTCTCCCCGCTCTCTGCCCCCTCCTGCCCCCGCTCCTGCCCCTGCCCCAGCTCCTGCCCCTGCCCCAGCTCTGCCCCAGCTCCGCTCAGACTCAGGGCCTCAGGGCCCCCCAGGCTGCCCTGCAGACGTGGGAGCTGGGAGGCCCAGTCCTGTCCTCTTCCCTCATCTGAATGCAAAACAAGTCGTCTCTGACGCGTGGTCCTGTGAGCCGTCAGCCCCACGACTTTGAAAAAGGCAAAACCACCAGCGGAGGCCCTGGCCCCCGTGTGTCCCCAGCTCACGTGTTCCCTGTGGCCCACGGACTGGAGGTCACCGGCGCTCCCGTCGTAACGGACGTCAGTGGCCACCCTTTCCTCAGGTGCTCGCGCACGGCAGGGCGTGAGGGAGCCGGCGCCTCGGCCACGCCCACGCAGACACACGGGACAGCGGGGGGACAGGGACACAGAGTGGGCGGCCCCCAGGGGCCGAGAACAGGGACTGATGCTCACTTCCTGGAGGCTCAGGGCCCAGGGCCCCGAGGGCCGCTCCGCCCGCACACCTGCCCCCCAGCACCGCTGTGCCCGCTCACCGAGGAGGCAGCTTCCCTCGCGGGGGAAGCAGACATGAGGCCAGTGCCCACGTGATGCCTTGGGGCCGTGGTTTCAGGTCTGGGAGAGCCGGGAGGCGGGTCCCTAACCCCGTCCCGGCCTCACACGTCACGTCACCTGAGGGTTCTTCTCTGCCCAGTTCTCCCGGATGCCTGGCCCTCAGCACCGTGGCCTGCGGGTGTCCGGGGACAGAGCTGCTGCACCTCGGCACGAGTCCAGGTCCGTGAGACGATGCGGGAGAACCACCAGCAATAAAAAGGCGCAAAGTACGGACGGACCGTGCACGAGTCTCAAAGCCATCACGGGGCCAGGGAGGAGCTGCCCACACCCGCCTTTTACAGGAGCCGGAACCGCCCGGGATTGGGGCGGGGGGCCTGGCTGCCCGGCTGGAGGGGCCCCACGGCTGGTACAAGGGTCCGTGGCGGGGACGTCCGTGGGACATTTACCAAAATGCGTCCTGTCGTTGCCGTCAATGTGTCATAGCGTGTAGCTCTGACCTCAGCAAAGCTGTTAACATACACGGCAAGTTATACAACAGAGCGGAGGCCTTCCCAGCAGGTGCGTGAGCGCGCGTGGGTGCTGTGTGCATGCACATGAATGTGCGTGTGCATGCGTGCCTGTGCCTGTGTGTGCAGCTGGCGGAGCCTCGAGGACAGCGCCCGGGCTGGCTGTCACTGCGTCCCCCCCCCCCCCCCCCCCCCGCCCAGTTGCTAACGCGCGTCCACCCTCCATGCGCCGCGCAGGGTTCAGAAACAGCGCCTCTGAGTTGGAGGTCGAGCTGCCCACTGCCCAGTTAGGGGCTCGGGGGGCAGGGGGCAGCCAGCTGCCACCACCAGCACCGCCCCCTGACCCGGGCCTCGAGAAGTGGAGGTGCGTGACCCCCGCCTGCCCGGCCTCCTCAGCCTCCACCCCGGCGCCTGCGTCCGCCCTACAGGGTGTGAAATGTGGCCCAGACGTGGGGAGCCCAGACCTGGGGGCTGCGTGGGGCAGAAGCAGAGGTGTCAGCGGCGGACGGAGCTGGAGCTTGGTGTGTGCTGGGCTCCCCTGCTGCAGGGCCGGGGGGCTGGTCCCCAGTCCCGGGACGGTCCCCCCTCCTAGCCAAGCCGGGAAGGACGTGGTCCCCGCGGTAGAGATGACACTGAGACTGCAGGGCTGGGCCTTGCTGAAGGCGGAAGCTGTTCACAGTGGGGTGAGCCGGGTGCGCTCGTGCCTGGGTCCCCGCTCCAGGGGGGGGCATAGGGGGCTGCTGTCTGAACCCCCCCGCCCCCCGCCGCCACGGTCACAGCTCCAGTAGCTGGGGCAGCAGAGGACCCTGGGTCACTCCCCATCTGTCCGTCCAGGTGCTAGACGGCAGGAGGGAGGGGAAGGAGTGACGGCTAATTACAGGGGCCCCTCCCGCTGCCCTGGCTCCTCCCCCTTCAGCTCAGCTGAGACCAGATTCCTTGCATTCTTGCATTCTCTCCTCCCCCTCCTCCCCCTCCCCTTCCTCCTCCTCCTCCTCCTCCAGGACTGGGTCCCAGCACAGACACCAGCCTGGCTGCCACCTGTTAATTTAGGGTTGGGAGGTCCCGGCCCAGGAAGCAGTGAGCTGCAGGGCTGTGTGGAGAGGACGGACGGACAGACAGGCCCTGAGCTCCCCCCTCCCCTGCCCACACCTCAGCCCAGGAGCACCAGCCTCCTTCAGTTCCCTTTAGTAAGAAG
The DNA here is from genome assembly GCF_027574615.1 of Eptesicus fuscus. Classification (NCBI taxonomy): domain Eukaryota; kingdom Metazoa; phylum Chordata; class Mammalia; order Chiroptera; family Vespertilionidae; genus Eptesicus; species Eptesicus fuscus. The sequence continues at coordinate 97,702,226 of NC_072482.1, forward strand.
TTTAATGCTGCCACGTGTCATCTCAGTCCCCACTGACCGCCGGGCCCTCGCTGGACCCACTGACCGCTGGACCCACTGACCACCAGGCCCTCACTGGACCCACTGACCGCCGGGCCCTCGCTGGACCCACTGACCGCTGGACCCACTGACCGCCGGGCCCTCACTGGACCCACTGACCATGTGCCCTCACTGGACCCACTGACCATGTGTCCTCACTGGACCCACTGACCATGTGCCCTCACTGGACCCACTGACCGCTGGACCCACTGACCGCCGGGCCCTCACTGGACCCACTGACCATGTGTCCTCACTGGACCCACTGACCGCTGGACCCACTGACCGCCGGGCCCTCACTGGACCCACTGACCATGTGTCCTCACTGGACCCACTGACCGCTGGACCCACTGACCGCCGGGCCCTCACTGGACCCACTGACCATGTGCCCTCACTGGACCCACTGACCATGTGTCCTCACTGGACCCACTGACCGCTGGACCCACTGACCGCCGGGCCCTCACTGGACCCCGCGCCGCCCCAGCACCCGGGCTCGTGGGGACCCGGCGCTGAGAACAGACACGCTGGCGAAGTAAAATGGGTTTTGGCCAAAGGCTGAGCCAGGCGTGGGGGCCACACGCTGGGGCCGCGTCCCGTCTGCCAGGCTGCGCTGGGCTGTGGGTGCAGACCAGTCTCCGCCGGCTGGCTGACCTCTGACCTGGGAGGGGCCCCAGGGCTGTGAGGGAGGTCAGGTGCCTGGCTCATGGGTGAGTGATGGGGGGTCACAGCCCGAAGCCGGGGTCTCAGCTGGGGACAGCGGGACGAGGGGCCGGCGGGCCAGGGAACGGGGACAGAACGGCTGAAAGGACGATGAACTTCAGACCAACACTCTCAGGTCAAAGTGTTTAAAAACTGCACACACACCACCATTCGGGACAGGTCACCCGTTCAGGCGACAACAGAGCCGACCACGGGACCAGCTGCCTGAGGCGCCAGGGGCAGGTCTGGCGCGTGTCCTGGCGATGCAGACGCCGGCGGGCGGCCACCTGGCCCAGCATCTCATTCCCGGAGAGCCGAGGACGCGGGCAGCACGCTCTCGGGAAGCCGAGGTCTAACTGGACGGTGCGTCTGGAGGGAGGGCCACTTGGCTCGGGGGCAGATGGCAGAGCGGATCAGCCCAGGCCTGGGGGGGAGGGAGAGAAGGGAGGCCCCAGGGGCCAGTGGGAGCCCCTCTTATCAGGGACTGGTGTGTCCGGTGAACTGGTGGCCCGGAGGACCTCCGGGGTGGACGGACAGGACAGACGGAGGACCAGGCCGGCCTGAGGCAGCACCGGGCCTCCTGGGAGGGGGCGCAGCTCGTGCGCTGCCCAGTTCAGGGACCGCAGCCGGTTCCACGAGGGCCGCTGGCTGAGGCCGCCATCGCCGGGCCCCGCGAGGGCACCTGGAGGAGCCGCCAGGGATGACAGCCCCGTCCTCCTGGGGCGGGTCCTGGGGACGAGGCAGCACCGCTTCCGGAGGCTTCCAGAGCACTTGCTCCGGGGCCTGCACGGCTCTGAGCGGCCTCCCGTGCAGCTGGCCGCTCTCACCAGCCCCTGCCAGGCCTCCCGCACCAACAGGCCGGCGGGGACCTGTGGAGGCCGGGCTGCGGGAGCCAGGGTGCGGGAGTGGGGGTGGTGACGGGAGAGGCAGGAGGGGCCCCATGCCCCACCCCCACGGGGTGCCCAGGTCATAGTATCCCCGGTTCCCCGGGCCGGAGGGAGAGCTAAGCTCCGGGCCGCCCCAGGCCTGGGTCCCGCCCGGAAGAGAGGGGCCGGAGCCACCTTCCAAGTCCCGGCTGTTTGAGAACAGAAGGCGAGATTCTGCCAAGGAGGCCACGCTGAGAGCACTGAGCCTTCAGACCAGCACCGGGCCGCACCAACGCGCGACCCAGCTCTGCTCCCATCAACAGAGCGTGTGCCACATGGGCAGGGAGCCCCCCACCCGGCTGTCTGCCCCTCACTCCGCCCCGCCCACCTGCAGGAAAACCACTAACCCACGCGTGAGGATGTGCTGGACAGTGCACGTGCGGTTAGCCAGGCGGTTCCCCAGCTGACGCGCACCCCCACCCAGGATGGCCCGGCTGCTCAGAGCCCCTCAGAACCAGCAGCCAGCGTTTCGGGGACCGTGTTCTAGAGGAAGTGAAACACAGACCCTCTCCAGGGCCTGGGGTCGGGGCAGCACAGGCCGAGGAGATGGCACCGGCGTCCCTGCTAACGTGGGAGGGGCACAGCTAGGCAGGCCCTGCCCTGACAGCAAGGCGGGCCCCCAGCCCTGCCTCGGTCTTGGGGCCCTGGGTCTCCCGAGGTTCAAGTCCACATCCCTCATCCACGGCAGGTCCTGAGCAGTGCGGTGCTGGTGCCGGCGAATCTCTGAAGAGCCGCTCTCACCCGGCGCCCGGACAGAGCGCCTCCGACCCGAGCCGACCTCTGGGGTCCGTGTCCCAGGTGGTGGGCCTCACGCCTGCCCCCCAGCCTCCCAGCCCGTGTCCTACACAAATGCCCACCTGAGCCCAAGAGGCCGGCACTTGGCGTAACCAAACCCAGCTCTGCGGTGGCTGGGCCTCCGGGCCTCGTGGCACCGGGATCCCAGCCACCAAGTGCGAGGAATGAGCAGGGAGGGGAGGGGTGTGCCTGGGAGCCTGCTTTCCTCAGACGCTCACACCTGCCCCCCAGGAAGAGGCAACCCCAGACCTGGCTGGCTCCCCTCTGCCCCTACTCCTCCCTGGAAGAGGGGCCTCCCCCCCCCCACGGGGACTGGGAGGAGGGCGTGGACCAGCTCACACGTCTCCTCACCTTCTGGGCTGAGGTGCCTCCGGAAGGGCTCCCAGCGGGCGGCTCCCACCCACAGGACCAGGAAAATCCCCGCAGGTGGGAGCAGCCCTCCAACCCCCACCCCCGCCCACACCCCCGCCTCACAGGGACCCTCCCAGCGCGGCCTCACTTCGGGACAGAGGAAGTAGCCTCAGCTGTGCTAGGGCTAAGGTGTCATCTGTCACTGTCCACGCCCCGCACACGCCGCCATGCTCCCTGGAGCCCAGTCCCGGGGGTCGCTCCCCTCAGGGCTGCCCCTCCGGCCACGTGTCTCCCCGATGCTCTGGGTGCTAGAAACCAGCCCGGACGCCTCTGGGAGCCGGTCACTCGGGCGGGAAGGCCCTTTACCTCCTGGAACCGGCTCAGAAAACCCAAACCGGGCCACCCCCAGAGGAGGGGGTGCGGGAGGGGAAGAGGAGGGGGCGCCAGGGCACCCCGCACCTGCACCCCTGCCTGGGACGACAGAACCCGGGGTGGGGAGGCTGAGAGCGGAGAGGAGGGGAGGGGAGAGGGGGGGAGGGGAGAGGAGGGAGGGCGGGGGGGCGGGGGGGGGGGGGTCCGGCGCCGGGGCCTCCTGAACCCTCTGATGGGGACCTGGGGGCGCAAACCCCAAACAGCCACGGCCCGGTGACGGGGCAGCCAGTGCCCGTGTCCCGGGACCGGCGCGCTCACCTGCGGGGTCCCCGTTGGGGTCTGGGCCGGGTTCACGGTTCCAGGTCCGGGGTCTGGGTCTGGGAGAGGGTCTGGGGGCGGGTCTGGGTCTGGATCCGGGTTGGAGTCCTGGTCGGGATCCGGGTCGGGGTCGGGATCCGGGTCGGGGTCCGGGTCGGGGTCTGGGTCCGGATCCGGGTCGGGGTCGGGATCCGGGTTGGAGTCCGGGTGGGGGTCCGGATCCGGATAAGGGTCCTGGTCGGGGTAGGGGTCCAGGTTCGGGTCCCGGTCCGGGGTTGGCTGAGGGTGGGGGTCCGGGGACCCGGCGTGAACGCGACCCCCGCTCCGTTGGCGTCTGGGAGGAACCCCACGAGCCACGGCTGTTGGGGCGGCCCAGGGGGGAAGGGGCGCCCGGCTTCGATTGGCCGAAGGCGCACACCCGCCCCGCCCCTCATCTGTGCCCCGCCCCCGGGCCCTCCGCTCCGCCCCGCCCCGCCCCTCAGCCCCTCCCCAGCCCCGCCCCCGAACCAGCTCCGCCCCAGCCCCGCCCCTCAGCCCCGCCCCGCCGCTGTGCCCCGCCCCCGGGCCCTCCCCTCAGCCCCGCCCCCCGGACCAGCCCCGCCCCCGGGCCCTCCCTCAGCTCCGCCCCCGGACCAGCTCCGCCCCAGCCCCGCCCCTCAGCCCCGCCCCCCGACCAGCCCCGCCCCCGCCCCGCCCCTCAGCCCCGCCCCCGGGCCCTCCCCTCAGCCCCGCCCCTCCGCCCCGCCCACCACGCCCTCCGCCCCGCCCCCGAACCAGCTCCGCCCCGCTCTCAGCCCCGCCCCCGGACCCTCCCCAGCCCCGCCCCTACCAACCCCGCCCCCAGCCCCGCCCCTCATCCCCGCCCCCCGGACCCGCCCTCCGCCCGCCCCCGGACCCACAGGAGCCGCGAGGCCGCGCCAGTCCCAGTTCCAGATCGCCCATCGGGGGTCGCCCCGTCCCAGGGCTGCCGGGTCCTGGGACCGCACTGCCCAGGGTTGCCCGTCCAGGGGGTGCCCCGTCGGGGTCGCCGTGCCCGGTGGTGGCGCTGTTTGGGGGCCGCACTGCCCAGGGTCGCCCCGTCCAGCTGTCGCCCCAGCCAGGTGCTCTTGGGGGTGGTCTGGACCCCAAGGGTGGAGCCCACGTCGCCCCGAGAAGCCCCTGACGACGCACCCCCTCATGTCCTGACGCCGAGGCCGACCGCGCACCACGGGCGGGGCGGGGCGGGGGGCGGGGAACCCGTTTCTCCCGCTGACCCCCCGGCTGACCCCCCGGCAGCCCCCCTGCCCCGCGCACCCAGCCCTCTGCTCACTCTCGGGCCCGGCCTCGGCGCCCACGGGAGAAGCCTGCACCCGGTTCCTCTCCAGCCGCCCCGTTGCTGTGACCGGAGGTTCAGAGCAGAAGCGGCGAGGACCACCCAGCCGTCTGTGGGGTCCCCAGTGGCGCTGCCGCTCTTGTCCTGGGAGCTCAGGCCTCACCCTCGCCTGCCCGAGTCTCCCTCCCGTCCGGAGGCTCACCTTTCTGAGGGCCTGAGGGTCCCCGAGGCGGCATTTGTAAGACCTCCGAGGGCCTGTCCTGTGCCACGACCCCCTGCCACCGGGACTGCCGTGTGCCGGGCTCTGCGGGTGTGGCCGACGCCCCTTCCTCGTCCCGGAGGCTCCTGCACTCACAGAGAAGCAGCCGTTTAACTGAGGAGGCCCAGGCCACCCGCAGGTGCACAGGGACCTCCCGCAGGTGCCAGGGACCACCCGCAGGTGCACAGGGACCACCCGCAGGTGCACAGGGACCACCCGCAGGTGCACAGGGACCACCCACAGGTGCCAGGGACCACCCGCAGGTGCACAGGGACCTCCCGCAGGTGCACAGGGACCACCCGCAGGTGCCAGGGACCACCCACAGGTGCACAGGGACCACCCATAGGTGCACAGGGACCACCCGCAGGTGCCAGGGACCACCCACAGGTGCACAGGGACCACCCGCAGGTGCCAGGGACCACCGGGCGGGCGGGTGCAGGACCACAGACCAGCGCGGCCGGGAAGCTCCAGAAGGGCCCGGGTCCCAGGGTCCCGACGGGACGGTGTGTCCGGTCCTGGGTGGGGGTTCGTTTTTGTTCGTTTACAAGCGTCTGGGAAAATGATGCCAACTTCCCCATTTCCTGAGCCTCTAGCTGGAACCCTAGCTTGTCCTCTGAGCCATAAGAGGCCTCACCGGCCTCCTGGGGGGCCGTTCCCCTGGGGCGGCCCCTCCTCCTGGCCCGCCGCACCCTGGGGGGTCCCTGGCGGCAGACGCCCCACTCGTCTCTGCCTCGTCCTCCCCAGGCCACCCTCTGCGGCTGCCTTCCCTCTGTTCGTCAGCACCCGGTCATCTGGGCCTCCTCCCGCGTGACCCCATCCTAGCCCCTCTGGTCTGCGGTGAGGGGGTGCCTCTGCCTGACACCCCGCCGCCCGGCCGCCCGAGCAGTGACGCCAGGAGCTCCGCCTGCACTTCCAGCTCAGGAGCAGCAGCCGGATCAGCGCCATGGACACCCGAGTGCCCTGCCCGCTCAGGGGGAGACTCCAGAGGGAATGGCGGCCCGCCCGCCCGGGGAGTGAGGCCCAGCCTTTCAGAGGGTGTGTGTGTGTGTGTGCGCGCGTGCATGTGTGTGTGCGTGTGCACGTGTGTGCGCGTGTGCGTGTGTGTGTGCGTGCGTGTGCGTGTGCATGTGTGTGTGCACGTGTGTGTGTGCGTGTGTGCGCACGTGTGAGACGCGGTTCATTGTCTTCTCACTGAACAGGGGAACACCTGGCCTGGCGGGAACCCGGCTGAAGTCTCACCGAACTCAGAAAAGGGCCAGAGGGACCCACCTCGATCCGCCCACCTGGAGGTCGGAAGGCTGCGGCGATGCATCTTGGGAAACTGGGAATTTTCCCGGCCTCCACGGACACTCGTCCCACGGCCCCCTCCCCACGTGTTCTCCGTCCCAGACGGGTCGGCGAGGGCACGGCACACCTTCCTGCTTCCCCGAGGGGTGTGCCCCGTGCCCACACATTCTCAGGATGAACTAAATTTACGGCCACACCAGGTGCCCGCCGAATGGCCCCAGGCTGCAGTGCTGTGTAAAGATGCTCTTTTATCTCTGACTTCCCTCTTCACTCTCAGCCTCTGCTCCTTCTCTGAGCCTCGGTTTTGGCATCTAGGAAATGGGCACAACAACCCCGGTGCTCCAGGAAGCCGAGGCCCAGGCTGGACTCAGGAGGGGGAAGCCCGGGAGGTGAGGGCGGGGCTGGGGTCTCCCCTGCGGGGCACAGGGCTCAGCTGTTCCCAGAGCCCGGTCAGAGCCCCCAAAGGAGGGTCTATTTCCTGGGGCTGCTGCTCCGATGACTGCAGACTGGCCTCAACCAGCCGGAACAGGTGCTCCCCGCTTCTGGGGCCGGAATCTGAAATCAGGGTGTCGGGGCTGTGCTCCCTCGGAGGGCTCCAGGGGAGGGTCCTTCCTGCCTCTTCAGCTTCTGGGGCTCCTGGCCGCACCCCTTCAATCCTCACGTGGCCCCTCCTCCGTCCTCACCAGACTTCTTGAGAGTGTTTGTTCACGTGCCCCCCCACCCCCTGTCCACCTGCCTCCTTCCCCATCACGTGGCCCTGCCCCTTTGTTCAGTGCCTGCGTGATCACGTGGCCCCACCCCTTGTTCTCGTGCCTACTTCCTGGTGATCGCATTGCACCGCCCCCTTGAGACCTTGGTTGGTCTCTGTTTCCGGGGTGCCACCTCCCTGGTTGGCTGTCCGCCTGCTCTCACACCTGTCAGTCAGCAGTCCCTTTGGCAAAGTCCTTCCAGAAAAAACCGTGTGCGCGTGTCCTCTCTTTCCTGCTGGGGCTGTGACAGCTGGGGTTGAAAGGAGACAGGAGAGCAGTGGCCGTCCAGAGTCCATGCCAGAGGTCCAGTGGGGCTGTGCCTCCCGGAAGGCTGGGGGCGGGAAGGGTGGTGGGGCGGGGGTGCTGACTAGGGAGCAGAAAGCCCTCAGGGCAGGTGGGGGCGCAGACACACACAATCACCTCACACTCCTGTGAGGAGCAGCTGTGGCCCATTACACAGGTGAGGCTACTGCAGCACAGAGAGGGGAGCGGCTTCCTCCAGGGCACACAGCATAAAAGGGCGGAGATGAAAAGGGAACCCTGGGCTGCCCAGCCTGTGTCTCCTTGACCTGTGACCTCTGGGTAAGCGGCCCCTCACCCTGTGGCCATTTGCTCTGATGAGCGCCCCCCCCCACTCCCCTCCCGCCCCCCCTCACCCCGCCGTCTGTGGCTCAGATTACAAAGTGCCGTTACTTTGCCGCCTGCCTCCTGGCAGATCTTGTTTTACCTGGAAAAGAAATGGATTCGGGGTCTGCAAACCGCCGACTTCCTGCATTCGCTCTGTGCGACGTGGCTCTGCCCCGGTGCCGCCTGGTGCACGTCCCTGATGCCACCCACCTCCGTGGCAGCATCTCTCACCCCCTGAAGCCCCCATGCAGCCCACAGCACCCTCATCCCTGCAGCTCCAGGGACCTGCTGAGCCCGGGCCCTAGCCGGTCACTAGTCCCCAGGTCCTGCCTGCAGCCCCGGGGTCCTCAAACCAGTCTGGGAGGGGCTGGTGGGTTGACCCCTTAGACAGAGATTGTCTGCCTGAGGGGTGCAGACACCCGGCGGGCACTCCGCCTGCCCCCGTGCCACCCCCAGCTCCCAAAAGGCGATGAGCACCGAGCTGGCTTCCGGCTCCAGGAGGGCTCGGCCTGTGCAGTGGGCACTGGAGGGTCCCGTCGACAGAGTGGCAGGCGGCACAGGCCTCCCAGGGCAGCTGGGTGCCCACCTGGCCCCAGAGCCCTCGCTCAGCCTCCCCCTCCCCCCTGCTGAAGGGGGACCAGCTGTGGTTCCCCCCAGCCCAGCTGTCTGCCTTCGGAGGTGGCAGAGGCGGTCGCCCTCTGCTGGCCGGTTCCCGTTCCTGCAGAAGGTAGAGCCGTCCCTGCGCCCAGCCAGTGCCCACGGGGTGGGGGTGGGGTGGGGGGGGGGGAGGGCAACCCTGCAGAGAGGTGGCAGGAGCTCACCCCCAGAGATCTCTGAAGAGACAGCTGAGCAGAAAGTTTTGCTCAGGGGAGTGGAGGCCCGGCCCCTCTCCTCGCTGCCTCCAGGGGGCGCCCGCACCTCCCGCAGGGAAGGGCAGGCTCCTGTGTGGGGGAGGTGAGCCATCCTGGACCCTCAGAGCTGGAGATGTGCCCTTGGTTTCCTTGTGAGGGAAACTGAGGCACGGGGAGGCCGAGGGACGTTCTCTTTGGTCTGTGGGCCTCGCGCTGTCCACGCTGGTGACGGCGGTCTGGTGATGTCACACACAGCCACGCTGTCTTCTCTCCTGCACCCTCCCCGGCCCTGATCGGACTCCATCTCCTGCGTCCTGTCCCAGGGCTGGTGAAGGGGCAGTGCCCACGGCGCATGAGTGAACGGTGAGTGAATGAGTGCACGAACCCGTCACCCAGAGGCCAGCCGGGCTCTGCTGGGAGTGCCATCCTGGGCCGGGCCAGCACCTGGTCTCGGGGCCTCGTCCTGCCCTTTCCTTCCTTCTGACTCGTCATGGTGTTTCTAATTTGCTATTTAATGAGTGGGTTTTTTATATTTTTATTTCTTTCAGAGAGAAGGGAGAGAGAGGAAGGTCAATGATGAGAGAGAATCGTCAACGGGCTGCCATTTTCCTGTTGACGCTGATTCTCGCTTTGGCGCTAACACTCGGTGACACGTCCACGGCCTCCGGTTGAACAGGTGTGTGAGCGTTAGCCGGGCTGGAGCCACCGCTGCACGTGGGTCCCATGGGCAGGCTCTCCAAAGCCGCCTCGGCGGCCCTGCCGGGGCCTGTGCACCGCGCCGCCGGCCTCAGGCTCCCACGCCGCGCCCTGTGTCTGTGCCCCTCCCATCGGAAGCCGCCTGCGTGGTCCAGGCCTGTAGTGTCTGATCTCCATTGTTTCAAGTCAAGAAAATTATCCTCTCCAATTAGAGCGACTCTTCAGATGCGGCTCCGGCTGGAGCTGCTGCCGGGAACCTCTCACCGCGGTGCAGGGGTTCAGGGATGTCAGGGTGCCTGCGGTGGAGTTCCTCGTTTTGTTTACCAGGCGGATCGCCGTGCAGGTGACTTTACGTCCAGCAGATAGAGGGAGCTCTGCTGCTATGTTCCGCTCCTCATGTATACACCTAATGTACTGTCCGTATATATTTAAAGTCTTAGAAATGCTCTTGTCTCTGTGGGCTAGAGCCGCCAGCTTCTACTTCAAAACTGTGTCATCACCATCACCATCACCATCATCGTTATCATCAACATCACCATCACCATCATCAACTTCACCATCATCACCATCATCATCACCATCACCATCATCACCTTAACCATCATCACCATCACCATCATCACCATCATCACACCACCACCACCACCACCGTCACTTGGGGAGACAGCTTGGGGAGCAGGGCGGAGTCTCCTCTGGTGCTGGGCATTTTGCACGACCTGAGCTGAGGGAGGCAGGCTGGACCTGTCTCAGGTGCGGGTCTGTCTCGGGTGGGCGGGGGGTTGAGAACCCTGAGCTGGGTGTGGATGGCTTGATTCTGTTCTCTCCTTATTCCAATTTGGCCATCAAATCGTTCTCAAGTGTTTTTTGGAGAAATGCAAAAAAAAAAAAAAAAAGTCATCTCAGTGGTAGACGCCTGTCTAATTTACCATCTAAACATGATTGAAAGTTCATGCTCTGGAAATGGAAGAGAGGGAACTTTCCCATGGTGGCTCTGGGGGGGCCCGGGGGGGGGGGATGGGGGGCATATGTTCCTTACCTTTCATTTGCTGATTGAGGAGTTCAGCTCACAGCAGCCCCCACAAACCACCCCGCACCCTTCAATTAATTAGACGCTGGGATTAGACACCACAGCAAGCAGGGTCTCGGGAACCATCTCATGAGGTTGCGATTGCTTTGAAGATAAAGTGAACTCTCAGAGGCGGTTACTCTAATCCCTTTCCCACCCAAACGTAAACACACAGCGTTTGACGCCACTGAGAACTGGGCAGCCTTTTGGAATCTTTGGGGGCAGCTTGCTGGGGATTTTGTAAATGATGGGTTTTGGAACCTACTCTAAGGATATTTAAAATTCCTCAGTCTCACCAGTAGTTAGAAAAGGTCTCCATTGAACGAAGCCGTGGGGAGAATAAACATCTTTGCGTCTGTGCTTGGGTTCCACGCGGGGCACGCGTGTCTGTGCCTCCGGACGATGTTTCCCGACGTGACAGGTTCGCTCAGCATCGGTTTCCTCGTGGATATTTTGATGTTGACGTGGGCTCCCCGGTCCTTGGACGTGGCGGTAGGAGCTCCGTCCGAGCAGTCGGGGCCGGGCTCCCGTGGAGCCCCTCGCGGCTGTGGTGACGTGCGGCGAGTTTGGCCACGGCGCCTGGGACATGTGGGTTCCGAAAACCATGGTAATGACTGTTTCTGTCTCAAGGGGAAGGTTCTCAGGCAAAACCTGGCTCTTGTTTTGTTTTCAGCGTTTGCGTGTGGATCCAGCAGGGGGCAGGCGGAGCCCACCAATGGCTGGGCCACGGCGTGCCGCGGGGCCTGTGGGGTGGGTCCTCTCCCAGAGCGGCCTGTCCAGCCTTCGTCTGGCACAGAGAAGGTTCCCACAGTCTTAACGGGAAGAGCAGCCGGTACCCGAAGGGGCGGCCCCAGGCCACGGGCAGGGAGCCCTGGAGAGTCTGCAATGACGCGCGAGAGGATATAACGGGGAACGTTAATGTATGAATAGAACCGGAGAGCAGCGGGCACCCTCGTGGGCCGCCGGGGCCTGGGCATCTGAGGATGCGGTCGTTCTCACGTCCTGAGGGAGCGCCCACACGGGGCGGGCGGCTGCCGCAGCCTGGTCTGTGGAGGGCGCGGGATGGGAGCTCGCCGTGGGTTCGTGCCGGACTGGCTTCCTGGCTCTGCTCCTCGTGAGTGTCAGGGTCAGTCTGTCCGCAGTTGGCAAGTCGCCTGCCGTGGTTCTGACGCGACTGCACCGAACCTGCCGGTCGGTCGGGAAGAGCTGACCCCTGACAAAGTACGGAGTCTCCATCCACAGCCACGTTCCGTCTCTCATCCATCCATCCATCCATTCTTTCATCCATCCATGCATCCATCCATCCATCCATCCATCCATTCTTTCATTCATGCATTCATCCATCCATCCATCCATCCATCCATCCATCCTTTCATTCATTCATTCATTCATCCATCCATCCATCCATCATCCATCCATTCTTTCATTCATCCATCCATCCGTCCGTCCATCCATCCATTCATTCATGCATTCATCCATCCATCCGTCCGTCCATCCATCCGTCCATCCATCCATCCATCCATCCATTCTTTCATTCATGCATTCATCCATCCATCCATCCATCCATCCATCCATCCATTCTTTCATTCATCCATCCATCCATCCATCCATTTATTCATTCATGCATTCATCTATCCATCCGTCCATCCATCCATCATCCATCCATTCTTTCATCCATGCATTCATTTATCCATCCATCCATTCATGCATTCATTCATGCATTCATTCATTCATCCATCATCCATCCATTCTTTCATTCATGCATTCATCCATGCATTCATCCATGCATCCATCCATCCATCCATTCATCCATCCATCCATTCATTCATCCATCCATCCATCCATCCATCCATTCATTCATCCATGCATTCATTCATTCATCCATGCATTTATTCATTTATTTATTCATTTTTAAAATATATCTTTATTGGTTTCAGAGATGAAGGGAGAAGGAAAGAGAGATAGAAACCTCAGTGATGAGAGAGAATCATGGATCAGCTGCCTCCTGCACGCCCCCCTCTGGGGATGGAGCCCACAACCCGGGCCTGTGCCCTGACCCAAATCGAACTGTGACCTCCTGGTTCCTAGGTCGCCGCCCAACCCCTGAACCACCGGCGGGCTGTGTATTCTTTATCAACTGTTCCAAGCGCCTCCCTTTCTGTGACGCCCACGTCCACGTGCTTTCACGTCCCAGTGCCCGTCCGTTGCTGGAAGTGTTGACTTTCTACTGAAATTACCTCCCACTGTCCAGTGGCCGAGGGCCCAGCCAGGCCTCCGCTGGACGCTGAGTGAGAAGGAGGGCTTCAGAGGCTGGGCGGCCGGGGCTCCGGGCGAGGCCTGCGGAGGGCGGGCGGCCGGGCTGCACCACTTCAGTCTTGTTCTCGGGCGTTTCCACCGTCACCCGGTGACTCCGCTCCTGCTGCCCGTGAGGAGGCCCGAGGTGACATCACGGGCCTCACCCTGCCCTCCTGTCAAGCTCCTGCCCGCCCAGCAGGGCACCCTCCTCCACACGCCATTTCTGGAAGGAAAACTGGCTGGCTCTGACCCCCGAGGACACGGGGTGCGGCATGTAGGCTGCGTGGCCACACGCCCGGGGGCCCGCCTGGTTGGGGAACGGCGGCCTGACTGGCTAGTCCACGTCCACGGAGCCATGCGGTTTGCGGTCCTTCGGGAGGGACGACACGTGGGACTCATTTGGCGCCAGCCGAGGTGAACGGGACAAAGAGTCGGGCTCTGCCGTGAAAGTGATCATTTTGCCTGGATTGGGTTTTGTCTAATGTCGGCTGCTTCTGACAGAGGTGCCTTAACCCCTCTCCACACAGTGACTAGACAGAAACCCATCACGCCTGCCGGCGGCTCAGGGGGTGAGCGTCGACCTCTGACCCAGGAGGTCACGGTTTGATTCCTGGTCGGGGCACATGCCCAGGTTGTGGGCTCGATCCCCAGTGAGGGGTGTGCAGGAGGCAGCCGATCCGTGATTCTCTCTCATCATTGATGTCTCTCTCTCCCTCGCCCTTCCTCTCTGAAACCAATAAAAATATTTTCAGAAATCAATCAATCAATCGATCGATCAACAATTATCTATGAGGTGGAGTGACGGAGGGGTCCCTGAAGCAGGCACTGCCTCGCTGTCGCTGCGATGCCGATCCGGGAATCGGAGGAGAAGCAGGCGGGACGGCGGCGCAGGCAGGAGCCCGTCCAGGGGCCAGTCTGAACGTGGGCGCTCCCTCCGGGGTGGGGGTGGGGAGGGCCGCGGGCAAGGGTTTAGCCTCGGAGCGCAGACCACGCGTGTGATGTCAGGTCCCTGCGTGGAGGGTCTGCTGCGCTCCCCGTGCAGGGCGGCCGGGCCGGAGGGTGACGCAGGCAGTGCCAATGGGATGCCACCACCAGCCGCAGGGCCGCGCTCATCACGCCGTCTCTCCAGCCCCGTCCTCGGGCGGCACCGGCCGCGGTGCCGGGGGAACGGACGGGCCGAGGCCGGAGGTGGACCAGGCCTGCTTCAGGCCCCTCGGTCTGGGTCCTTCTGTCAGCCTGCCAGGGCTGATCGCGCCCCCGATTCTGTGCCGGAAGGCGACCCCAGCACCCAGTCACCGTGTGTGAGGACAGGCTTCTGAGAGGCGGTCAGGTGAGGGCGGCCATCGGTGACCCTGACCGCACAGGCCTCCCGCCTGAGGAACGGGGGATCTGGGCGGAGACGTGAGCGGGCAGACGGCGCCAACCGCAGGAGGGCCTCGGAG